>NC_058379.1:49547558-50747558 GCF_018350175.1 Felis catus
GTGGTGAAATCAGAGCAGATAAAATCACCAATGGAGAGAGCAGGTGGAAACAAGACAAGGGGACTGAGGTCAGAATTATATAGGGTGGAGGAAAAAAAATTAGGAAGAAGTATTATGAAAACAAGAATACTACAGTCATGATGCCAAAGGGAGTTTCAAAAGGAGGTATTTTAATCCTGCCTTGCATTATACTTAATATGTTTTCTGTGCTTATCTTTCTTTTCAAATTAAGTTACATTTATTTTTAGGGCAGAGATTATATTTTTATTTTGACAATGTTCAATACAGTACCTGATACACTGTTAAGGATATGGTTAGGCATTTAATAATTCTTGCTTATCTATTGCTTTTTACAATATTCAAATAATTATAAAAATGATCATAGTGATCATTTATAATCACTTATTAAATTTATAATGGGCAGTTCTGAGTGCTTTATGTGGATTATCCATTTAATTGTCACAACAACCAAATAAGGTAGTTACTAAGTGAGATAATATTTGTTAGGTAGGTGAGGGTAGAGTAATCACCTAAAAGTGTATGTCCTTTACCCTGAGGAATCTTGAAACTCACTTTGAATTTTAAAACTCTGTAGGAAGTAAAAACATGTCTCATTTATAAAAAGAGATTATTCCTCAAGCACATATTTGTACAAAGCATCATGTTGGCTCTTTGGAGGGGAGGGGGGTAGGGCTTGCCTGTTACTCACAGTTGTTAGAAAAGTTTTATTTTTTAAAGCTTATTTATTTATTTGGGGCGGAGAGGTGCAGAGACAGAGAATCCCAAGTAGGCTTTGCACTACCAGCATGGACCCCAACTCGGGTCTTGAGCCTGTGAGATCATGACCGGAGCTGAAACTGAGTCAGAAGCTTAACTGACTGAGCCACACAGGCACCTCTACGAAAGTTTTATTTAAAAAAAAAAAGAAAAAGAAAAAAATGAGAAAACTTTTATTTTCCTCACCTTTAACATTAACAGTTTTCTCCTATAGAAAGAAAAAAGCTCAGATTTCATTCCCAGCAGGTATAATAGATTACTTGAAAAATCATCACTGGGCTTTTTCTAATATAGAAACATTAGATTTAAGGTTTCTAGTTAAGGCCTAATTCATAAAAAAAGAAAAAAAAAACAAGTGTTGGTGAGGATGTAGACATTGGAATCTTGTGCACTATTAGTGGGAATGTAAAATGGTGCAGCCTCTGTGAAAAACAGCACAGTGGTTCCTCAAAAAATTAAAGGTGGAACTATTCTATGATTCAGCAATTACACTTCTGGGTGTATGCCTACAATAATTGAGACAAGGGTCCCGAGGAAATATTTGTACACCCATGTGCAGAGCAGTATTATTCACAATAGCCCAAAGGAAGAAATAACCCAAGTGTCCATCAGTGATTAAACAGATAAACAAAATGTGGTAAACACATACCATGGAATAACATTCAGCCTTAAAAAGAAAAGGAATGCTGACACATACTACAACATGGGTAAACCTTGAGGACATCAGTCGAAGTGAAATAAGCCAGTCACAAAAACACAAATACTGCCATATTCCACTTATGTAAGGTGGAGAAGTCAAATTCATAGACAGAAAATAGAAAGTGGTTGCCAGGGACTCGTTGCGAAGAAATGGGGGGATGGGGAGTTGTTGTTTCACAGATACAGAGTTTTAGTTTTGCAAGATCAAAGAGTTCTGGAGATTGGCTGCATAACAATGTGCATATACTCGACACTATTGAAGTATACACTTAAAAGTGGTTACCACACTTCAGAAAAAAACTTTAAACCCTTAATTCAGGTATTCTTATACAAAGTATAAATCTATTCTGTTATCATTATTTCATACACCTTTTGGATAATGTATCCTAATATACAGAAAGCCCCGTTTATGTTGAGCAACTGTGGCTGTATGTATCATACACACGTGAATTCAAAACTGAGAGAATAGAAAACCAGCATGAACAAAAGATAAAATGAAGAAGTGCTTATATCCTAACTACTAATAATGTGCTTAACTATTCGAAAGGGGAACTTTTGGAATGCTTTAATTTAGGTTTCCTGATAAAGAGTCTATTTTTGACTTGAAGAACAATTAATTCTACTATAGGCTTCAGTAGTGATGATAATACTGGGACCTGATTATACTTTATAATGATACCAGATAGGGTAATTTTTCAAATGTTTTATTGGATCTATGAAGGGATCATTGTGTGACCTGCATTTAGAAAATCCACTCTCCAAAGAATTATCTGTAGTTAGGTTATCATTGTTAGGTCAAGTTATGTATCTGAAATTGATTAATCTTTTTCTGGGGGTGACTGTCATAACTCGTACTGTTTACAATTAATCCCTTCTATAATCTGGCCCTGAGTAATTTTTATATAAAATCTGAGAAGACATGCAATATTCATATCTTATATGTAGATACATAATAGTGGGCTGTACTCTTGCCATTATCCATGGATTAATTCAAATTTGATAGAATTATCTCTCTTCAGAGATAGATTATGAAAGACTTTTAAAGGAACAGATTTCCATACTAACTTTGAACTTAATCAGCTATTTCATAATTATTCCAGGATTGCTACAAGGAATCCCATGGCTTCTTATTATTCATAGCAGCAAGACAAAAATGTGTGCAACCTTTCTTCATTTTAGGAGGTGGCAAAAGGTCTCAAAGATTACCCTTCACATGTTAATATTTCAGAACTTTATTATTTTGGTGCAGTGGTGAAAAAAAGTAACTTTCAAGATTCTTCTGTAGTTTTCCCTTTCTTTATTCTCAAAAGCGTCTTTCGTGTAACTAAAATTCTTTTGGTGCTTCTGGAGTTATTCGAAGAGCTTTCATTTATAATGTTTCACTACAGAAAATATTGAGCTTTTGCTATTTGAAATGGAAGTGCAAAAGGAAGAGTTACTCCTTCAATGACATTGTTTTCCATCCCTGGAACTGCGGCCGACAAACTGGATTCCAGAAAGTTTTGAGGACGTTACTGGTTGCTCACAACAACCACATAGCAGTCATATTTCCTGGCTCACCTTTTTCCTGTATTGCGCTTATTTTTTTATTTGCTAATAACTTATACATTTAAAGAATTAAAATCTTATATGCAACGTATGCATACTCCCAATACTCCCATCAAATTATACATTGCATTGTTACCTGAGGTAGATAAAATACTTAAATGCATAGGGATGTATGAATTTAACCAGAAATATTTTCACATTGGTACTCTTGAGGTGGTTACCTAATTTGTGAAGACATGGGAAGATACTTTGTGTTTTCAACTGTGCATTACAATCTGCTCATCTGGCTTTTTCTGCCCCTACTGTAAACTTACGGAGTCAAGGATTGTCTTTCCCTAGTATGTATAATTTGTAAAGACTCCACAGGGTATTGTGATGTAGAACCTGAATAAAGAATCACTGCATTAGAAATGTATCCCAACAATATACCCAACAAACGTGGAGGTACATGCAGGTGGGACTAATTGACCATGGGGTTCTCCAGAATTAACCTTGGCATTCATCTCTAGGAGGTTACCACTTTGGCACAAAAGTTGGAACCTATATGCCATTCCTGGTCTAAAATGTTCTCTGCATTTGCACTGTGATTATAATCTATAAGGATTCTTGGGCAGATATATTTTCTGTGTTGCTACAAAGATATATCAAGTAATTTCATGGTATTTTAAAAAGTTCGTTTTAAAATTAACAAAAATATTTGAACTTGATGGGCTTTTTTTCTGTTCCAAAAGTAATTCTCTTTTCATTACCAGTAATTGAAGTTCATACCCAGAAAATGTGTTGTAGGTCAAATTTTGTAATATTTGGTAATATTTCCCTTTTAGTCCCTCTACCTAAAGAGAAGAATATAGCCTAGTGATGAAGTACACGAACCCTCTATTCTGAGGGTTTGAATCCAAGCCCTAGCTCTTCTACTTACTCTGTGACTGTAGGAAGGTTACAGAACCTCTTTGTTGTCTCAGTTTCCCCAATAGTAAATAGGTATATAAGAGTTGTGAGATGTAAATGCATGAGAAACAGTTAATACTCTACCAGTAGATGGAAGGCCACCAACAATTATGGATTATTATTGTTATTAGTAGTAGAATTTACAACTATTGTTTTTTTGTTTTTGAGAGAGAAGCAGGCAGAAGGAGGGGGGGTGGAGAGAGAGAGAGAGAGAGAGAGAGAGAGAGAGAGAGAGAGAAGGGCTCACCCTATGAGGGACTCAAACTCATAAACTGGGAGATCATGACCTGAGCTGAAGTCAGAGGCTTAACCACTGAGCCACCCAGGAGCCCTACAACTATTGTTTTATACCACCTTGCCTCAAGGTTATCTTTTCCTAGCAGTAGAAATATGAGAAATTTCTTGTTTGTTTTAGATGTAGTGTTGTAAGCACTTTGGGCGTTATTTATTACTATTTAAATACATGTTAAGCTATGACTAAAAAATATGAATATTATTTGGTTCCCAAACCTAGAATATCTCTGGGTGATTTTACTTTCATTCTTCCATCTGTCCTTATCCATCCATCCATCCATCCATCCATCCATCCATCAAATATTTGACAAGTGCTTTCCACAGGTCTTGCACTGGTGAAATAAAGATAAACAAAGTACATGATCTGCCTTTAATGATCTTCCATTCTCTGATGGGAGAAACAGACAGGTAAATAGGCAATTATAATACTGAGTGTTAAGTACCATGAGATGATTGTGCTTGGGATAATGTAAAGGAGGCATGCAGGATGTTTCAGTGCCTTGAAGGTCAGAGAAGGCATTCAGTTTTTCTAGTAATGATCAATTTACTTAAAAGGCATTGTTTTTTTTAGTTAACCGCAGCCCCAAATTACCTTAGATAAATGCATTCATAGCCTTATAGAAAACACTTAGGGCAAACCAGGCTTCTTTCAAAGTTAGAAGAGAAAAACTTCTTTTTCAATCTCATGGCTATTTTACTTTAGGGAGCAGAACACACAGATTATGGCTATTTTGCTGCCTTTCAGTCCTGTTTGGAAAAGGGTGTTGGCGTATTTTATATAGCTGAGTTGAATAAATCCCAGTACTTACCACCGTAATTTACTGCATGTGGAGCTGGCTTGTCCCCTAGATCACAATAGAAATGCACTAGGGAAAGCTTCCATCCCACTTTTATATCTCAGAAATAAATCACTTTTTTCTGTACAAAACACATACACAGCTGTAAAATTTAGTCTAAGCATTAATAATTATTTTAAGTCCTGTAAATCCTAGGTTACTTTATAGTGTAGCCATACAAATCTTTTTTAAAGGTCTTTTATTCTTATCTAGTAAAATGGGTCATTAATTATATAGAGTCTTCATAGTTTTGAATTTAGAAAGCTTTATGTTTCTATAATGTTAGTTTGCTTGCTAATACAAAATATTAAGATACCTATGCTCTGATTTTTCTTTCAATCAATGTCCTCAGAAACAAGAAATCATAATTATCTTATCACTGGGATTTTACAGGATACTCAATGTATCAGTGAATCGGTATCAAATTCAATGTAAAAGAAAGAAAGAATGAACACAGTACAAAACCCTTGAATATCATTGCTCCTGGGACATTTAGCTATGAAATTAAATTTAGGACTGACACAGATGTTGCCACAGGCACAGGCACATGCCAGCTGCATACGCAAACAACCAACTCGCCAACTTCACTCTTGGTCGTTGGTTGTCTTTTTTTTTTTATTTTTTTTTAACATTTATTCATTTTTTGAGACAGAAAGAGAACACAAGCAGGGGAGGGGCAGAGAGAGGGGGAGACACAGAATCCGAAGCAGGCTCCAGGCTCTGAGCTGTCAGCACAGAGCCCAATGCGGGGGGTCAGCCCATCAACTGTGAGATCATGACCTAAGCTGAAGTCGGACACTTAACCTACTGAGCCACCCAGGCACCCCCCCCCCCTTTTTTTAACTCTGTTTTAAGAACCACTCTTGGACCAGTTACAAAAAATAAGGAACTAAGCAACACACCCATTCCTTGGTTATGAACCAGAAGTCAGGAGACCAAATCAGGAGAGTAATCACTGAAACACACAAACATGGTTGTTTGGATAGGATGAGTCATTCTGTATGGAAAAGTCGAAATTCGTTAATTATTTTTGAAGGCCACCAATTAAGCCTTCTAGAGAAAGCCTTTCCCACATCCTCCATGACTGTAATTCAGTCTTGATGAAACAAAAAAAATGAAAGTGGAAGGCTAAGTGCTCCATATAGGGTACAAAGCAACCCAGTTTGGCAAATTGGGAGGGATTCTTCAGAAAAAGGCTTTCTCAGTAATACCCTCCCAATGAGAAATGGATGAAGATAAAACACTATTTTTATTGTTGCAAACTTAGAAATTGCTTCTTGTTAATTGAATTAGAATTCAAATAGAACTCTAGAATGAGAATTAATTAGAATTTTTAGAATTGCTTGCTTCTTAAGAAATTCTTAGAATTGCTTGGAACCTTGTTTCTCAGATTTATCAACCTAATCATATGTGACACTGAAATCAGTCAGCCAATTCCATACATACATTAAAGAAATTTTAAAAGTCACCCGAAAAATGTTGAAATAGTAGACATGCATAAGTTTCTTAATTATTGTTTAGCACAATATATGTAAAATATTCTTTATCTGCCATTATTAATGTAACATTGGCCAGATTTCAAATACTGAATGTTATAGCGTTTTCCACATTTGTCCTCCCAACAGCTATGCTCAATAGAGTGTTTGTATTTTGTTGATACTGATACTCATTTTTCCTTCTTTCCCAGGACAATAATCAGAGATTTATCATTTATCACACAGCTAAAGAAATCAAGTTTCTCACATGGAGTGTCAGTGGAGCGGCCATGGGCATTTAGAGAGTCTTGTTAGATAAAAGTTGAGTTGAGAATACATTTTGATTGGCTTCAGTGGGATATATTTAGATGGCTCTAAGTCTCATCTGTTTGTAATTAAGCTAGTGCTGGGAATAAATGGTGGTAATGTTTTTACCCCTTAATATGCTGATACCCTGAAGTAGAAGTATTTGGATAATAATGAAGAAGCAAAATAAGAAGCTTGTCTGGAAATTTATTCCACATCATGTAGCTCATATATATGATATTTATTAGGAGCTTTGCCCCAAGTTTAATAATAAGTATAAGAATTTACATTGACATTACCAAAAACAAATAGGAAGCTAAAAAAATTTCTAAATTCAATAATAAAAAATAAATGCCCATTCCTCAAGTTAGAGGAAAAACTAAATGATTTATTTTTTAAAAGTCATTGTTATATGAAGAGATGATCAAAGAGCACACAGCCCCCAAAATTAAGAAATAAAAACTCTAACGAGTTGTATCAGGTCATTTACTAATACAATGTGCTATTTTTTTTGATAATGTCCAAATATTTTAAAAATTTATCTTTTGTGTGATTTTTTCTTACTTTAAATATTGTTTACCTTATATCTAATTGTGTATTCTTTTTCTTTTGTCATGAATGTTAACTTTTTAATTAAGAAAACAAATCTACACATTGAAAAGCAAAATTAAAAAATTAAGACTTGCTTCAATAGTTCAAGAGCGATGAAATTTTCCTTTTTTTGCTTATCTCCTCGATACTCAGCTCACCTTTTATTTTTATAAAGCTGTTTAAAAATATTGCTCTTTGTGGTCTTGTAAGCATGTAAAAACACATTCATACAGGGGTCTTCTGCCCTTGTATTCTTTTTCTTAAAGAAGGCATCCAAATCTTCTACAAGTACTGTCAATAATTCTTATACTATCTAGAAATTCAGTTTGCAATGAGTGGACTATCTGTGTTTCTAGCTTATTTTCTCCTTTGTTAATGACCCTCATTTTTAGCATTTTACCCTTTACTGAATTCTATCAGAAAACTAGACTTTCAACTCCTCAGAAATCGGTCTAGATCTTTGTTAATAAATATGTTAAGAAGAGAAGTCACAGGGATTCTAATCTTCCAAATACGTTCCCCCCCAAATTTTCCCTCTCAATAAGCAAAGGACCAGGATTCCTTTCCTCTAAAGTTGGTCTGGGATTTTAGAAAGACCACTTCTAGTAGGACTAAAGTATTTCTGATAGTCAGAGATTCTGATTGAAAAGTGTTCTATGCTAAAAAGAAAAAGATTCTTAGACCTTTAGTGTTTGTAGTCCCCAGTCATTCACTATAACTTGGTAAGTAGCTACAGTTTAGGGTGGACTTTTGAAATTTGCCTGGTGGTCTCTATGATGACAGATTGCAAGAGATTTTTTTAAATATATGAAATGACATTCAGAGAACAAGAATAGTAGTGACAGACTGAATTATTTTGTAGGGATAAAATGGATTGGTGAATGTTGAATTAAAAAAAACCAAAACAACCTAATCTATTTTCCACAAACCAAAGTCCTCTAGAGCTGCAATCCCTCTCTGTGCATAGAAATCATGCTCAACTTGGAATCCTAGAAGGCACAGTAGGTGCCATGTTTCATCAACATAAATAATTAACTGGAGAAGGACATGTAATATTCATAGTGGGAAATTATTAGATTGCAAAAGGAGAGAAAATATCTAAAAATTGAAGAAAAATTAATCATTAAGCTTATGGCATTTCCTTTATGTATATAATTAGTTAAAAAAAAAACCAAACAACCCTATTCCTTTG
This sequence comes from Felis catus, assembly GCF_018350175.1. Lineage (NCBI taxonomy): Eukaryota > Metazoa > Chordata > Mammalia > Carnivora > Felidae > Felis > Felis catus. Next base: position 49,556,225 of record NC_058379.1, read on the forward strand.
GAGCCAATGACAAATGGTGGGTGTGCTAGATTGCAGCACAATTGGACTGTATTTGATGCGTGGTCTGGAACAAAAGGGATTCAATGGTTCGGGTGCATTCTGCCAGGAGGTAGGCATCAGGAGTAGGAGAAGTGAGAGTCATGTTTTGCTTTTTTATTTTAAGACCATTCCAATAATAAGGCAGCTGTGATTTTGGGAGTCAGAGCAATCGTTCAATTTACTGTGCTCAATTAAGTGTCACAACCTGCAAGTGATTTATTTATATTATTGGAGGTTTTCCCTTTTGTGGGTAGGGATTATGGTGATGGGTTCTAGAAAAGCTATTGAATAAATAAATATTTCCTGGCAGATGTTGCTTTTGTGTCCCTAGCCAATAGCAATTGTAAAGCACAGAGCTTAGGGGTTACTGCTAGTGATATTAAATAATGTCATAAAGCTTTGTCTAAGAGTGTCCATCAGATGATAAACAAGCACTATTTCCATGGCACAACGTGGCCAAAAATGGGTCAGAAGACCAACACTTCCATGATATCATTTCTCTGGTCAGATACATGGCATCTATTTCCAGATGTTCTTAGTTGTAGGAGGGGAAAAAAGTGGGATTTTTTTCCCCCTCACCATCAACACCTGTTTGGCAGGAGACCCTGAGAGCTTTAGACCCTCGGAAAGCAAAAGACAGATTACTTTCAAATCCAGGAGCCTCATTAAGATTTTTGAGGAAATGAAAAGCGGTTTGACCTGAGATGGAGCTAAGGCTACCTGGTGTGGAGTTTTGGTGCTAGCCAGCCTGATCACCTTGCTGATGAGATGATTTCAGGGGGAGCTGTAAAAGGCCGCATTGTTCATGTGTGGCCCCAAGAACAATGAGGTACAAATTAGCTGTGTCCAATCTCAGGAAAGTTTATCATCATCATCAGGCTCTGTTGACATTACCCATCCTGCCAGCTTTCCTTGTAGCTCAGAAAGTAAAATGGGATTGAGGCAAAGGAAGAGAAGTTCAGGGATCTGATGCCAATTTCTCAAAAGGAAAAAAGAGGTATTTTTTAACAGGAAAAAAGATTGTAGTTTAAAACCATATTTGCAGTAGATATCAATGATACTTTAAAGCATTTAAATGTGGAATATTTGACTTGTCCTAAATACCTAAGAATTTGTATATGAACTATTTCTTAATCATAATACTTTTTTCCTCCTTTGTAATTATGGGTCAATGTAAGTCACAACAGAGTCTTAATCTTCAATTAAACATGATACTCTACCCCAAATGGAATTTAAAGTATAGTGTATACATGACAGACAACCTAGGAATAATTTGGGTATTATTGGAAATGGCATTAAATTCTTAGGCATCTGTGATGCTATTTTATACACTGGGTCTGCAACTTAGTAGGGTAACAACTCATGCGTTGGAATAATAAGGGAAGGGGTTGCCCAGAATAGAATTTTTGGGCTAAGTTTTACCATTGTATTTCCAAAAAGCATCTCATACCTTCAAGGTAACCATAAAGCTTGAAGGTTATAATTTGTGAATGAAGTTTTAAAAATTCTATACATAACAATGAAGAGTAGACAACTATATAAATAATCTATTTTAACTGATAATCTATAAGTGAGTACTGAGGGCTTTTGAAGACATCCCAGTTCTATCTATGGCAATCATTTATTCATGTAATTATTCATTTATCAAACATACATAAAGCCCCTAGTATGTTTGATGCATTTGGTTAGACATCTTATAAAAAATTCTTGTATTATCTTTTCTAAAGCTCTAGTGTATCAAGTGTATCTAGTGTATCTAGTGTATTTCCCAATCTGCAGAAATACTGAGTTAACACAAAGTGGAAAGTTACCAAGCAGACTGGAAATAGTATGACAATGAGTAAGAATTTACTAGTATATTCCCAAGCCTGTCTACAAGAGAACGAGCCTCTGCCTTTCAGAGCAATTATTCAACTCACTTAGCTGTCAAAATAATGATAGTAACCACAAGTTAACATTTAGTATAAGCTGTGTGTTAAATGTTTTATGTGCATTAGTATATTTAATCGTTCAATGAGTCTTGCAAAGTTACCATCCTTGCTTTTTGAGTGAGGAAACCGAGGCTTAAAAGTTTAGTTAATTTGTTCAAGATTAGGTAAATAAAGTTTGGAACCAGAATGTGAATGTAGTCCTTTTTGTCTTCAAAGCCTATAACTCCCATACATAATGGAAAAATATATATACATTATGATAGCTTGATGATGTTAGCCATTAACCATTCTTCAACTCTCGTTCCAGTTTAGCCAACATCCTCTTCTGATTTACTTAGAACTTCCATTAAATATTTTCCTTACAGGAAGAGAATATGCCACCAGTGATTTTGAATGGGTGATGCCCGCAAACATTGTGCATTTAAAAAATTATAATTGAACAATTGCATTGTAATTTATACTTCCTCCTGTTGTGAATTTAATTAATGTGAGTTGGCCTCTTCAATATAGGCATCACTTCTGAAAATATTTACAAAAAATTTTTTTTTGATTTACAGAATTCAGGACCAGATCCTAGACCAAGGTATTTTTGGTATCTAAGCAGAATCCTTACCTTATCATTATTTATGGTCTCAGAAATAATGCAGTAGTTGTGTTTTTTTTTTTAATAATCAAAAATTTACAGAAAAGTTTCAGGTATAGTACAAAGAAAGTTTTCTCCTTAACCCTTTTCTTTTTCTTAGAGTAGAGATCATTTATTAAGTACCAGCCATACATTTTATCCTCATAAGGGCACAAGTGGTGATCCAATAATAGTACATTTCTCTTATGATTTGGAGTCTGGAGTTATCGCATGCAAGTGTTTAGATGGTATGTTTATTTCTATTTTCAATATTTGTGAACTTAGCAATTAATGCATCAAAAACTTGAGAATACTGTTTTAACAAGTCAATCAACATTAAATATTAGCCTGAGTTCTTCTCTGACGCAGTGAGCCATGTGCTTTAGTCTTGTCACAAGTATTCCTGCGGCTCTAAGGTTTTCATCAATTACATCTAAATTCTCCATGGTGTTCTGGAAGACTCACGTGTTGAAAACCTGTGTCAGGATAACTGGAGTCCTAATTCTCATATCTAGGTAGAAGGTGGTTGCTGAAAAGTTAAAGTTTTTTGTACTTCACTGCAGACCTACTGAGTAAGAGTTTGTGGAGGTGAGGCCAAGGAATCTGCAGATTCTACCTGGGTTTCTGTTGCATATAGATGATCAAAGCCAGTATAATACCTAGTTGGGAAAGTGATGTTTTTGTTTTCATTTTTTTAAGGTAGCCTGTTCACTGGCTTTAATCTACTCATTTATTTGTGCATGTGTACATGTATCTTTAGTTGTGTGCAATTTTATCACAAGTACAACACTTAATGTTTTTCAACACTGCACACTAGTAAATTTTGCGTAAGTTGATCCTTCTTTAGTGGCTTTTTAACTGATGGCTCTTGTCTTGTTGGAGACTCTAGAAAAGTGTTGAATCTGGAAAAAAGTAAGTCACGTCATGTTCCTGTGTACAATATGCATAACTATATGCATAAGCACAGAGAATTGTGTATAAATACGTCATTTTACTTACATAAGTAAATGACTCAGATGCTCAGAGTATAAACAAATCAAGGAACTAAGTAAATTAAATACTTTGGAAAATTGCGTATCATGTTTGGGCAACTAACTTTAATTTGTGTGCCGAATTAGGGATTCATGCATGACTTTGGAAAATTGAAAACTGACAGGAAGCCAAAAATCAGGGAAATACACCTGCCCCGCACTTGTGGGTCCAAATGGAGAAGTAGAGCTTGTTAATTGGTAAACATAATTTTCAAAACTACTTCAACCTTCTGCATTAATTTCTTAGCATTTCCATAATGAATACCACAACCGGGTAGTTTAAAACCACAGAAGTTTATTCTCTCATAGGTTGAAGGCTAGAAGTGTAAAACGATGGTGTGGGCAGGGCCATGCTCTCTGGGAAGGCTCTAGGAAAGGATCCTTCATTGCCATTTTCTAGCTTCTGCTGGCTGTCAGCAAGTCTTGGCATTCCTTGGGTTATGGATGTTTCACATTCCAATCTCAGCTTCCTTTGTGACATGGCCTTCTTCCTTGTGTGTCTGTGTGTCGAAATCTCTCTCTTATTGACATCAGTACTGGATTCAGGCCCACCGTGCTCTAGTATGACCTCATCTTAATTGCATCTGTGAAGACTCTATTTCCAAATAAGGTCACATTCTGAGGCTCTGGGTAGACATAAATTTGGGGGGGTTCACTATTCAACCAACACGTGTTCCTATCCTGTTTTTGTGGCTCATTCACATTCCTGCTTCTTTCTCCTATACAATGAACATTTTACTGGTGAAGCAGTTTGTGGATAACTTCATTTTGAAGTTGCCTTTTGCAGTATGAACCTTTGCAGTGACATGGTTCCGAGTATAATTTCCCTCCTTTTAGAACACTCTCAGTTCGGCTAAGAGCCAATTTGTTTTAAAAACTAGAATGCAGAGTTTCTCCAACTTTGTACTATCAAGAGATGCTTTCATTTTTTTCATTCATGGGCCGCATGTTTTTTAAAGAAATTGTCTATCAAATAAATGATATTTACTAGCTAACTAATTCAATTTCTCATGGAATGAATCAGTGATCATTTAATATAATTCCTTACAAGGAAGGAAATTTGATACTTAACCTATGTAGACAAACATACATGGATATAAGCATGATTTTAGGTAGACATTTTGAAATTCTGGAGATAATCAGCAAGCCATTATAAATTATATCTGTTGACATCCAAGGTATGAATTGCTGTTTAAGGATTAATGATAAAGATTTCAGACTTAGGAAAATTGCAGTTAAATTTTCAACTTACTTTAAATTTTTTTTTTCAACGTTTATTTTATTTTTGGGACAGAGAGAGACAGAGCATGAACGGGGGAGGGGCAGAGAGAGAGGGAGACACAGAATCGGAAACAGGCTCCAGGCTCTGAGCCATCAGCCCAGAGCCCGACGCGGGGCTCGAACCCACGGACCGCGAGATCGTGACCTGGCTGAAGTCGGACGCTTAACCGACTGTGCCACCCAGGCGCCCCTCAATTTACTTTAAATGGACAGGGATTCACAGAAGCGCAGTTCACATCTTATCATCTATTCTTGATGAATATTGTAGTTAAGAACAGTGGCTAATTAAAAACAACATATTCGTCAGAAATTAAATGTGGAAAAGCTTTACTTTTTTTTTCTCCAGATTTGAGATCAAGACACGGAAGGGTGGATAGAGAAAGGTACAAGGATTTCAGAAAGCGAATGAACAATGTAATAGCAAAGAATTATAAATATGACTTCTTTTAAAAAGCAGTATAGGTAGTTAACAGTTTACATGTGTCTACATATTTTGATTTAGAATGCTTCCATACATTACTTTATGGGATAAGGCCCAAATTCTGGGTGCAAAAGGCAGGTATTATTTCCCCTAATTTAACAGAGGAGGACACTGAAGCTTGGGGTTAAGAGATTCACCCCTCCACCAGCCAGATAGTACATAGCAGAATTCAAATTCCAATCAAGAGCATTAGTATTCACTCCACTGTTCCTTCCTTTACCACAGTTAACTCTTGGCTAATAGCGATTCCTGAAGCACTGTCCCTCACATTTTGAACACAGCTACAGGGTCAAAACAAGGGCACACAGCTGAAATTCAAAAAATCTAGTTTCTAATTTCAGCAGCTGTCTGACCTTAGACATTTGTAAACTGGTGTGATAATATTTGTTCTACTCCTCTGGAGGACTGAAAGAATGAAGCAGAACAAAAATATGAAGCAGAACAAAAATATGAAACAAAGACCACATGTTCTGTGGGTGGGAAGAGAAGACAGTTGTGTGTAGGAATGATAACACCTACAGAGGTTCCTGTAAGGCATGGCTCGCAATTACGTTTCCCTAGATTTCCTTGTTGCCTGTAATAATAACTCCCCCTTTTTCATTTTGGTTAAATAGCTTTTGTTGTTTTATGTGATCAATATATGCCATTCCAAAGACACCAAGTTTATAGTCTAGTACGGAAGACAGACATACACCAGTAAAATTTCACCAAACTTTAAGAATAGAGGAACACCCAAGGAAAGTATTATGTGATGATGCTATCCCTCATTTGTCCTTTTAGCGTAATTTACTTTCAGATCCATTCATAATCAGTATTCAGCAAGATTCTGAACTGTCTGAGGAGGGGCTTCCTGTGAAGTCGAAGTGGTTGGAAGAGAAGGACATTAAATAAGAAGGTCCATTTTAATTCATTTACAGTTGAGCAGAGTTGCAAGTGACTTGTCTGCTCCCACCCCCTCAAACCCCAATGTCTTTTCTTGTGTACTTCCTTTGTATATGAAGTATTGCCCTTGGATTTCCCTTGGAAGATAATTGGGAAAATTAAAAATAAATCCATTCCTTTCAAGTTTTCTGAACCTGGAGGATACTTCTTTTGTTGTAAGAGGAAGAAAGGAACATGTATATGTCATAATTGCATAAAGGTGAAACTCAGTTAACATATAACATAGTTTTTTATCATTAGGCATATTGTTAAAATTGCTATTACCCTGGAATTTAGACATGATGATGCACAGTGGATGGACAAAACCCATCTGCACAAAAGGCAATGTATTAAATGGTTTGAATCAAGACTCCCTTGCTAGCAATAAAAAAATGACATTTTTACATGAGGCATAAAACAACTAACAAACGAAGCTATAATCATGGGATTATTAACAAATAAACTTACTTGAATTTATAGTGCCATAGATCTATTGGAAAACATCCATGTGGTAAGTAAAAAAAAAATTCATATGGATTTATATAAAATTCCACAATGCGTCGAATGATTTATTGCAACTTTATTTGTATTAACCCAGATGGTGCACAATTTGGATATATAACCCTGCATATGAGAAATGTTTTATAAATGCCACGCATCTCTGTTGTGCAGCAGTGATTGCGTGCCAGGACAACATTCCACTCCAGAAGGTCCATGCCAACATGAATAAAGAAGGGAAATGACATCTTACTTGTTGGAGTAAAGAAACTGCAGTGCAAACAGTAACAACAATCAAGCAATCAGAGATGTGATTAAGTAGAAAGAATTCTAAATGACTGGCCGTGGTAGGCCCATAAAACATGACCATTACGTCTCACCCTGACAGAAAGAAACTTTGTTTGAAACGACTGTCCTCAGAGTTTCTGCATTGAAAGTCTTTTTACAACCAGCTGTCATTCTACTATTTATTTCCAGAAAAATACCAGAGTGATTCAGTCTTCTTTGTCAGTATCCTTACCGACTTTCAGCTTGGGTGCCGGAGAAATTATTCTGGACTACTCATTTTCAAATTCTTATGTGTAGAGCTACAAAAGCCAAATGAAAGGGCCCGTTTCCGTTTCACTACATCCTTTATATATTTTTTAAATGTTTATTTATATATTTTTGAGAGAGAGAGAGAGAGAGAAAACAAGTGGGGGAAGGACAGAGAGAGAGGGAGACACAGAATCTGAAGCAGGCTCTAGACTCCCACAAACTGTGAGATCATGACCTTAGTCGAAGTCAGAGGCTACCCAGGCATCCCTCTCTACATCCTTTTAAAAGAAGCTTCAAGGTGTCTGTGAACCCCATGAATGGCTTTTAAAATGTTGGTGAATTTTTTTTTGCTGAGTGGGTCTAGAACTATAAAGACCAGTCTTGAGACCAATCTTGGTTCTCTATGTAAAACCTGAGGAGATTATAATTATTGTCCATTTTCTGAGATTTCTATGCTGCTTAAGTCCTCAGAGAGTTTTCTCACATTGGAAGCTTTTCTATTCTTTTTTTTTTTATTATTATTTTTAATGTTTATTTATTTTTGAGGGAGAGACAGAGTGTGAGTGGGGGAGGGGCAGAGAGAAAGAGAGAGAGAGAAAGAGAGAGAGAGAGAGAGAGAGAGAGAGGCACAGAATCTGAAGCAGGCTCCAGGCTCTGAGCTGTCAGCACAGAGCCCAACGTGGGGCTAGACCTCACAAACCGTGAGATCATGACGTGAGCCGAAGTCGGACACTCAACCGACTGAGCCACCCAGGTGCCCCGGGAGCTTTTCTATTCTTAAGAGAGATAGAAAACTATCTCTAGTAAAAGATAGTAAAATTATCTTTGAAAAAAAAAATGATAGCCAAATTGCTGGGTCAAGATTTAATTAATCAATCATGTGTAACATGATAATTTACTGAATCAAACAGATGGCAACCCTTAGCATGTTAAAGAAAAGCTAAATGTGAAAGGGAAGACAGAGAATAACATTGTTTAAGTTTATATATTTTATTCTAAATAAATTAAATGTTTTAACGCAGTCTGAGAATGGAAAGTACAAAAAGAGTAACCTTGCTTATGGGGAGTATTTTTCTTATTCCTAAAATATTGGTTCCTCCACTTATTTTGATTATTCTACCTTAGAACTAGGCTGGGTCATTTTGGCCTGTCAAAAATGAAAGTAATTTGTTGAGAGAAATTCAAGTTATCTAAAATAGCCATACAGTAAAACAGGGATGGAAATAATGGTGAAACTATACCACTTCTTTATTCATTCATCAGTCTCTTTTCTTTTTGATAAGTCTGGCTAGGGGGTTATTAATTTTTATTAATTCTTTCAGTGAACCAGGTCTTATTTTATTGATCTGTCTTGCTGTGGGGTTTTTTGTTGTTGTTGTTGTTGTTGTTTATATATCATTTATTTCTGCCTTTGGTCTTTATTTTTTCCCCTCTACTCATGGCTCTAGCTTTATTTCCTATTCTTTTTTTAGCTCCTTTAGGTGTAAGGTTAGGTGTGTATTTGAGACTTCTGTTGCTTCTTGAGAAAGTCCTGTATTGCTATATACCTCCCTCTTAGGATCACCTTTGCTGCATCTCAAAGTTTCTAGAATGTTGTGTTTTCATTTCCATTTGCTTCCATGTATTTTTTTATTTCTTCTTTAATTTCATGGTTAACTCATTTATTCTTTAGTAGGATGTTCTTTAACCTCCATGTATTTGTGGTCTTTCCAAATTTTTTCTTGTGATAGTCAACCACAAGAAAAGACCATATTTTATGGTCTGAAAATATGCATGGTGTGCTCTCAATCTTTTTGTACTTGTTGGGGCCTGATTTGTGACCCAGTATGTGATCTATTCTGGAGAATGTTCCTTGTGCACTCAAAAAAAATATGTATTCTTCTGTTGTAGAATGAATTTCTCTGAATATATCTGTTAAGACCATCTGGTCCAGTATGTCATTCAAAGCCTTTGTTTCTTTATTGATATTCTGCTTAGATGACCTGTCCATTGCTATAATGGGGCATTAAAGTCCCCTTCTATTATTGTACTATTACCAATGAGTTTCTTTACTTTTTTTTTATTAATTGATTTATATATTTGGTTTCCTTCATGTTAAGGGCATAAATATTTACAGTATTAGCTCTTCTTGTTGGATAGACCCCTTTATTATGATATAATGTCCTTCTTCATCTCTTGTGACAGTCTTTGGTTTAAAATCTAGTTTGTCTGATACATGTATGGCTACTCTGGCTTTCTTTTGACGTCCATTAGCATGGTAGATCGTTCTCCCCTTACTTTCGGTCTGTAGGTGTCTTCAGGTCAAAAATGAGTCTCCTGTAGGCAGCCATAGATGATCTTGTTTTTTTTATACATTCTGATACCTTATGCCTTTTGACTGGAACATTTAGTCCATTTATATTCATAGTGATGATTATTGGTAGATATGAATTTAGTGCCATTGTATTACCTGTTAAGTCATTGTTTCTGGAGATTTTCTCTGTTGCTTTTTAATCTTTGTTGCTTTTGGTCTTTCTTTCATTCAGAGAGTCTCCTTTAATATTTCTTGCAGGGTTGGGTTTAGTGGTCACAAAGTCCTTTAATTTTTGTTTGTTTGGGAAACTCTTTATCTCTCTTTCTAATCTGAATGATAGCCTTGTTAAATAAAATACACTTGGTTGCATTTTTCCCATTTGGCATGTTGAATATATCATGCCACTCCCTTCTGACCAGCCAGGTTTCTGTGGAGAGATCTGCTGCTAACCTAATTTGTCTTCCGTTGTAGACTAGGGATTTCTTTTCCTTTGTTGCTGTCAGGATTCTTTCTTTATCTCTATATTTTGCAAATTTTACTATGATACATCTTGGTGTTGGCCAGCTTTTGTTGATTTTGATGGGAGTTCTCTATGCCTCCTAGATTTGGATGTTTTTCTCTGTATTAGGGAAGTTTTTAGCTATAATTTGCTCAAATAAACTTTCTTCCTCTTTTCCCTCTCTTCTTCTTCTGGAACTTTTATGATATGAATGTTATTACACTTTATGGAATCTCTGAGTTCTCTTAAGTCTACATTCATGATTCAATATTTTTTCTTTCCATCTTCTTTTCAGCTTTATCATTTTCCATAATTTTATCTTCTATATCACTTTTTCATTCTTCTGCTTCTCCCATCTTGGTGGTTGTTACATTCAGTCAGTTTTGCATCTCAGCTATAGCATTTTCTTATTTTGGCCTGACTAGTTTTTAGGTCTTTTATCACTAAGGTAAGGGTCTCTCTGTTTTCTCCTGTTTTTTCTCAAGCCCAGCTAATATCCTTATAATTGTTGCCTTAAATTCTGCTTCAGTCATATTACTTATATTTATTTTGATTAGCACCTGGGCCATGACCTCTTCTTGTTCTTTCTTTTGGAATGAATTCCTCCATCTTGGCATTTTGTCTAGGTCTCTGTCTTTTGTGTTAGGAAAGCCTGTGCCTGGTTCTATTTCCACTGAAGCTGAAGCTTTGCAGCACTCTATGATCAATAAACCTGATGCATGCAGGGGGTGGGGGGAAGGGGTTGTGCTGGTCTTCTGGGGGAGGGGCCTGCTGCTACTCTGGCTGTCAATCACACTTGCCCTAGTACAAAAGATACCTGCAGAACCCAGGGGGCAGGGCTTGGTGTAAGTAGCTCAAGCCTCTACTCTGTGTGCTGTGCCACTCATTGAAGTCTCTCTGTGTTGATGGGAAGAATGAAGAATGGTGTTGTCCGCTCTCTTCTCTGGAGAGGGGAATTTGAGCTCGCTGCTATTCAGGAAGCCTTCACAGAAGAATGAACAACCTACCCTCTTGTGTCCCAGGCTTCCATTAGATCCCTACCTTCACCCTGTCTGTATCCATGCCATCTTCCCACCCAGTGATGGTACAATGCTCCTGTGTTTTATCCCAGGCTTGGGGCTGGGTTTCAAAACTCCAAATTTTAGAGACCTGGTACAGTGTGCACCTGGGCTGATCCTCTGGGGGAGGGTCTTGCTGTGCAGTGGCTGGTACTGGTTTGTCCCAGAAAAGCAGTCGCATGACTACACAGGAGCTTGGATTGTATGATAAAGTGTAGTAAAAAGCTGGCATCTAGGTTAGCTTCCCTCAGCAGGTGTCTCTACTTGTATGCTAATGAACAGGGCAGCTCAATGGCACCTGCTGACTCTATTGTCCCCTGAGAGGCCCCCTCTCCCAAACGCACTCCAGGAAGGGGAACTGTCTCTCTCAGTGTGACAGAAGGGGTCCTCAGAACATGCTGTCCACACCTAGTTCTCTGCCCTCCTTCTCCAGAGGAGCACCATTATGCCCACCAGACTCAATCCTGGTAATGGCACAGACTTCTAAAACTTCAGACTTCCAGCACGGCTTCTTGTAAAAACTTGTGATAATTAGCTCCTTTCGTTTTCCCAGTCAGTGGTTTTTTGGGAAGTGTTTTTCTTGTGCAGATCTCTACATGGCTGCTTTATCTCTCTTTCTCTTATTCTCTCTCTCCTCCCTGTGATCAGGGCTCCCTCCCCTCTGCAGCACTCACGATTTGTTTCTTCCCTAAATCACATCACCGCACCTCCTATCTTCCAAGATGTGGGCCCCTTTCTCCTTCTAGTTATGCAGTTTGTTTTCTCAGTCCTCATATCAATTTCCTGGGTGTTTAGAATGATTTGATAATTATCTAGCTGTGCTTGAGAGACAAAGCAAGCATAGGTCCTCCTGCTACTCCTCCACCTTAACCCCTCAGCCCCACTGATCCCATGTTGATAGAATACTGGAATCTCAGGTTTTGGAGGAATTTAAAGGCCATCAGGTCTCCTCTCTCCAGCTTCTCACAGAGTAGTTGCTCAGATTAAGTTATTTGATCATTCAGTGATAGAGAACCGTATCGCTCAGGACAGATTCTTCCATTTGACTAAAGTTGTTTATTAAAAACATGTCGCATAAGAAGTATAGAATGGAGACCATTTTTACACCTTGGAGTCTCTAAGCCCAAAATTTACCATTTTGTCTATGACTCTTAAACATGGCATTCAGACTAGATTATTTATTTTAAGTGGACCAAGACCAGAATCCAGTGTAGTAAAATCATCTTCCTCTTTCTTTGTCCTACATACCTGTTATTAGTTTAAGATAAATAGTTTAAGTTTTAAATTTAATGCTGTAAAACTTACTTTTTTGTTGTAAAATTCTATGAGCATTGACAATTGCATACAGTTACACAACTATCATGATATCAAGATACAGAAGATTTCATCAATATCAAAATCTGACTGCCTGTAGCCAATTCCTTCCTAACCACTAATCGATGACAGTCATTGATCTGTTCCCCCTACCTATAGTTTTTTCTTTTCTAGAGTGTCATATAAATGAAATCATTTTGAGTTTGATTTGTAGCTTTTGAGTCTGGTTTCTTTCACTTAACATAATACATGGAGATTCATCTATATTGTTGAATATTTGTTACGTTTTATTGCTGAGTAGTATTCCATTAATGGATGTATCATGCTTTTTTATCCTTTTAGCAGTTGGAGGACAATTCTATTGTTTTCAGTTTTTGGTAATGATGAACAAAGCTGCTGACACATTCACATACAGGTTTCTGTGTGAATATAAGTTTTCATTTCCCTTGAGTGAATACTTGTGGCGCAGGGTGCTGGGTCATATGTTAAATTATATATTTAACTTTGTAGAAACTGACAAACTACCTCCCAAAGTTGTACCATTTTTCATTACCAGCAGCAGTGTATTAGTCCTACAACATTTTTCCTCTTAAAAAAATTGTTTTGGCTATTCTAATTCATTTGTCATTCCACTTATGTTTTAGAATAAGCTTGCTGATATCTACAAAATAATCTTCAAGGATATTTTGGGGATTGAGTTAATTCTATAGATCATTTAGAGAGAATTGGTAGTGATATTAATATTGATATTTAATCTCCCATTCCATAAACACAGGACACATCTTGAAATTATAAGTTAAGAACACCTTAGAGAAATGAAAAGAACATAGAGAAAGGAACTTTTCATTAAACATTTATTGCTCTACATGTATTTGAAATTGATTGGCTAAAATACTTTCTCCCACATCTGATTTGAAAATCAGTAAGGATACCATGAAAAAAATCTGAATCACTCTAGTATGTTATGGTAGTACATACAAAAATCTAAGAAATCTATAAAAAACTCCTTGAACTAATTAACGAGTTTAGAAAAGTCATAGGACACAACCAATCATATTTCTATATACTAATAATGAACAGTTGGGAATTGTAACTTAAGACTATAGTATGCAATAGCACCAGAAATTGAAATAATTAGGTATATATCTGACAATCTATTGTGGAAAACTAAAATACTCCAATGAAGATATAGACCAGATCTGTTGAATTTATACTGAATCCTTATTAAAGTGAGAAACATTGTCGTTCTATGACAAAAGCCAACCTTATTTGTGAAGGTGACTTATAATTAAGTCCTTTGGTACTGATGCTAAGAAGAGGAAAGTCAGGGATGTATGGAAATAAATGAACTACACAAATGAGAACAAACAAAAGCTATGTACTCTGAACTTGTTAATAAGGGGTTCAGCCATCATTTGTGCTTGGCAGAAACTCAAAAGCAGAAAGGGGTGTGGTGTGCGGAAGTCATACAAAAAAGTGGAAGGTTTCATGTATGCTCTGACAGGAGGCTATTGGCATGGGGAAGCTGGAGGTGAATTAGCTGGAAACAGAGCATCTTATGTGATCGATTTTGGGAACATCTTTGGCTCTTTCTTACTGGCCATGAGTTAGAAGCAAGGACAAAAAGATAAGGAAGCTGGCATTCATGCCCAAGTCCTGATTGTTTGGTGCCCATTGTTGAGAGAGATTAAGGTTTGGCTTCCTGGGCTGGTGGGTTAGAGTTTTGTTGTCATGTATGTTCTGGCCACTGTCTATTTTTATATTCGTCTCCAAGATGGCATTCTGAGGAAAAGACAATGGAAATTCTCTGGACATATGAGTAGTCCTCAGCCAGCTAAACACAAAAGGAAAGAATATTCTAGGCGTAAGGTACAGCATATGCAAAAAGAGAATCCTGTTTTATGTCTTGAAGGATTGATTATAAGTTCTTCACACCATATAAATGGTGCAATGTTACACAGCATATATATTATAAAAATTTAACCAATTAAATATTTTATCAGTATAAAGCACTCATTTTTTTACATTTTCCTTTGTATTTTCTTATTTTGAGATTGAGATTGCTGCTAGGGACTTCTAAATTCTACTTTTAATCCCCTCCACACATGGATGATACTTTTCTATTCGAACAATAGTGTCAGTCATTTGAATTTATGAAGGTCCCTGCTCCTCTCCCCACACAGGAGTTGTTTAGTCCACACAAAAGCTAGCTCAACTGTCAAGTTCTAAAAGAGCTATCAAATGGTCATCAGGTTCTCTGTGGCTTTACTTCATAGAATTAGGCAGACAATAATCAGTTCTATTGTATATTATCAAAGGCAAAATTTGATACTGGATTATGTGCCATTCTCCATAATGAGGAATAGTTATGAAGGCTGCTGGTTAGAAGAATTATTTATAGTAAAAAGACAGACTGCTCATCACTTGGAGAGCTTGACAGTTGCTATTTCTTCTGTTCAATAGCTTTTGAGATATTTCTACTTTGATTTCTTCTCATGGCTTGTTAACCTTTTATTTTGAATCTCTTGTGACCCTTAAAATTTTTTCTGCAGATTCTCATGATCTATTTAAAATATGAGATAAGTAAGTTAATAATGTGGCTTTCATCTTAAGGAGGTGAGTAAATTCTCTACCATTACATGAAAATTGAAAGATACTTGATGATTTTTTTTTTTTCTTACAGGACCTGTGTTAGCCAAAGAGAGTGGTAGCTCTTCTGTCTCCTTTGGCCCAGTTTATTGACTTACCTTGTTTTCCAGCAACACCTTCCAGGTTAACTTTTCAGTAACTGCCTCCCTCCCCACCACAGAGGTATGTAGCATCTAGCTCATGCTTAGACCATTTCATTTAGGAAATCAACCTGGAAGTGAAGTGACATCCTGGCCTTGGGTAACCAGGGTTTGCACCTTACTTCTTCATGCTGCCAAAACATCAATCAGACACATATGCTGATTATCTACAATCCTTATAATCAAAGCCACAGTTGAGGTTTTCCAATGCATACATTGGGAATAACAGGAGAGTAGAACTTTGACGTGCTGTTAGATGTGGCTATAGTCAGACACTCAGCCATACCCATATTCAGGCTCCTCTGTAGTGCATTTCAATGCCTGGGTCCTTCCGTGCTTCTAGAGTTGAGGCCAAGCCACTTCCATAAATGAGCAACTTCTGTGTATGCCCCTGGCTCAGATTTCATGTCCAACTCCTGGGAATTCTCCATGTCTCCAGTCTGAGGTCCTTGCTTCATGTCCAGGTGTAGCATCTTCCCAGGGTGTCTGACAACTCCAGCATCAAGTCCATTCAGGGAAATGAGAAGCTTGTGCTGTGGACATGCAGTTTTCCCTTATGGCCCTCACTAGGACAACAACCGAAGAACATCATTCATCATCAGTGCGTCTTGGGATATTCACTTTTCAGTACACATGTGGAACACCAGCAAAACACTCTGGGTTGAGTTTGACAAAATCCTACAGAGTTCTACTTTATGGTGCTTCTGGTAGCAATGACTGAAAGTCAAATTTCCTGTCATCTTCCAGGTCTTGTTAACTGATCTCCATGCACAGGTGCTTTAATGAGATCACACCTGTCTCCACATTAACAGAAAATAACTTATAGTTTCCTCATAATCTAAATCTATACTTAGATAAAAACACATTTTTTGTTTCTCATGGAAAGTTTAAAGGAATATAACTTTGCCTAAAATAGGGACCAAGTTGTATGTCATTTGTCATATCAAGCAGCTCTCATGAATCACAGTGCTCTAAACATCTGTGTTTCAGAAGAGGACTCAGGCTTTTATATATAGGATTATAAATCTTGGTCTGATCTTTTCCCTCAAACAATAGAGCAGTTTGTCTTAGAAATGAATTGATGACTCCAATCTGAAATAAGAGCTATTGTACCTTTTAAACTCTTAGCTATGGAGGTTAAAACAGCAGCAACAACAACAACAACATCAACAACTTATGCCACCAACATCACCACCACCACCACCAACAGCAACAACTTAAACTAGGGCATATTCACACTATAATTATTTGCTTATGTCTGTGGCACAATCATATTCTAAAGGGCAAGACTGTGTTGAATTTACAGTTGTGTCCCCTGAATCCAGTCACAGTACAGAAGAGACTCTTAATAAATGCTTATGGAATAAATGAATAAGTTAAAGTTCTTTCCCTCAACATTGGATCCTTCCTTTCCTTTATCCAATCATTACTTATCTTAGTAAGCCCACAGTCTTTTTCCTAGTTGATCTTTTCTTTTCCCAAATGCTCTCTCTGGTGGAGACCCTCAATGTTTTGTGCCTGTGCTACAGTGACAGTCTCCTACCCAGCTTCTTGGCATCTTCTCATTTGAGGGTGTCCTGCCCTGTTATCTCGCTCTAATGGAAACCCGACCTTCTTACCTCTGGTCTTAAAAACCTTCCAAAATTTCCCCATGGTCCAGACACTAATTTCAAACCTGTTTTTTGTTTGGTTTCATTTTGTTTTTCAGAACACTAGTACTTCATAGTAATGATTTCAGCCTTCCATATTTGATTCAAATTTAATCATTTTAAACATATGTGGTATTTTTTAAAGTGATGCTGGAATTACCCACTCTTGGAAGATATTTATTCTAAGAACAATTAAAAACCCTATACATATATCTAAAACAAACATAAGAAGACTCAGAAGAGAAAGAAAAGAAGTAGGACAGACTAGAAGCCTTAAGACACTCAAATTAGCATTGTGGTGAGTTCCCTGGGCTTCCCTTTTGCCTTGTATATCTCACACTTGGGGCTAAAGAAGTTGGCAACCTGGAAATGTCAAAATGCACAGGCAAAAAAATTCTCAAACAAAGCCTGCTCTGTCTAGCCATAGGACCAGGAAAGGGAAAACCTAGATAGACGAGATAAAACAAACAAACAAACAAAACTTTTGGAAAATAATATATCTGCTTTAGCAAGATGTCACAGAGAAAGACATGGTCCCTCTCCAATCCATGCCAGCAAAGGCCAAATGGGAGCTCAAATGTCAATCCTCATAAGCCTGTAATGAAGCACCCCAAATACCAAAGACTGTGATGGGTGATGTCAGAGGGCAAAGTAGGATGCCGGGACTTTCATATCCACTGGGCAACAATGACTTCCTCCAAGACGTCAGTGGAGTCCACATGGGGAGCCTGGAATTTTTTCTCCATTTGGTAGTAAGGATGCAACTCTCCCAGTCACCACTGGGGGGTTAACACCTACTGGAGAGTTAGAGCTTTCAGCACCACGCAGCTGTAATGAAGCTAATGCCCTTTCTCCAGGAGTCAGCGTGGGCAATGTGGGCAGCAGCACCAAAGCATTCTGACGTCTCCCAGTCCGGAAACTATCAGTGGAATTCCCACTTCCACCAGGCAGTCCCAAAGGAATCCTCACCTCGGGTGCCAATGGGTACAGAGCAGGGAATCTGGACTTCTGCTTTCACCTGGCAGTAATGAGGCAGAGCCACCCCCAACCATTTCCATGCCAAGGCAGTGTCAAAGGAGGTAAGTTCAAACATTAGTTTAAATAAGAACCAGAAATCATTATGTAATAACCAAAAAGTTCAGGTTTCAGTTGAAAGCCACTTTTTATACTGCGAACCAGGAAGACATCAAAAATGAATGAAAAAAAAAAGCCAACATAGATAACATAGAAATGACAGAGAAATTAGAATTTCTGATGAAGCAGCCATCATAAAAATACCTCCGTAAGCAATTCCAAGCATTCTTGAAAGGTGAAAAAAATAAAAGGTTTCAGCAAAGAAATAGAAAATATAAGGAACCAAATGGAGATTTTAGAACTGAAAATACAATAAGAAAAATAAAACACTCAACAGATGGTCTTAATAACAGAGTGTACTGGACAAAAGAAAAAAACAGTAAGCTTGAAGATAAAACAATGGAAAGTACACAGTCTTAATGAAAGAGAGAAAATAGGCTGAGGAAAAAAAAAATCCCAAAATAACAAAAGAAGAGAGCTGCAGGGCTCATGAGACTACAACAAAAGATGTAACATGTGTGTAATCAAGGTATGAAAAAAGACTAAAAGAAAGAAGGTGGGGCCCCAAAAGCACTCATAGAAATAATGGTAAGAATTCCACAAATTTGGCAAAATACATAACCTACAGATTCTTGAATCTAAGCAAATGCAAAACAGGATAAGCCCAAAAATCTATACTAAGAAACATTATAGTGAAACTTCTGAAAACTAAAGAGATAAAAAACAATTCTTGAAAGCAGCAAGAGAAAAAAAAGCATCTCACCTACAGGGGAGAAACAATTTCATTAGTTGTGGATTTCTGTCTTGGAGCCATGAAAGCCAGAAGGAAGTGACAGACATTTATCAAGTGCTTCAAGAAAGGAACTTTCAATCCAGATTCCTATATCCAGCAAAAATGTCATTTAGGAATGAAGTAGTACTCAAGACATTTTCAAGCAAAGAAAAACTAAGAGGATTTGCCACCAATAAACTTTCCCTAAAGGAATAGGTAAAGGAAATTCCAAAAAAGGAAACAAGACAACAAAGGAATTTTGGACCATAAATAAAGATGAAAGAAAATGGTCAACAAAAATAAGGGTAAATATAGTACTCTCTCATTTTCTTCTTCCTTCTCTTGAGCTCTAAGGCAACTATATTACAAACAAGGGAGTTAAGGGAATATAAAGGAAGATATGCTTTCCTTTCTTAATTTGAACTGTAAAATGATAAAACCATATGTATTTTCTATGTATATGTTTTACATACATATATTATCTAGAGCAACTAGTAAAAAAAAGAGACACATTCATTATAGAATATAGATAAACATTATAGACAAATCAAAATAGAATTCTCAAAATGGTACAAGCAACCCACAAGAAGGCAAGAAAGAAAACCAGAGACACTAATTGTACACCAGCAGGTAAAATAATCTGGGTTATTAAAGACTTGAATTAAGACCCCAAACCATGAAACTCCTAAAATAAAACAATGAAGGTAAACTCTTTGACATTGTGCTTGGCAATTATTATTTTGGATTTGACACCAAAAGCAAAGGCAACCAAACCAAAAAGAAACAAGAGGGACTATATCAAACTGAAAAGCTTTTATACAACAAAGTAAACCATCAACAAAAGAAAATCTGTGTAATGTGGGAAAATATTTGCAAATCAGGGGCATCTGGTTGACTCAACTAGTTCAGCCCCTGTCTCTTCATTTTGGCTCAGGTCATGATCTGGCAGTTGGTGAGTTTGAGCCCTGCATTGGGCTCCTCTCTGGCAGTGCAGAGCCTACTTGGGATTCTCTCTCTCCCTCTCTCTTTCACCCATTCCTGCTCGCTCGCTCTCTCTCTGCCCTTTCCCTTCTCTTTCTCTCTCTCTCAAAATAAATAAATAAACTTTATTTAATAATAAACCATTTAAGCAGAGTGAAAGTAAGAAGATGAAGAAAGGCACATCATAGGAAAATTTATCGAAAGAAAGTAGAAAGTGGCTTTCTACTTTTATATTATCACTCTTACTACTATTATTATGATATTAATAATAATAAAGTGGACTTCAGAGGAAAGAGAATTACCAGAGAAACAAAAGGACATTATGTAGTAATACAGGATCAATCCATCAAGAAGACAAGCAATCCTGAATGTGTCTGCAGCAAACAACAGACTCACAAAATATGTGAAGCAAAAACTGATAGAACTGGAAAGATCAATAGACAAATCCACAATTATAGTTGGAGACTTCAATCTCTCTCTCTCCCTCTTTCAGTTTTGATAGCATTATATCAAAAACCAACAAGGATATAAAATAACTCATCAACCTATGGGATTTCATTGGCATTTATAGAACATTCCACCCAATGACAGCAGACTACACATTCTTTTCAACTGTCCAGAGAACATGTATCAATGTAGATCACATCCTGAGCAATAAACAAACTGAAAATTAAAATAATTGAAATTATACACTGTGTTCTGTAATCACATGGAATCAGACTAGAAATTGGTAACAGAAAGATAACAGGAATATCTCCAAGCACTTGGAAACTAAACAGCACATGTAAATGATCCATGAGTCAAAGAGGAAATCTCAAGGGAAGGTAAAAAAGGCATTAGATTGAATGAAAATGAAAATATACTATATCAAAATTTGTGGGACACAGCAAAAGCAGTCCTGAGAAGGAAATTTATAGCACTAAATGGATACACTAGGAAAGAAGAAGAGTCTCTAATAAATAATCCAAGCTCCTATCTCAAGAACCTAGAAAAAGAAGATCAAAATAAGCTCAAAACAAGCAGAGGGAAATGTTGGCTCAAAAGTTCCCTAGCAGCTTCCTATGTAATCTGAAACTGGTCCCCATATGCAGAGGGAAGGGAGAGACCTAAGAAAGAGGCAGGTCATTCCAGATTGGTAGGTGGCAGTTTAATAAGTAAGAGAACTTACATACAAGGCTTGGGTAGCCACAGAGTGAGTAGATTTCTTTACTCACTGGCCACATCTTAAAAGTTTATATAAAGGCTTTTCCATGGGTTCAGTCATGTATACCATTCAGATGTTCTCAATATTGCATCATTAATTATCTCAAGGGTATGTCCTTGGAGCAGCCTCTGAGAAGGGAAAAAGCAGGGGGAACCCACATCCCAAAGGGAGGGAGGAAGAGTGTCTGATTGCTAGGGTCCAACTGGCAAGTCAAGCAGAGGTTACATCTCCTAAGTGGCCTCCTCTAGAAGGAAGGGAATAATAAAGATAACAGTAGAAATCAATGAAACTGAAAAAAAATTAAAATGGAGAAAACAATGAATCTAAAAGCTGGTTCTTTGAAAAGATTCATAAAATTGACAAATCTCCAGACTGACCAAGGGAAAAGAAAGAAGGCACAAACTATTAATGTCAAGAAGAGTAAAAAGAAGGTATCACTAGACACTATTCAGACATCAAAGGAATAATAAGAGAATACTACGTACAACTGTATATGCATAAATTTTACAATGTAGATGAAATGAACCAATTCTTCAAAACCACAAAGCACCACAATTCATCCAGTAATAAACTGATCATATAAATAGACC
Source organism: Felis catus (assembly GCF_018350175.1). Lineage (NCBI taxonomy): Eukaryota > Metazoa > Chordata > Mammalia > Carnivora > Felidae > Felis > Felis catus. Next base: position 49,577,789 of record NC_058379.1, read on the forward strand.
TCTACTATTAAGGAAATTGAGTTTGTTATTTTAAAACTCCCAAAAAAGAAATCTTTAGGCTCAGATTGTTTCACTAAAGGATTCTATCAAACATTTAAAGAATTAACACAAATTTGACAATATCTTTTCCAGGAAGTAGAAGAAGAGAACTACTTGTATTAAGCTAGTATTAACCTGGTATCAAAACCAGATAAAGCAGTATTATAAGCAAATAAACAAAGAAAAAAGAAAACTAAAGGCTTCAAACACAGAATTCAGTGATATAAAAAAAAGTCATCGTATAGATGACTAAGTGGGGGTCATCGCAGAGCTGGTTTGATATGTGAAAATCAGTTAATATAATCCATCATATTAACAGGTTAAAGGAGAAAAGTCATATCAATTGACATAGAAAAGCATTGGACAAAATTCAACAGGTTTTCATGGTATAAAAAAAATTCTCTGGAAACTAAGAATAGAGGAGACAGTCCTCAACTTGATAAAAACATTACTAAAAACCTACAGCTAACATTATAGTCAATGGCAAAAGGCTGAATAATTTCCTTCTGAAGTTGGGAACAAAGCAAAGGTGTTCACTCTCATCACATTATTCATGAAAGTACTAGGAATCTTAGAATAATAGGCCAAAAAAAAAAAAAAAAGATATAAAACCATCTAGATTGGAAGGAAAGAAATACAACTGTCCCTATTTGAAAATGTCATGATTGTCATGAAAAAAACCCAAATAATCTATTTAAAAAAAAAAAAAACCTCTTAGAATAAACTAGCTCAAAAAAGGTCACAGGAGACAAACACATGAAAATAAAGCAATCACATTTCTATATACTAACAGGAACACGTAGAACCTGGAATTCAACACACAATACCATTTATAATTGCTCCAAAGAAAATGAAACACATAAGCATACATCTAACAAAACATGTACAGTTTCTGTGCCCTAGAAACAAGATGCTGATGGAAAAAATCAAAGATCTAAATAAATGGAAAGATATACTGTGTTCATGGATTGGGAGACTCAGTATTATAAAGATGTCAGTTAACCCCAATTGATCTGTAGGTTGAATGCAATTCCTACAAAAATCCTAGGAACATTTTGTTTAGGCATAGATAGGTTTATTCTAAAATCTATAGGGAAAGCAGAGAGTTTAGAAGAATGGAAACAAATTTGAGTAACACAAATAAAGTAGGAGGACTCAATCTAATTGATTTCAAGACTATATAATCAAGACAGTGTGATATTAGTGAATAGGTACATAGATCAATGGAACAGCATAGAGAACCAAGAAATAGACCCCACAAAAATTTCCCTAATTGGTTTTTGACCGAGATGCAAAAGCAATTCAATGGAGTAAAGACAGCTTTTTCAACTAATGATGCTGGAGCACTTGGACAGTCATAGGCAAAAATTAACTTGAACTGAATCACAGATTACTGAATTAAGTGTAAAATGCAAAACTATAAAAGTATTGTGGGAAAAAATGGGAGAAAACTTCAGGAGCTAGGACAAGGCAACGAGTTCTCACACTTGATGCCAAAAGCACAATCCTTAAAAGAAAAAATGATGAATTAGACCTCATCAGAATTGAAATTTTGCTTGTGCAAAAGACTCCGTGAAGTGAATGAGAACATGAGTTACAGGTTGAAAGAAAAATATTTGAAACCCATATATCTGAGAAAGGAATAAGATCTAGAATATATAAAGAACTCTCAAAATTGAGCAGTGAAACCCCTGACCATCCAATGAGAAAATGGGCAAAAGACATGAAGGGACATTACCCTGAAGAGGATATACTTCAGGTATACTTGAAAAGATGTTCAACACTATCATCCATTAGGGAACTGCAAGCTACTTTGACTACAAGTCTTTGGGAGGATATGAGGTTTCATTACATACCTATCAGAACAACTGAGTGTGATAACACCAGAAACTGCTAAGGATGAGAAAAAAACTGGATCACTCATACATTACTAGTGGGAATGTGAAACAGTATGGATATTCTGAAAAAGAGCATGAAGGTTTCTTACAAAAATAATGTGCTTATTATACAACCCAGCAATTGCACTCTTGGGACTTTATCACAGAGAAATGAAGGTTATGTTTTCACAAAACCTCAACACTAATGTTCACAGCAGAATTATTCACAATCATCAAAACCGAAAAACCTAGGGGTCCTTTAATGGCTGCTTATGGTTAAACCAACTGTGGTACCTCCATACCATAGAATATGACTCATCAATAAAATGGACACCTTGACAACCTGGATAAATCTCCAGAAAATTATGTGAAGTGAAAAAAAGGGAAACCTCAAAAGTTTAGATAGTGTATGATTCCATGTATATAACATTCTTGAAATGACAAAATTATAAAAATGGAGAACTGCTCAGTGTTTGCCTAGAGTTTGGGAAAAGACTGAGGTAGGACAGACAGGGTAAGGGGATGTGCATAAAATGGATCCTTGTGGTGATGGAAAAATGTTGTATCGTGACTATATTAATATTGATATCCTGGTTGTGATATTGTATTACACTGTAGCAAGATGATCTTATTGTAAGGAATTAAATAAAGGGTACGTGGGATCTCTTTGTATTATTTCTTACAACTGTGTAACAATCTACAAATATCTCAAAATAAAGATTTTAATTTAAAACCAACATACAAACAAAAGGAGTGATAGCAAACAACACTCATACTCAATATGTCACCTACCAAAGATCATAATGCTCCAGATTGCTAACGAGTTACCTAATATTGATGGGGAAGTTAGTTTCATACAAAGGACAAAATTGGCATCTGTGTACATATTTTGATTTTTATAAATATGTAATTGTTTACACATGTCATAATTCTTTATTATTCTTCCAATAAACACTGTAAAATTAAACCAACAAAGAACAAATATCAAAACTCTAGTTTGTGCATGTCTCTTAGTGCAAAATTGTACATTTGAGACCCTGTCCACAGCAGGAAGTGTATGTGGTGTGAAATTAAATACCAAGAATGCAGGCACACTTATCTGTGCATATATTTGATCACTTGTAGAGGGTATTGATCAGTGTCACATCCCAGTGTTTCAGGGATTGTTTCATGATTCTATGATGGTTTTGGTTTTGTGATAAGTAATTATAGCAGTTATTAACTATTTGTAGTAAGTAAAATCTAAAACAAAAATTACTTGTTTCTAGTCCAGGTTATTTTAATTCAATAATATCCCAACACTGCAAGACAACCTTAGGATGCGATAGACCATAGAGGTAAAAAACATAAGCTGTGGCTTCGAGAAGACCTGGGTTCTAACTCAAGCTAAACCCAGGCACCAGCTCCTCCACTTGAAATGCTGACATAGTGAGTCCCGCCCTAATCAGAGGTGCAGCTGGAAGACCAGGCCTCACCTCCAGATTCCATCTTTGTCCACTGACTTACCTTAGTGCCTTGTAGGAAATTAATTGAATGTATATGTGTAATACATATGTGTACATGTAATACAATACATTAATTGAATGTATATCTGAAATCTCTATTTGGTTTAATTGATCTATTTGTCTGTCCTTAAACCAGTACAACACTGTCATAATTACTGTAGGTTTGTACTAACCCTTGAAATCCACAAGTGTTTGTTCTCCAATTTGGGTCTTTTGTTTTGGCTATCCTAAGTCTTTTGTATTTTGATGTAAATTTTAGGATCATAATTTTAATTTCTATGTAACGGCTTGCTGATACAATAATAAATTTCCATCCATAGATCAATATTTTAAGTGGACATCTTAAAAATATGGAGCATTTCAATCCATGAACCTCTATTTACTCAGGTCTTTAATTTTTCTCTGAGCTGTGAGCACAGAGCCTGACGTGGGGCTCAAACCCACAAGCTGTGAGATCATGACCTGATCCGAAGTCAGACGCTTAACTGACTGCAGGTGCCCCTAAAATGGTATTATTTTCAATTGTTTTTTCCTACTATACAGAAATACAATTAATTTTCAGGATTAAGTAAATTCCAGCTTTATCATTGCTATCTTTGTCCATGCCTGAGATTCTCTGCCATTATTTTACTAAGAGCATCACAAAACCTTAGGGTTCTTGCAATGATTGAATGAATTATTATCTATAAATTATTGCTCAAACATTGTCTAACCTAGAGTAAATGTTCAACAAATGTTGATCGTTGTTGCTTTTATTCATCTTCCAGAATAAGTGCTTTCAGGGAAACATTCTCATTATCAAGGACTCACATCAACTGTGGTCTTCAGTTGGCTCTCTTTCTGGAGGAAAATGATCTTTACTGAGGTAAGAGCCTCTTGCAGACTAAAGGTAGTTACAGTGTCATATCCTTTTTCAGAATGGGGTCCCTGTGTCTCTGCCTGGTCTGGAATGAAAGGACAGCTCCAAAGTTAGAGTGTTCCTTGCCCCTTAGCATGGCTTTGCCCTCAAAAGCTGAATTATTCTGTAAAGGGCTAATAGACATCAAGAAATGAATCTGCTCTGCCAAGCAAGATGAGAGCATTGCCAGATGTCTATAAGGCATCTGTGATTTTACGTGTCTTCTAACTATGGAGATAGGAGCTAAGAAGAGGTCCTGCTCCTCATTTGACATTTAAGACAAAATCAAATCCGCAAACAGTGAACAAATTTGAAAGCCAATACAATGCTACAGAGAGAGTGTATATTAGAGATTTCCAAATATAGAAAGACTTCAGGTAAGTGACACAACTTCATCCTCACCTCTGAAGACATTTTAAAGCCCATATGAGAATTTATAGTTTTTCACAAGGGGCACCTGGGTGGCTCCGTTGGTTGAGCATTGACTCTTGGTTTCGGCTCAGGTCAGCATCTTACGGGTCTTGAATTCGAGCCCCACAGAGGGCTGTGCCCTGACAGTGTGGAGCCTGCTTGGGATTGTCTCTGTCTCCTCTCTGTCTGCTCCTCCTCTGCTCACCTACTCTCTCTCTCTCTCTCTCTCTCTCTCTCTCTCTCTCTTAAAATAAATAAACTTTCAAAGAAAAAAAGAACTTAGTTTTTCACAAAACATGAGATTTTAGGATTCCCAGGATGTTGGCTTTATTTTGAAGTAAGCTGAGTATTTGGACTCTACACTGGAATGAGTGTGGAAGAAACCTAAGACTGAGTTAGCTTTCCTCTCTCAGAAGGGATCCTAAGTGGCACTGGAACATTTACCTACTCAATGTGCTGCTTCTTCCCGGTAGCCCTGGCTTTCTTTTCTATCTTAAGCAAAATGTGTATTTTGTGGAGCTGTGACATTTTGTCAATTAAATCTGAAATGATAATGATTAAATATTATTGTCTGCTACAGATTAGTATCCCACATGCATGATTCATGATAGAATCACTTTTCCAAACATGACTGCAAAGCATAAACTCAATGTTAAAGAAAGAAAAAGGGCTGTCATACAAACATCAAAAATAGATCATGATCTGAATTCGGCAGTTTGGTTACTTCCTTTCTTTTATGGACTGATTCACACCAGTAGAGAAAGAAGTAAAAAGAAGAAAGGCAACTGTTATCTGAGAACGTATTTAGAAAGTTATATATTACTTTAACTTAGAATTCATTTTTTTCTTCTGATTGAAAAGCATGACTTCTTAATGAAATTTGGAAAAAGAAGACAACAGTGAAGAATAAAGTGAAAATAAATTTTATTTTTTTTGAGCTAGAGAGATCTGCTGTTGACATGTTAGTCTTTCTCTCTCTCTTTCTCACACACACACACACACACACATGCACACAGAGTTTGTGTATCCCTATTAGTTCATGTATTGTATACCCTGGTTCAGTCATGGACATTTTCTCATGACCTTGAAGTACACTTCACTAGCATGGAGCTAAATTAATAATGTATTAAATATAACATATTAAATAATATAATAAATAATATTACTACATGAATACTATAGTCATAAGGAACACATTATTTTACTTAACCATTCTCACATTATTATCATTTAGGTCGTTCCAGCGTTTCACTATCACAAACAACTTGGCAATTATACAGAATAAATTCCTAGAAGGGGAATTAGTGGGCCAACATTGTAATTTCTAAAGGCTTTTGGTCCTAATTTGCTTTCTTTAAGGTTTATCAATTTGGGCTAGCATCAACCATAAACGAAAGTAAACACTGCACTTTGCCCTCATTAGCACTGAGAGTTATCATTAAGGAAAGCAAAAATAGGCCAGTTTTAGACCTGAAAAATGATCTCTCATTATTCGTTAAATCGCCAATTTTTATTACATTAGTGAGATTGGACATATGCTGTTAATGTGGGACAGCAACATTTAAATTTCTTCTTTCATTCATATATAACGGTGCTCTTCTCCTATTTTCCCTAAGTTTTAATCATTTTAAAAACAGATTTTAAGATCTCTTTAAATATTAAAGAAATTAACCTGGCTATATTTACAAAAAATACTTGTCTCCCTTTTTGTCTTTTAATTTAAAATGTGCATGTACACACATAGACATATATACATATAGATGTTTATATATATAAACATGGATGTTTTTAATGCAGACAAGCTACTGATATTTTTATTTGCTATGTCTGTCGGTACTCTAATGTTTTAGGAAGTGTGTACATGATATAAATTAAATATTTACCAACTTCAAGTTGTTTTTTAGTTTCATCTTTTACATTTAACTAGAATTTACTTGGATTACTATATGGGATAGAAATCTTTACCTTTTTTGAATGACTAAACAATTTTCCAGCACTGCTTACTGAATAATCATTTATTTTACCACTGATTTGTTAACTCACTTTTATCTTAAAATACACTCTTATATAGGCCAGCATAGAGTTCAGGGCTCTTTTGTTCTATTGTTCTGTCTAGCTATTCTCGGATCAGCATGTCCTGGTTCTCAAAGTAATTGGAGAGGTAAAAATACATCCTAATCTTGTAATCTCAGTGTCGCTTATAAATGCAGTGTTTCATAATAAAAATATACATGGCTAGAGGTTGGCTTAATTGGAAATATCTAAATCTGATTATCAGTGACCACAGGTCTCCTAAACTGTTCACTTCCTCCCATCCTGCCCTAGGTGAGGCTGCCTGGATGAATGGGTCTCAGCCCTGGGTGCACATTGAAATTACCTGGAGTTTCATGGAATTACCTGGAATCATGGAATGTCCTCATGAATGAGCCAAGCAAGTCAAGAAAGTATATTATGAAAAGTCAATTCTCTACTCTTCTTTTTCTTGTTGTGTTTAAATAAAAGTTGATGTTAGTTTTATAACACATTGGGTAGACTTCCTATGCTCTGGAACTTTTGTAAAAGGCTGAGAACTAAAAAAGTTGAGAAAAATCACTTAATCATTGGCCTAGGACTCTTTTATGAATGTATTTATTTGAGGAGCTGAAATTTGTTCCCTGATTCATTTATTTGTTTATTCATTCTTTAGTTTGTTAGCTCATTCAGGAAATAATTATTGAGCACCTCTTATATACCAGACAAGATGCTAGGCACTCAGGACAAAATTTTAAACAGACCAGCAATGTCTTCTGCCTCCAAGGGTGTATAGCCTAGGGGAGAGATGCACAATGATCCAGTTACAACAAATGGGGATAAAATTGCAGCTCACACAATGTAGTGCTAGGTAGGAATAGCCAGGGATTTTGTAATAGGCAGGTAAATCAGAGAATGATCAGCTGAGAAAGTGAAATGTGAGCTGGGATATGAGTGATGAGATCTTAATTAGGGAAAAGAGGAGTAGGGGCATCCAGGCCAAGACACAAGCACATTCAAAAGTCCTGTAGTGGTAGGTGTCTGGGTTGCTCAGTCAGTTGAGAGTCCGACATTGGCTCAGGTCATGATCTCATGGTCTGTGGGTTCGAGCCCCATGTCGGGCTCTGTGCTAACAGCTCAGAGCCTAGAGCCTGCTTCAGATTCTGTGTCCCCCTCTTTCTCTGCCCCTCCCCCATTCACATTCTCTCTCTCTCTCTCTCTCTCTCAAAAAACAAACAAACAAACAAACAAAACATTAAAAAAAAAAGTCCTGTAGTGGAAGGAAACAGGGTGGTAGAAGGGACTGAATGGAAGCCCATGTCTGGAGCAGGTAGGGACAGACAATTCAGGGCCTTGTGGACTGCCTTATGAACTTCTGCTTTTATCTTATGTGCAAGTATATTTTAAAATATTTAAATATTAAAGGCAAATCAGGGGCTTTGTTACTTAATTAGATTTGCCTTTCTGAAGTGTGAAGGACAGATAGGGTGGGGTGGCTGGTTTGCAGAGTAAATGCAAGTGAATTAGTTGGAAAGCTACTGACATAATCCAGGAGAGGGATGCTAGTCATTTGCACTAGATTGAGAGTTTGCAAACTGTGGCCAGCAGGCCAACTTTGGCCCCCAACATGTTTTTGTAAGTAGTTGCAACACAGACCATATGTCTATGCAATATAGACAACAAAGCCAATATATTTTTTATTTGACCCTTTGCAGAAAAAAATTGCCATCATAAATATTGAGAGAACTATATAGATTTGAGATAGTTTTTGGATTAGTCACATTTTCCGTTTCTTGTATCAGCTTTGGGATTCTACATCTTTCTAGAGAATCATTTGTATCAATGATATGTTATAATTTAATGCTAAATATTCTAGTCTCTCATAATTGCTTTAATTTCGTCAGATTCTACTTATGTGACCTTTTATATTTTGATATACACTTAGATTTTCTGAACTGATTGATGAAACTTGAAAGTCTTAAAAGTATTAAAATGGAAACTGCAATCATTTTATAACTTTTCTGTTTTCTCTTCAATGGTTTCTATCTACTTTTCTATTGAATTTTTATGCTTACTATAGTTTTCTTTTTCTAACTTTTTTAGTTTAATGCTTACTTCATTTATTTTCATTCTATATTGCTTACTATTAATACTGAAATATGTACAAGGCTATATATTGTCCTTTGAATATTCCTTTGACTAATATATGTGTATAATAATATAAATAATAGTTCAAAATAATATTTGTGTATGGTTTCAAATTATTGTTTCATAGTCTATTTTATTTTAGGAATTGCTACTTTATTAAGATTTTTCTCTTTATCAAGTGGTGTACTGTTTCATCTCATTTAATTTTTATCATAATGCTGCATAAAAGTCTTACTATTCTCTCCATTTTACAGAACAGGGAATTTAGAAAGGTTGGTACCCAAATTAACACAGTTTATAATTAGAATTTTGCTTTTATGCTTGTCCCAAGCATCCAGTTCACTTTAAGCCAGGTGGAAAAATTATAGTAATCATACTCAGGATTTTGAGAGTCTAGCAAAAATGTGTTAAAAGAAGAGCATGATATTCTACTAGTTGTAGTAAATCCAGTGAGCCAAAGGCTCTTGTTCCTGCCTGGAGTGTTAACTGTAATTGGACAGGAGAAAATGATCTGAAAATATTTAGGGGCTTCATGTCAGAAATGGAGATGAAATGAGATCAGGGAAGAGAGGCTGGTCAAGAGGGATTTTCATGAGTGCCTGAAAGGTTTTCACATAGCAGAGCTCCACCTGAATTGAGGTGGGTTTTCCTAAATCTCCTGGGGATGATTTTTCTGGTAATCTGAGCTAATGAAGCCCACAAACATTTACAACCTCTGACATTCACTGCTACCAAAAATCCTATCATTTCTAGCACTGACTGTGGGATTTTACACATTCAAAATACACTTCTCAGGAATAAATGGGTGACTTCCTGTTTTCTTCTACTTTCTGCCTTTTAGTTTCTGTGCCTTTTGATGCATGAGGAGAAACAGAATGAAGTCATCATGTGTTTGGCAAAGGAATGGGCACCTTTTGGGTTCCTTCAAAATACATCACCTGTATGTAACAGGACGCTATAGTCAGCCATGTTTCTACCTGGTCCAAATACTGATAGGGTGGTGGCTGGGGAAGGAAGTTGTGGCATAGAGGTTCTGTCTACCTTCCTCCAGACTGTTAAATTTGCTACAGTAGAAAAAGATACATTAGCCACTGACATGATCTTCGTAGTTCAAATTGTTTAGTTCCCGATTCAGAAAGTAGCCTTTCTATTTTTCCTTATTGTTACCGTATTCCTCCTCTTCTGATTGTTTTCTTTTTTCCTCCCTACAGAGTAAGACAGGGATTATCTGCCAGCCACAAGCTTACAATGAAAGCCAGACAATGGTTTTCTTCACTGGTAGACTCCAAAATGACTAACAGTTGCCCCTTAAAGGTCTACTTGCTTCAGGGCGCCTGGCTCAGTTGGTTAAGTGTTTGACTTTGGCTCAGACCATGATCTTACGGGTTGGTGAGTTCGAGCCCAGCATAGGGCTCTGTGCTGGCAGCTTGGAGCCTGGAGCCTGCTTTGGATTATGTGTCTCCCTCTCTCTCTGCTCCTCCTCTCCCTCGCACTCTCTCAAAATAAGTAAACATTAAGAAAAAAAGAACAAAGATCTACTTGCTTCATTTTTATTTCTGTGAATATTACACATCTTGCTTATCATAAGCCAGGAATGCATGGCCAAATGCCATAGTATAAAATATCTAAATGCCCCAAAGTGGCAAATTGAATTATATCTTAAGACCCTGTAGTTTACTCTCTTTTAAAAATCAGGACACTACAATTATGAAGATAAGCGCCACAGAGGAGTTGGAATGAAAGCCTTGCTCGTTTTTACTCAGCGGCGACATTTTTATGTTTCCCCTGTCTACCCACAAAGCAGTAACTCTACAATCCGTGAGCTCCCTAAATTCATTCTTTCCCGATTACAGTGGCGAATGGTACGTAAATGGGAGATCATTTTTACCTTCTTTTTAAAATTGGCAGAGTTGTATAGTTGATCAAAATTAGTCCCCAAAAGTTTCCCCAGCATCTTTAAATACCAGTATTATATGATTGTCCAGTAAGTTAATAATATCATTTCACAGTATTGGCACATTAGAGATTTACCTCCTAAATCATTAGATGCTTCTTTTCTGAGAGAAAATGAGATCATTTCCCCAATGTATGAGCGTGGGGAAGGCATTGGTATCTTTAATATTTACTGTTATCTTAGGAACTTTAAAGCTGTGTCTCCTCCATGCATTAGAAAGATAGTTCCCAGCCTGGAAGGACTGTTTTTCTGTCTCTGGTTTTCATCTGATGCCAAAAATAATTGTCTTTTTGCTGTCTTACCAAAATGGAACCTACCTGCTTTGAAATATCTATTAAAGTCATTCTTTTGTGAGAGAAAGCCACAGGGAGAGTTGCCTTCAGAAGACCACTGCTCGAATTCATTTTTGACTTGGAAGGGAAGGACTGATGGCCTGTGGGCTGTGGTCCCTTGGGCTTCTCCCTTCAGTCCATGTGCAGAAGTCATCCTCTCTGGGCTGGGGGGCTCTGTTGGTTAAGCGTCTAAGTTCGGCCTAGGTCATTATCTCACAGTTCTGAGTTCTAGCCCCCCGTCGGGCTCTGTGCTGACAGCTCAGAGCCTGGAGCCTGTTTCAGATTCTGTTTCTCCCTCTCTCTCTGCCCCTCTCCCACTCTCTCTCTCTCTCTCTCTCAAAAATAAATAAACATTAAAAATTTTTTTTAAAAACAAAGAAGTCAGCCTGTCTGGCTGTGTAATGTTACCTGATCAAACAAAATGTGCAAAGCTGTGGGGAGAGAAGGGCCAAGTGAATTGTAGGAGGAGCTAGAAAGGGAGCCAGAAAAGATAGGGCATGACTGTCTAGAGGCAGCAGACAACCTTCTGGTAGGATGGCAATGTCAAGATCATGCTCCAGTGGGCCTCGAGAGCATCAGAAGAGTTTCATAGAGATTTCTGTACTGAAAGTTTGGATTTGGGGCGTTTAGAAGAGAAGTTAGTTTTGCCATGAGTAAAGAAGAGATTTCCTGCCAGAGAGAGAAATAAAAGTGTGGATTATGAAAACAACCTTCCCTTGTTTCCCAGCTGTGCTGAGGGCCAGCTCAAGGTTAAAGAAATGTTGCTGTTAATTGAAGAGACTGTTCCCTTTTGCTACACTTTCTCACTTTTTGCTCTCTGACTTGCTCAACTGCCTGTCTATTACTGGATTTTGTACACATGACCTCTGGAAAAAACTCCGGAGGGCTTTTTTGGGTTTCAACCTTCTAATAGGGCCTTTTCTCCTTCTGTGACTGATGCCATTCTTCTTAAATTGACTAAGTTTATAGGCAGCAAACAGGACAAGAATATAGCACGTCAGAAGCTCATTTCCATTGCCTGGGCTCCCCTTCCTCCTTAGTTGATCTCTCTGACCCTGTTGGAAAAGTTGTGGTTCTCCTTCACATTATATTCTTAATGAGGCTATTTACCCTGCATACTAAATGAGATCATGACTATGTAATAAATTCTCCACTCTGAGCTAAGCTTGAAGTCAGCCTTACAATTCAGCTGCTTACAATTTAACCTTTTCACTGGCAAGAACCTTATTGCTGTACAGATTGCATATTTTAATATTGTCATGATTAAAGAATCAGAGCCACCTAGAGCTTTTTTACATATGGTTAAAAACAAATTTTTTTTTAATTAAAAAAAAATAAGGCTGGTTGCAATTGCTTTTTTTTTTTTTTTTTTTCCATTCTGGGAAACAATCTGGGCAAACCATTGGAACTGGTAAATATCCATGAAGAGTCTCTCTTGATGTGACATGTACACACAAACACATATACAATCAAGAGTTTTACATACACAAAGAAGCCCAAATTTTTAGTTCTTAGCTCACAGTTTGGTCTATTTTATGTGTAACAGAAAGCCCTCATTGTCTTGCATGAATCCGGGGTATTTGGAAATTTTTGTTGTCAGGGCAGAGGGGTGAAGGTGTGCAAGTCTGGAGATTTACAGAAGGGACCGAGGTATATTTGTGGAGGATTGAGAACAGATGTCAGATGTGGACTTTTGAAGTAAACATTGCCCACTGGGTAATGTGAAAACCTGCCTCCACATTTTGCACATTGTTTAGGAGCACCTAGTGAAGGGATTATTTATGGTAAATGAGAAGAAGTGTGCTATCAACTGAAAATGTGTGACCCCTCAAGATCTTACATTGAAAAGTAACGTGATAGTACTGAAAGATGAGGCTTTTAGGGGTGATCAGATGGTGACGATGGACCCCTCATGAATGGGATTATTGCCCTTATAAATGAGACCCAGAGAGCTTATCCCTTCTACCACATGAAGACACAGCACAAAGATGGCTGCCTTTGAACCAGGAAGTGGGCCTTCACTGGACACCAAATCTGTCAGCGCCCCAATTTTGGACTTTCCAGCCCCCTGAACTGTGAGAAGTACATTTCTGTTGTTTATAAGCCACCCAGTCTATGGTATTTCTTCTACAGCAGCCTGAGTGGACTAAGACAAAGTGCTAACCCTGCTTCACATTTGAAATGGGTTAAAGCAGAGGTGGTACGTGGGTACCTCTGTTTTCTCACCCTCGGGGACGGTCTTGACTTCTTAAAATGCCTTCTCCACTAAAGCCGGAAATCCTATCATCAGCATGGTTACCTCTTTCAGCAATCCTTTTTCCTTTGACAATGAAAGACAATCGGAGGGAGTCCTCTGCACTTTCGGTCAGAATGGATTTGTGTTTCCCCTGAGCACTGCTGAGCAGACTGGCCACAGGAAAACACAAGGTGGATAGGGAGGCGAGGGCCAGGCAGGCAGGCACCTCACTCACTCCTGGTCCTGCCCTGCCAACTGAGCCAAAGGCTGTCCATGAGCCGGAAGGTGGGGGGAGGAGGGTGTTAGATGAGAAAAGAACCTCTGGTTTTGTTTCCTATCAGATTCTATCCTTCCCTACAATTTCCCTAAACAGTGAGGCTTCTGAGTCTTGGTCTCGAGCAAGCTGCAGAGAGCCTGGTTGAGACCCACAGGAGTGATAGCTGTGCAAGAATGAGGAGGCAGCAGAATGAGCAAGGACTCTAGCAGAAACAGAGTTGATGGCAGTGAGAGAGATGGCTGAATAGGTCTCTAGGGAGAAATGTAGGGGTAGGGTGTGTGTGTGTGTGTGTGTGTGTGTGTGTGTGTACATACAGAGAGGGAGAGAGGGATGGAGTGGACATTCATTCGCTTGTTCATTCATTACTAATGCATGTGATAATCACAAAATTACTATGTGTCCAGCATCACCCTCAGTCTCATCAAATCTCTATCTCTGGCAAAAGCAGTCGTGTATGGAGAGCTACAGTGCCAGAAGAAATGAGTTCTAATGCAGTAGAGCCAAAACGTACACATGACAATGGGACCGCAAAACAAGGGGGTGGTCAGCAAGCAGCAGCAGGAGGCATGGCTCCCTTCTGTGGCTGACACGGGGGCATCTGTCCTGGTGGCTGCAGCCTGCAGCTCACATCGTGTCTCCCTCATTGACAGACTAGATCTCCCCACCCTCCCCTCCCAGGCCCATGTCTTAACAGGCTGGTTCAGCCTTCTCTCCATTGCTTCACTTTGAAAGATGGAAGCAATTTCCATCTTGCAGAGAAAATTTTCCATGACTGAAGACACACCCAAGGTAACTGTCACTTCAGCTGCCACATTTTGCAGTATTTATTCACAAGGAAGATGCATTTTTTAAAAAGGCTTATTTATTTTTGAGAGAGAGAGAGAGACAGAGAGACAGAGAGACAGAGCACAAGCCGGGGAGGGACAGAGAAACAGGGAGACACAGAATCCAAAGAGGATCCAGGCTCTGAGCTGTCAGCACAGAGCCCGATGCAGGCTCAAACTCACAAGCCATGAGATCATGATCTGAGCTGACGTCGGATGCTTAACCAACTGAGCCACCCAGGCACCCCAAGGGAGATGTATTTTTAAAAGGGAAACCTTGAAATGCATCTTTAAAAATTAACCCTGAAGGCCAAATAGCTCTTAGAAAACTTGCTTATTAAGAACAGTGAAGGAGAGAAATGAAATAGCTATAGAGAAATTTCATTGAGATGACTTTCTCTCTCATACATATATAATGTATACTTATAATAATATACAATAAAATACATTATATTTTAAATAAAGTGGCTATGTATAATTGTATACACATATCTATACCTATCTATTGACCTAAGCTATAAAACTAGCATCATGTTGAGAGGCTAAAAAACTCATTTCTCCTGCTAAACATAAAACAATGTTAAAGATAGAGGAATTCTGTTGCTTTATGAAATTTTTACCTAATGGCCACCAATCACCTCCTCTACCTCTCCCAGAAGTCTCTATTCCTCCTTATGTTCTCTCCCTTCCTCGCTCCCTAAGGATCAGGTATGCAAAATTTTATTTATCCAATACTTCTTAGTTCATGAATCACTATTGTCATCATCTATCAGAGTGTCTTTAAAAAAAAAATCTGATGATTTTGGGGTACCCGGGTGGCTCAGTAGGTTAAGTGTCTGACTTCAGCTCAGGTCATGATCTCACGGCTCATGAGTTCAAGCTCCATAGTGGGCTATCTGCTGAAGCCTGCTTCAGATCCTCTGTCTCCCTCTCTGTCTCTCTGCCCCTCCCCTGCTCATGCTCTCTCTCTCTCTCTCTCTCTCTCAAAAATAAACATTTAAAAAAATCTGATGATTTTCCCTATTGTCTAATTTTCTCAATCCCATTTCCTACTGCCTATAAGCACCTCTTAGTGTATCTACTACATATCTCTTCAAATCCATCTGCTACATACTTATTTAGATAATTACAGATGCTTCAAAACTACACAGTCCTGGGTGGGCATTTAATTTTGCATAGCTGGTATTGTGCTATGGGATCTCCTATTCCTTCCCTCTCTTCCCCACCCAACATATGTTTCTGTAATCTATCCATGTTTCTGTATGCAGATTTAACTCACTGCTTTTGATGCTGCCCAGTATTCCATAATACACCTGTCACATTTTATGTTTCATTCTCCTAACAATGGCAGTACCAGTTTATATGGCCCTAGGCTATTCATTTGCATACTTCCCACGAAGCATGTAAAATTATCCAACTTTCATGATTGGCCAATATGATGTGTTTAAAATTGTACCTCATTGTAAAGAATGGAATGCCTGAGTGCTTTTTTTTACTTATGTTTCCACTTGATTGAGATATAATTGCATTACATTACATATATGCAATAGATATTATATATAATACATTGTATAAACTGCTCATACATATATACATCACAATTATATATTATATGTATATATTATATTAATGTATATATTATATATGATAGCATATATTTATATACATTAAATATATGCAATTATATCTCAATCAAGCGGAAACATAAGTAAAAAAATGCAGGCATTATATGTGTATATATAATATTATAAAATATGTAATAATATAATATAGTAATATACAGCATTTTTAATATAATACATACTAACATGATGATTTGATCCACATATATATTGTGAGGCAATTACTATAAGGTTAACACATCCATCACCTTACACAGTTATCATTTTTTGTGTATGTGTGTACATTTAAGATTTACTCTCTTAGCAACTTTCAAGTATATAATATTCACAACTATAGTCACCATGCTGTATAGTAGATGCCCGGAGCTTATTCATGTTACAGCTGGACGTCTACACCCTTGACCAACATCTCCCCATTTCCCCAACCCCTCTGTACCTGGCAACCATCAGTCTACTCTGTTTCTGCAAGCTTAACTCCTTGAGATTCCGCTTATAAGTGAGATCATATAGTACTTGACTTTCTCTGTCTGATTTACTTCTCTTAGCATAATGCTCTGAAAGTCAATCCATGTTGTTGCAAATGACAGGATTTCCTTCTTTTTATGGCTGAATAATAAGGAATGCCTGAATTCTAATTCAATATGTGGAGCACTCAGTGGTTGATCTCCTTTTATAAGAGTTACTTACGGATTCGTGTTACTGCAGTAAGATGTCCTCTATAGGAAATTGCGTTACTGTGCCCAAGACTTCACCCCTCCCTGAATCCACACCTTTTCCTTTATGACTTTGAAGCTCCCTCCACAAGACCTAATGTGCAGAAGGAACAGGGTGCAGTGCAAGGCTGAGGCCTTAAGAACATTGAGCATTTCTGCTCACTCTCTAGTACTTCGGTCCTTACCACAAAGGTGATAAGCCTCGGGTAGTATATTATGTTTCTATTACACTATAATTTCCTTATCAATTATCACAAATGTAATGGCTTAACATGATATCAATTGACTGTTGACAGTTTTGTACATCAGAATTCCAAACTGGTCATAGTGGGCTAAAGTCAAGGTGTTGGCAGGCTTCCTTCCTTCTGGAAGCTCTAGGGAGAATTTGTTTCCATGCCCTTCCCTGCTTCTGGAGGGTGCACACATCCCTTGGTTTGTAGCTCTCTTTTCTGCCTGCAAAACCAGTAACATTGGGCCAAGTTCTCCTCATGCTGCTTTCTCTCTGGTTCTCCTTCTTGTTCTCTGTCTCTCCTGCTCTATCTTCCACTTTCCAAGATCCTGTGATGCTGGTGGACTTTCCCAGGTAACTAGGAGAATTCTACATAATCTCCCCATCATTGAGTCGGTTGATTAGCAACTTGATATCTTCTGCAACCTTAATTACCCTGTGCCATACAACGTAACATATTCATAGGTTTTGGGGAGTAAGATGTTGACATCTTCGGGGGACCATTAGTCTACCTACCATAGGTAGTTCTTAACAATGAATGATATGTGATTCATTCCACCAACCCGATGGCATGTTCCCTTCTTCGTTACCCTCAGGCATCACCCAGACAGCTCGTGGTCCCTTCCGCAACAACCCAGGAAAATACCAAAGAAATCCCAGTTTCTTTCCTTCTAAAAATTCCACATTTTAGACTATTCATATTTAAGTTCCAATTTTGACCAAGGAGCCAAGATGGAAGAACAGCATGGAAGCTTTTTGTGTCTCTTGTGTACATGAAATACAGCCAGACCAACACTAAACCATCCTACACACCTAGAAAACTGATTGGAGGATTAACACAAGAATCTACACAATAACCTACACAACAATCCACAGATTCAGCAGGTATGCGGCATGGAGAGCTGAACTTGGGGAGCAAGAAGCTGTGAAAGGTAGGGAACCCTTTTCACAGGCAGAGAGAGGGGGAGCATACGGGAAAAGCACCCCTCCCCAAAAGCAGCTGGAGAGAAAGTGGAAAATTGGAAACAGCCGCAGGGACTAAACTAAAAAGGGAGAAAGGAGAAAGGAGAGGGTTTAAATTCCATTAAGACCGTAAACAAGGGGAGCTCAAAGGCTGCAGCTCTGCAGCTCCATACCTGGCGGTGCTCTGGTGGGAAGGGCGAATCCCCAGGAACAGAGTGGGATTCAGGAGGTTCTCGGGCCACACGGGGAAAAGCGGTCCCACTGCTGGAAGGACATTTGGTAGGGACTGTTGAAGCCATCTGGTCCCAGCAGACCCCAGAAAATGGCCACAATCACTGGTGCTGGAACAAGGTCGTTGAGGGTGAAGCCTGGTGTCAGACGTGTGTTGTGATTTTCCATAATCCCTGAGGCGCTGCTGCTACACTGTCTCGCAAACTCTTTCTGGAGCAGGCTTGCACCTGGCCGCAGTCTCAGGGCACCAGCAGCAGCAGGGTCCAGAGGGCGTTCCTGGGTGCAGCCAACATTCAGCCATTGCTCATTCGGCCGTTGCTCGGTGAGACCCTCCCGCAGCGGAGCGGAAAGGGTCAAAGCCGCAGTCCTTCGGAAGTGAGGGGCTGGGGAAAACAGCCGCATCTGAGACAAAACTCGGGAGAGAGGTACTGCCTGGGGCCTGGTCACGGAGAGTGAAAAAGCTGTGAGTGGACGAGAGCCGAAGACAGAGGACGGGTGCGCGATTGCTGATCCAGGAGAACAGACTGGGTAGAGGGCTGACGCCATTTTCACCACTCCCGCGCATGCGCATACACACCTGCAAGCACCGCAGTAGGCTAGCAGCGCCATCTAGTGGAGAGCGGAGCTGTTACACTAAACCCCACCCAACTGGGCCAACTTCGCTCTTCAAGAACACAAGTCTCACCGCCATCTTGATTTATGGACTATAAAGAGCTACGTAGTCTGACTTCTAGGGGAAAACGAAGCAATTTCAGTCCTACTTCAATCTGTTAGCAGCTTCATCTATTCAATTTTCTTTTTTTTTCTTTTCATTTTTCTCTTTTACAATTCTTTTCTTTTTCTTGAATACAGAAAGAGAAAAAATTCATTTCTATTTTCAATTTTTATTAAAAATATCTTTCTTTAATTTTTATTACTATATTTTTTACTTTTGTGTAAATTTTTAAAAATTCTACTTTACTTCCACCATTTTATTTTAGTCTACTTCAGTGTACTCACCTTTTCAAGTTTTCAAACAATTTCCTTTTTTTTTTCATTTCTTTTCTTTTTTGTAAATGCAGAAAGAGAAAAACTTCATTTTTACTTTCAATTTCTATTAAAAATATTTTTGTTTAATTTGTATTACTATATTTTTTGTTTTTATGTAAATTTTTCCAATTCTATTTTACTTCCATCATTTTATTTTAGTATACACAGTGTATTCCTTTTTCAAATTTTCAAATGAATTCTTTTTTTCTTTTCTTTTCTTTTTTCCTTTTTTAAATCTTTTTTCTCTTTCATTTATTTTCTTTTTTCTTAATTACAGAAAGTGAAAAATTCATATTTATTTTTAATTTTTATTAAAAATATTTTTCTTTAATTTTTTCTACTATATTCTTTACTTTTGTGTATATTTTTTCAAATTCTATTTTACCCCTTTCATCTCATTTTAGTCTACCTCAGTGTATTCATTTTTTCAAATTCTCAAATGATTTCCTTTTTTTTCCTCTCCCCACCTTTTTTTTTCTCTAATGTGTCAAAACACTTTCAACACCCAGACCAAAACACACCTAGGATCTAGCATCATCTATTCGATATTTGTGTGTGTGTGTGTTTAATTTTTAATTTTAATATTTTTTTAATTTTAATTTTTTTATTTCAACTTTTCTACCTCATCAATTCCTTTTCTCCTTTCAAAATGACAAAACGAAGGAATTCACCCCAAAAGAAAGAGCACAAAGAAACGACAGCCAGGGATTTAACCAACACAGATACAAGAAAGATGTCTGAACCAGAATTTAGAATCACAATAATAAGAATACTAGCTGGAGTCAAAAATAGATTACAATCCCTTTCTGCAGAGATAAAAGAAGTAAAAAACAGCCAGAATGAAATAAAAAAATGCTATAACAGCTGCAATCACGGATGGATGCAGCAGTGGCAAGGATGGATGAGGCAGAACAGAGAATCAGCAATACAGAGGACAAACTTATAGAGAATAACAAGCAGAAAAAGGGAGATTAAGGCAAAAGAGCACAATTTAAGAATTAGAGAAATCAGTGATTCATTAAAAAGGAACAACATCAGAATCATAGGGGTCCCAGAAGAGGAAGAGGGTAGGGAATAGGGGTGGAAGGGTTATGTGAGCAAATCATAGCAGAATACTTTCCTAACCTGGGGAAAGACACAGACATCAAAATCCAGGAAGCACAGAACACTCCCATTAGAGTCAACAAAAACCGACCATCAACAAGCCATATCATAGTCAAATTCACAAAATACTCAGACAAGGAGAGAATCATGAAAGCAGCAAGGGGAAAAAAGTCCCTAACCTACAAGGGAAGACAGATCAGGTTTACAGCAGACCTATCCACAGAAACTTGGCAGGCCAGAAAAAAGTGGCAGGATATTTTCAGTGTGCTGAATCAGAAAAATATGCAGCCAAGATTTCTTTATCCAGTGGGGCACCTGGGTGGCTCAGTTGGTTAAGTGTCCAACTTCGCCTCAGGTAATGATCTTACGGTTCGTGAGTTCGAGCCCCACATCGGGCTCTGTGCTGACAACTTGGAGCCTGGAGCCTGCTTCAAATTCTATGTCTCCCTGTCTCTCTGCTCCTCCCCTGCTCTTGCTCTGTCTCTCTCTCCTTCAAAAATAAATAAAAACATTTTAAAAAAAGAATTCTTTATCCAGCAAGGCTGTCATTCAAAATAGAAGGAGAGAGAAAAAGTTTCCCAGACACACAAAAATTAAAGGAGTTTGTGACCACTAAACCAGCCCTGCAAGAAATTTTAAGAGGGACTCTCTGAGGGGAGAAAAGATGGAAAAATATACATATATATATATATATATATATATATATATATATATATATACCAAAAGCAAGAAAAGATTAGAAACAACCAGAGAATACCACCATAAACTCCAACTCTACAAGCATCATAATGGCAATAAATTCATATCTTTCAGTACTCACTCTAAACGTCAATGGACTCAATGCTCCAATCAAAAGACATAAGGTAACAGATTGATTAAGGAAACAAGATCCATCTATATGCTGTTTACAAGAGACCCACTTTATACCTAAAGACACCTTCTGATTGAAAATAAGGGGATGGAGAACCATCTGTCATGCTAATGGTCAACAAAAGAAAGCCAGAGTAACCATACTTATATCAGACAATCTAGACTTTAAAATAAAGACTGCATCAAGAGATGCAGAAGGGCATTATGTCATAATCAAGGGGTCTATCCACCAAGAAGACCTAACAATTGTAAACATTTATGTGCCAAATGTGGGGAGAACCCAAATATACAAATCAATTAATCACAAACATAAAGAAGCTCATCGATAGCAATACCATAATAGTAGGACACTTCAACACCCCACTCACAGCAATGGACAGATCATCTAATCAAAAAATCAACAAGGAAACAATGACTTTGAATGACACACTGGACCAGATGGACTTAACAGATATATTCAGAACATTGCATCCTAAAGCAGAAGAAAATACATTCTTCTCCAGTGCACATGGAACGTTCTCCAGAATAAACCATGTACTGGGACATAAATCAGCCCTAAGTAAGTACAAAAAGATAGAAATCATACCATGCATATTTTCAGACCACAAGGCTATGAAACTCGAAATCAACCGCAAGAAAAAATTTGGAAAGGTAACAAACACTTGGAGACTGAAGAACATCCTACTAAAGAATGAATGGGCTAACCAAACAGTTAAAGAGGAAATTAAAAAGTATATGAAAATCATTGAAAATGATAACACCACAACCCAAAACCTCTGGGATGCAGCAAAGGCAGTCATAAAAGGAAAGTATATAGCAATCCAGGCCTTCCTAAAGAAGGAAGAAAGATCTCAGATACACAACCTAACCTTATGCCTTAAAGATCTGGAAAAAGAACAACAAATAAAACCCAAAACCAGAAGAAGACAGGAAATAATAAAGATTAGAGCAGAAATTAATGCTATCGAAACCAAAAATAAATGGTAGATCAGATCAATGAAACCAGAAGCTGGTTCTTTGAAAGAATTAATAAATTTGATAAACCACTAGCCAGTTTGATCAAGAAGAAAAAGGAAAGGACCCAAATAAATAAAATCAAGAATGAAAGAGGAGAGATCACAACCAACACAACAGAAATAAAAACAATAAGAGAATATTATGAGCAATTATACGCCAATAAAATGGGCCATCTGGAAGAAACGGACAAATTCCTAGAAACATATACATTACCAAAACTGAAACAGGAAGAAATAGAAAATTTGAGCAGACCCATAACTAGTAAGGAAATAGAATTAGTAATCAAAAATCTGCCAAAAACCAAGAGTCCAGGGCCAGATGGCTTTCCAGGGGAATTCTACCAAACATTTAAGGAAGAGTTAACACCTATTCTCTTGAAGGTGTTCCAAAAAATAGAAATGGAAGGAAAACTTCCAAACTCTTTCTATGAAGCTAGCATTACCTTGATTCCAAAACCAGACAGAGACCCCACTAAAAAGAACTATAGACCAATTTCCCTGATGAACATGGATGCAAAAATCCTCAACAAGATATTAGCCAACCGGATCCAACAATACATTAAAAAAATTATTCACCACGACCAAGTGGGATTTATACCTGGGATGCAGGGCTGGTTCATTATCCACAAAACAATTAATGTGATCCATCACATCAATAAAAGAAAGGACAAGAACCATATGATCCTCTCAATAGATGCAGAGAAAGCATTTGACAAAATACAGCATCCTTTCTTGATAAAAACCCTCAAGAAAGTAGGGATAGAAGGAGCATACCTCGAGATCATAAAAGCCATATATGAACGACCCAATGCTAAGATCATCCTCAGTGGGGAAAAACTGAGAGTTTTCCCCCTAAGGTCAGGAACAAGATAGGGATGTCCACTCTTGCCACTGTTATTCAACATAGTATTGGAAGTGTTAGCCCCTGCAATCAGACAACACAAAGAAATAAAAGGCATCCAAACTGGCCAGGAGGAGGTCAAACTTTCACTCTTTGCAGATGACATGATACTCTATATGGAAAACCCAAAAGATTCCACCAAAAAACTGCTAGAATTGATTCATGAATTCAGCAAAGTTGCAGGATATAAAATCAATGCACAGAAATCGGTTGCATTCCTATACACCAACAACAAAGCGACAGAAAGAGAAATCAAGGAATCAATCCCAGTTACAGTTGCACAAAAAAACATAAAATACCTAGGAGCAAATCTAATCAAAGGGGTGAAAAATCTATACACTGAAAACTATAGAAAGCTTATGAAAGAAATTGAAGAAGATACCAAAAAATGGAAAAAGATTCCATGCTCCTGGATAGGAAGAACAAATATTGTTAAAATGTCGATAGTGCCCAAAGCAATCTACATACTCAATGCAATCCCTATCAAAGTAACACCAGCATTCTTCACAGAGCCAGAACAAATAATCCTAAAATTTGTATGGAACCAGAAAAGACCCCAAATAGCCAAAGCAATCTTGAAAAGGAAAACCAAAGCAGGAGGCATCACAATCCCAAACTTCAAGCTATACTACAAAGCTCTAATCATCAAGACAGTGTGGTATTGGCACAAAAACAGACAGATCAATGGAACACAATAGAGAACCCAGAAATGGACCCACAAATGTATAGCCAACTAATCTTTGACAAAGCAGGAAAGACTATCCAATGGAATAAAGACAGTCTCTTCAGCAAGTGGTGCTGGGAAACCTGGACAGTGACATGCAGAAGAATGAACCTGGACCACTTTCTTACACCATACACAAAAATAAACTCCAAATGGATGAAAGACTTCAATGTAAGACAGGAAGCCATCAAAATCCTTGAGGAGAAAGCAGGAAAAAACCTCTTTGATCTTGGCCACAGAAACTTCTTACTCAACACGTCTCCGGAGGCAAGGGAAACAAAAGCAAAAATGAACTACTGGGACCTCATCAAAATAAAAAGCTTTTGCACAGTGAAGGAAACAATCAGCAAAACTAAAAAGCAACCGACAGAATGGGAGAATATATTTACAAATGACAAATCAGATAAAGGGTTAGTATTCAAAATCTGTAAAGAACTTATCAAACTCAACACCCAAAAAACAAATAATCCAGTGAAGAAATTGGCAAAAGGCATGAATAGACACTTGTCCAAAGAAGACATCCAGATGGCCAACTGACACATGAAAAAATGCTCAACATCACTCATCATCAGGGAAATACAAATCAAAACCACAATGAGATACCACCTTACACCTGTCAGAATGGCTAACATTAACAACTCAGGCAACAACAGATGTTGGAAAGGATGTGGAGAAAGAGGAGCTCTTTTGCATTGTTGGTGGGAATGCAAGCTGGTGCAGCCACTCTGGAAAACAGTATGGAGGTTTCCCAAAAAACTAAAAATAGAACTACCCTACGACCCAGCAATTGCACTACTAGGCATTTATACAAGGGATACGGGTGTGCTGTTTCAAGGGGACACATGCACCCCCATGTTTATAGCAGCACTATCAACAATAACCAAAGTATGGAAAGAGCCTGAATGTCCATCGATGGATGAATGGATAAAGAAGAGGTGGTATATATATACAATGGAGTATTACTCAGCAATCGAAATGAATGAAATCTTGCCATTTGCAACTATGTGGATGGAACTAGAGGGTATCATGCTAAACGAAATTAGTCAGAGAAAGACAAAAATCATAGGACTTCACTCATATGAGGACTTTAAGAGACAAAACAGATGAACATAAGGGAAGGGAAATAAAAATAATATAAAAACAGGGAGGGGGACAAAACAGAAGAGACTCATAAATACGGAGAACAAACTGAGGGTTACTGGAGGGGTTGTGGAAGGGGGGATGGCCTAAATGGGTAAGAGGCACTAAGGAATCTACTCCTGAAATCACTGTTGCACTATATGCTAACTAATTTGGATGTAAATTTTAAAAAATTAAAAAATTAAATAAAATAAATGAATGATATGTGAGGCACCTGGGGGGCTCAGTCAGTTAAGCATCTGACTTTGGCGCAGGTTATGATCTCATGGTTCACAAGCTGGAGCCCTGTGTTGGGCTGTGTGCTGATAGCCCAGAGCCTGGAGCCGGAGCCTGCTTCGAATTCTGTGTCTCCTTCTCTCTCTGACCCTCCCCTGCTTGGGCTCTCTCTTTCTCTCTCTCTCTCTCTCTCTCTCTCTCTCTCTCTCTCTCTCTCTCAAAAATAAATAAAAACATTAAAAAAAACGAGTGACTTGTGGAGCAGACTCGATTCTGAACCTTGATCTGGAAATAATTCCCAAGCCCCAGATGAGATCAGCATGGTTGCCCAAGCTGACATGCTGACACATAAGCAAGACATATGGCTGGTTATTGTAGTCCAGAAACAATTGAGATTGTTTGCTACTATTGTGGCAATTGTTGACCTAATCATCTACAAACTGATTTGGCTAAGAATTTTAACCTGGCTTCCCAAGAGGTCAAAAATTTTGTGAAAATCTGTCATATTCTGTCTCCTCTAGGCTAAACATACAAATTGCTTTATTCTTTGCTCAAAGGATCTTCATTTATATAATTGTGCTGGGTTGCTGTCAGCTCTGTATCATGTCATCACCTTCCTCTAGAGTGAGAATTATCTTCCCCAGAATCCCTTTTTTTCATATGGCTCTGGCAGAGCTTGACAACGAGAAGTACTCCAATAAGATTTGGAAGGTGGAAGAGAAGGAATTAGCCATCAATCTCTGAAGACAGTTGTAGGCAAATGGATGGGCACATGAGAGGTTCAGTGCATCTGCCTAGCTAGTGTGGAGAACCATTCTCTTCAGTGCTTCAGGCCAAGATCACCAGTGGTGGCTTCCCTGGTCTTGTCCTTCCCAACTATTCCAAAAGTTGTTTAAGCCCACATTTCCTATATTAAAATCCTTTACGCCAGGGGTATATGGAGTGGCCTCTGTCTTCCTGACCAAATCCTGACAGATGATACATCAGTAGGCACCAATGGAAAATATACTATGTGCCAATGAGGACACTGTCAGATAGGTCTTCTCACCCCTTTAAGGTAGTCTCTTTTATATGGATTATATGTTTGACCACTTTCTCTTCAAAGTCTGCTCATAATAAATTCTCAGAGGCCTCTTATGAGAGATCTTGAGATTATTTTTATAAGTTAGTCATATGAATACATCTTGGCATTATGTTGACATGGATAATTTTTCCATACATATGATTATTATTTCAACACCATATATTCCTTCTCAGATTCTTTTCCTTACCCGAATCTGTCTGTGTATGTTTTTATTGAATTTCATTGTGGTTTTGCAAATGCAGTATATTCTTTATGAAAATCATATTGGGCCTTATTTCCTAGTTCCAAAATCTTAGTAACCCTCATAACACAAGCTTTCCAGTAATATGGATAGTATACTATAAACTTTTAGATTAGGTCATCAATAAATTAGTGATTAGGAGAGACCCTAGGATCAATCCATGTCAAAAGCTACCCAGTATATCTCCTCAGGCTAACACAAAGCCATTGCAATGACCAATTAAGCGCAGCTTTTAATCCCCAGAAAAGGTAACATGGCCAGTGTTACACTTTCTTAATTTGTGTTAATAGGGATCTGTGGGTTAGGATCAAGGCTTTACTAAAATAAATATACTAAAATAAAAATAAAATGAAAATTAAATAAAAATAAAAAAACATAAAGCATCACTCAATTCATTGCAATCAATTATAGTACATTTATCAGTATATGATAAATTCTTGACATTTTACATTTAATTCTTTTGTATGATAATGTAAGCTCAAATTTTGGTTCTTCATACTTACTGAAAGTTGTCTTTGCTCGCATTGGCTTTTATGAATATGTTAATACTTGTCATCTCTGATAAAAGACACATAAATGACAGGAATATTGGTCAGTTCATTGATATGGGAATTTCTATCACATAACTCATTATTGTTTTGTAAATGAGAAAAGGTGAAAACAGAATTATGATCATAAAGTACTAAAGAAGATTTCTACAAAATTGATGGTTTGATTGTAATAATTGGTCAAATCCTTCTTCCTCCAAACTCAGGTGAACATGAGGATGATTCCTGCCCTTACCTTCATCTGGTTTTTCCTCCTCTATCCAGATGAACCACTAAACAGCTACAGCCCAAGACTTTGGAATAGCCCCCACCCAACAATGTCATCTGTCCTAAGAGGCAGAGTTTTGGGTTTTTTGGTAAGTTATTTATTATAGCAGACATTCACAGTAAGGTCTTTTTCGTCAGTGTTCATACCTCCTCTCCAGTCTGTTTGCTTATGTTTCTGCACCCTTGCTTCTGTATGTCTTTTCTCCCACTTTGTCTAATCTTTCGGTATTTGTGCTTTTCCGGGATCCTGGAATTTGCTCTATTGCCTTAACTACTTTCTAGTGACTGCATTCTTCTAGGTCCTGACTCCCTTTCAATCCATCCATTGCCTTGCATTACCCTTGGGTTTCATGGGTCAACACCTCACTATCTTCCTCTGAGCACAGAGGTCTGTGCAACTCAATTCTATATGGCTCACCTGCTCCTGACTTACCTGGATCTATTACTTGGATCTCTTACCTTACAGAAGGTTGATGGCTTATATAATGACAGTGATGTCCATACAAATTAATTTTAATGGTGCCACAATTTTCAAACTTTAGTTTCTCAGGTTGCACAAGGACCACTAGAAGTTGTGAATTTAGTATGTAAAAACTTTTTCTCAATTAAAAATATTTTTATGCTTCTGAATAATGTATGATTTTGTCCTAAATGGAAATGGATTTTATCTCTATAGGAAGAGATGTGTGGAATCAAATATCTGAATAAATTATGTCATGTGAATACAGCAGCCTTTTCAGATGTGCGCCATGTGATAGTCATTGATATTAGATGAATAAAGCCAAGATTGTGTTTGCAAAGTTTGAGAAATAGTGGGTTTATCAAAGTTAGACAGGTTTCTTTCATGTAGGTTTCCTCTGAACCTTTTATATGTTAATTGAATTCTGAATCTTTATGATAAGAGGTAAAGTTTGCAGAATATTGCTGAGTAGTTTGAGTACGGATTCCTTTTATCTGTGCAACACCTTTTTACGTCTCACTAGATACCAGGATTCTATGGAACATGATTTGGGAAATGCTGCAAGATAGGCTTTCAGGGAACGTTTTAATGATAAAGTGCACAGATCAAAATGCTCCCTCTCTACAAGAGAAATCGGCCTCATTGCAGCCTGAGTTAATATTAATACGTGAGCCTGAGACAGGAACTCAGCAGGAGAGTTAGACACAGTCAGGAACTATCAAAAGCATGAGAACCAACTGGGCATTGTGACTGCTCTCTGGTGGAAATGCCTATTAGAGGCAACCTTCCCTTTTCATTTCAAAAGCACAATGCACCCAGACTATGGAACTCTCTCCTGTCTTACTGCTTTATTGTAACAAGAACCACGTGACAGAACTAGTTCCATCCAACTCGCTCTGACATAATGTCCACATGAGGATGCATATACGTTTGAAGCAATATGTTAACACATGCTACTTTTGAAGTAGAGTCTGTTAGAAGATCATAATTAAACTGGACGGGCCCATCGTCTACTATTTTCTCTGAGTTTTAGTTGCAAATATTCTCTCAAATGCTTAAGATGGTGTAGAGCAGGATATTAGCCATTGTGTTTTCTAATCCTGGTAGTTTTCTGTTTCTTGTGACATTCCTGGCCCCATTCTATCCCATAAATTTCATATCTTGTAACTACTGCCTTAGGGAAAAAATGGGAGAAATAAAAATTTAAACAATCAAATTCTTGCCCTTTAGATCTAGTACTTAAGTCAGGACATAAAGAACAGGTCTTGAGGAATAGCTGAAATGCTAGCTATCATGACAATAGTCCAAATGAGAAGTCTGTATGAGAAAGGAAGAAGACAAAAGATTATACTGTGACCAAAGGTTAGTGGTACCAGAACTAGAGAATCAAACCTGAATGATCACACTGATGGGAGGGGCATCATCATCCAGGACCTGCCTCAGCTCAGGATGAATGATTATACTCTGTCAACCATTTCTGAAAGCCATGTAGAAGCCAAGAACCCACAAACCATCATATTTCCATTCCAGGGAGCTTCGTGCATTGCTTGTATCAAGCTGGCCGTTAAGCATTGTTCCATTGGTATCAAGGGAATACCTTCCACCAGTCGTTGACAGCTTATCATCCAATAAGAATGATTTCCATCTGTTCTCAGACCTTGCCCCCAGACCAACTTCTGTGAACCACACTTCTTTCAGCAGTCCCAAACACCAATGATCCCCTCAGAGACAGAAGGTCCCTGATCACCTAAAGGAGTATACATCATGTAGAGGGGAAAGCATCTGACGTACTCGTGTGCTTGTATACACAGAACAGAACTAGTTCAAGATCTCCCTAGGCCAGGTCAACACTAAGACTCCTCATTTTGTGCTATCTTACAGGTATTCCTGCCTCTGGGCAAACTCAGGCTGGTTTGGCCAAAAAAATGTATTTCTAAAATATATTTTACATTCCTTGACTGAAGGACTTCAAGTTTTTTATTGTTTAAAATGTACTTCCAATAACATTTTGAATTTTCAAAATCTCTAGCTGTAGTTGTAAAATCCACAAGGCAGGACACTCTTCCAGGGTGATGTATGGTAATGGCCCATAATGTAGGTGTGCTTCTGTCTACAAAGATATTCTGAGAACCATATGGCACCTACTGGTGGTGGTTCCTCGTTTTAATGGCTTATGCCATATATTGCCTCACCTTCCAAATACTTAAATAGCTGTGTCTCTCTCCAGTGCAGAGCCACAGGGCTGTCCTCCTAAAACTATTGTGAAAAAAATCTTTAGTGTCTGTGTGCAGTTTCAGAAGTGATGAACTTGCTATTAGTCTCATCTGATTTAGGCTCCCAATCTTGCCTCTGAAACTAAAATGCTTTGCATCTGTAAACCTTGAAGTAATCTCTCTAAGCATGTGTGTCTGGAAGCATTTCCATTTTCTTAGAGCAACTGAAGTCCCTAGGATATTTGAAATGCTTAAACTTTCATCTGGCTTGCTGATAATGGCCTATATGCGAGGCATTTCCATTTTTATTTATACGTTAGCTCTTTCTACATGATCAAGTTTCATTGTTAAATTTTCTTTCATGTCACAGGTAACTTTCCCTGAATAGCAGATGAAAAGCTATGAAAATACTGTTGCATATTCCAACATGATATTTTTGGAAAATATCTTTTTCCCTTTGTATTCAAATATCCTGTTTCTTGGAGTTATTAGTCTGCGTGAAGTTTGGCTGAATAGATTTGTGCACAGTAAACAATTGTCTTTTTCTTTGTATGAAGACTGGGCTCTTGTTTTAGGCAGTATTCAGGAGCTGAATGGAACATAATGCTACAAAATGCCTTTTAAGAGAGCTTACAACCTTTGTCTCTTCTTTTCACCACCCTCATGGCCAGAAAGATTACAGGTCTTTGTCCGTTAGTTAATATGTCAATTTGGAACACATTTGAAAAGCCCCCACCCCAGTCGAATTTGCTTCCAAATCAATCAGTCCTGCTAGCGCATTTTTTTCATAAACCGTAGAAGGTCTCTCCTTTTGGTCTCAACATGCAGCCACTGGAAAGCAGACGGGTAAGGGGATAAGTGTGTTTATTTTTGATATTCTGGACCAAGAATTGATTCTTTAAATCTTTCTCGTTGTCTGACTGTAATGAATTTGAGAAAATTTGCTGAGCCTCAGCTTCTTAATCTGTAAAAGGAAAATATTAAGATCCACCATACCCACTTCAGAAGGATGTAGGTGGCGTAACATGAAAGAACGTTTAACAATAAACATGGCGGTTTATGTTCTAGGCAAAGAAAATGTAAACGTACGTCCTTGGCCTCAAAACATAGCGAGAGGAGCATATTGTGATCCCCCATTTTCAGATGCATAAATTAATTATAGGCTAATCAAATTTCATTTACTTGCTCAAGACTCTACAGTTTGTAAGGGGAGAATTCCTGCATGGCAAACAACAATGGAAAAATTCAACAGCCTAGGACAAATGAGGGAAAAGTGGCAATACCTGACAACTTAGGATAAAGTTTGTCATATTTTACAAGTCAGTAAGCAAGACTTTAAAAAGCCATCTAACAGAAAAATTGTCATGGAATATGAGTTAGCTGTTGACAGAAAAATAAAAACGGCCAAAGTACCTGTAAATGTTAAACTTAACCCATAATTAAAGATGTGAAAAAAATAGCAAGATCCAATTTCATTATTAATCAGTAATGAAATTTGTTTTTGTGTGTATTTTATGTGGTTCAAAAGGAGAAAACACTGCATTGTCTGGAGTGCATGAGAAAGGTTCCCTCCCCCCCCCATCTTGATGAGAATGTAAATTGAAACAAATTTAGGAATGCCTTGTGGTAATGCTATCTATTAAAATTTATGACATCTTACCCTTTGACCCAGCAATCTCACTTTTAGAACTTTACCCTGGAGATATTTGTACAAATATGTTCTTTCCAAACCTATTTTCAGTTAAAAAAAATTAGAAACAGTAAAAATAACTCCCCATATGGGATTGGTTAAGTGAATTATCATCTGAGCATACAGTAGGATATATGTACTCATTAAATGTAATGGCAAAATTATATATGTGATATGGAAAGAGGTCAAAGATCTACTGTGAAGTAGGAAAAAGTTTCAAAACAATATATTTAGCATTCTGTTGTTTTTTTTTTTTAAATAAGGTGTATGTCTCTGTATACATATCTGCTTGTATATATTTCAACAACTTCTGCAAGTCTTTCACCAGTTTGGTAACAGGGGTACAGATTTGGGGAGAAGAGTAGAAAGAAGAGCATGAGAAACTTGCTGTCTCCTTCGACGTCCCTTCGTGTTTAGGTTTGCACACCACAGCTGTCTCCTTCCAAGCCTGCTTTCTTTCCATTACACCAGATTACCCTCTGCAGGTGCTTTGTGTATCTCAAAGAGTAAAATTATTATTATTTGTAATGTGTCCTGAGCTGGTCTCATGGAATTCCACCAGAGCACGGCAGTTCTGTTTAGGTCAAGTTAAACGAACTCACTTTTGGTTTCCCTTCATGCCAGTCATTTGCCTGTTTTCACTCAGATCCGTCTTCTGCATTTCCCTTCTCTGCTTTCAGTCGCAGAGGTCCGCCTGGGCAAGTGATATTTCCCTGGAGGCGCCGTGCAGTCTCCAGCGGGAGATGTTGGCAGGAAGCTGGAAGGAGGGAGGACGAGGGATGTCAGAATACTCCTCCACTTCTCTCTACTTTGAGTGGCACCTTCAGTGGGCAGCAGCTAGTTCCCCTCTGACAAGGTTCCAGGGGTTCCACTCTCTGGTTCCCTGGGTTGAAGGATGCCAGCAGCTTCCTGTCCCCATCAACGTGTTGATCATCTCACCTTCTGTGTTGACATTTTCAGCTCTCTCTCTTAGCACTATTGTAACAAGTATCTTGGATAAAATACCCTTCTGAATTACGTGGCACGATTCATGTATTCCCATGGGACCCTGACTGATACACAATTTACATTAAGTTTATGGGCCACAAATTTTACTGCTTGATAAACTGAGTGTAAAATAAACTGTAAGTGGAGCACGTGTCCTCCTGGAGCTAGAGAAGAAGGAGGAAAGTAACAATTCAGACTCTTGTTATGTGTCAAAAATTTGCATGCTCTTTAAAAAGAAGTCGTCCTCACACTCTTTCTTTGCAGTATTATTATTCCAAATCACAGTAAAGAAATGGAGACCCAGACAGATTAGTTAATTGGTTTGTAAATGGCAGAGCTGGGATTGAGCTCCAGGTCTTTCTGACTCTAAAGCCCAAGTTATTGCCAAGATGATATAAAGCTGTTTTCTCTATGCCTTCCTTCCCCTTAGCGCTCTATTTTGCAGGGTCCACCATCCACAGGCCTCCTTTTAGCACAAGTGTCTTATATTTGCAACATTTACCTTCTGCTCTGCCACACACACACAAACACACCCACCCACCCCCCCCCCACACACACAAATCCTACTTTTCTGTTGTGTTGCTTTTCTTTGACACTTTGCTTTCTCCTAATCTGATAAACAAATTTGAACTGAGCCATTATTTGATGACAATTGTTACTCTGCCAGAAGAAAAATACTGGATTTGAAATGTTAACTCAAGCCTGCAATAGTTTCCTAAAACCATTTATTTGTTTAGCCACTTTTCTTTGCTGAAAATGTGCTGGTTGCTAGATACACAGCGCTGAACAAGACAGATTGCAGCCTAGTAGGGAAGAGAGTCATCAAACAATTTTATTGAGTTCTATGTAGGAGAAATGTTCTGTGCAAGCACATGAGAGGAAATTGTATTGTAGAGTCCAGAAATACTTCCCTAAGGAAATGAAATTTGTGTTGACCATAAAGAAGGCACTAGATAAGTAAAGGCAGAGCAAGTGGGAAAAAGAGAAAAATTATATGACAGCATATATATTGGTCCTGGGGCAAAAAAGAGAATGGCCCATCAGAGAAATTTTTTTTTAGAGACCAATAATGTTGGAGTGTAGAGAGAAGAGCAAACCAAGGCAGGAAAGATAGGAGGCAGCCTGATCATGCAGAACCTCAAAGGACATATTAAGGATTATGGACTGTATCTTTTCTATCCAAGGAGGAATAGAAAACCACTGAAAGGTATTTAGCAAGGAAGAGGAACAAATCTCTTATTCTAAAATGAATTATCTGGCTATATGATAGAGAATGAACTGGAAGAGGGTGATAATGGATGCAGGCAAACCAGTTAAGAGGCTTTTTAAATATTCTTGGTGAGAAAAGATGGTAGCTGGAACCATGGGCTGCTGTAGATAGATAGATAGAGAGAAAGATAGAAAGAGAGAGAGAGAGAGAGAGAGAGAGAGGGATTTAGGAGGAAGAACCAATAGGATTTGGAGAGTCAAGTGGAAAGAGGAATCAAGAATAACTCCTAATCTGGGGTTACCTCCTGAAATGGGGAAAAGTGGACAGAGAGTAGGTTTGGCACCAGGAAATCCATGAATTCCATTGTTTTGGATATGTTGAATTTGTGGGTCTTTGAGACGTATAAGTGCAGGTGCTGAGTAGGCATTTCTATCTACCTTTTCCCAGCAATCAGGACTAGATACAGAAACGTGAGGTTGTTGGTCCCTGAATGATAATTGAAGGCCTGGAGGGGGGGTGGGGGGGGTAGATGTGATTGTCCAAGGAGAGAGAATAGAGCAAGAAGAGGGCCTAGGAGTGAATTCCAAAGAATAAGAAAATTTCTGACCTCAGAGAGTAGACTACAAGGAGGAGAAACAATAAATGAGTTCAACAAGATATTTTAGTTCCATTAGGAACTAAACAGGAGCTCAGAACTACTTTTCGATTTTAGTATTGGGAAGGGGCAGGTTCAAGAGGATGGGTTTTATATTGGGCAACATGAACCATTTCAGACACCCACCTAGACCTTATGTGCATTTAAGTACCCGAGCACATGAACACATGTCTCTCATTCTGAACCACTGGAATGGCACACTCACATTGCTCTTTTTCCTAACTTGGCTTTAGTTCCCAGACTGAAAAGATGTTGCAGAAATGTCTTAGCAAAGATGAAAGACATGTTTAATCTTACCTTCAAGGTTGCTCATGGTGGCCTGGACAGATCGTCAGTGTTTTGCTAACTTCAATCTTAACAAATGAATTTCAATTCCAGGATTTTGCAGTAAATGTAGACAGTAGACAAATTCTCCACTTCCTCTTTATTTGCTATCACCTGCGGGACTAATTTTATTAACTATATACTTATGAGTCTTTTTGAATTGCAACTTGCTCATTCTGTGGAAACTGAAAGGCTGACTGAAGAAAGCAAATTGTTTGGGGTCCTTCTTTTTACCTCTCTATCAGCACATTAGTGCTAAATTCTCTCTCCTTGCCTTGCCTCGCCTCGCCTCCCCTCGCCCCGCCCCGCCCCGCCCCGCCCCTCCCCTCCCCTCCCCTTCTCTTCCCTTCCTCAGGGCTGCATGGTGACCTACTACAGCTGTTCACCAAAGGTAGAAGAGAGAGTAGTGTCCCCAGACACTGGAAGTCTGTCCAAGTCACTGCCAGCTGGGACCCATCAACATCAACCTTTTTCACTGTGCTTTTCATAACAAAGATTCTTTCAGATTAAAACTAGTAAGTCAGTATCTTTAGCCTGAAATTTTCTCCTGTTTTAAAGTCCATATTTCCAATGGTTAATGGATATGCCCTCCTTCCAGCACCTCAAATACATAATGACTCCAACAGTACTTTCCATATCCGCTCCGTCAAACAGCTTCCTGCTTATAACTGCCTTTCTTCAGTTAATGGACTACATCTTGAGTTGTCACCTGGCTTAAAATCTGGGCTTTTTAATTTACTTCTCTTCACATTTCATAATCAGTTGCCAAGTCTGAAAGATGGTTCCTTTCCAACATTTTGCCCACCCATCATTGTCTTTCCATTTTGATGCCATCATACTAATTGCAGGAAGAGGAGTGCTGTCTTCTTCTCTTCACTGCTCCTGTCCTGACCTCCTCTGACATTATAACCAAATGAATTTTCCTAATGTAAGATTTAAATAAATCTTTTTCTTATTTTTTAAGTTTTTAAAAATGTTTACCTATTTATTTTTGAGAGAGGCAGAGCATGTGTGCACACACACAAGTGGGGGGAGGGGCAGAAAGAGAGGAGACAGAGAACCCCAAGCATTGTCCATGCTTCCAGCCCAGACCCTGATGCAGGGCTCAATCCCATGAACCATGAGATCATGACCTGAGCCAAAATCAAATTTGGGAGCTCAACCAACTGAGCCATCCAGGTGCCCCAAGATTTAAATGAATTCTATTCCCTAAAAGCACAATTGTTTGCCTGGCATTATTTTCTGTAAACAGCCTTAATCTACTTGTCTTGATTTCCTTTGTCTTTCATGTCTCTCTAGCCAAACTAGATCACTTTGGTTCTCTCAAATGCCCTTCTTTGAGCTTCTCTTAGTTCAGTCTATTCCCAAAACATTCCATTTTTTCCCTTTCTAATATCAGCTATTGACCCAAATTTCACATTATTTTGCCCATAAAGTTACCCTTTTCACACCCTAAAATTATTATTTTTCTCTTCTATATCCTATAAGACTCAGTTTGTATGACATTTATAGCCCATTTATTCATTTGTATATGTTATTTTCCCTAGTAGATTGAAGGAATCGTGGGAGCAAGGGCTGGACCTTATCTATATTTTATCATCCATAGGTACTACATCTATAGTACTTTGTTTTATTGTATTAGCTTGTACTAGATATGGCTATGTGTTTTAGAATACCCTCAGTAATAGTGCTTTAAATAAGATAAAATTTACTTTTCTTTTGCTTAAGCAAATTTAGGCCTGGTAATATAGCTGTGTTGCACAAAGTCTTCAAAGATCCAGGTTCCTTCTATGTTGTTGCTCTGCCATGCATGGCTTTGATCCTGGGGACCATGATGGTTTCTGCACTCCAGAGGAAACACAAAGATGGGCTGAAGAATAAAAGAATTAAGGGTACACTTGTTATGCCTTTTAAAGAAGGCTCCTGGAAGCTGCTACAAGTCACATTCTTTTCTATTTTTTTTTGGCCATATTTGAGTCACATGGCCACACCTACAGGAGAGGCTGAAAATGTGATGTAGAATATCATATATCATATCATATCATATCATATCATATCATATCATATCATATATATCATATCATATCATATCGTATAGTATAACATACTATAACATAATATATAATAACTGATGGCTAATTATAGTCCAAAAATTTATTACTGTAGGAAAAACGAAGATGAAAATAAAGGTATAATTTGGGTGATGATGATGTGTCAATGGAAGTTCATCAATTGTAACAAATGTACCACTGTGATATAGGATGCCTACAGTGGGGTAGGTTGGCTATGTGTAGGGACAAGGTGGGCATGGGAACCTTCTATACTCTCTGCTTAGTTTTTCTGTGAATCTAAAACTACTCTAAAAAATAATGTCTATTCAAAAAACTTAAGACATAAATAGGAGTCTCAGCTCTATTTCTCCAGAATAGATTGAAACAAGTATTATGGAATAAATGAATGAATGACAATAGCAGGTGAAAGATAGCAGGTGAAGGTTGAAATAATTTTCCAAGGGAGTTATATTTAGAAGTTTTTTTTTTTTACTTAGTGAACTTCATGCTTAATAATCCTATTATCCTTAATATAATATTCTGTTTTCTGGGTTAGTGATTATAGTCTTATTAACTTGAGAAAAAAAATTTCCCAAATCAGTTTTTAATCAAGTATAGCTTTACTGGATTTATATCTAAATCATTTCTTTTAAAAGAGAGAAGGTTTTTCTTCCTATAGTGTATTTTTAAAACTTGACAATTATCATTACATTTGCATGAACTTCTAAAATAGCTATTTCAGCTATTTTACTATAACATAAATTCCTTCAGAATATGCACCTACAACTCTAGTACAGAATTTGAGCATTTACAAATAGTTCTCTTTAATTGTATGTTTTCCTTATGTTTCTGTTGTGAAGTGAGCATTAGAAGGTAATTTGCCTTTTAATATTGGCCAATTTCTTTAGTTTTGACATATTTATTTTCATTTTCTCTCATTCTGCCCCAACTTTACTGATACTCCAAGAAAATAATTGGATGAATGCCTGAGGAAACTAATTTGTTCATTTATTTAAAAAAAAAAAACCAACAACACCCATTAATTACCTGGGGTCTTATTCAGGTAAACTACCCTACTGAAAGACTACTCATCTACCAGGAGAAGGGGGATGGAGCTGGATAAAATTAGGTCCTGTTAGAGTTGGAATTTTCTGGATATTGATCAGAGCTAAGTCCTGATAATGACTGATGGGAAAGATTGTCATTCAGACTGCTGGTGTTTCTTCTAGGAGAAATCAGAAAGGAGGCAATCTTGTTTTTCCACGCGGGACACTCACTGTAAAACATCCACTCAGACTTTTCTGTCCACTAGCCCTTTCATCAGGACCTTCCTGGGGATTACTCTCCAATCTGTGGATCTAGTTGGCCTTGAGAGAAAGCGTTGTACTTTGTGGGAACCCAGAATTGCTCTAAACAGACATCAGAGGCTGACCACAGGGTTAAATTAAATAGGTTTTCAATGACGCCAGTTTTGTGTGGGATTGTCATTTCGATTTTGCACTGACAGGAAAGAGTTTTGAGGCCCCTCCTAAAGAAACACTTTGGAATTTGTTTTGTACCCTCTGCCCCTCTGCAACACTTTATGATTTAATTCTCTGAATAGAGAGTTTTCTTTAGCAATCTCTTTAAATTCCCTTGATCTTGAGTTCTTTTTCTTCTTAAATGCACCATTGATCAATTGATGTTCTTGTTCTTTTGTACTCTTTGAGGAGAGTTATTATGAATCCATTGTTAAACTCCTAAATGGGTCGAATCAATTTTCCAATTGCCTCAGAATAAATATCAAATTCTTGTCTTCCAGGAGCCATAAGCAAATAAACCTCTCCCCACTAATGAAATAAAGTCTCTTTTAAGTGTTATTGCTGGTAGGAGGGAATGGTTATTTGTCAAATCAAATGAAATATTCTGACTATCTCTTTGAACCTACTCAAAATATGACTTCACAGGTGCCTGTCAAATTTCATTGATCTAAATTGTCTTCTCTTGAAAACTAAAAAATAATGATAAGCTATGAACATCTTTATTTTTGTATCATTCATTCATTTGATACCTGTTTTTGGAGCATCTAGTATGCTCCATATACAGCTATTTTAAAAATGTTTTTTAAATTCTAGTTGAATAAATCCAGGAGATTATGGAATGCAGCTTGCAGGGGTCTAGATGCTGGAGAATGATGGGGGAAAGAACCAGTTGTGTCAATGGGCAAGTACAGAGAAAGAGAACAAGGTGAGAACTTGGCTGAATGCAGGACAAGTGAAAGCCTCAGCAAAGACAGATAGGAAGTCTAACCCATTGGATCCAATTTTAGATCTGGTTCAGGTATTACAATCAGAAAGTTCAGAATAGTGGACAAAGCTAGTAAGAATGAGATGACAGGGGTGCCTGGCTGGTTCAGTCAGTAGAGCATGTGACTCTTGGTCTCAGAGTTGTGAGCTCAAGCCCCACATTGGGTGTGGAGCCTATTGAAAGTAAAATTAAATTAAAAAATATATTACAAATTAAAAATAAAGAACACAATGACAGCAGATTGCAGGGAACAACAGCACAGAAAATGAGATAAGGACTGATAATGGATAGGAAACATCTTAGGAGTTAAATATTATCAGAGATGTTACAAGGGTCTATATATAGCTGAATAATAGTAGCTAACATGTATTCAATGTGCCAGGCAGTTTCCAACCTATATTTTAATCTTAAGCTACCAAGGCATTAGTTAATTTAATCAGTCTGGCATCTATTCCATGAGTTCACTATTCTTATCCCTATTTCATGGATGAGACAGAACTTCCCAGAGTTTTCAGAACAGGACTATGAGTACTGCAACTTGATTGCAGATCCTCTGTTACCAACCACTAAAAGGTACTGCCTAGATACCAAATAAGAGGTGTTGGGAGCAGGCATACAGGAACACACACAGGAGGGATGGAAGGATCACAGGGAGGGAGCAGGGAAGGAGCAAAAGCTTCTTGGAGACTGGTTCATCTCCCTAAAGATATAGAATTTTCCTAAGTGGAGAGGTGGAGCTGGTGGAGACCAGACAAAACAGAAGCAAGAACAGGGTCCCGGTTAGCAAGTTCCATGCTGTGTTGGCAAGGTATATTTGGAGCAGAATATTTGACAAGGGAAACTGAAGCATAAGTTTGGAACCAGAAGATAGAGCACTTTGAATGGGAAGCTCTCCAAGGCAGAGAATGTAAAGAGATAAAAACACAAAACCAGGAACCCAGTCTGGGGTGATTTTAGTGATGAAAGTCCAGGAGGAGGTGATAGAGAGCTATTTTTCAAACATGAGCACGTGAAGGTGAGGGCTTGGCAAGAGTGGTGGCAGTGCACTTGGAAAAGAATATGCTTGCTGAATACACGAATGGATGTAGGATTCAAGAGCCAACAACGTGAGGAAGACCAGCATGGTAAGTGAACCAGCATAGGGTAGTGGTCAAGAGTGTAGACTCTGGATCCAGACTGCCTAGATTCAAAAGTGGGTTCTGCCTCTGATCTTCCCCTGCCTAGTATCATCGTTTGCAAGATGGAGGATCCTACCAGCAGCACTGGGTTTTTGTGAGCCTTAAATGAGCTTACACTCTGCACTGTGTGGAATAGTGCATAGAATGACATAAGCTTTATATAAACATTTGTTAAATAATTCAAGAAAAAATATCAAGTCATTCTGGGTAAATCACTTCCATACCTTTTATTAACAAATTGGATAGGGTGGCTAGGTGGCTCAGTCTGTTAAGTGTCTGACTTCAGCACAGGTCATGATCTCACAGTTCGTGAGTTCGAGCTCCGCGTCGTCCTCTGGCTGACAGCCCAGAGCCTGCCTGGAGCCTGCTTTGGATTCTGCTCTGTCTCTCTCTCTCTCTCTCTCTCTCTCTCTCTCTCTCCCTCTCTCCCTCTCTCTCTCTCTCTCTCTCTGCCCCTCCCCTGCTTGCACTCTCTCTCTCCCTCAAAATAAATAAACATTAAACCCTTTTTTTAAATAAAAACAAATAGGGTAATTGAGAGGCATCATTCAAATATGTCTAGATACTGACTGTATCAAAAGGCTTGTATTTCACTTAATAAACATTATATGTACTGAGTATGCACCATAAGCAATCTTTGTTTTTTTAAATTATTTTTAATGTTGATTTATTTTTGAGAGAGAGAGCGAGAGAGACAGAGCATGAATGGGGGGGGGGGAGGGGCAGAGAGGGAGACACAGAATCTGAAGCATGCCCCAGGCTCTGAGCTGTCAGCACAGAGCCCGATGTGGGGTTCAAACCCATAAGCTGTGAGATCATGATCTGAGCCAAAATAGGATGCTCAACCGACTGAGCCACCCAGGCACCCCAACACTCTTTGTTTTTGAGATGTGGAGTGAGGGTGGAACAGTATGACTGTAAGCTCTAGTGTCATCACTATTCTGTGTGCCTATCTTGTGCCTAGCACAGTCTTGGAACAAACATTTTTTAGAGGGAATGGGCACGTGAACAAAGAATCAGATGGCTGAATGGGCATTTTGGGGATGTATAATAAATGATGCAACCAAGCCTGAAATAATATCTGTAGACCACCCACCAGCTCAGTTCACCACTATCACAACACCTTTCCCCACCTTCTGTGTGTAAGTAGGAGTTGCACTTTGTCTCAGCCCTGGTAAGCCTCTCCATGATAGTGTGCCACTGTTGAGGGCAAGAGCTATGTCATATCAAGTTTTGCCATCCATGCAAGGTGAAATATCCCTTACATGTTTACACTCAATACTGAGTAAATAAATGAAGAACCCTGGTCTTGGATGGAAAGAATTCTTGTCATCTAGAATACCAAATAGGAATATACAATTTAACATAGAGCCTCTAGTGGAATCACATTTAATTAGCAGAATAAGAAAAATAAGCTAATAAATGACCAGATGGTAATGTGCTATTAGAATCTGCATAACTGTGACTGTGTTTGTGTGCACGTGTGTGTGTGTGTGTGTGTGTGTGTGTGTGTGTGTGTAGAAAGCAGCAGCAATTATTGGAATGCTACATCTAAACCGAACTATGAGCAGAAGGTATGGTTGTGTTCCTAAACATTACAAAATAATGTATGATGTAAAATCAAAAGAAAGAGCAAAACCAAAAACTAGACTTTGTTTCCTTAAATAAAGTTCAACTTGAGCCCCACAGAAAAAAACATAGAAATTCAAAACACAGTTTTGATGTTGTATGGGAGTTTTTGTTAGCTCTTCGGCAAAGTTGTTGGAGGTATTTCTCATTATGTTTCCAGCCGTGGACGTTTTCAGGAAAATAAACAATCATTGGCCTGCCCTTCAAATACCCAATACATGGTGCCCAGAGACAGAGAGGGTTTATCTTTTTCAGTCTTAAATCATGTAAGGTGACACCTCAAGTGACTTGATGTATGAGACTAGAACTATAATAGTGTAAAGTCCCAAAAGAGAGTAGAATTTCATGATGTAGCTTTTCCAAGTCCACTAACTTGTCATTCTTAAGGGTTCATTTCTTAAGGGCATTCTTCACATGCAACTGATGTACCCACGGGAAGAAATCATTAGTATCA
This sequence comes from Felis catus, assembly GCF_018350175.1. Taxonomy (NCBI): domain Eukaryota; kingdom Metazoa; phylum Chordata; class Mammalia; order Carnivora; family Felidae; genus Felis; species Felis catus. The sequence goes on from NC_058379.1 coordinate 49,620,335, forward strand.
ATGTTGCAGAATAGGGTATGTTCATAATGTAGGCTATATTCTTTATGAATGTTAGCTTTTGTCATGTAGGGATCCTACCTTCCTAGATAGATGGTAAATTACATGAGGTCATCTTGATCCAAATATTTACCCCTTATATCTATTATCTATGTGGTAATCACAGTGTTCTGCAATAAAATGAAATCTTTATCATCTATCTATCTATCTATCTATCTATCTGTCTACATCTATGCAACCATATTCCAAATTTCATGCCATCATTTGTGTCTTACAAAATATCATGGACTCGTGGCTTAAACAACAGATAGCTATTTCTGACAGTGTCAGATGCTGAGAAGTCCAAGGTCAAGGTGCTGGAAGATTCAGTGTCTGGTGAGAGCCTGTTTCCAGGCTTGTACACCGCTGACTTCTTGCTGTGTCCTCACATGGGTTTTCCTTGGTACATCCTGGTGAGAGATCTCTTGCTCTTCCTCTTCTGATATGGGCACTAATCCCATCATGGGGGCCCATGCTCAAGATCTGGTCTAAACTTAATTACCTCCCCAGACACCTCTAACTACCATCAAATTGGGGCTAAGTTTTCAACATATGAATTTTGGGGGAGACACAAACATTGAGCCCATAACAACCTGTAAGATCTCATTCCAGTCTTTCCCTCAGACCTGGTCTTCTTCTCCTCTCCTGCCACATGGGTCCTTTTTCTGTTCCCTAAATACACCAAAATTATTCTTACCTCTAGGACCTTGTGCTTACCAGGACCTCATTTTTTGCCATGTCTTCATGTGCTTTCTCATTCAGCTCTCAGTTCAAGTGTCATCTCCTCACAGAGGTTGTCCCTGGATACCTTAGCAGAAGTTTGTTTCCTTATCCCTCTAACATCACTCTAGCACATTATCTCACCTTGTTTTTCCTTCTTGGTACTTATGAATATCTAAAATTATCTTTGTTATTGTTGTTATTATAGTTACTATCTGTGTATTGTAGTAGTATATGACCTGCATAAGGAAAGACCTCTTACCTATACTGTTTATTACTTTAGCTCCAGATTCTAGAACCTAGCATATGATATATAAATATACATGCATATACATATATCTTATGCATTAACATATATATAATATATATCAAATATATATAAAATGTTTCAGTACTGAGCAGAGTGCCCAACATCCTTGATGTTTAACAATGTTTGCAGAAAGGGGCACATGGGTGGCTCAGTCGGTTAAATGGCTATCTTCGGCTCAGGTCATGATTTCACAGTCTGTGAGTTTGAACCCCACGTCTGATTCTGTGCTGACAGCTCGGAGCCTGGAGCCTGCTTCGGATTCTGTGTCTCCCTCTCTCTCTGCCCCTCCCCCATTCGTGCTCTGTCTCTCTCAAAAATAAATTAGCATTAAAGAAATTAAAAAAAATGCTGAACAAAAGTGAAAGTAGCTACATGGTTTCATGACTTATCTTTGGCAAAATTGTGCAGTATGTTTTTGAATTTAAATTTAATCTAGCATTCTCTGTCTTCACCTTCATCACGACTCTTTCCTCCCCCAGAGTCACTTTTGCTTCACCACTGTCAACCAGAGATCAACTGCTGACTCATCCCCAGTATTGTTTAGCTTATAATACCATACCAAGATTTTGGTGGTTCAAGGGACAGAAGTTCTTATAACGGTGGTATAATAGGAATGATAGGTAGATGGAAAATACTTTGGTTGGGCATGGAGAGGCTTCCTGGCACTATCACTATTATTCCACAAAGGTAACGGGACTGAGAGCTGAGATTTTCTTTCTGTACTACAGCAAGAGAGGAGAGACTAAGACTTGTCCATCTAACTGAAGTGACAAGCCTTGCTACATTTGCCTGAGGGGCTCACTGTGTTTCAGGATCTGACCTAAGTTACGGAAAATCTTAGAACCAAAGTATTAATAACAAGGAGCCTTATTTATGTCTTTTTTCATTGTGTGAAGAGACCTCACCTCTGTCTCCCATGTCACCTACTAGTTCCTAATGAGTGGACTAAGCCAATATGCCACAACTTTTTGGCATTCATATCTGCTTATGAATAATAAAAATGCAATTCAAGCATATGCCTTCTCATTCTGTGATCCTCTCATTCTCTGCTCATGCTCTTAATGCACAGTGTTAATGTCAAATCTGTTTGCTTTAATTATGTTAAGAGGTTACGTTGGAAGGTTATCCATTTTGTCTTTAACAGCACGAAATAGCACTTATATTATCACTGTCACTTTCCGCACATAAACAGGAACTTGATTAACAGTAGCTAACCATGAGAAAATAAATGTTCTCTTAAGCACAGACATTTTTAGTGGATAAGCACTAGGTGTCACTAGTATACTCTCAACCACAATTATCTATATCTTCAGAGGAATCAAAGCTGAGTGAGGCAGGCTGATGAAGAAATATAGGCATGCTGGGAAACAGTGGGAAGTCATACCTTTAACAAATACTATTTATTTGTTTATAACCAGACAAGTGTCTTTAAAAATATTTTAATGGATTATGGTAAAAAAAAAAGTAGGTAAGTGACTTTGAGATATGTGGGAGACCATCATTATATACACCAGAAACACGCCTGAAAAAATTGTGTGTGAATCAAATATTTATAAAGTGAATTATGATTTCCTACTGATTATTTTTTAAAAATTTGGATGTGTAATCCCCCCTCATCTTCCCAATGTTCACAGTGCAGCTTCATTTTAAAATAGAAATTATTTTGGAGCTGGCGGAAATGTTCTATATTTTTAAGTAGGTGGTGATTCCACAGAAGTATACACATGAAAAAATTTATTGAGCTGAACACTTAGGACTTGACATTTTACTGTATAAAAATTATACTCCCATAAAACACTAGTAAAAATCATAATTATTCATCTTAATGTTGCTTCCAATAGCTTTTCACTTTTGTAAGCAGATATTCTGTGCTTAAGTAATTATTCTACATAACATTTGCAAGTACTTAGTCAAATGAATGCTGAATGCACCTGGTCTTTGAATGTCTTAAGATATGCCTCAGGGCTAATTCCCACATCTTGGAACTGCTCCTTACTCAAGAAGGACTGAATTTTTAATATTTAAGTCACCACATTGGTGATTTTCACATTGGTATGGAACCATTTTGTTGGTTGCATAATTGACCCTTTCAGTGTGAAGAGATTTAATGGATGTGAACAGGTATACTATTGCTTCAGTAACAGTTGTTTTAAATTGTGTCCATTACTTTGTCTTAAAGCAGAAATATCAGCATGCTCCAAAAGTATTGTTTAAATTAAATTATGTATGTGAAGTTCTCTTAAAGCTCAGGTATAAATGCAATCTGCCGAATACTTTTGCCTCAACATAGTTTATCAGCGTAATTATATGAGCCTTACCTTTTGGACTTTTTAAAATAAAGTGAGTAATTAACCATTTTATTAAATATTTGAAACTAGAATTGAAAGTCTGGATAAAATTCTTTCAAGGAAATTCTTTACGTGCTTAAAACAACAACAACAACACACGATATACTCAATCATTCTATGCTTTACTTTGTTCTTTTTAACCAAACCATTTACATCTTGTCGCCCAAAATGGCATATCTCTTTCTTGATTTTCAGTTTCCTTGTTTGGGAGAAGAAAAAGGAATGGATTCCTCACCTCCTATTGCTCAACCCATGTGTTGGATCTATATTGGTCTTTGAGAGTGACTGTAATGTCTTCATCTTGCCTATTGACTCAAATTCCAGCTCACTGATCCTCAGACTCTAGAGTCTTGAAACTTCCCTTTCACTTTTTACACTTTTCCCAAATGGTTCTATACCTCTTAACTATTCTCGCAACAACAGTTTAGACCTTCTCCATTCTTCTTAGCCTTGGCTCTCCACAGTTTTCATACTATATTTATAATCTACCAGTTCTATGAACTGGTGTCTTGCTTCTCATCTGAAACTTGATTCCCAACTACTTTGGAGTGAATACCACCATGATACAGAATTCTGTATGCTCCTCCTTCACTCTAGAAGACAGAAGTGCCTCACCTATCAGGAAACAATTCGGGGGGGGGGAGGGAAATATATACGTGTACATACACGTATACATACATATATATATATGTATATATACGTAGTACCTAGTATGTGCCAGGTACAAAGCTAAGGAATGGGATACCAATATAGGTTTAGACATGAGTCCTAATCTTAGAGACCTTACAATATTCTGGTGGTCGTATACACATAAACTAATCATTTTAATATTGTAACGGATGCCTCCAATACACTAATCTTGTCAATTCCAATAGAAGAGATAGAAGATAATATATTTGCTGCAATCATCTAAAAGTAAGCAATCTTCTTCATTTGTGAGACACAAGATTGAGAAAGGACAGTTATACAACCATGATGATTAACTCTCATATGGACATTCCTATTGGAGTGGATAAAGAGATCATGCCAAATTGGGGATAATAAGCCAATCACAAGTGAATACACACATGCTCACACACACACGCGATGACAATGAAGACAGAAGTCAGGTGGTACCCACCCTGTGTGCTGAAACCACTTCAGTGGACAGGGCTGTGAAGGACAAGCTTTCTTTCTGTTTCCCAGGTGCCTCATTACTTTTGACCAGCATTTCCAATCCCATTCTGTTTGGTAATATACTATGGGAGAGAAAAATGTTAAAGAGTATTTCTTTTCTTTTCTTCCTTCTGAATTTTTTTCTCAGAGAATTGCATTTTCTACAGGATTCCATTGGTAGTCCACGGTGAAGACACAAAAGAAAGAGAAAAATGTAGAAGAACGGCTTACAGGAATGATGAACAAGATGTATTGTGGAGTTAGGGGTCATTGTTGTCTGGTACGACTATAGATGGAGGCCCCACTAGTGTGTTTTGGAAGGTTGCCGCCATTACTCAGGGCACTCTGTCAGCTCCGGGCATGATGCGGATCCCTGATGCTCCCACGGTGCTGTGTGCCACACGTTCTTGTGTCTCAAGGGCAGACCCAGGCAGGAGAGAGAAGCATCTGGAGTTGGCAATATGAAAGATAAGTTTGTACTTGATGACACAGACCAAGGAATGATAGTTTAATATCAATCATCACAGACAATTGCGAAAGAACTGGATGTTCACACACAGAAGATATATTACCCATTAGGAGGCAAATCTATCACAAACAGTACCCCAACACTTACTGACTGAAAACTGAATAAGCATCATATCTCCAAGAGCAAATAAGTTCAAATAGATGTGTTTGTCAAGATGAAATTGGATTGACCTTCAAGTGCCTTGTACTTTTGGGGTAGCAGCAATAGAATAGCATCATTTAGGGCTTCATTATCATAAATAGGAGGGAAACTTTTGGTATTGTTATGAAGTGCTAGTAGTCCTCAACCTTATTTCATCATTGACATGTATATATATCTTTTTGTTCTTTTCTTTTTACTGTTTGCAACACATACGCATCTACACATTGTAGAATCTGGGATGTTAACAGAACCTCAGAGATCATCCATCCGGTGCCCCAAACCTTGCTCATAGGAGAATCACCACCAGGGAGGGTGGGGTTTTCAGAATACAGATTCCCTTGGTTTATTCTTAAAGATCTTTGGTAATGATACTAGTTTCCTTGGGCTGCCAAAACAAAGTGCCACAAACAGAGTAGTTTAAAAGAGCGAAAGTTTACTGTCTCACAGTTGTGGAGGCTGGATCTGAATCTTGTAAAGAAATCTTTCCATGATAAAGAAATTGTGGTTTATATACACAATGGAGTACTATGTGGCAATGAGAAAGAATGAAATATGGCCCTTTGTAGCAACATGGATGGAACTAGAGAGTGTGATGCTACGTGAAATACGCCATAGAGAGAAAGATAGATACCATATGGTTTCACTCTAATGTGGATCCTGAGAAACTTAACAGAAACCCATGGGGGAGGGGAAGGAAAAAAAAAGAGGTTAGAGTGGAAGACAACCAAAGCATAAGAGACTCTTAAAAACTGAGAACAAACTGAGGGTTGATGGGGGGTGGGAGGGAGGGGAGGGTGGGTGATGGGTATTGAGGAGGGCACCTTTTGGGTTGAGCACTGGGTGTTGTATGGAAACCAATTTGACAATAAACTTCATATATTGAAAAAAAAATCTTTCCATGACTTTCCCTACGTCTGGTGGTCACCAGCCATCTCTTGTAGTCCTTAGCTTGCAGGGGCATCACTCCACTCTGCCTCAGGTACCACATGGCCTATTTTCCTGTATGTGTGTGCCTCTGTGGCTCTTTTGATAAGGACACCAGTTATATTGGATTGGGCCCCGCCATATGCCAGTATGACATCATCTTACCTAATTACATGAGCAATGAACCTATTTTCAAATCAGACCACATCGTCAGTCACTTTAACATACCTTTTGTGAAGGACACAATTCAACCCATAGCAAAAATATTGGAATGGGATTGAGAATCATTCAGGTGATTTGGTCATGGCCATATTTGAGACCTGCCGGACAATCAGTTCAATTCTCTTCTTTTACAGAAGAGCAAACTGAGGGCTAGATATAGCTGGAAACTTTTAAATGAGAGTCAGAACATGCACAAACCATTCACATACTTATGTAAACTGTCACCCTCTAGATTCCCACCTTGATTACTTTGATAACAACAACACTTCCTTGAATCTGGATTAAGATTACTTAGTATTTGTCAACTTTAATAAAAAGCTCTGTAGCTTTTTTTATTTTATATTTTGATTTTGAAACCTACTACATAATACTTAACCCAAGAGTCTTACATTAAAAAAACAATTCTGGTAGCAAACTTATTCAGGTATTCAAGCAAGGCTGGTATGAAGGTCAAATGGATCAATAATGGTAGAGAAATATACAAATGTGTAGACATATGTATTTTATCTAAAGCAGTAAAACATTTTTTTCAGACTTGATGGATTCTTTTCCAGATGTGGATACTACTGGAGGCAACACAAATGGTGGTTTAAATGTCACTGATTTAAACAACATGGTTCTTAGGCACATAGAGCGTATGTATATAAAAACTGAACAATGCATGTGATGTGGGCCTTGTACATTTCCTAATGTATCTGTCTCTCAAAGTTCCCCTCTTCAGCTATGCTCTGAGTCAGGAAGTTTTACTAGGTAGTAATAAAATGGATTCAGAAACAGGGTTTATTTATTTTTTTTTTTAATTTTTTTTTCAACTTTTTTATTTATTTTTGGGACAGAAAGAGAGAGCATGAACGGGGGAGGGGCAGAGAGAGAGGGAGACACAGAATTGGAAGCAGGCTCCAGGCTCTGAGCCATCAGCCCAGAGCCTGACGCGGGGCTCGAACTCACAGACCGCGAGATCGTGACCTGGCTGAAGTCGGACGCCCAACCGACTGTGCCACCCAGGCGCCCCTCAGAAACAGGGTTTATAGTTCAGAGGGTAAGGGTGTAAGACTGCTTTCTGTTCCTTTGGAATTATGCATGACCACTGTCATGAAAAGGAGTAAAAATTTCGGGAATATGTCACAAAACTTGGGACACGGGGTGCCTGGGTGGCTCAGACCATTAAGCATCTGCTTTTGGCTCAAGTCATGATCTCATGGTTAGGGAGTTCAAGACCCGCATTGGGCTATCCGCTGACAGCTCAGAGCCAGAAGCCTGATTCAGATTCTGTGTTTCCCTCTCTCTCTGCTTCTCTCTCTCTCTCTCTCAAAAATAAATAAACAGTAAAAATAAAAAAACCTTGGGACAGAAGAACCAATAGAATGAAGAATTAATATGGAAATCGTGACGACTGCCCCCAAATATGCTGAAATTCCAGTGTCATCTATAAGAGAAAAGGAAGGCAAGATTGAGATCTGTGTTAAATGATGTACGACCAAGGATACTGATTCAGAACATAATCTCACATCCTGTTTTTTCTCTGCTCCATTCCCTCCAATAAACGACAACAACAACAAAAACCTTAAAGACTTGACCACTTTTCTTAGTATAACAATAAAGATGTTGAATAGACAGGATTTTCAATTGCAGAGCATAAGCAGGGACAGTGTACTCTCTGAGGACAAATATTTACAACCAGCCTGCAAAATTATTGGGATTGAAGGGCACTGATTTGTATGTGCATACTAATAGTTGTGAATACATTTAATGAAGAGAAATGGCCCTGAAAAAAACCAGGCAATTTACACACGGGAAAACTTGAAATTTGTGACATGTAAATTGGAAGTTACCATCTTTTCTGATCGTGAGGTTGCCTCAGATTCATTTCCGGAAAGCTGAAAAATTAGAGTGTGGTATGAGCAACTTGTTTATAGAATGGGATGGCATGCAAAGCATAATACAAATATTAATCAAGTCACTTTCAGAATACCAGCGGTTGGCCTTCAGATGATAGTATGGAGAAAATTCTGAAGGGGACGAACAAAATTAAATATTTTGAGAGACATTTCCAACTTCAGACTGAATTGAGAGTAAGTGGGAAAAACAATGAAAGGTAAATAGCGAATAGCACCAGGCAGAGGAGGCAGTTTTATGGAGCGTAGATCAAGGAGGAAGGAGAGGAGATAATGTGGACTCGGTTCAAGAACACTGTCAGGCAGCACATCTCAGATGGAGGTCTGTGGACCACAGAGGCCAGCATCAGAATCTCCGCCACGTTTGTTAAAATGAAAATTACTGAACCCTACCCTAAACCTACTGAATCAGAATATTGGTGATCCGTAGGTTTCATTGAGTTCCCTCCCCCAAGTCCCTGGATGGTTTGTATGTACCCTTAAGTGTGAGAGAGAGCATCTTAGATTTTATAAAACATAAAGAGAGGTTCAGAGGTGACAGCTATAGAGAATATAAAGAAGCTGTATGGGCTGGGACGGAATGAGGAATTATAGTGTATAATTGAAAAGGTTTATATGAACTTCTTTAAAGAAAGAGAAAAGAGAAAGAGCAAAGAGCAAGTTCATGGACTGACACTTGATTCCCGGAAAGGAAAATGAAATCAATGGTTTAGAGGCGGGTGCTCACAGTTCAGGAAAGAGGGTGGTTTGATCAAACTTGTAAAGAATGGCAGTGGCTTGCGATGTGCCCTTATCACTGAATTCCACACAACTTCAGAATATTGCTTGAGCAAACTTTGGGGGGGGGGGTAGCCTTGAGTGGCATACAAAGAAAATAATATGAAAAAGCCAGCATATGAAGGGAGCAGTTTCTGTTACTGCCATGGGCCTCGTCAGCTAGTGAACAGCCATGTGTCCTCTCCTATGTGTGACCACTGTTGTCTACCTGCATTCAGACTTCTGTGAAGGCTTTCGGCGACCTTTGCCCTCCAATCTTAGCAGTCACTACTTTATAATTTAAATAATCTCCTATAATAATAGAATAATCACATTGAAAGAAATAGAATTTCTTGAAATTCTATTCTATTGAAAGAATAATAGAATTGAAAGAATAGAATGATAGAATTGAAATCCTCATTAAACAGCACTGCTAGGACTAAGGCTACAGGTCGGTTCTGAAATAATGCTTGAACATCTGAAACTTTGAAACAAGACTTAAATGCAATAAAATGTGACAAAGAAGTCCCCGAATCCACTATCTGTAAATTTAACAGGAAGTCTGTTGTGAAACAATTGTGGAGGCATTGCTGAGTAGAAAAATATGAATGGGAAAATGTACCACAACTGTCAAACCTTACGTGCTCCTATACGCTCCTTCAAGTTTACATTTGTTCACGTGAGAGATTTTTTATTACATAAAAACTTAAATTTTAAATTTCAGAGGCCTTCGGGGATTCAGCCCTTGTGATGCAACTCTCCAGTGTTGCTGGGACAAAAAGTATGTGATAAGAAGTTTTTTAGACAATTTGCTGAGGAGGAGGACCCACCATGGGGCTTCGTGTGTCATATAAAGCCTCTGAGTGAGGGAGAGAGCGTTGTACTTTTTAAAGTAGCATGGCACTTTTAGGGGCACCTGGGTGGCTCAGTTGGTTGAGCGGCCGACTTCGGCTCAGGTCATGATCTCGTGGTCTGTGAGTTCGAGCCCCATGTCTGGCTCTGTGCTGACAGCTCAGAGCCTGGAGCCTGTTTCGGATTCTGTGTCTCCCTCTCTCTTTTCCGCACATGCTCTGTCTCTCTTTCTCTCTCTCTCTCTCTCTCTCTCTCTCTCTCTCTCTCTCTCTCTGTCAAAAATAAATAAACATTAACAAATAAATAAAATAAATAGCATGGCACTTTTAGAGAGATCTTTATGACAGCTGAATAGAGGAGGGCATGACTAAAGGGAGATTAACCTGTTAGGGGACTCTAGTTTTGGGATTAGCTCAAAGAAGATCGGGATGTGACTGGGTCAGTGGTGGCAGTTTTGGGGAAGAAGGCATAACTTGCAAAGTACTGAGCCAGTCAGCCAACAAATATTGAGTGAATGTCTACTGCGTGCCAACACTCATTCTCTGACTTAAAATCCACAGCACTTAGAGTTTGACTGGATGCATTTGGTGCCAGAGTAGCTAACAATCCACTTAGGGAAATACGAGAAAAAGCGAACTTTCTTCTAAATGAGAAGCCGTGCAAAGGCTATTTAGACCAGTGGGTGTTTGAGTTGGGCCAGAAATGAAGGGGAAACTTTTAAGAGGAAGACATGGAAGACAGGGGTGAAGCTGGCCGAGCCGACCAAACCAACAAACCAAGGCCTGGATGTGGGACATAGAGTTCAGTTCATAGGATGTGAAGCCAGCCTGTCTAATGGAAGCTTTGGGGTCTTACTGGTTTTAATGGAAGATTAAGCTGAATGTTTATATAAGGAATATATTGGAAAGATTTTTGAAGGACTTTGGATTTTATTCTGAATGCAGTGAACGGTTACTGCAACATTTCATAACAAATTCTAGATCACACCGAATAGGAAAATTAAAAGTTGAGATTAGAATTGTGCTATAGTTTGAGTCCGTCCTTGGTATATAGAGCTTCTTGGTTTAAAGACAAACTTCATCTTTTATCAGTTATTCAATGATGGTTCTCTTGCATATTTAGTGTTTCTGGTAGACTGGGTATCTTTTTTATAACTTACACAGTATTATTATCTAGGATAAGAATTTTATACTGTCCCAACACCCACCCATTTTCTCCCGTGTAAAAAGACTTTGCTTGGATATGTCAGATTACATTATAATACAGTTTGATAGAAATCTACTTTTACTTGTTCTGAACCACCACATCATGCTATTTTCTCTCTCATTGCAAATGTGTATTCCATATCAAGTGCTAGTTACATTTCAAAGAAAGAAATCATTTGCATTAAATCAAATATTACATTATTCTTCCTCTTTCAAAAACATAAAGCAGGTATTTAATCAAAAGGAAGACATTGCCAATTTCAGATCTTTCCTGTCTTTTAATTTGCAGCTTATACATTCCTACCAAGAGCTCATTCTGTTTTATTCTAATATAACTAATAATTTAAAAACATTTGAAAATCATCTTTAAGACTAAGATTGAAAACTCTTGTTTACCTATTTCTATTCAATTTTTGCCTAATATTGTCTCAATTGGTCTCCTGCACATTGTAGTGGGCTGTGCCTTAAAGAAAGAGCATAAATTATCTTTTTCTAAAACCTTATTCAGAACTTACTGCCTTTAGAAAACCTTCAAGGATTGATTTTGGGCTATAAGTTTTTTGATCTGCTCAGGGCCACCTCAGAACGTAGTCATTTTGTGCATTTCCAAATCCCACCTCCTAGTCAGCAGCACCGGCAAGACTCATCAAGCATCTGAAACCAACCCCTCCCACTATGACACAAATGCAAACACACAGAAGAGTCAATCACTAATAACTCCAAGGGACAATAGCTAAAATAAACATATGACAACTGAATAGATTGTAAGTTCCTTCTAGGTAAAAATATCTTTTCATTTATATTGAGTCCATTATAGAACGTAAGCAGGTAACATTTTATACACTTCTCATGTACTCCACCAAGTTCAAGGCAATCCTGAGCTGTATGATGAAAATAGGTTTTAGTGGGGACGTGGCAGAGGAGAAATACTCTGGTTACCAGGGAACAAAGCTTTTGTAACCCTCTCTGAGAGAGAAAGAGAACTCGTGAGGTTGGCCAGAAGAACTGCCCACTATAATGAGCTCGAGGTCATGGCCACTACTTGGAATCCCCCATCCCCCCAACCCAGGGCTGAATTTTCACTATTCCTGATGGTGGCAGCACTTCTCAGCTGTTTGTAAAATAGCTTGGGATCCCGGAGCTGCAGACTGATTCTCTATTGCCAGGAGGACTGACTGAAAGCATGAACAGGTAGGCAGACATCACAGGGAGGGCAGGCTGCTAGGACATCTACGGTCCCCACTCACCTCTGAGCTCCTCAGATACACAGATAAAACTAGATAAGTTATTTTGTTCGTTCTCTTATTTGTGGCATTTGGTTCTTTTTCTGGATTTATCAGAGGAGCATTCTCTTTAGCCAAGTGTTCACAGGTCAGTAACTACATAGCCTTATTGATCACTTTCTCTTTTTCTATACGTATGTGATGAAAAACTCCCTGCTGTATGTGTTTTCTTTGGTATTCTCCACACAAAATGTCAATCTTTCTGTGATCTATATATACAAAGAATTTGTATTTTTCCCTTTGTTAATCTTTTCATAAGATATTGATCCTTCTGTGATCCACATAGGCAAAGTAATATTTAATGGGTGATGGAAAACTAAGAGAGTGCAATAGTAATGCAGCTGCAAAATGAATGTTAAGCTGTTCATAGACAAGCCAAGCTTCCTATATTCTAATCAGGCATTTCACTTGAACTTGTACCCATAGTTATTGGAGCCACATTTTTATCAACCACCACTCTAGTGGCCGCTGTGACATTTTCAAGCTGAGAAAATGCCCTTCCATAGGCTAACACAAAAAAGCATCAGTGGTCAGGGTGGAGTGTTAACCATATATAGAGAGACCACAATTATCTTACCTGGTAGGGATCAGCCCACAAACAGAATCCCTAGTGGTGAGCTACAGTGTCCTAGAACTACTGACGTGGTAGTAGAGGGACCTCATTATTACCCTAGATCACCACTGAAAGTAATGTCTTGGAGATCAAGAATCCATAGAGAGAAATGAAGATTTTTCAACTAAACAAAGGAGCAAAAAAGAAAGGAGATGAGTGTGAAGGGCCAGACTCTGTTACTTCAGGGACCTGTAGTCTCTGCAAAAATATGCCCAGATACCTGACTCAGAGGAGAGATTAGAAAACCAGAGAAAGCCAGTGATAAAAGAGCTGCCTGCTAAGCCAGTGATTAAAGAATACAGAAGTCTTCAAAATAGGTTGGTGATTAGCCATCACTGAAATACGACCTGGCCAGATACTAAGTAGCTTGGGACACACATATTTCTTAGGAATTACCAAGGAGGAGAGAGGCATAGCCAATATCCACTCCCTTTCTCTAGCAATTACTTGTCCCATCACATGAATCAACCTGCCGTTCAGCAATCAGCCCCCCTCTTCCCTGACCCACCAGGAGCACTGTGACCCTTGACTTTCACCAGGGAATCAAAAGTAACCTGTAAAGAAACACTTGATTTATAACTCTTCAGTGTGGGATGCTTATATAAACAGGGAAGACTTCCTCGCCTCTCAAGCCTCAGGGAACTGGATCCTGGAAAGAGAAATGGCCCGGCAAGGCTCATCGAGTCCTCCAGGACTGCTCAGGATCAGATAGCGGACCTATGAAAGCCTGAGAACATCTGCACCCACCAAAAAGCTGTTTGTGTTACATGCAGGCTAAATGAAAAAATATAAAACAAATGGCGAGAGAATTGGCCCAGAGGTATATCCCAGGAAGGAACATCCCTACCCAAAAGTTGGGTGAGTGAGAGAAACCTGAATGAGGCGGGAGCTAGATGGAGTTTGGGACTTCATTGTAGCTCACAAATACACTTTCGACAGACTCAGTTTTCCAATAAAACCCAAAGAGGAAATAAAGTGCATGAGAGAGAGCAAATGAAAATGAACCAGAGGATACACATAACCTTCTCTCATGTTATCTCTACCAAGTGAACCAGGAGAGGGGATAATTTAACCATCACGAGCAACTGTGATTTCAGCAGTGTTTACTGTAAAATATGTAGACAGTAACTGAAGCTGACACTGACCTTGGCAGAATCACTGAACAATTTTCTATCCTCCGTCAATGAGCCTCCTCCATGAAGGAGTCTCACTTCTTCACCCAAGAAACTGAATCCCTTTGTTCCCTTAAATCCTTCTCAAAGCTTACAAAAAGATATTTTTGAACATTAAAGATCTATTTGTAATTAAACATAGCACACCTATCAGTATTCCAAAAAGGAAGTTATGGTGTATTTTAGCTCTTTATATAATTGTATATATGTAAAATATATTACAGAAAAAAATCCTCATTGTATGTATACATTTTTACAAAGTTATTTTTTATAAAAAATTGAAGTCATAGATTGAAGGGCTAGAATTATTTAAAAACATTCTTTGTAACATGAGAAAGAATGAATAGTATAGAAGAGTTAACTGAAATATTCCTAGCTATTATTTATTACATGGCCCCTTGTAAAAGTACAATATTCTTGTACACTAGATTTATGGGAACTATAACCCCAAAGCAAAGTATTTCTTTTGAATGATCAGGTATAGGAGACAGAAAAATCTTCCCATAAATTGTTGATTGACACCTCCTGCTAAATCAGCTTTACAAACAACCCCTAGAGAATCATACGTGTTGTTGAAACATTCTCAAATTCAGAATCTGCTAACCCCACAGTAGTGAGCTACTTTGAGGAGTGGTGACAGAATATTGCAGTGAGGTAGAAATGCTCAGGTGGACACATTTGCTACAGGCAGGCCAGGAGCCAACATTCCTGAGAAACCGAACTCCAGGTCAAATGCATTGTCTTCAGCTAAGTTTTTGTGGTCTAACCGAAGGGTATTTATGACTCAGCCAACTCCCTGTATTGAGCATATTTACAGCATACTCTTTAGGGTCTTTGAGCAATGAAATGGTATTACCCACTGCTGTAAAAAAATGTGTTAAAGCAGCTCTTGTTGAGAAGAAAAACTTTAATTTCTTTTTTTTTGGGTCATAAGTTATCTAGAATTGAGGTTTTTAACTTGTCATGGTAAGGGAAGATGAATGCAGGTTAAGAATATAGGCAAAAAGAATCTCTGCAGGTGTTCCCAAGATAAAAATGAATATTTTCTATCTAGTTATATATTTATCTTTGGGTTTCTTCCCACATTCTTATCAATAAGACTTTAAGTAAAAGTCTTCTTTAACTATCCAACCTCTTTTCAATTTTGCTACAAAAAAAGATGCACTGGAAGAAATGGCACCCCCAGAGGCCAGGAGATTGTTGACAGCACAAAGAGTGAGGAGTGCACGAAGGGGACAGTACAGTCAGAGGGATAGAGCGGGGACTGGAAGCTTCTGTTTCCCCTTTTCATAGTCTTTAGCCATGGTTAGGTTTCATAGCTAGGGTTTGATTGGACTGAGTGTGGTGGCGATTTTCCTCATTGCTCTTATTTAATGTGAAATACTGTACTAGATCCTTGGAACACAAAATAAATAAGACATAGTCATCGTCTCAAAAGAGGTTGTATTTTTTTGGCTCACCTTTTTCCTCAAGAGAATTTTGACTTGAAGGATATTTGTCATGTAGCTGCATCAAAATACAAAGTAATTATTTTAAAGCAGCAATAATATTTGAAATCAAACCTTATCTAATCTCCAGCCTTCTTCCCACTTCTTACTCCACATACACATAGGTAAGAAGAAGGATGGGGTCAAAAAGGGGAGGAGAAACTCTCATTTTTCATCCTAAAAAGCTTAAAGTCCAAGAGCTAATTTTTAAGGCCAAACAAAAACAACTATTTCATCTAAATGACTGCATCAAATTGTCTGCATGGAAACCTCTTGGCCTCTTCAGATTCACAGGCTTCAGTAGAAATAAGCAGATTCCAACTGGGTGGTGTGGTTTATTCAGGAGAGATTATTCAGAGCAGTGGTTTCAAGCTAGTGGAGGTACAGGGCCATTGCCTACTTTTGCAAATACTTAGTGTTGAGAGAATTAATGGGAGAATCTTCTTTAGATCTAGAACAACCTTGGAGAAGCAAGGGGTCCTCCATGATTTCTCTTGCTTGATTTGATCAGAATCCTGAGTGAGACCAACAACTGATTTGTCAGCTTTGTTGATCATTCCTTCAGGGTTTTGAGACAGATGGCCATGTGCATCTCTGATTTTCGAAGCCAAGAGGGATTTGCCCCTCTTTTGAATCCATAGCACCAATGCATGCACTCTGGCCATACATTGGATTATAACCAGCTACCTGGGCAGCTCTTTTCACTTGTGTGAGATCTGATCTCCCTGCCAAACTCCTCATCTTCCTAGTGCAGGATTCCCCAAAGTATATGCTGTAGAACATTAGTGTCTTGGGTTTTAGAAAGTTTCCCATTGAAAACATGTTTACTGGTCAAATAACTATGGCGGAGCTTGTTCTAAACAATGTGAAATGTATTTATTTACTCCAGGATTTCTCAAAATCCTGAATAAGAGAGTGAGGAAAGTGAATTCACTTTCAGACTTACTTGAATCCTACCTCTACTTCTTACTAACTTTGACCTTTGGCGAGTTATTTAATCTAAGGTTTAATATACTCATCTGTGAAGTTAGGATACAAATACTACCATCACAGAATTGGTCAGTGGATTAAATAAGATAAAATACCAAAATTGGTAACATTTTCTATTCAGGGATATAATTTGTATTATCATTTCCACATAATCATGCAATTTAGATTATATCCATACCAAAAATATAGATTTATTTTTAATGTACAAACAAAGCAGAGGAGTTGTTGACAGTTTTGAATTCTACTTATTCACTCCTTCAGTAGATGCCCCATTGGAAATCACATAGTAAATCACTAGGAATTAGCTGACCATTGTGTGTGTGTGTGTGTGTGTGTGTGTGTGTGTGTGTGACCTTAGTGTTACACTATACTGATCATTGGTTTTTCTATTGGAATTCTATAGTCCTTTAAATGGCCCTGCACTAATGATGCCAATGTATTTTAAAATACTGAAAAGGTAAACCAGTGCTTTCTGAACACAATGTATTCCCTTGCTAAGAGGCTAACTCTCATCAGAGGTACTGTCCTTTGTTCTCATATTACAGAAAGTTGAGGTACCTGGCTTGTATCTCAAGAGTCACCAGGATATCTGAGCTTTGAATTCCCAGCCACTTACCTTATTTATTGTCACACCATTCATCTTCATCAAGGTGCAATAAATATCTCTGCAGAGATCACAATCTTGGAGATAGTTCAAATGTTAGCTTCAGCCTCAAAAGAACTCAGAATAAAACGTACTCTTTTGCTCTTCAGCATTTTTCCAGGCTGCTTCATAAGAGATTACATTCCAAGGACAGACGGGACTTTTCAAATTTTTCATCTAATACTTCGTAAGCATGCCTTTGGAAAGAAGAGAGAATCATGACTATTGATAAAAAACCTGGTGACATAGTATGGTTTATATCATCTTATTATCTCCCTTTAAATGATAGACATTGCATTGTAAAAGTTACCATAGATAGGTTCTAAAGGATGGCAGCATGTAAGTATCATTATCTTTTTTGCATGAGAGATGGTATCAGATAGGAAACATATGTAAGAGCTGAACAAATATTGTTTGTTGTTTCCTATTAGACATATATAATATCAAAGGTGGGAAATTCCAAACATCTGTAGGAAAAACAGACTGTGATAAAGGTTATCAGGAAGGTACAAGCTTTATGTGACAGAATGATTGTCACTTCAAACTACACAGTTTATGGCAGCCAACTAACCTAAAAGAAGGAATTGCACACATACAATGTGCCAACTTCATATGCCAAGTTCCAAAATGTAGAACAGAGGGCTCCCATCCTCATCAGTTTACTGTCTAATATTGGAGGCTCAAATAAGAGGCACTAGATAAAGGTGGGAAGCACACTGAAAAACTGCAGGAACTGTGAGAAGAAAAGACGTTAGTGGGCTGTAGGCAGACAAGATGGCTTCCCTGGAAAAAAAAGAACTTTGTTGGGAACTTTGACCCAGGGTAAGATCACATTGGCTAAGAAGAGGAGGAAAGATTTCTGGAAGTAGAAAAGGAATGACAAAGAGCAACGCTAGTGAAGAGCCCAGTGAACTGACTGTTGTGAGTGAAATGAATTAATAAATAAGGATCATCTTGGAAGGTAGTTTAGAGGAAGTTGAAGGAAAACTCAGAATCTATCATTTGACCTTGACAGAGAGATCATGGGTGAGGTGATAGATTCTTTTGCCAAGAAATGACAGTAGGAGAGCAGGGCCACAGGAAAATAAATTGGGTAGTTATGTGCAGCATGAGTTGGAAATGAAAAGTGGGGAGGGAGATAACCAGAGTGATCTCAAGTTGAGGTACTGAGGACTTGAGTGAGAGTCATGGCAGGGAGGTGAGTAGGAGATAAACAGAGAAACACTGAAAGGAAACTTTGATGATACGTGGGTGATAATCTCAAATGCCAGTCAATGATATGGAGAAAGTATTACAGCCTAAACTTACCACATAAATTACTATAAAGTTATAGGTTTTAGAATTGCACTTGAGTTTTTATTCCATTTTGCTTCTTATCAACAGTGTCATCTCAGGAAAATTATTAAACTACTTGTTCCTAACTTTCCCCAAATCTAAAATGAGATTAAAATTGTTTATGTGGAGTCTTAAACAAAATAACATGCAAAACATTGACTAAGTACCAGGCAATTAGTAGGCATTCAAGAGATATTTGCTCCTTGTTCCACTCAATTAACCCTAAAATATCCTAGAGGCAGCTGGAAACTGGAAGGTAGATTTAAGTTTTGTGGCTATAATAGGGTCTGAATGTTTGTATTCGCCCCAAACTCAAATGTTGAAATTCTAATCCCTAATGTGATGGTACTTTTGAGTTGAGGCCTTTGATAGAGGATAAGCTCATGAGAGCCGAATCCTCACAAATGGAGTTAGTGACCTCATAAAAAGTCCAAATGAGACCTCCCTCACCCATTTTGCCATGTGAGGTTAGATGGCCATCAAGGAGAAGGCAGGTCCTCTCCTGCACCATGATCTTGGACTTTCCAGCTCCAGAACTATGAGAAATAAATTTGTTATTTATAAGCCATCTAGTTTATGCTATTTTATTATCGCTGCCAGAATGAACTAAGACAGGCTGGAGATGCAGTTAGACACCGCCCACAAAGAGGTGGTATTTTGAACCATATGGGAAGTGTTCTCATTGAGGAAATAACTGAGTAAGTAGAAGGAAAAAAAAACCTTGAGTAAGTTTTGGAGAAAGCCTAAAGTGAGAAAAAAGAGGAGCTGAATAAAGATGAGTAGTAGATTTGAAGTGTGCTTAGTATAGCATTTAGAACCTAGTAACCACTGGAGGTATCTGGGTGGCCCAGTCAGATAAGTGTCCAAACTCTTGATTTTGGCTCAGGTCATGATCTCATGGTTTGTGAGACTGAGCCTTGCCTTGAGCTCTGTGCTGACAGTGCAAAGCCTGTTTGTATTCTTTCTCTTCCTCTCTCTCTGTCCCTACCCTGCTCTCTCGCTCTCTCTCAAAATAAATACATAAACTTAAAAAAAAACTCACAAACTCTCAATAAATACAAGCTGTTATTGTTGTTGCTATTCCTATTATTATTATTATTATTATTATTATTATTAGAGATGGTCAAAGATGTGGCGGTGAACTTTAGAGAGAATAAAGGCATAATAATCAAATGAAGGAGAAAAGTCAAAGTAACCTTCAGTGGTCTATGTTGCAATAAACTGAGGATGAGGACTATAAAACCATTCCATTCAAATGGAAGCAGTTGGTGACCAAATGCCTGACTTTTATAATTCTTGTCTGTAGTTGACATGACTTCATGATTTAGGAGGAAGACTATGCTCACATAGCTACCTGAACTGTGAATGATATATTATTCATTCACCATCACCAAAAATATCTCTTCAGCAGATATTCTACCTGCCACAGAAGGAAGAGAGACTCAGGGTCTTTAAAATAAAGGACACCAGCAAGCGATTTTAACATGGGGAAAATATGAAACTATGAATTAACAAAAAATACAATTTCCTGTGATTATTTTTAATAGAGCCAAACACCAAATATTGGCTTCCCTTGTGTTAGAAAATGAATAAACACTATTGCAATGACCTGAAGGCTTGGATAGAGAGAATAAATAAATTATTGACACATGAGGAGTAGACAATTCTCCATCCACAGTTGAGCTTTTCATTCTTTGTGAAGCAGATGGTCTAAATAAAGCAGCCAAAAATAACAGGTGGGTTTTATTGCATTAAGCCACTGAAAACTCTAAGCATCTACAGTTTAAATCATGTTTAAAATAGTAAGCCTTAAAAACTACCTTTGAAAATAATCTTTCATATTTATACAACACCTTTGTCCACCTTATATGATATCAAAACACAAAGACCAATGAGTGTATGAACACATATTTAGGGACAACAAGGGAGAGACAGATTGGAAGAAACAGCTGCTCTTTATGGAAATGGTTTAATGCAGGGTCATTAAACCATGTTGATAGACTCTAACTGATATGGATAACATCACCTCTTCTGGGACCAAACAAAGCTTGGGTCTAAGTCATTTCTACCATTAATGTAGTTATCTCACATGTCCGACTTATCTCTATCGACCATGTGGAAGGTAACTACAAAGAATTCAAATACAACGTTTCTTCTATAATTCGCCAAACTCATACATCTAATTTGGGAAGTTGAACTGCATTTTACTAACATCTATCCTACATCATACTATGTATTTGTCTTACATGTTTTTGTAAGTTAGATGTGATGTTGGGAGAGATTGATGAATGGGTCATCAATGGAGGAAGTAGTGTAGCTCTGCTCGGATGATTGCTTTTTACATAGTATTCCTTATTAATTACATGCATTTGATGACTAGAGTTTTAAAAGTAAAAATCACGTCTCCTATCTCTCTTCCCCAATCTCCCACTTCCCTAGGATAACCACCATTAGAGTAACCTTCAGAATCTGTGCATGTACATTGGCAGTTGAAGAAATGCTCAAACCATTAAACCCACAATGAATTTTAAGAATCTTTTACATTTATAAAACATCTTCATCCTTCTTGAATAATTTAAAACCATAGACACCTTCCTGAGTATGAAGCATGAATTATAAAAAATGAGATTATGTTTCTACTTACTGTTTGCAACTTGCTTTAAAAAAAAATCAACACTGCCTCATGGATATTTTTCACTTTCCTACATGGAGATCTACTTCATACTATTTAATAGCTATGCCCTTTCTTTAGAATATATCGTAGTTTATAATCATTCCCAAATGGATAGGTATTTGTTATTTCCACTTGCCACCAAAATAAATTGCAATTAATGCCTTTATTTATATATACTTACTTGTGCAAGTTTCTATAGTATTTATTGCTAGAGAGAGATTTGACACATCAAAAGTTTTGTGGATTTTTATTTCAATGTCTTCTGGAATAACTATTTTCCAAACTTTCTCATCTTCTTGCACTTTAAATAAGTCATACTTTGCTTTTGTCTTTAAATCTAAAGTGCTTATTTATCTAGGGGACTACTATTTCTTTTATTTTTTTTATCTCAGAGCTGACTGCATGCGGGGATAAATTAAGAGTTATGTACTGTTGTTGATAGTGTAGGAGACGGAAGGAAATATGGTGAAGGAGAGTAAAACTGTAAGCCATTGGCACTGCTACTAAGACATAATGATTAGTAGCATGTCTTATACTGATAAATCACCTGATGAATATGCCTCTTGGGCTTTGATTGTCAAACAAAATCTACCTTATATAAGTTCAGTACAAATATAGATGCTTGCCAAAAATGGAGGGGTGGGATTCATACCAGTGGTACATTTGGTCAAGAAACTATTTCTGACTGACGGCAGAGAGGAGATGTGTGGCAACTTTGTTTCGTGATACTGCATGAAAAAGAAGGAGAAACACAGAATGGAGAAATATAAAGAATTCAATCCTTGAGGAAGACCCTGACCGATTGGAAAAATAAAAGGAGAGCTTTCCTTGTAAGCTGGTCAGTATTTCCAGCTAGACTTTATTCTATGGCTGGTAAAAGCTCTGGCAAGGTGTTTGGCTACTGTTTTCCCTTCAAATAGGAAGAGAACATCCGAAGTGATATACTCCTATCTCGACCCTCTGTACAGTAAAAAGTTATCCAAGGGGCAAAGTGGCCCAAACCAGCCCAGTCTTTCAAATACAGTCAAGCTACTAACTCTAACACTCCATGTTTCAATTCTTTGTGGGCAAAAAAACCCCAAAACAAAACAAAACAAAACAAAACACCCACCTTTCTAACAATAGCTATGAAGTCTTATCCTGCAGTCATACTTTTGGTATTAGGGAGCAAGCGACTCTACCCTCCACTTGTCTGGAGTGAAGGTGTTTAGAAGAACTGGAAAAATAATCCTGTGTCTTAGTTCCTGCAATCTAGATTGTTCTAAGAATTTGCTTATTCCTGGGAAAAGGAAGCCCTCCAACGATGGAAGGGCTTCATAGCAATGAAGTGGCATAAAATTTTGAATTTAAACTTCTGTTGTAAGCTTTTAGGCCAAAGATGGATGAGCAAAGGCATTGTTAAAATTCCATTCCCCTTTCCTAAAACCCACCATGAACAATGAAAAAGAAAAAATAGAAGAGAAAAACTCTTCATCTCCGGTAAAACAGGGAAGTTTTACCATCTCAAACCTACCAAGTACCGCAGCAGCTATGCTCATATCACAAGAGCATTTACCTTGTTAGGTCTCAAAGAAATTGGGAACATTCTGATAACTCCTGAAAAGATCCATCTCAAAGGGTAGATATAGGATTCAAAGAAAAAACTGTATGATAGTGGTTGGAGAAAAAAAAATGAGCTGACACAACAGAGAAAATATAAGAGAAAATTTACCCATCATAAAGACGAAAGTCACATAAGGAATAGTAGTAGTACAAATCAAAAGGGCACATTCTTTTAAAAATGCAGACAGAATCCTCTGACACATCTTGTCAAAGTTGCTGTACTTTGACAATCCGGAAAATAAATATGAGCACGTGACAAGAAAGGCAAATCGTGTACAAGAGGTAAAAATGGTATTGGCTACAGGTGTCCCCAAAGCAACATTCAATTCCTGAAGACAGTGAACAATATCTACAAAGTTTCAAGAGAGTGATCCAATAGTGTTCTCAAATGAAAGGCAACAGACATATCCATCTAGTTGGCAAGTTTGTTAACAACTTAAAGACCAAACCATTCCTGAGTAGAATGAATACCAGGCAGACATGAGATGAAACATAATAAAAACTCAGATATGGAGAAAACATGGTAAAAAACACGGCAGTAAAGGGGCGCCTGGGTGGCTCAGTCAGTTAAGCATTGGACTTCAGCTCAGGTCATGATCTCACAGTTCATGGGTTCAAGCCTGCTTTGTATTCTGTGTGTCTCTCTTTCTGTCCCTCCCCCACTCATGCTCTTTGTCTCTGTCTCTCTCTCTCTCTCTCTCTCTCTCTCTCTCTCTTTCTCAAAAATAAATAAATAAACATTAAAAAAAAAAACTTCAGTAAATAGTGAATCAATTTAAATCCAGAATTATGGGAATTATGGTTTCCAACCGAAATGAAAATAGATACTATTTAAAGTAGAAATGTAACTTTTTTTTCAATATATGAAATTTATTGTCAAATTGGTTTCCATACAACACCCAGTGCTCATCCCAAAAGGTGCCCTCCTCAATACCCATCACCCACCCTCCCCTCCCTCCCACCCCCCATCAACCCTCAGTTTGTTCTCAGTTTTTAAGAGTCTCTTATGCTTTGGCTCTCTCCCACTCTAACCTCTTTTTTTTTTTTTTCCTTCCCCTCCCCCATGGGTTTCTGTTAAGTTTCTCAGGATCCACATAAGAGTGAAAACATATGGTATCTGTCGTTCTCTGTATGGCTTATTTCACTTAGCATCACACTCTCCAGTTCCATCCACGTTGCTACAAAAGGCCATATTTCTCATTGCCCTGTAGTACTCCATTGTGTATATAAACCACAATTTCTTTATCCATTCATCAGTTGATGGACATTTAGGCTCTTTCCACAATTTGGCTATTGTGGAGAGTGCTGCTATAAACATTGGGGTACAAGTGCCCCTATGCATCAGGAAATGTAACTTTTTATAAATCCTTTAAATATTAAAATGTAATAAATTATTCTTCATTTTTAAAAATTAGTTTATTTATTTTGATAGAGAGATCATGTGTGCACACAAGCGTGAGCAGGGGAGGGGCAGAGAGAAAGGGATAGAAAGAACATGCTCTGCACTGTCATCACAGAGACCCCTGTGGGGCCCAAATCCATAAACCATGAGATCATGAGGTGAGCTGAAATCAAGAGTCAGACACCAAACCAACTGAGCTACCCAGGTGCCCCTAAAATGTAATAAATTTTAAAATATTGAGTATCTCTTGGGGGAACTTATTTCAGTTTTACTTCAATTTATTTTTCTTTATTTAAATTCTAGAATTCATTTCATTTTAAATAGTATATATAGCATGATCATACTTTTCTTTCTTCAAATGACTACTTTCTTCCTTGAGGGTTTTTTTTAATGTTTAATTATTTTTGAAAGACAGAGACAGAGCATGAGTGGAGGAGGGGCAGAGAGAGAGGGAGGCACAGAATTTGAAGCAGGCTCCAGGCTCTGAGCCATCAGCACAGAGCCCGATGCGGGGCTCGAACTCAGGAACGTGAGATCATGACCTGAGCCAAAGTTGGATGCTTAAACAACTGAGCCACCCAGGTGCCCCAGTATGACCATACTTTTTACTCTATTACCTATTGATCTCTCTATTAGGAGATGTACAAAGTGATATTCGTAGAAGAGTAACTAGAGTGATTTGAAGGTGGTGGGGATGGGCATGGGGCAAAATTTTCTGTTGTACTTTTCCGAACTCCTGGACTTTTGTTAACAAGCATCTATTAACTTTGTATAAAAATGCATTTTCTTAGCTTGAATTCTTTTAAGATGGGAAAGGAAGTCAGAAAGAGAAGGGAATAGGGTAACAATTCTTTACACTTGTTCTAGAAAACCATAATTTAATCACGGACTTCAAAATCAATTTAAAAATTCGTTACAAAATCAGTTTGTAAGTTATTTAATGAAAGGTCGAAATTTTGGCATGCCTATAATCTAAGAACCTCTTAATATTGTGTTGACGTTTCACCATGAAAATAAAATGTTCTTCACTTCTGTCTAGATTGACTACTGTTTCCTATATATTTAAAAAAAATTTTTTTTTACATTTATTTACTTTTGATAGAGAGAGACAGACCCCAAGTGGGGGAGGGGCAGAGAGAGAAGGAGACACAGAATCCCAAGCAGGCTCCAGGCTCTGAGCCTGACGTGGGGCTCGAACTCACAAACCACAAGATCATGACCTGAGCTGAAGTCGGATGCCCAACCAACTGAGCCACCCAGGTGCCCCTACTGTTTCCTATATTAATGACAAAAATATTAAGTCAATCAAAAATGAAAATTATTATAGCTTTTCAACTACAGAACTGAATTTGTATATATATTTAATTAGAGAAAACCTTATCATTCTAATAGCAGGCTCTGTGTTGTCAGCGAACCATGAGATCATGACCTGAGCCAAAATCAAGAGTTAGATGAACTGAGCCACCCAGGTGCCCCTATCATTCTCCTTTTAAAAATTTATTTTTCACTTGGTTTAAAGCCAAAATAGTTCAATGACAAAGTAACAAGGGAATTAAAATTAAAATGGCTGAGTTTAAATAGACAGGTGGATTTTGATGTAGTATCTGAAGCTGAAACTATGTTATAAAACTCAGATGATCCCATTTGTCCTGTTGAATTACTAAGCCTTTGCTTCTCATGAGCAAAACATTTCACCACTGTATTAAAGAATTTTAGTAACACCCAACAACTGCTTGTGGCTGAGAGAGACAGACAGACAGACGGAAAAAGACAGAGAAAGGCAATAGAATAAAAATTAAAAGAAGAAATGAAGTATTGTCTCCCTTTTATAAAACCTCACAAAACTCATTTAGGCCCGTTCATTAGCAAATTCAGCAACAAATAAAAGACAAGAGAGAAGAGCATAATGTAACTTTCTGAGATTATGTAATGATCAGATTCATGAAATGCTAAAATAGGGACTTTACTCTTCCTCCCCCCCATCCCTTATAGTTGAGTAATGACCAGCAGGAATGTCGGCGATGGCCACTGATGACCTTAATGGGTCTCTGAGTGGTCCAGGAAATGTAATTTCAGAGCAGAGAATGAAAAAATTTTCTATCTTCTCTTTCTTCCAAAAGGTTTTATGAAGTGCTTACTGAGTCCCTGGAACTATCTAAAGTGTGATATTAATCTATTTAAGCCGATACAATTGCATTTCCTCTATAACAGTGGTTTTTTAATTTTGAGACCAGGGACCTACTAGTCTATGAATAAGCTTCAGAGGGCTCATGAAATTTCTACATTTCTATATACATGATTTATTGAAGAGAGAATTCAGAGATTGCAAACAAATACTCTAGAAGCTGTTTATCTAAATGATACTGTAAGATAAATAGTTTAAAAAAATCCATATACCTATATTAAATAAAAAAATTGTTTTTTGAAATGACAACCCATGAAATCATGGGGTCAACTAAAACTTCCTAACACACTAAAAACAGGAAGTAAAGACTTATTCTGTATGTTTTACAAATTTTACATTAGCTTCTGCCAACCAAGATGTCTCAGAAACCGGACCTTTCCTATGGGGTGATTCAAGAATCATAAATGTATAACCATTCACGGGGCTGGGTGGCGGACATGTTCTCTGACTCTCCAGCGGTAGAGTAAGCTCAGTTTGAATTTCAGGCTAATCTTTCCCCAAGTGCCTCACAAATAAAATGAAGTTAACATGTATAGAATAGAATGGTACCATTACATTCTTTGGAAGTCGTAGTAAAACATCATATGAGCCATGACACTTTTTACTTCTTCCCTTAGAACAATTATCTCTTAGAAGCCAAGGAAAAATGTGTGTATCATCGTTACTTTAAACTCTATAAATCAACTTCAGGGTTTGCAGATATGAAAGGATGGTTCTAAAGTCCACCAGCTAGAATTCTTCAAATTCCTCAAGCAGACATATCTAAGAGCAAACTGACACACTACCTTTCGGAGTAGTAAATCACTGAGTAATGGTCTTCTGTTGACCTTTTTTTTTCTATCTAACAGACGTCATGACTTGATACTAACGTTCCCAATCTTTCCTCATGATGGTGACATGTCAGAACTTCAAGTCTAACCATAAGAATGTTAAGGTTTTGAAAAAAATAAACTGCACCAACTTTAGGGCAAAAACATGATGTGATCCTGGTAAGTCAAGAAGAGAAACTTGGAGTTCTAGAGTCCACTCTCTCTGAGAACCCTGACCTCTAGACTTCCATTTGTGGTCTTCAACCAAAATACATTCCTACATTCTCTAATTGTTTGTTCTTCATTTATGATGGGGTATCAACAATAAAAAACGGTGTATTTCATTTTCTTTTCTTTTTCAAAATTGCATAGGATTTGGTAGGAATGAGGGGAAAAAGAAAAGAAAGTTTGTTAGGTTCCCTCCATTGCCTAAATTTACTTCTTTTTCTGACCCAATGTTGTCTTTCTCATCCCTTCCCCCACGTACTATACTTTTAGACTCTGGATTTGTTCTGCCTTTCTAAAAAGTAGTTGACAGTATGCTATTGTTCTCATCCTCATCCAGAAACATAGACAACTTTCTTCACTGAGAGAAATTTTTAGGTGAACAGCTACGAAGAAGTCAGTTAAACTGGCAGTTCCTCTAGACAAAGATGTGACTATAACAATTGACCTACCTGGCATTATCCTAAGCCAAAGAATACAATTATTTACTTTTTAAATTGTTCTGTGCCTTTCCACTGACATTATTAATTTGGAACCAACAGGGCTCCATTAGCTCAGGCACTGTTCAATGCTAATGATGTCTGGGAGATACTGTCTTCTGCTTTCCATAAGCAATGGATGTGGCTGCTTTTTATTAACATTCTTAAATGTATTAGGTTATAGATTATCACATGAAACATACCTGTCAGTTAACAAAGTTGCTATCACCAACCAACCTACAAGGCTAATGGTATTAAGACATAGGCTTCATACATCTTGGTGGGTGCATCGTTGATCTTTCCCACTTGTGACTAATGAAGACACACTTGAGTCTTTATGTAACAAAGGTATGCAACACGCTATTGATTTATCACTGAACACCAAGCCTTTATGTCTATGAGTTCTATATTGCACAGGCACCTGGCTGTTATGATTCCTCCAAGGATAGTAACAATGGTACATTTACAATAAGCATTATCCTCTTTTCTCCCTTCTTTTCTCCCACCCCCAACTATTACCCAAAGGATTACATTTCAAAATTTTGATCTCGATAGTGTTGCAGTTTTGAATAAGAAATGTTTTCATAACCGGCAGATATGGTCCAGAGAAGGTCATATGCGTGGGTTGGTTACGGCATAAATGTGTTGTGGTATTACATAAGTTTGTAAAACAACCCTCCAGTTCATGAAGTACTACCACAGCCATTGTTATGTATTACCAATAATCAGATGGAGTCTCTGGGAGATTTATGAATGCGCCCAAGGTTATGCTAGACTAGGTGGCAGGTCCATGATTTGGACTATGTTCTTGGAAGCCTAGTTAGGTGATCTGTGCAGCCATTTTGTTCCAAAGAGCAACTTGTTCAATAAGGAAAGTATAGAGTTTTATGAAAACTATATAAGAAGATGATGGTAGCATGTGATATGAGCACTGTTGTGCGACAGTGTGACAGAAAAGCTTACTCATCTTTAAATCCCTCTTCAACTAGACTCTAACAAACGCCTAACATTTTAACATTAGTAATACATTCCCTCGAGCAAAGACTTATTTTTCAGGCATATCTATGTTAATATGCAAATATTCCCAAAAGGCAAAAATTCAAATGAGGAAGAGTCCATTTGTTAAATTTACTTTCAGTGCCAGGTGAGAAGAAATTGAAGGCATGCAGGTGAATATTAAGTTTGGGGAGATTTGTTCTAAATGTGTCAGACGAGTGGGGCAGACCTGAGCATTGTAGGGTGGTAGGGTTTTTCTAGATTAAGTCCTGGGAAGAAGGCAGCATTCATGTGGGTCTCAGGCCTTGGTCTTGAGTATTTGTATTACTGTTTCCTTGACCAAGGACACACAAAAAAATTGGGAAATTATTCATCTAAGGTGCTTTTTTTTTCTACTTTGTCTGACCACCCTGCCCCATCACCTCTTCCACTCATTCTTTTTATATTTTTCTTGGCAGTTCTACTGCTCTGGTAGGATGACAGGGAGAAGTTTAAGGAAATTAGAGCCTCAGAGTCTGGATTAGGCTGGAGGAAGCAAGACCAAATAAAGTGTGTTGGGATCTAGCTGTGATGGAATCACCACATCAACACTTCTTAATCTTTTGAGTTCTACACACATCTAGATACCTCATAAAACCAGTGGCTCCATTTCCCCCAGAAAAATGCGTGTAACATGACACAAAGTTTTAAGCGGAATCTGAAAGGATCGTGAGCCACCTGAGTACCAAATATAAACTGCTAAGCAATCTGTGGAACTCACATTGAAAACTCTTGCGCTAGATTCCACAATCCCTACTCATAAGCATATCAGTCCTTTTATTCAGGTAGCGCTGGTATCATGCCTGGGCATGTGGTACGTACTTAACTAATTTCTAAATAAACTACGGTAATAGCATATATATCAGCAAGGAAAGAACAAACCACTGATTTATGCAAAACTGTGTATTAATTTCGAGAAAAGATTGATGCTGTTGGCAGACAATTTCCTCTGGATTTGTCAGTGTTTCCACATGGTTTAGGCGTTCCCAGTAAAGGGGATCCTTTGCAAACATGCCTCAGAAGCTAGAGGCGGTATCTCTGCAAAGATAGAAACCTCCAGAGACATGCAAGTTAGTAAGGTTTCCTTCCACTCTTCCAGGGACATTTGCTTGCAGTCCAACGTGGTACTTTTAACCTACCCTTCCCCTGAAAAGGACTGCTTACTGTGCAGAGTAGAGGTCTCTCCCACGCAGAGAATGGCAAATGTGCTGGCTGCCCTATATAAGTTCCACGTTTCATTGTTTAGGATTCCTCTCTTGTGATGCAAACCCAATACGTGTGTGGGGAAACATCTGGCCCTCATTCTGTCACCTTGTGGAGACTGGGGCACGGGGAACAGATGCTGAGATGGTCGACTGGCAGCTTTTCGCTGTGAGTAATAAAACATGTGTGTCTCTGACCCAGGATCTTGTTTTCGTTTGTCAGTATATGTATGTAAGATGATGGCAAGCTAAGTTGTTACCTCACAAGGGGAGTATTACAGTCCTTTTACACCTGCAGGCTGAACATGAAGGAAGCCAGGATTAAGACAGGAAATTTTGTGTGATTTCACCTATATGACATTCAGAAAAAGGCAAAACAAGTCGTCAGTGATAAAAATCGGAGTTGCACTTTTCTCTGGGGTTTATTAACTGAAAAGGAAAACGAGAGAGTCTTCTGGAATGTTGAAAATGACCTATGTATTGTTTTGGATGGTGGTTACATGGAGATTCAGATATTTAGTTGTCCACTCAGATTTATGTGATTTATTGCATGTATGCTATATCTCAATAAAATGTTGCATAAAAGAGAGACCAATAGAAAAATGCATTGTGAATTTTAACAACTTAGGAAGTCAAGTTTAAGAAGATGGCATACATTTCTAAAACGTTTTCAGGGGGTAGATGACCCAACTTTTAGGGCCTATTCTCATTGTTGCATAGAATCAGGGTGGACAGGGCATCACCTAGTTAACTATTCCTGCTACAAAAGCTAGAAAATCTGGAAGGTTTGTATGATGGTTAATTTTATGTTAACTTGATCTGGGCCGCAAGATGCCCAGATATTTGGTCAAACTTTATTCTGGATGTTTCTGTGAGGGTGTTTTGGGATGAGATTAATATTTAAATCAGTGGACTACAAAACAGCCACTTAAATCAGTGGACCCATTGGATAGTGGGCCTCATCCAATCAGTTGAAGGCCTGACTAGAATAAAAACACCATCTCCTCTAAAGAAGAGAAAATTATACAGAAGTCTTTATTTGGATTTTATCTGCAAAATAGTCTTTGCCTGGTTATATAGCAGACAGCCTTCAGACTTGAACTAGAACATCAGCTATCTGGGTCTCCAGCCTGCCAGTCCACCCTGCAGATTTTAGACTTGCCAGCCTTCATAGCTGTGTATGCCAACTCCTTACAGTAAATTTCCCTTCCTCCCTTCCTTCCTTCCTTCCTTCCTTCCTTCCTTCCTTCCTTCCTTCCTTCCTTCTCTGTCTATATTATCTATCTATATCTATCTATATCTATATCTATATCTATATCTATATCCATATCTATATATCTATATCTATCTATATCTATCTATCATCTATCTATCTATCTATCTATCTATCTATCTAACCATCTACTGGTTCTGCTTCTCTGGAAAACTCTGACTCATACAGCTTGTCAACCCCCAAAGGTTTAGACCACCATCACTACCTCTGATTCCTTGGCTCTGCCTGAACTGTCATTATGCTCCCCAAATATGGCAGAAAACCGTCTCTCAATCCTTACTTTAACATAGCTAAAGTCTTTTTTTCTTGTGATTTATTATTTCTACTTATGTTTTCTTTTTACTTAAATAGTAGGCGTGCTCACATAAAATCATGAGATGCATGTGCTAAGGCTATCATGTGAGTGGGGACTGAGAAGGGTCAAAATCTGGGATGTCATCAAACCGACTGAACATTTGTTAAGAAATTAATATTTTATAGTTCCTTTAAATCAGTCTGCTTCTTATCATTCCCCTCTTCCTTCTGTATTGTGTTGAATTCTTTTTTTTTCCCTCTTGCTAAATATGCTATCTCCACTGACCATATGACAAGATATAGAATAATTCAGCAGTGGCTATTGACTGGAAATATAATTCTGGCTTTTTGACTATCATGACCCTTTTATAAGCACTGGCCTAATGTCTTTAGAAGGTATGAAGTACAGAATACATTTATTTTAAATTATTGTATTTAGCAATACCTATTATATTTTACATTTAATCCTACTTGGTCTGTTTCAAAATCCATAAGACTAAACATATTCCTCAGTGTTTATGTTTTTCCTTTAGTGATTTTTATACAGATTTACAACAACCACCATTCACGTAAAAGACAACTTTTACCAACTGTTGTGTTTTCTGACTCCTATGGTGATTGTGCTAATACCCATTTTAAAAGAAATTTAACAATAGAGAAATGAATCTTTAGATGAAGATATATGAGTAGCCACGATGGCTGCTGACATTTATTGGAATATACACAAAACTTCCTACCATTGGTTTGTTGAATAGTCTATTTTCCTGCTGAAAGAAATAGATCTCATTTTCACCAGCTCAGCAAATGTGGATCTAAAGGTAATTTCTTGAAGCAGATTTCTAATTTGTCAAATAGCCCACAGAGCTATTTTACTCACATATTTCAAATCCTTTTGTGAAAGAGTAAGGTCTACATTAGTGTATACACACACACACACACACACACACACACACACACAGGCCATAGCTCTAAAATAGTTTGGCGGCCATGAGAATGCACCTCACAGATCTCCAAACGCAGAGAGAATAATTTACTGATGGCCTCAAGCTTCTGGAGTCTGAAATCCGTCTCCACATTCTGACTGAGGCCCTGCTTCCCACCTGTTGCTCCCAGCCACTGACCGCCACAGCCTGGGTACTGAAGCAGGACCATCCCTGATAAAAGGAGGGCTCCTTTGATGAATGATCTTGGCTCAGGAGCTCCTCCTGCTGAACATTTCTCAGAACTGCAGCACAGGCTGGATGTTCCACCCTGCCGTCTGACCTCCGTTGCTTTCCCTTTCTCTTCTCAGGATCCAACCTCCAACGTGGTCTGATGGCTTTACCAGTCTACCCAAGCATCCTCTCCATTTTCTCTCCCTGGCATTTCTCTTACTAAGTCATTTGCATGTTTAATTCTTGATATCTTGTTTTCTATACCCGATTCTCAAAAGACTCAAGCTAATAAGTGTAGAGTTTAAGGTTGAAAAAGTTTATTGCGTTGCAGTGTAAAAAAAAATGCCTATAAGGAAAGAACAAATTAAGGGATGGCTGATAAAGGGAAATAGACAAAAGAAGATAATATGAAATGGGCTTATGGAGAAACAGAGTATCAAAGAGAGGAGAAAGATAGGAAGAAGGAAAAGCCAGAGGCTCCCAAAAAGGAGGTAGAGTCAGACACTAAAAAAGAGGATCAGATGGTAAACGTGATGGAAAGAAAATCTGACTCTTACTGTGTTCCCAAACTTGGTGGTGCTGCCAACTTCCTGCTTATGCTTCACCCCCCACCCCGCCCACCCCCGGGTGCTGAGAATAAGGAGGTGGAAGAAGGGCCAGAGGTGCTGAAGAGAACAGACACCCACGTAACACCACGTCTTTCATCTCTGGTTACTCCTCACGTGGTGGATCCTTTTCATCCCGAATCCAAAAGTTGCTCTAGAAGAACCAGTGTCTGCAATTTCAGATTCCAAAAGGGCAAAAATTAGAGCCTTTTGGGGGAGCTTCTTACAAACATCTGATAGGCTTCACGATTCAGAGATACACCTCTGTGAAGACCGATCCTGTTAAAAATGCAGGATCAACAAATCAAGGGACATGAAGAATTATTAAAGACTGAACTATAGCCATGTTTTATTTTTACATCCAAAGGAAATGCAGTAGACCCACGATGAACATTTCGCTCTCATAATTCTCCATGTTCTTTATTCTGTTTTTGGAAAGGCTTCCTGTTTCTGATTTGACAAGCCATCTGCCTTGTTAGTTTTGCTTCCTTTCTCAATTTTGTTTTAACCTTTTAAAATAAGCTCTAGAAGCAGCCCAAGGTAAGGCAAAGAGAAATAATGAAGAAAAACATGTGCAAAGGGCTTTGCCGCCACAATTGTCCATTCCTAGTGTTTTTAATTTGTCTCTTTGTTTTGCTTGATTGAAAGTCCACCAAATAGGAACATAATTTCTATGCTACTGCCTGTACACAAATACAATTATTCACTACCTCTTAATATTAAAGTGTAAGATAATTCACTTTTTAGAAATCCTGAGGGAAATGTAATTAGGTATTGAAAACAGTTGGTCTTTTCCAGTCAAGTATGTCTTAATAACTTTTATTTATATACCATGTTGTAATAGTCAAAGCATTTTTACATGCGTCATTCGACTTAACTTTCCTATTTACCTACCCAGGGATTAAATTAGGTTGCAGTTGAGGATGTGGTTGGTGGATTGTATTTGGTAAAATTTCTACAGATTCTGCCAGCTGATCCCTTCCCCTTGGTTAAACATTACAATTACAGGAATCTACAAAAATCTCTAAATCTGTCACACAGGCCACAGGTGGAAAACTGACTTAGTCACAGGGGAAAAACAAACTTAACCTGTTCTTTCTTGGTAAACATTTGCACCTTAAGTGGACTCAATTATCTCTGAGGTTCTGCCTTTGACCTATCAGACTCCCCGAGAAACTTGGTGGGACAAGGAAACATTATTTAGCATGCCATGAGAAGCCTTCGGCAAGTTGCTTAATATTTAAAGGCTGAAAAATAATTACTTTGGCCTCAGTATTAGCAGGTTTTTGCTGTATCCCCTGTGATCTACGAGCAAATTACTTTATTAGAAAATCATTAGAGCATAATTTGCTTCTATATGCTACTGACATCAATTTCCATTTCTTATAATGAAACTACAAGTTCTCATGATATATTATTATTGTAAATAGTATGCTTGCAGATATTGATTTGAAATTGTCATTAACCCTAACACCTATGCCTTTCTTAAAATGTGGGTGAGTTTACCAAGGTTATGTCACAATTAGGCCCCCTTCACCCTACTTATGCACAAAATGCTTTTTCTAAAGACAGGCTGAAATGAGCCTCAAAAATAACTTCCATAAATATTTCTTTTTGTGTTGTCTTGTTTTTATTCTTGAAAAAAATGAAAACCCATCTGAATTTGTTCCAAACATTTTGAATGTGTTTCTTACTGAGGGCAGAAATACAATCTGAGCAAAGGCAGATCATAGTTTCAGAAGGTCAGAAGACAGGGCAAAGTGTGTAATTATGTCAGAAGCAAGCCTTGGAACCAGGACTTTTAAGAGACAAGAATGCACAGAACCCCAAACTTCAACTTTCTGTTAGAATCCTGGTCATCAAAAGGTGCCTTGTCATCAAAAGGTGCCTTAAAGGCAAATGTGTCTTGTTTTTCAAACTCAACATATGCCCAAACTTTTACCTACCCGGAGTTTTCCAGGCTATTTTATCCTTGGTAACAGATTATAACTCTCAGAGAGCTGAGCCTAATGCTCAGAACAACAGAAGGGATTCAATGATCGGCCCTTAAGTAACTTGAGAAATAGGAATGTGAACAGGGGAGGGAGGGAAATTTATTATTTCAACATATACATTGGGTAAAAAGCATGTGGATGTAATAAGTTCAAGCTAAGTGGTAAGTCTTCTCCTGTACTACACTTTCAAAATAATTCATTTATTTAAGATATCAAAATCATTTTGCACATGTCCTTTTTATGGTTTCATTTGGCTGTCAGCAGGTAAGAATTGATGCACTTGCCCCCTTAACAATAGGGCACACTTGAGAGTAGAAAATAAAACTTAAAACATCTGATCATCTCAATTACTTGGGATTCAGTTGTTGTTCTGCTTTGGAAAATCTTGAAACTCCGCAAAGAGTTCTTGACGATATATTAAAATCCCTAGAGCCTCTTACAGGCAAGTTTAACTTATATCTTAAAATTTTCTTGGAAGCACATGAGTTTATTTCATGAAGTTTTTGTTTTTGCTTTTCGTAATAGGAGCCTGATTTTTTTATGCCTTCTTTTGGGTCACTTGGTTATGGAAATCATTAGATAGCTCAATATTTTGTGGTCCTCAGACTCTAGATGGTACAAAAAATGTAAGTATTCTGTATCCAATTCTATCTTTCTGTGGATAAGGAAAGGCAAGCTAAATGATGGGCATCCAGTAGCTACTGGCTGAGCTGTAACTAAAATTTCAGGCTCTCTTACTCTGAGAATATTATCCACTATACCATGCTGTCTCAGAGGTTTATCCCCCGGAAAAGGACTTGCAGGACAAAACAAAACAAAACAAAAAACTGGATACTCTTCCCTTGGAATAAGATAAGAGATGTGACCCATTTTGCCCCAGATTTTGCCCTGGCCTTTCCTAGCCTAAGAACAGGCAGGTGGAGTCCAAGCAGAGAGTGGCTATCTTGCTGAATTGAGGAGAGGAGATGGGGAGTCTAGGTTGAGTCTGGTAAAGCCGCTGGTGTTTGTGCAGCAGGACATGAGAGGAGGTGATCCTGTAGATGGCGGTACCAAAAGATAGCATGGGGTTTCCCTGTAAGGGCCTAGTGGAAAGCTGCCCTGTGTATGCAGGGGGGAGGTGGGGTGCTGTCAGCCTGGCAGAGCTGCTTTAGAGACCCAGAGCTGCACGGAACCCCAGAGGCCATGCACCCTTGGGAGAAGTTACTGGTCTGGCCTGGCTACAAAAGGGCTGAATTGTGTCCTGGAAGGTGGTGAGATTGCCACTGTATCTTATCAGGCTTATCAAGCTTGGTTTTATATTTGGCTAAACTAGGTCTATAGTGTTTTATTTTTTTTATCCTAAATTATGGTTCTCATGCTAAGGCACAGTCCTCACTCTCATTACATGTCCTCTGTGGGGTTCAACTGAATGCCCTCCATACAAAGAAAACCACATCTAGGCACATCAGAGTCAACTGCTGAAAAACAAAAGATGAGCAAAAAATCTTAACAGTAGCCAGAGAAAAAAACACACATCATATTCAAGTGAACAATGACACAAATGATGGCTCCCTTCCATCAGACATAATGGCAGACAGAAGCCTGTGTAACAGCACATGTGAAGTGCTGGGGGGAAAAATTGAATTTTCTCCTTCAATAATGAGGTGGAATTAAAAGATATTCAGTTAAGGAGTGCCTGGGTGGCTCAGTCGGTTTAGCAATTGACTTCAGCTCAGGTCATGATCTAATGATTCGTGCCCCACGTCAGGCTCTGTGCTGACAGCCTGGAGCCTACTTCAGATTCTGTGTCTCCCCCTCTGTCTGCTCCTCTCCTGCTCCTGCTCTGTCTCTCTCTGTCTCAAAAATAAACATAAATGTTAAAAATTAAAAAAAAAGATATTCAGTTAAATAACAGCTTACAACCATATGGTCAACTAATCTTCAACAAAGCAGGAAAGAATATCCAATGGAAAAAAGAGTCTCTTCAACAAATGGTGTTGGGAAAACTGGACAGCAACATGCAGAAGAATGAAACTGGACCCCTTTCTTATACCATACACAAAAATTAATTCAAAATGGATGAAATACCTAAATGTGAGACAGGAAACCATCAAAATTCTAGAGGAGAACACAGGTAGCAACCTCTTTGACCTTGGCTGGAATAACTTCTTACTAGACATGTTGCCAGAGGCATGGGAAATAAAAGCAAAAATGAACTATTGGGATTTCATCAAGACAAAAAGCTTCTGCACAGTGAAGGAAACAATCAACAAAACTAAAAGGCAGCCTACAGAATGGGAGAAGATATTTGCAAATGACATATTGGATACAGGGTTAGTATCCAAAATCTGTAAAGAACTTACCAAACTCAACACCCCCAAATAAATAATCCAGTTAAGAAATGGGTAGATGATATGAATAAACATTTTTCCAAAGAAGATATCCAGATGGCCAAGAGACACATAAAAAGATGCTCAACATCACTCATCATCAGGAAAGTGTCAATAAAAACCATGATGAGAAACCACATCACGATTGTCAGAATGGCTAAAATGAACAACACAGGAAACAACAGATGTTGGTGAGGATCCAGAGAAGTGGGAGCCCTCCTATACTGTTGGTATGAATGCAAACTGGTGCAGCCACTCTGAAAAACAGTATGGAAGTTCCTTAAAAACGTTCTACCCTATTGCACTATTAGGTATTTTATACAAAGGATACAAAAATACAGATTTGAAGGGGTACATGCACCCTGATGTTTGTAGCAACACTGTCAACAACAGTGATACTGTGGAGAGAGTCCTAAGGTTCACTGAATGATGAACCAATGAATGGATAAAAAGGATGTGAGATATATACACACACACATATATATATGGAATATTACTCAACCACCAAAAAGAATGAAATCTTGCCATTTGCAATGATGTAGATAGAGTTAGAGTGTATTGAGCTAAGCAAAATAAGTCAGTCAGAGAAAGACAAATACCACATGATTTCACTCATAATTGGAATTTAAAAAACAAAACAAATGAAAATATGGGAATTAAAAAGGGAAAGCAAGGGGGAAGAAAGCCATGAGACTTTTTTTTAATTTATTTTTTTTTAACGTTTATTTATTTTTGAGACAGAGAGAGACAGAGCATGAACGGGGGAGGGTCAGAGAGAGGGAGACACAGAATCTGAAACAGGCTCCAGGCTCTTAGCTGTCAGCACAGAGCCGGACGCGGGGCTCAAACTCACAGATGTGAGATCATGACCTGAGCTGAAGTCGGAGGCTTAACTGACTGAGCCACCCAGGCGCCCTGAGACTTTTTTTTTTAAAGTAGGCTTCACACCCAGTGCAGATCCCAGGACAGGGCTTGAACTCATGTCCTTGAGATTCTGACCTAAGCTGAGGTCAAAAGTTGGATGCTTAACCAACTGAGCCACCCAGGTACCCCCAAAACAATAAGACTCTTAATGATAGAGAACAAACTGAAGGTTGATAGAGAACAAACTGAAGGTTGATAGAGGGAGGTGGGTAGGGGATGGGCTAAATGGGTGATGGGTATTAAGGAAGGCACTTGGTATGACAAGCACTAAGTGTTATATGTAAGTGATGA
The DNA here is from genome assembly GCF_018350175.1 of Felis catus. NCBI lineage: Eukaryota > Metazoa > Chordata > Mammalia > Carnivora > Felidae > Felis > Felis catus. The sequence goes on from NC_058379.1 coordinate 49,659,468, forward strand.
ATCATTAAATTCTACTCCTAAAACCAACACTACCCTATATGTTTTTTTTTTTTAATTTTTTTTTCAACGTTTATTTATTTTGGGGACAGAGAGAGACAGAGCATGAACGGGGGAGGGGAAGAGAGAGAGGGAGACACAGAATCGGAAACAGGCTCCAGGCTCTGAGCCATCAGCCCAGAGCCTGATGCGGGGCTTGAACTCACGGACCGCGAGATCGTGACCTGGCTGAAGTCAGACGCTTAACCGACTGCGCCACCCAGGCGCCCCATCACTACCCTATATGTTAACTAACCAGAATTTAAATAAAAATTTGAAAAAAGAAAAGAAAAAAGAAAAGTTGCCTGCATACCTGCACTATAGGAAATGCTAAGAAAAATTCTTCAGGCTGAAGACTAATGTTATCAGATAGAAACTTATAACTAAGTTAGGAATTAAATTAATTAAACTATAAGTGAGGAACTAAGAGAAGCGATCCATATGTGGGCAAATAAAAAAGTACTATATGTCTTTAAAAGTAAAAAAATTATTTCAAGTAAAAATAATATTTACTGTGTGCATATAGAAATAAAGTATATGACAATAAAAGCACAAAAGATAGGGCACAGGTTGGGGCACCCGGGTGGCTGACTTTGGCTCAGGTCATGATCTCATGGTTTGTAACTTTGAGCCCCGCTTTGGTCTCTGTGCTGACAGCTCAGAGCCTGGAGCCTGCTTTGGATTCTGTGTGTCTCTCTCTCTCTCTCTCTCTCTCTCTGCTCCTCCCCTGCTCATGCTCTGTCTCTTTCTCTGTCTTTCTCCAAAAAATAATAATAATTAAAAAATTTTTTTTAAATATAAAAAAATTAGGTTACCTAATAACATATAGAGCTAACGTGAAGCACTAAAAGGAAGCCAAAACAGAACAGCAAAAAACAAAACAAAACAAAACCAACCCTGGTAGAACTAAAAGGACAGATAGACAAATCCATAATCATATTTGGAAATTTTATAATCTTTTTTATGATGATTAATAGAAAAATCAGACCCTCCCTTCAAAATGTAAGGATATCGAACATTTGTACATCACACTAAACCAATTGGACCTAATGGCTATGTATAGAGTTACACCCAACAAGCACAGAGCACACATTCTTTTGAAGTTTCCAAAATAGAATTTTGATGAGCCATAAATAAGTCTCAATAAGTCCACGTGATTGAAACACTACAGAATATTGTCTCTGACAAAAGCAGAATAATCTTGGAAACCAATGATAATAAATTATTTTGAAAATCTCTGCATTTTTGCAGATGAAACAAGTAACTTCTACATAACTCATGAACAAAAAAAGAAATAAAAAGTAAATTAGAACATATTTTGACTGAGTGATAATGAAAATATGACATATCTACATTGGGGGGGATCCAACTAAAAGAGTTGGAAATTTAGAGGGAAATTTGCTTTATTTATTTATTTTTTTGAGAAAGAGAGTGCAAGCACATGTGAGTAGGGGAGGGGTAGAGGGAAAGTGTGAGAGAGATTCTTAAGCAGGCTTCACACCCAGCATGGAGCCCAATGTGGGGGTCCATCTCATGATCCTGGGATCATGGCCTGAACCAAAATCGAGAGTTGGATGCTTAACCAACTGAGCCACTCAGGTGCCCTGGGAAATTTATTTTAAATGTCTGTATGATAAAAGAATTATTTGAAATAAAAAAATTAAAGTTTGTACATCGAGAATCTAGGAAAAAAATAAAAAAGAATAAACTGAACCCTAAGTAAGTTGAAGGAAATTAAAAATAATGACAATAGCAGAAATAAAAAAGGAAAAAACAAACAAACAATTTTTATGAGTCAAAATTTCATTCTTAGAACAGCTTAATAAAATTGATAAACTATTTGCAAGATTGAGAAGAAAAAAGGGGAAATACTAAGTAAAAATGTTACTGTCAATTCAGATCATATAGACATTAAAAATAATAAGGGGGATATTATTTCAAACCTTATGCCAATACGTTCAAGAATCTAGGTGAAATGGAAACATTCACTTAAAAACACAACTTATCAAATCTGACACAGAAATGAAAAACAGAAACGCTCTTTATGTGTAAAAAATTTTAATTTATAATTAATTTAATTTATAATTAAAATGTAATAAAGAAAACACCCACTGGAAAAAAAACTTCAGGCCTTAATGGCTTCACGGGTGAGTTCTTTCAGGTATTTAAGGCAGGAATAACAATATCTTTCAGAAAATAGAGGTGAAGGGAGTAGTTCCTGACTCGTTTTATGAGTCATCATAACTATAGATCAATATTACTAGGAAGCATAGACGCAACACTTATTAACAAAATACTGTAAGTTGAATCCTAAAATACCTAAAAAAGGATAATTCATTTTGTTTAATCAAGGCTTGTCACAAGAATGTAAAACTGGTTTGTTATTCAAAATTTTTTCATTATATTTCATCATGTTATCAGGAAAAGAAGAAAGATCTTACAATTACTTTTATAGATACAGGGAAAGCACTTGACAAAATTAAAAATATACTCCTAAAAGGACAGCAAGCTAAGACTGGAGGTGAATTTGTTAATCTGATAAAGATCATTTATGAAAAACATACAGCCAATAATACATCAGGTTGTGAAATGTGTAACATTTCTTCTATAAAGTAAGAAACAGGGTAAGTAAATTCATTCTTACCACTTTTACTCAATAAAACTTTATTCAACATAAAATTATTACACTTTTATTCCAGCCAGTGAAGTAAGGTAAGAAAATGAAGTAAAGGGCATAAATATTATGAGGAAAAAATAAATTCTGTTTTTTAAAGATTTGCAGGTGAGGTTGCTTATATTGGAAGTCCTAAGGAATCTGAAAAATTTGCTAGAATTAATAAGTAATCTGAGCAAAGTTGCAGTATACGAGCGGTGAAAAATCAACATATTTCTACATTATAAGAAAATAACTATTGGAAAATACAGATAAATAAGCATAAAAATATTCACCATAGTTTCAAAAAATAACATAATTCTGAATAATTTAACAAAAGAGGTGTAGGACTTCTATAAGTGAAAAGTAAAAATAGTGCTGAGAGGGGAACCTTGGGTGGCTCAGTCAGTTAGGCATCTGACTGGCTCAGGTCATGATCTCGTGGTTCCTGAGTTAGAGCCCCGTGTTGGGCTCTGTGCTGACAGCTCAGAGCCTGGAGCCTGTTTTGGATTCTGTGTCTCCCTCTCTCTCTGTCCCCCCCCCACTCGTGCACTCTTTCTCTCAAAAATAAAATAAAACATTAAAAAAATATTGCTGAGAAGTATAAAGGCTTAAATACATGAAGAGAGACATCATATTCATGGATGGAGAGACACTATATTGTTAAGATAAAAATTTCCTCCAAATCAATCTATAAATTCATGTAATTCCAATCATTCAAAGGAATTCTGACTCTGATTCTAAATTTTATAGGGAATAGCAAAGAGTCAGTCAATACAATCCCATAAAAAGGAAAATTATGCTTTAGTGTTTATTACTGACTGATATCAAGATTTGTGACTTACAAAAATGAAATAGCCAGGACAGTGTGTTAAGAGCAGACAGAGAGATGAATAGAATAAAATAGAGAGTCCAGAAAAAAGGTTCCAAGGCAATTTAATGAAGGGAAGAAAATCTTTTCAGTAAATAGTGATAAAAAACTGGATAAGGGCACGGAAAAGTAAACTTGATCCCTTTCTCATAACACATACCAGAGTTCGGCAAACTTTTTCTGTAAAAGGTATGATAGTAAAATAGGTATTTTTAACTTGTTGGGCCATACAATATTTGTTACAACTACTGGACTCTGTCACTACGGTGAAAAAGTAGCCACAGATAATATACAACCACACGAATGAAACAATGTTATAGTAAAATTTTATTTAAAAAAGACCTGGTGGGATGGGGCGCCTGGGTGGCTATGTTGGTTAAGCGTCCGATTTTGGCTCAGGTCATGATCTCGCGGTTTGTGAGTTCGAGCCTCACGTCAGGCTCTGTGCTGACAGCTCAGAGCCTGGAGCCTGCTTCACATTCTGTGTCTCCCTATCTCTGCCCCTCCCCAACTCGTACTCTGTCTCTCTCAAAAATAAACATTAAAAAAAAATTGAAAAAAAAAAAAAGCTGGTGAGACAGTCTTGGTCTGCAAGCTACAGTTTACCAAATCTTGCCATTGAAAAGAAATTAAATGGATCACACATTTACACCAAAAAGTTAGAACTATAAAGTTTCCAAAGGCAAATGTAGACTATTCTTGCAACCTTGAGGGAAATGAAGTTTCTGAGATAGGACACAAAAACCCTAACCATGAAAGAAAAAATAAATAAATTGGATTTCTTCAAAATTAAAAAAAAAAATCTGCTTATCAAAAGACACCATAAAGAAAAATATAAAAGACAATCCACAGACTAGGATAAAAATTTAGCTAAAATTAAAAACACTGACTACACAGAGTGGCCAAAATGAACAAATCAAAATGAACAAATCATAATTAAAAAAAAATAAATTATGGCCTTGAATTCACAGCTTCCTTTATCCACTCCCTTCCCTTGGATCATGATCTGATAGTTGCCGGTAGGGCCACAGACAGAATTGAATACATAATTTGTGAGGACCGGTACAAAGTGAACATGCGTGGTACCCTTGTTCAGAATTATTAAAAATGTCGACACAACACCATCAGAACAGATGAATCAAGAGAGAAGCTTTTCCAAACGTGGCCCTTTGTGACAGCACAGAAGGCATGCCCATGAAGCCAGCCCTGGCCACAGAAATCATACTTTTTAAAAAGCTCTTTAACAATTCTCATGAACAAACTGGGTTGAGATCCATTCGTAGCACACTGACCTGCGGATTCACTTGGAGTGACCTGCAAATCAGCACAAATTCCAACAATTATGTGCTTGATTGGTATACAGACTGACTATTATTTCAAAAATTAAGATACTATTGTAATCGATAAAATACATTTTTAACATTACTAAATTAATAGTTTTAAATGCCATTATACATTTCACCATTATGTGTGGGGGAATTCTAAAAGCACACTGCCTTGTGATCAAAGAGAATGCTTGCACCTTAAAAAGATGGGATTCACGGGACACCTGGGTGGCTCAGTCAGTTAAGTACTCAGCTTTGGCTCAGGTCATGATTTCATGGTCTGTGGGTTTGAGCCCCACATTAGGCTCTGTGCTGACAGCTCCGAGCCTGGAGCCTGCTTCAGAAGCTCTATCTCCTTCTCTCTTTGCCCCTCCCCCACTCTCACTCTGTCTCTCTCTTTCTCAAAAGTAAATAAACATTAAACAAATTAAATAAAAAGAGTTGGGAGTCACTGCTTTACTTATTACCAAGCACCACACCTAGGGATTTTCTCATAACATTGATGTCTTCTGACTGCAGGCACAGCAATAGAAATAGAGTTCCTTTTCTACTAAAACACCCAATGACTTTATTATGTCCCTAGTGATACAACTCAAAACACAATTCAAAAAAACAGGTCATATCCTAATTATTTATTTTGAAATGAATGTCTTTATAGTTTATATATTTAGCCAAAAGGCTATGGTAAAACCCTAGATATCCTAGACCAGGAGGTAACAGGAGACAGGAAAACATGTACTGGAAAGTGGTATAATGGCAGGAAGAGGTAGCTCAAGAAGAGTGGTGCTCTGGGTTACCATTATTTAAATAATTTAACTATACACCAGTGATTCATTCAGTAAGTGTTAGAAATGCTTAGTAAAAGTATCGCAAAACTTCTATAGTTCACCAGTATGTATTAAGTATTTCGAATGGCTAAAAAAGAAAACCAAGAGATTATGCATTGCATGTAGTTTTTCTGTAAACACATTCATTTTTTTTTTTTTATTCAACATTGTGTTTTTAGCCATCTATGATATGTCTGGCATTGTTCTGAGCTGTCAAGGGATTTTATCAGTAAACCACAGCACTATCTCCCCCTTCCCCCCTGCCCCACCCTAGCCCACGGATCTCACATACTAGGCAGGGGATTAGAGATGGTTGGTAAAGCATATAAGGGATTCACATTACTGAGTCCTACTGCTTACAAAAATCATTTAAATGGAAAAGTCATACAAAAACCAATCCAGAGAAACCAAAGTGAAGGGAAAATATGTAACACACAGGAGAGGTTCATATATAATTTTGGAATGTAGGTTTGAAAAAAGTGAGACTAAACCCCCCAAAATTATTTTCATCTTTGAATAATTCATCAAAATAATGTAAACAAATTCCGTGGGGCAAGTAAAAATTAAGGCAGAATTGCATGTACTAAATGTTGGGACCGGTGGGAAAAGTGAATCCTGGGAATAGTCTGCTTCCTTTGAAAATATTAGAAATTCTCCTTGTGTGACTTACACAGCCTGTGTGTTGTGGATAACTGTTGCAATGCAAAACAGATGATGAATAAGTGGGTTATTATTTTTTCAGTTGAAAGTGTTTCACTACTTTTAAAACATTTTTTAAATCTTAGGAAAATGTATAGGGTATCAAAATTATTAATACATGTTGAGTGCTCACTGTAATTGACTTATGCACATTACCTTTTTCTGTCCTTCTGACTCCTCTGTGGAGTATTATTGCCATCACTTTAGATACAGGGGAACTGAAGGTTGGAGGAATGTTTACCCACAATCCCAAGGTTGGGAAATGGGAGAGCCGTGATTCAAACCCAGATTATTGTGACATTAAAACACTATGCCAGGGCGCCTGGGTGGCTCAGTTGGTTAAGGGTCTGACTCTTGATTTTGGTTCAGGTCATGATCTCAAGGTTTGTGGGTTTGAGCCACGTGTTGGGCTCAGCACTGACAGCATGGAGCCTGCTTGGGATTCTCTCTCCCTCTCTCTCTGTACCTCCTCAAAATAAATAAATAAACATTAAAAAAATCCACTATGCCATATGTCATATTTACATGTCCACCAGAGACTGTTGTTGATGGCATACATTCATTTGTCCACTCAACATATACTTAATTGAGCATCTCCTATATGTATATCGAGTGGGTGCTTTGCATTCTATCCTATAGCTCATTTAACCATCTTGACAACTAGAAGTTCTTTTCTATCCCCACTGTCCCGATAAGCAATTGGCTAAAACAGGGTATGACTTATAGGGGTCTTATGGCTAGTAAACAGCATAGCCTGGTTTCAACCCCACATCTGTTTCACCTCACACGTTATCATTGTATCAAAGCTTTTCATGATACAGGTTTCTTCTGCTATCCCAAAGTGAAGTGTTCCTTGAAACTTGTCGTAAGCCAAAATGGCATCAAATGAAGAAACAGTTGCCAATAATCTACATGGAAAAATTTTTTGAGTGTTTCCAGACCCCAAAACTCACGTCTCTTAGGCTTTTCTGATGCCTTAGGACACATCTTGCTAAGGGATGCACAAAATAAATGGAGTCAAAGCACAGACGTTCACAGATACTGTTCAAAGCCGTGGCGGCTTGATGCTGAGACGCTGAGTTCAGTTCCTGGGGAAAGAGCTCGGCGGGGTGGTTCTCGCGGCTCTGGGTGTGCGCTGTCTCTGTAATGACTCGCTGTAAAACTAAGGCTGGATGCTACTTTTGCTTTTCACCTTTCTCGAAAGTTGGAAATCCTCTTCGGATTTCTTTCTGGTAGCAAAAATAGGTACTAGTGTAGGTCTTTCGTAAAAGCAAGGTGGCATAAAGCACAGTTTCGAAAATCTGGAGGGATTTTCTCAATCTGAGATACGTGTATCATGTTTCTTCCCACACTTGGATAGTGTTAAGGGAAGGTAACTTCTCTTGTTCTCCTGCGTAATTATGTTGTGTAATGACATTTGACATTTTTACCATAACTTCCTCTGTGTACTTGTCCCCTCATTTTTCTTGTGTGTCTCTGGAAGGCAAGGCCATGCCTTATCCATCCCTGCATTCCGGTGTCTGATACATTACCAGCACATGGCTGTTGAGTAACACGTTTCACGACTGAGTGCATTTGGCGAATTTTCCAATTTGGCGAATTTTCCAATATATGAGTGAAGTGTTTTGTTTATTTGGTATCAGGAAAAGACAGACACCTGAAATGCAAATTAGTAAGTCAAGCTCTCATCTTAGAATAATAGAGTCGCAATGAAAACAAACAGAGACTAGCATCCAGGCTGATTTTGAGACAGTGGTCCCAGGAGCCTAGAGACAAACAGGCATCACCAAAAGGCAGTTTGCTTTGGGCACTGATAGGAAAACTTTCTGAGGGACTTACAAAGAACTGTGGCTGTCCTTTCTTCCCAGGAGATGTGAATGCAAGGGAACAGAATGATGGAGGTAACATGCAGTCTGAGCTTGATGTTTCCCTTTCTCTCCAAGGCATTCATCAATTTTACATGCTATAAATGCAAGCTGGTGTCTCTGACTGAAGAGAAGGTGAAAAGGTGAAAAGGACTGAGGAATGCCTTTCAGTACACTCATAAAATAAGAAAGCTCGGAAGGAGAAGGTTCTGAGGAGAAAGCCGGAATAGAAATGGGTGTCAAAGGTTGTAGCTATAAAAATGTAAGATAGAAGAAAAAAGAAAGTTCTTCTATAGCATGTATAATATGCTTATTATGGAGGGCAATTCTTGGCATATTAAGGTGTCACAAACTCTGAAGGGGAAAAAAAGCAAAAATAAGGTGCAGTAGTACAGGAAGATGTAAATGTAATCCAAGCACAATGAACAATAGAGGCTAAAGCAAAGATTATTCTCGTGTTGGATTGGAAGACTTTTAGGGGCAGAGACCCTACCACGTACAACAATCTCCAGGAGTTTGCACAATGCCTAACACATTAGCGTCTGTTGAATAAAAGAGTAAACATATACAAACACACATACAAACAGGAACCAGGGAGATAGTAGATATCTCTGATATGAGAGGTCTTTTGCTCTCAGAGTACTTAAAAGAAGCAGAAAATAGGTAGACTTTCTTTCCTACTTGAGGATGTTATTCTTGATGACAATGATCAGAAGTTAAACTATTCCTATCAGAGAGAACCAATCAACAGTTACAAATAGAATAGAAAATAGTGAACTCAAGGGAGCATCACCTAGTGTGAATAATGGCAGCCTTAAGAGTATGAAGTCGGTTATCTGATGACACCAACAGAGAGAACCAGCATCAGAAGATTCCTCTGAAGACTTGTAGCCAAGAAGCAGAGAGAAAATACTAAAGGAAACAACGGCTGGAGTGTGGAGGGTGCAAGAAACAGAAAGCTTACAAAAGTATGCGAAAGACAGACTGTACAAGAGAAACAGAATTCACAGGGGATTCCCTGAGTGAATTGCAAAGAGAGTTTGCAAAACTATTGTAATGAATAAAAGTAACAAAAGAAAGCAATGAATACAAATGTAGAAAATCAATATTGAGACACTGAACTAGTCAACCCTTTCCAATAAACAGACTACCAGCGAGGAACCCAAATTTAACTGATTTCCAAACTGTAGGTGCCGGAGAGCATGGGTGCAGTATGTTTTTGAAAAATAAGTAAAACTATAATTAGTAATAATGCCTTTAACCATATAAATGTTTATGTTCATCCACAGTGTGAGTTAGACTCAGCTAACCTCACTTTGCTTATATGTGTAATATTGGAACTCTAATCAGGCAAGTCAGGGTGAACTGAATGAATGGACCCAGCGACCATGCTGTTACCCAGAAGGGATGAACTAGGGTCATGTTTCCCTGCGTTTACCTGACTCTCTAGTTATCTGACAGAGAGGAACAAGGAGTTATATCCTTGACAATTTGAAATGAGGTAGTTCTTCAATGAATCTTATTAGTCAGGGATTAGCGGTTTGGGGGAGTAGAAATGGGTAGATCTCTGCTAAGGACTGTAGAAGCAGCTTATCAGGAAGCAAAAGAATGAGGCAAAAAGAGGCAAATGAGCCTCTTTGAGCAAAAAGAATGGTGAGCAGTTTTACAGACTCATCAGACTCCTTAGATGTTACCCACTTTTCACGAGAATCAGAATCAAGGCTATCCCCATAAGAATCTTAGAATGAATTTCTAATAGGATGGTTAATACTTTTTTTTTTTCCAACGTTTATTTATTTTTGGGACAGAGAGAGACAGAGCATGAACGGGGGAGGGGCAGAGAGAGAGGGAGACACAGAATCAGAAACAGGCTCCAGGCTCTGAGCCATCAGCCCAGAGCCCGACGCGGGGCTCGAACTCACGGACCGCGAGATCGTGACCTGGCTGAAGTCGGACGCTTAACCGACTGCATCACCCAGGCGCCCCTGGTTAATACTTTTTTAAAGTAATAAATCCTCTGTAAGATTTGAACTCTCTCCTTAGAAAAATGCACATAAACATTAACAAACAGTTTAGTGGGATTCTGCAAATCCTTTAAAGCGCATCCATGAACACATGTGGATTCCATAGAATGTGGGTTAAGAAGCCTTGTTCTAGTGACTTTTATGTCTTGAGAAAAATCTAAGGGACTTGAGAAAGAAGAGAACTGGTATTTTTGGCTATGTTTTAAATTTAAAGTTGTGACTTCCTAAGATATGAGAATTTAATGTTGTCAAAATTACAGTTTAACTTATGAGTCCAGGAAAAAAAATTAAGTTTTTTATAACATTGAGATAAGCTTTTTCTGAACATTTAACTGATAGTTTTGAGTCTTATGTAGAGTAAATAATTAAAATATATGGCCTCCCTCAAGTATTGGAGTCAAGAATTCTGTGTTATATTAAAAGAAAGAATTGAGTCATTTCAAAATAAATTAAAAAAGAATAAAATGTAGATTGGAGAGATATTTCCTCTAGGAGTAAGAGTCTGGAATGAGTAACAGAGCTAAGAAATGGTGACCTAAAGAGCAGTGAGAAGGAAACAAGAAGGATATTATCTCAAATAAAAATGCAATGATCTGACAGAGAAAGACAGAGACACAGAGAGAAACTCCAGTTGGCCTTGTGTTCTTCAGAAAACTAATTTTCTGTAAACATATTAACAAATGGAAAGAAAAGAAATCCTATCAGAGGTATCAAAATCAACACAGGAAGCTTACATCCAAGCATGAGAAACTAAAATGTCCTCTTACTGTTGGCAAGTTCTAGAGCCTCTTGAAATGTGAGCTTCAACCCCACTGACGCTAATGGGAATTCTATGTGCCCTTAGAGAAGGGACTCACCCAGGGGAGAGCTGCACAGCTAAACACCATGAATGGGGTTAGAAATGTGCCCAGGAACTGGATCCATGGCCACCGGCCATGCAAACACCCACGGAGGGAGTAAATCTTGACTTTGAAGAAAGCTGATTGTCAGGAAAAATAAGAAGTCCATTAAAAATGTTCCATATGGATCTAGCGAGTTACCTGGGCGTGATGTGCACATCACACGCTCACTTAGATGCTGTTGTTTCAGATCTAAACCTCTAACACACAAAGAGAACCCACGTGGTTTGTTCCTTTACTCTGAATGTAATTTTGAGCAATGTCAAAGAAGGAAATCTTTCTTCAAACCATAGAGAGAGGACATAGTCTGAGGAGTAGAAACAAAAGCCATTTTCTTAAACCTTTGTATTTAGTAATATACCAAGGAAATGGACAAAACTGAACTATCCTCACCATGAACACTTTTAAAACATTGCAGCAAGATAACAAGTCTATTTGTTTACTAAAATTCTAACTCTGACTCTTCACTTTCGTGGTGGATTAAATTCCATCTAGTTTGGTGTTTGATGTTAGCAAGGTTGATTTCTTTGCCAGGATCCTAGGTGCAAAACTCAACAGAACCCACCCAAAGTGGTAAAGAGTTAGAGCTGATCTTGTGTGAAGGAACCCATACACATAATTTCAAAATGTGTAGAAGAAACAGTGACCTACTTATTCTGCTCTCTGGTGTTTAAAGGGTCAAAATTATATCCCAATTTCTTTGGTTTTTACCAAATAGACACTTTGCTCTTTTAAAGGTAAACATCTCTTAAAATGAGAGTTTTTTATTTGATCACTCATTTGCAATTTAATGTGGTTAACATGTAATATCCTTTCCTGAAAGTCTCTTTTTGTGGCGGAGTTACTACATTGGACATTTGCATGTATTACGTGCAAGAGAACTAGCAAAGTGCATTTTTATTTCATGGTCTAGAAATGCATTAAAAAATTTTTTTTGAGATTTATGTTGACACTAATTTATGTCAGAAAAAGTTGCTGTTTTTAATGGATCAAGTGCAGTCAAGATCTGATTACTAAACCAGCTGAAGTTGGATTATTCATGATATAGGAGAGAACAAACTTTTAACATATTAATTGAAAAAATATGATTTATGCCAGTAATTGAGCATGAGTATAAAATACTCTCCAAATTCATTTTAAACATCTTTGAAAACACACATATTACACGAGCCAGAGCAATTGTCCACATTTTCATGCTTAATCTGCTGAAGTTTTACCTAGGCTCCCCTCAATTTAAGGAAAACAGCTTCTTAAAAAGACGAGTGAAAATTGCAGCCAGGATATCCTCCATTACTTATATTCCAGTTTACTATATTTTCCTCTCTTGAAGTTATTAACAGATTAAAGTTACATAAAAAGATTTCTGAGGCATCAGGGGTTTTGAAAATATGAAGGCTCTGAAGGCCACCTCTGCCTGCTGATATGGATGCTTCAGAACTCCAGCAGCCAAACTCAGCAGTGGACTACAACAGCAGGATAAAAAACAGGTGTAAGTGTTCTTTAAACCCAGGGGTTCCTGAACCAAGGGCATCCTGAACAAGAAATCTTGGGTCCTGTATTGGATCCAGAGGTAAGAAGGCCTCTGTAGAAGAAGTAAGTAGAAACAGTACTGAAGCATGCACGCCATGATTACTGTGAAAATGATCATTGATTTCTTACAAAACACACACACAAAAAACATGAAATCAATACCATAAATGGTCCTATAACCATTAAAGAAATTAAACTTTAAATTAAAATGCTTCTACAAAAAAATTTTGCAGGCCCAGATGGTGTCACTTGATAATTCTACCAAACATTTAAAGAATTAACACCAATTTCACACTATCTTTTCCAGTAGTAGGAGAGGAACACTTCCTAACTTATTTTAGTATTATGCTGATACTAAAACCAGACAAAGATAGTTTTTTTAAAAAAGGAAAGACAAGAAAAGAAAGAAAGGTACAGATAAATATCCTTCATGAATTTAGAGGCAAAAATTCTCAGTTAAATATTAGTAAATCAAATCTAACAATATATAAAGGGAATTAGACTCAAACATCAAGTGGAATTCATTTCAGGTATGCAAGGCTGATCCAACATTCAATAATCAATTACTGTAATCCATCCTATCAACAGGATGAAAAAAATCATAAAACCATATCAATTGATACAGAAAATGCAGTTGACAAAATCCAATAATCATTCATGATAAAAACTTTAAAAAAACTAGGAACAGAGGGTAATGTCCCCAAATGGAAAAAGAGCATACAAAAAAACCCTACAGTTAACATCACACTTAATGGTGGAAAAATGTGTGGTTTCCACCTGAGACTGGGAAAAAAAGCAAGAGTGTCCAGTCTCACTGGGAAAGGACGAAACAAAACCATTGCTATTTACAGACTACATGATTTTGTATGTAGAAAATCCCAAAGACTCTACAGAACACATTTTAGAACTAATAAGTGAGCTCAGTAAGAGTGAAGAATATTATATTAACATACAAAAGTATCAATAGTATTTCTATAAACTAACAATGAACATTTGGAAACTGAAGTTTAAAATACCATATGATTTATAATTGCTCCAAAAATAAAATATTTCAGCATAAATCCAAAGGCAAACTTACAAAATCTGACTTCCAAAAATTATAAAATACTGATGAAAGAAATCAAAGGAGACATAAATAAATGAAGACAAATACAATGTACATGGATTGAGACATAAATAGATGAAGACAAATACAATGTACAACAACATAGGTATGATGTTGATTTTTTCCAAACTGATCCATAGGTTGAATAAAATTCCTTTCAAAATCCCAACAAGTTTTCTTTTTTTAAACATTGACAAACTTACTCTAAACTTTATATGTAAAGATGCTGGAGGTGAAAAATAGCTAAAACAATTTTGAGAAAAGAATAAAGTGGTAAACATTATTTACCCAGTGAAAAGATTTATTGTAAAGCTACAGTAGTAAATATTAACCATAGACACATGGATCGGTGGATTAGTATATAGAACTCAGAAACAGACCCTAACAGATATGCCCAACTGGCTTTTGACACAGATGCAAAAGCAATTCAGGGAAAAAGGACAGCATTTTCAACCAATGGTGCTAGAGCAGTCAGATATGCATAGGCAGCAAAAATAAACTTGGATGTGAGCCTCACACCTTATACAAAAATGAACTCAAACTGGATCACATACTTAAGTGTAGAACATAAAACTACACAACTTTTAGGAGCCTTTCTTCATTAATTAGGGCTAGCCAAAGAGTTCTTAGGGCTTGACACCAAAAGAATGATTCATAAAAGGACAAGATGATAAAGTGGATCTCATTAAAATTAAAAGCTTTTGCTCTACAAAAGTCCCTGCAAAGCAGATAAAAAGACATGCCACAGACCGGGTAAGAAGTTTTGCAAACAACATATCTGACCAAAGAATTGTATCTAGAATATTCAAAGAACTGTTAAAGCTCAATAGTTTAAAAATATAGTTAGAAACTGGGCAAAAGACATATATAGACATTTCACTAAAGAGGATACATAGGTGGCAAATAAATACATGAATATATGTTCAATATAATTCACTATCAGAGAAATAAAAATTAAAACCAAGTGAGATCTGGTCACCATCTATCAGAATGGCTAAAGTTAAAAAAGAAAATAGTAATAACACCAAATACTGGTGAGGATGCAGAGAAGCTAGATCACTCAAACATTGCTCATGAGAATGTAAAATGGCATAGCCACTCTGGGGGAAAAATTGGCAGTTTTTTTACAAAGCTATACATATGCTCAAAATGTTCACCACAGTCTAGCAATTACATTCTTGGGCATTAATTCCAGAAAACTTGAAACTTATGTTCACACAAAAGCATATTCTTGAATATTCATGGCAGCTTTATGTGTACTAGCCCCAAACTGGAAACCATCCAGATGTCCTTCAAGGGTGAATGTCAAACAAAGTGTGGGACATCGGTACCGTGGAACACTATTCAGCAATAGAAAGGTGCAAGCTATCCAAATATAACTTGGATAGATCTCAAGGAAATTTGAATGAGTGGGGAAAAAAAGCCAATCTCAAAATGTTACACACTGTATAATTCAATTATATTGTATTCTTGAAATGACAAAGGATAGAAAGGAATAACAGATTAGTAGTTGCCAGGGATTTGGAAGGGATAGGAAGGGAAGTGACTGGTTATGAAAGATAGGATGAGGAATCGTGTGATGTTCCATAACAAGGTAATGTTTTGTACCTTGGCTGTGGTGGTGGGCACCCAGATCTAGACATTGATGAAATTGCATAGAACTAAATATATACATACACACATACATACATGCACATATAAATGCATGGAAAGTTGGTGAAATCTTAGTAAGGTCAGCAGACTGTAAAAACAAACAAAACATTGAATTTCAGACAAGACCATTCCAAGACATTATTCTTGTCAGTAACAGCTGTTACCACACTGTCTACAGAACAGCATCAATGAACAGACACATTAACACAAAAGACCCAGTAGGTTGACTCATTTATTGTGAAACTTGCATCTATTGCAAAACACACCTCTCTATTTGAGACACTCACCTCTTTCCTGAAGGTGCTTCCATTTCTAGTAGTTTGGAATTTAGATAAAATAGGGATATGAGCAATGTAATAGGTTAGTAAAATTGTAGACTCTTCATAGTTCTTTATTCCATGTTAAGAGTATTCCCAAATTTCCCCTATTTAAGCAGGACCTGAGTTATGGTCAGCCTCCCATCCCATCCATCAAGTGTTCTGTAGAATCCCCAGAGGATATCTCATGTGTGTCCATTAACAGGCATTTTATTTTCTCCTTCTCTCCAGCACTCCTGATTGAAATCTTCTACTCTTAAAAGCCCTGGTTGAGAGCATCTCATGATTGCTAATCTCTTCCTTTACACTGTTGACATCTCTGACAAATATGCTATGTTCAGTGCTACAAATTCACAAAACTGAGTGCAAGAGGGACATAGTATATATTTTACTACAATGAAATAATGGCCTTCTTTCTGATTCTGCCACATCTATCACCTGGACAGCAGAGCAAATTTGCTGTGATGCTGCCTCTAGATAGTTCCTTGAGCCTTTGCACAGAGTCCCTCTTTGGAACTTAAGTGATCAATATTGGATCTAAGGAACTTAGCTGAGACCTACAACTTAGTGTAGTCTCCATGGTGACTAATATCTGATACTCATCCCATACTGTCCTCCTCATTTTCATCCATCCTCCATGTATCCATGGAAACTTGTTTCTTAATTACTCTTTCACTAAAACAAAATTTAGAATGCTTTCTGCACTCGTCATTTTTGATATGTTCCTTCTTATGGGAATTGTGACAAGGACTTAAAATTAATGTTTTAAAGATTTGTCATTGCTAAGACTCTGAGGCATCGTAGCATATAGAAATCAACTGCTCTAGGAAGGATTTTAGTGGTGCTATATGGACACCAAGAATGGTCTTGAGGTACCAGTATAGTAATTGAAAATCTTTATTTAAAAAAAGAGTCAATTACCTTCAAAATGAGCATATATATCCAATTTACCTGGACAGCCAGCTTTATTGGAAGCAAATGGCATAAAAATAGCTCATAAGGACAAGCACATACATATCTAAAAATAATAATTGATTAAATCATATTTTAGAGATAGATGGGACTTTTTTCATAATAGCTTTACTGTAATACAATTCACACATCATATAATTCACCAATTTGAAGTATAGAACTCAATGGTTTTTAGTGTAAAGTGGTCCAACTATCACCACAATCAATTTTAAAACATATTCATCACTCAAGAAAGAAATTCTATACCCATTAACATGAATCCCTTTTCTCATTCTTCTACTCTTCTCCCTGGACCCAAGCAACAGCTATAATTTCTGGCCCAATCGGGGCATCTGTGTGGCTCAGTTGGTTAAGCGTCTGACTTCGGCTCAGGTCATAATCTCACAGTTCATGAATTCAAGCACCACGTCAGGCTCTGTGCTGAGAGCTTGGCGCCTGGAGCCTCCGTCAAATTCTGTGTCTCCCTCTCTCTCTGCCCCTCTCTTGCTGGCATTCTGTCTCTCTATCTCTCAAAAATAAATAAACATTAAAAAATTTATAATTTCTGGCCCAGTAGACTTGTTTTTTCTGAACTTCCATGTAAATGGAATCATATAATATGTGGTCTGTTGTAACTGGTTTTCTTCATTTAGCAAATATTTTCAAGGTTCATTCACATTGTAGCATATATCAGCACTTCATCACTTTATTATTGATATGGACATCTCTTTTTATGAATAATATCCCATTTTATGGATATGCAAAATTTGTTTATTGATCAATTTATGGATAATTGGATTGTTTCCACTTTTGGCTATTAAGAGTAATGCTGCTCTGAACATTGTGTTGTACACGTGTTTGTATGGATGTATGTTTTCACATCTCTTGAGTATATCGTTAGAAGTTGAATTACTAGGTCATGTGATAACTCCATTTTTAACACTTTGAGAAATTGCAAAACTATTTCCAAACTGGCTGCACCATTTTACATTCTTAGCAACAATGTATGAGGGTTCCAATTTGTCTCCATCCTCATATTTGTTATTGTCTTTTTTGTTATAGTCTTCCTAGTAGACGTGAAGTGGTATCTCACTGTAATTTTGATTTGCATTTCCCTAAAAACTAATAATAATGCTGAGCATCATTAGTGATGCCTATTTATCATTCATATATGTTCACTTAAAGAAAAGTCTATTCAAATCCTTTGCCCATTTTTTAATTGTGTTATTTATTTATTTATTACTGAGTTATAAGGGTTTCTGTACATATTCTGGATACAAGTCTCTTATTGGATATATGATTTGCAGTTAGGATTTTAAGCATCATTGAACATAATCTACATCTTTTATAAGTGTGGAAACTGAAGGCTAGAACAATTGAGCGATCTATTCAATGATGGCCAGCTGATTTGGGGCAGAAGCAGAACTAGGTCAAGATCTCCTTACTACCAGGTATGGAATGATGCTGCCATTTTAAAAAAGCAAGAGCAAAGAAATGAAACAATGTATCTTCCAACATTTTTATTTCTATACATCAGCTCAGCACTAACCTAAATTCTCTCATGACCCATGAAGTAATAGGTCTAACTCCACTGACTTCTACATTAGGAATCACAAAGAGCGCCTTTACGAAGCTCATTAAACCTTCCTGACAAAGGAGATCTTTTCCACCCAAGCAATATCTAACAGCATCTCCCAAGGTGCTTGTTATTGAATTCTATTCAGCCAGGGATCCATCTTGGTGCCTATAAACCCCTTAAAAGGAAAACATGTATGAAATAGTATATTACTAATGAAGATTGAATTCAGTGGATTAGACCACACAAGTATTAAAACCACAAAAGTAGTGCTGGTTTTATTTCTAGGTGTTAAGAAATACTGTATCATTAAAGCATGTGTGACAGTCTAGTTTGAAAAATATAACAAATTAAAGTGGGACTTCTCAAGAGGGATTCCTTTCTGAAAAGGTCAGCTATAAAAAAGGGAGGAAAAAAAAGATTTCTTACTCCCCAGATTACCAAAATAACATCATTTACTGGTCTTGATGCCCATGTGTGAAGTTTTATGGTGTTCACCACTAAATGTAACAAATGTAGTTAGAAGACAATAAACTTCAAAAAAAATCAGTAACAATGATATGGGTAATAATAAGACAGAAAATTGAAAAAATGTTTGCCCTTTTCCAAATACATATTTTACTTTATTTTCAGGTCAGTCACTTTAGGATAGAAGGTAAAATGGCTTTTAAAAAGTGTACTTCATTGAATATGTATAACAGAGGTGTTTAAAATATAATTTTTCCAGAAAACAAATGGTCCACTATTCTTGTGAAACTTGCAGGAATGTCTTTGATGAATGTTTCTCATTCTATATACCTAATTGCCCTCCTCACATATGGACTTTTAAAAATAGAATATAATGAAATCTATTTTAAAAGGTCCTTTATTTTTGCAGACTATATTTGTAAATTACTTGGGTATCAATTGAGGAAATAGGTAGGAAGATATTCTTATTTTAATAGAACGGGCACAAATTTGCAGATGAAAAAAACTGACAATGGATTTGTAGGAAGGGTTTGGTAGTTTCTCTGAGAGCATACCAGATCTTGTCCTCCCTGGCAGATGTCTTTTATAACAGACAAAATGTCTTCAGATTATCACATCTGAGCTCAGAGGGAGCTCTGGGCTAACATTAGAAGCCTCAGTCATGTTTGACTTTTAGGTTCCACTTTACAAGGTCCTAAAATCTGAGAGTGGTTTCCATCTAAATGATGCAGTGTTCAGTCTCTCTTTATATCCCTCCTACTCACTTTTAGCCTTTTCCCTGGTTCTACCTTGAAACCCAAAGTCAAAGAATTATTGCTGTTCCAAAAGATGCCACTAGCTATTATTACTGCATTTCAGTTCATGAAAACAACATTTTGGAAGAAGTAATGTACTTTCAGTGCCATTTTGGTTCTAGATTTTGGTATGGAAGGACAGATAGAAATAACTAAAAGGAATGTATGTAGAGATAATGTAGGAGTTTTTTCCCATGGTAAGAATAGGTGTTGAACTTCCGTAGAGAGATTTAAGAGGTATATGCGAAGATGTGGTGTTTTCTCTGGTGGATCCAAGAACAAGATGGAAAGAAGCAAAGAGAAAAACTGTTCTCAGGGATGAGAGGGGCTCCACAATGTGCAGTGGGCGAAGACCCTCAGAGAGAGAAGCCAGAAAGTCATCTTTCCATCTTTGACAGAGGATGACCAAGAGACCTTTAGGAACAAAGATATGGGCAGCTGAGTTCTTAGTTTTGCTATTTTGTTAATTCCGTTATGAGAGCCTCAAGTCTTTCCTGAAGCTTTTTAAGCACAAAAGCCTAGATCAATAGGGCTTAGGGGAATAAAATGTAGGGATCTGCAAGACCAGAGAGAGTAATTCGTGAGAAATACCGGGAGGAGATGAAAGGAAATACCTGGGTAGCAGAGTGGAGAGATAGGTGACAGGCGATATCCAGTTTGCACTAAGCACTTCCTAAGCATTCATACAAATTCCTGGAGAAGGCATGGGATTTGTTCAGTCCTGACAAATGGTGACTAGAGTTATTTGGGAATATTTAAGAGAAAAATAACTCAGAAGACAAAAAAAAATGTCTGGGAAAACTTCGATTGTGTTTGTAAATTCTGAATTTCTCTTGGAAAGCTTGGGTCTTCTAGATCATTTTAACCAGGGCACACTATGATGTGTTAGTCTCATTTCCAAACACAGGAGAAAATAAAGAGGTGAATCCAAGCTGCAGATCCCTTTGTCTGAATTTTCTGATTTCTATTTTTGTTGAACTACCTTGGAGATAATTCTCAGACATTAGCAACTTTCTCAAAAAGGTGATTTCATGGCACAGAGTTTTCTCTGGCTGAAGGAGCAGGGGTTTCATTTAGGTTGGATAGGCTTCATAGTCAGCGATCTTAGAATTATATTAGAAGATAATTCCTTGCTGAGTCAACAAATCAGCATACAATATAAGTGAGACACCCTTTCTGGGATTAAAGCAGCTCTGACTGCCCTAAGTATACAAAGAGAACATTGACCTTTTAACACTGACCAAGACAGCAGAGGAACAGCTTGGCTGAAACATTTGCAATTTGCAGAACAAGGAGTTGGCATGGCTCCACTGAATGATCATTTGCTACATGCCGTGAATCTCAAAAAAGGAAAGGATCTCCGTTCAGTTGTTTCTGTGGCTGTCAAAGTAAACAGGTCAGATGAATTATTGATAGCCTTTGCATCAGCGAGGCACCATTGGAATGACAAATGATAAGAGCAGTGAAACTGTCATATTCCTATTCCCCAAATACTTTTCACAAATCCCTCCCACCTTACCAGACTTAGATCGCTCTCTAACTCAAGGGCCTTCTTTCTCCACAACCACCAAACCCATTTTTTTTTTTAACTTCCATTCACTTTACCTCGTCCTACAGCTATCCCATGAAGCCTTTTCCAGATAATCCAATCTATAGTAATTCCCTACCTTTTCAGCCCTAACTTCTATAACGTCTATTATTTGTACCATTAATTAAATTACCTAAAATCAATAAAGTTCCCATACAGCACCTAAAACATACTAATCACCTACCCTCCCTTTGCCCCTACCTCCCCCACCAAAACAAAAGACCATTGGGTTAAGGCTACAAACCTTCATAAAATTGTTAGTTCCTTCCCTACCTTACTACGCTATGGCACTTAGCTCATGCTGCCACATGTGTGCATTCTAGCCGGTTAAGAATCCTACCTCACATCTTCTTTCTTTTCTTATACCTACCACAGTACCATGCACATCATAGGCAGAGTATTTTAATTACCCACTTGCTAGATCTTCCAATTCCACTATGCTACTGGATTATGGAAGTGTTGAACTAAATGTTCCTATAGATCAGTATTATACAAAGGTCCTTTTCTTCATCTGATGCCACCAGAGAAATAGAACAACTAGTGGGTAATGCAAACATTGGCATTCACTTGTGGGTTGTGCCCTTGAAGCTCTATGCCAAATATAAACTGTGTTTCAAGTATGTATTCAACTTTCAGGGATATTTTATTCAAAAACAGGTTCTTACTTTTGGATCTTGTAAGTTTATAGACCCTTACAAAAAATATATTAAAAACTCCGAGAAAGTAGATTTATGGCAATGTCACACTTACTCAATCCTGGGAAGGAACTCTTCAAATAATTTTTTTCAAGTTTATTTATTTATTTTGAGAAAGAGAGGGAGAGAAAGTGCAGGGACACGAGCAGGAGAGGGGCAGAGAGAGAGGGGGAGAGAGAAACCCAAGCAGGTTCTGTGTTAACAGTGCAGAGGCTGACATGGAACTCGATCCCACAAACTGTGAGATCCTGACCTGAGCCGAAATCAAGAGTTGAATGCTTAACCAACTGTGCCACCCAGGTTCCCTGTAAGAAGGACCTCTTTAGAAGATTCTGAGGGATTCCAGGTGAGCCAACAGTGTCATCTTTTATTCTTAATTAAGAGCTAAGATTCATTGGAGCTAATGGGTGTCAGAAATTCTAGCACGACACATTTCTACCCATAACCTGAGTGGTGAGTCCCTTAAACTATATGGTGAACAACAACAACAACAACAACAACAATGGGAGAGAAAGGACTATTTGTTTAACAGAGTAGGATCTCCATCATCCACCCCTAGTTTGAACTAAATATTTTAAATAAACGTTTTAGAGCAGAGACTTTGCAGAATTTAAGACACTACTGTATTTCTTTATAAACTAACAACATTTTTTTGCCACATTTAAGGAACTAATTTTAGTTATGTGTACACATAGGCTTAGAGCAAAAGAAAATTATGTACATGTATGGTTGATTTGCCAGAAAATCTAGATCATTCAATTCACACCAAAAGAAAAAAAAACATCAAATTTATTGGTCTTGCTCTTGAATTTTTCAGATGATGAAATCTGTGTAGACCGGGGCTTCATAAAAAATAAAAGGGTATAATTTATCAGCTGTAGAACAATTATAAAGACTGATAGCCTCCAGGTATAAATATAAGAAGGAAAAAGCTTCTAAATATAATTGTGCTGTTCCAGTCTCATTGATATCCACTGATTAAAATTTTTTCTTTCCCATAAATGGTTCTTCTTAGTTTATATCCTTCTGATTTCAGATATGTTATCTGTCTCCGCCAATCACGTGTCCTCACAAAGCCACTCCTCCAAGTATGCACCTGCCAAAGCTCAGTTAAGGGATTTTGGTACCTCTGCATTTTGTGTAGCATTTTAAACCTCCCTGCTGTAGTCTTTAGACTTTGGTCTTTAGAGGCACATTTGTTGATACACAATTGAATAATGACACTGAGCAACTGCTTTGCTAGAGAACGCAGTCTATAACAGAATCTTCTAAATTCATATTTTCAGTTGTTTGCTACAGAGACATACAGATTCATTTTATTACACTCTATTAACTACCCCCTGCCATGCCTTTGGCACTCTAAAACCTGCTTAGCAAAAGGGAAATTACATCCATACATTTAAACTCTCTGTGTACTGGGGAGTTTCGAAGTATAAAATGCATTTTTTAAGTACACCTTTTAAAACAACTAAAATGTGGTGAAATCGTCTTTGAAATGCAACATGACAGATGGACAGAAAACTTTACTAGCATGATGGATGGGTCCTTTATTTATTCCTCTGTGAATGGCTGCTGATCATAATCACTTTTATAGCTTGACTGCAACAAAAAGGATTATTTCTTTTGTCCTGGAATCTCAGGATGAGAATATTTGTTCAAAGGATGAAGGGACCAAATTAGACTGAGCTACTGGGGCATAATAAATTCACAGCAATCACAAGCCAGTGTTCTTTAATTCTTAAGACACTATCAACTTTAAATATTCTGATCCTCTCATAGTTAGCTCGCTTATCCTTTTGTCCTTATTGAATTAACTGCCTTTTCTTTTACATTGTCTCCTGAGGGGACCTCATTTTAAATCTTTTCAGCTTAATTCCATTAATTGGCATATTGTCTGGTCTCATGTTCTCCTCCTGGGTCTTGAACTTATGTTCCCCTCAGTTCTTAAACTCCTTAGCTATATTTTGCAGCTTTGAATGACAACTTGCTCCATCTGTAGACAAAGCATGTGCATTCTTATCTTTCACTTCCAGGCTAATGTTTAACAATGAATTCACAGTCCTGGCAGTTTATCAGCCCATTAAATAAGCCCAAGTGCAGAGTTCCTTGATTTTAAAGCCATCATACTGAAATCCAGGGGTATTGGTTCACTAATTTGAGCATAATTTAAGAGCTAACAATTCTACATTACGGGAAATGGATCAAAGGTAGATATAATTTGTCTCTCAGGTCCTCCTGTCTAGAGCTGAAACGGATCTGGGGTCATACTACCTTGGATTTATATCCTATGTTTGCCATTTATTAGCTAGGTTGACCTAGCTAATACCTCTCTAACCCTCAGTATTCTCTTCTCTAAAATGGGAGTGAAAATTAAAATTCATTGCAAAACAGTGTCATAATGAAAACTTAATGGGATTATCTTTGTAGGATGCTTAATATAACATTTGGCCCATGGTAAATTGTCAGTGGTAGCTCTCATTATCATCATTAGAATTAACACCCCATTGCATCCATGAGTGGTGTATTTTTATCCTTCCTGCAAAACGCATCTAAGTCCTGCCTTTTCTAAGACTTCAGATTCCACATGGAGAATGTCATCTTGGGAGATAGGCTTTGTGCAACTTATTTGTCATACAGTCTATACCACCATTGCAATCATCCTTTCTTTTTTTCTTTTTTAATATTTTATTTTTATTTTTCCTTATTTTTTTAAAGATTTTTTTTAAGTCTATCCATTTATTTTAAGAGAGAGAGAGCCCATGCAAGCGAGCAGGAGAGGGGCAGAGAGAGAGAGCGAGAGAGAGAGAGACAGAGAGAGAGAATCCCAAGCAGGCTCTGCAGCATCAGCACAGAGCCTGACATGGGCTCGACCTCATGAACGGTGAGATCATGACCTGAGCTGAAATCAAGAGTCAGACATGTAACTGACTGAGCCACCCAGGCACCGCATCATCATCCCTACTTTTAATTAAATTGCAAGTACCTTAAATAGAGAGACCATATCATACCTCTTTACAAATACAGGATCAGCACAAATGCCTCCCTCACACACAAAAGTTGGTATAACTATTTATCAACAATAAGTGCATGAGAAGTCAGAATTTATTTTCATCTTATTTTTATGAAGAGGCCAAACTGGAAGCAGATTCCCACAGGAGATAGAAGCAAGATTATGGAACTAATTAGAGGGAAAAAGCTTAGGGAAAGAAGAGGAGAGATGAATCTATCATATGAGCCAGTCTTCATTATCCATAGATGATAGAATAATTAAGCGATAAACACAGATCTTAATGCCCATATTCACAATACTCCGTTTAATAATTGAACAATCCCATTGCATTCAATCATCGAATACTTTCAAACAGGATTTGGAACACAATCTAATATATATTTCAGAGACCAGCCCATGAAAGAGATTGGTATTTAGCCCACTGGTAATTGTCAGGTGCTTTACTAATAGCATATTAAAACAGGATGCTAAGTTGTTGTTCATCATTTGGACTCTAAAAGCGATTTTAGAGCAGTATCCTTAAGGAGTTTCTATCCTAGATAGATCAAAATTCTCAAGAACTCCAAGCTCATCCAAATTCCTAGGGAATCTCTGTTGATGGCATGGGACGAAAGTGGATTGAGAGGGCTGTTTAAGAATCCAAATATTCTCCCATCCAAGTACTAACCAGGCTCCACCCTGCTTAGCTTCTCAGATCAGAGGAGATCCGGCGTGTTCAGGATGGTATTGCCATAGCCTGGGTGGCTCAGCCAGTTGTGTCTGACTTTGTCTCAGGTCATAATCTCAGGGTTTGTGAGTTCATGCCCTGCGTCAGGCTCTGTGCTGCTGACAGCTCAGAGTCTGGAGCCTGCTTTGGATTCTGTGTCTCCCTCTCTCTCTGCCCCTCCCTGACCACACTCTGTCTCTCTGTCTCTGTCTCTGTCTCTGTCTCTCTCTCAAAAATAAATAAACATTAAAAAATATATATTTTTTAAGAAAAAAAAAAAAAGAAAATACAAGTATTCTCAGGGCACCTGGGTGGTTTGCTCAGGTAAGTGAATGGCTCTTGATTTCAGCTCAGGTCATGATCCCATGGTTTGTGAGGTCAAGCCCTGCATTGGGCTCTGTTCTGACAGTGTGGAGCTTGCTTGGGATTCTCTCTCTCCCTCTCTTTCTTTGCCCCTCCCCCACTTGTGCTCACTCTCTCTCTTAAAATAAATAAATAAACTTAAAAAAAAAAAGAATCCAAATGTTCTCCAAATTTGAAAATTTAGAGGTTGGCCTTAGTTCAGTGCATCATGACTCAATCTTATTTCACCACCATTTCTTCTCCTTAACATATCTCTTTCAGTATAAAAATATGAATAGCCAAAAACGAATTCAAAGATTTCATATCATCTACTTAGAAAATCATGTATTTTTGATATTGTAAGTACAAATACTTGAATGGAACTAGATTCTGGCCCTTGAAATCATATTAGTCATTTTTTACAAATTTGAATGGATGGCAAAACAACTTTCATATAAATATGGAGACTGTAGAAGAAATAAATAGTAGTAAGCCTATCTCAGGCTGGTCATTTCACAGAGTCAAGTGACAGAGATAATGCAATTAGCATGGAGGACACAATCCTCAGATGAGCAAATCACCTTGACTTTATTTCAAATCCAGAGGGTCACCTTAATATTACCCATGGGGGGGGGGGGAGGTCCCAAGTGGATAATAAAGACAGGCAAGAAAATCTACAATACTGATTTAGAAAATGACTTTAAATGCAGGCATCAGAAATGCCAGACCAAGATTGTTACTTTTGGGATGAAAGAAAAAGAAATAATAAGTAGAGGGCTGGGGATAAAAAAAAATACATATCACTGAAGCAAAGATTATAATAACAAATATTCTGTCTGGCTCCATGTAACAGAAGCACGACTAGTGTATCTTAGTTGAAAAGATGTTTATTTTCCTCATGCCATGATGTGGCCAGAGTAGGGCACTCAGGTTTTGTATGGTGTTTCTGCAAAGCTGGAAGGAGCCAGATTCCTCTCTCTCTCTGCTTCTCCACCGTTAATGAACAGCTTTCATCCTCATGGCTGCAAGCTGCCTGCTCCATCCTCAGGCAGAGAGAAGAGTGAGAGAGCAAAAGCAAAGGGCAAAAATGCAAAAAAGATACATGCCATTTGAATGTTCCTCCTTTAACAAGCTTTCCCACAAGTACCTTCCAGTAACTTCTACTTACATGTTGCGTGTCCCTTGGTGGGTATCTAGGGAAACTGGGTTATTCATTTAGGCATAATGTCACCCTAGGAAATACTTAGAGTCCATTAGGGAATAGGAAGGAGAGAAAATATCCTGGATAGGCAACTGATAATGTCTATCAAAAATGTCTTGTCGAGGGGCGCCTGGGTGGCTCAGTTGGTTGGGCGTCTGACTTCAGCTCAGGTCATGATCTCACCGTCCG
Organism: Felis catus; assembly: GCF_018350175.1. Lineage (NCBI taxonomy): Eukaryota > Metazoa > Chordata > Mammalia > Carnivora > Felidae > Felis > Felis catus. The sequence continues at coordinate 49,686,792 of NC_058379.1, forward strand.
TGAGTTCGAGCCCTGTGTCGGGCTCTGTGCTGACAGCTCAGAGCCTGAATCCTGCTCCAGATTCTGTGTCTCCCTCTCTCTCCACCCCTCCCCAACTCACGCTCTGTCTCACTCTATCAAAAAATGAATAAGCTTTAAAAAAATGTTTTGTTGACATTTTTTCTTACAGTGAATAATGTTTTTAAATTATTTTATAAGTCATGCCATCTTGTGAGTAATAGATTCGGAGACCCAAATGAAAGTAAAGTTGAATGTCTCCAACTTACTCCTCCCTAGGAGTTACTTCTCCTTCTAAAGAGCAACTTGAATGATCAAATTTCCCTCCCCTCATTCAATACCCCTATTTCCAAGGATGCCTTTTTTGACCACCTTATTTAAATTTTTTTTTCCAACGTTTATTTATTTTTGGGAAAGAGAGAGAGACAGAGCATGAACGGGGGAGGGGCAGAGAGAGAGGGAGACACAGAATCGGAAACAGGCTCCAGGCTCTGAGCCATCAGCCCAGAGCCTGATGCGGGGCTCGAACTCATGGACCACGAGATCGTGACCTGGCTGAAGTCGGACGCTTAACCGACTGCGCCACCCAGGTGCCCCTTGACCACCTTATTTAAAATTACGAGCTCATCTCACCCTGGTCCTGCCCTTTATTATACTTCCTATACGTCTCTTTTGCACCACTCCCCACCTTTTTTATCTTCTAAAGTTCTACATGACTTTCTTGCTTATTGTCTGTCTTCTCTCCCCCCTTAGAAAGTAAGCTGCATGTAAACAGAGACTTTTTTTGGTCTCTTTTGTTCACTGCAGTCTAGGTAGTTCTGGGTGTAGAGTTAATGCTTACTACATATTTTTGAATGAATAAAGGAAGTAATGAAAGGATTACAGTGATTACTAATACAGTACTTAGTTTAAAGGAAGCAAAGACAAAAGTGAGACAATCTGAGACCTTGAGTACCCTTGGTGTAAAAGCACTACGTTGAAACCCAATGATGTTGGCTTTTTCCAAGAGGTGGATGTTGCCAGGCATTGGATGCTCAGAGGGCTGAATTCAGTTAGATGATGTTTTGAACCTATGAAAGTCTATACTTTCAACTGCTAGAAAATTATCTTAAAACATGAGACTGTTTTAGAGAATTCATAGATCGTGGGTGCTTTGGAGAAGGTTTTGTGATTCTAAAATCTCTGAAAGCATTGTGCATTTGGTTTGAAAACTCATCTGAACTTGACCTTGCAATAAAGGGCATATTTTAAACCATCTAATAAATAAAATGTACCTGCATTTAAACTTTTTCCGTACAAAAACGTTAAAAGGAAAGGTTTCAAAACATAAATCCAGCACCCAAGTGAATTGGCTGCAGTTTTATGATCAACAGTAAAAGCTGTCATCTGGTTTGTCAATTATACACAAACTAGAAGGTCTACAAGGAGGTCTCCACACAAAGGACTTTAATGACTCACAAAAAGTCTACATTAGAATATGTGTCAAGGAACAGCTAATTAATAGGTGCCTGGGAAGGAAAGACTGACATTAATGTAAATTAATGACATTATGGAATACGGTGACAATCTACAACTGAGGATTTACATAATCAGTCATTATAGCTCCTGGTTGTCTCCCAGGTCAATAATGTGCAGTTTTAAGGCATACTAATATGTATTTACTCATTAAGTTACAATGGCTTCTAAGAGAGAGTGTGGGTCTCTAGTTGAATTAATTCATATTTAAATTATAATAGCAGATAACTGCTTTACAGATTGGAAGTACAATACATAAATTCAAAAATGTAGATTAAATATAGGTCATGTAGAAAAGTCTTTGTGTTTCTTATTTGTGTTATAGACAGTTTATGAGCTAACTAAACCATCACAATTAGAGGCTCAATTGAGACTGCGTCTTAGATCTGTATTTATCTTGGATTACTAGAAAAGACTGCACAGGGTATCCTTGGCAAGCATGGAGGAGGTAAAGGGTAGTGAGTCTGGAGGAAGAGACGCATTTGCTACCTTTAATCTGGTCATAAAAGCACAGCAGAGTCTCAAAGCAAAATGCCAACTGTGATGACAACAAATTATTCCAGGTCCCAGGTATTCCTTGTGACCCTTAAAAGTGAAAAATCGCTAAGTGATAATTACATTTGACACTTTGAAGTAACTAGTCTAACATATATTTTTTTTTGCTTCTAAATTACCACAACGAATCACAAAAAACGAATACAAAATGAAGCTTGCTACTTTGAGGAGGCCAATCATATTGACCTACTTGTTTATATAAATCCAATGCTTCCTTAACAAGGTTCTGGCCAGACAGACTCACCTCTCTACCTATTGCAATAGCAAATTTCCTGTGTCCTGCAATTTGTTTTCATGTTTTCAAAAATCTCAAAGGACTATGCTTATGGCAAAGTCTTTACAGCCCAACCCAGAACATGAAAGATATCGTCATTCCACTGGTCATTGCCAAAGTCACCTACACACAGAAGTTAAACACTGACTTATCTCACTGCCAGTGATAGAGGCCAGATTCCTGCTTTTAAAATGCACATGAAATTGGGTAGATTTTTCTCTTAGAAGACAAACAACATGTTTTCAGGTTCCCCAATGGCTCTGTCTTTTTGGATGAATGGCCTCTCCTGCTTCAGAGAGGTCACATAGCCCAATGTGGGGCGAATTTATCATATCATAATGCAAATGCCTTTTAAATAGGCTGCGAGGCAATGCTGTCACAGCATTTGGCTGCACCAACACTTCATTTAGGGATCAGCATTAATCCCTCATTTGCATGGACACTGACTTCTCTCTCAAATGACATTAATAGGCATTATAAATCTACTTTTTACTTGCTAGCACTGTGCCAAGGTATAATGCTATGGGAAAGAACTATATGGGAATTGCTTTGGACAGCCAGCCTATGTGTATAGTCAGCATCAGCCAATGTCCCGGCCAGTCAGAATTTGATAACACCAAGCGGGATACAGAACACAAAAAATATAATATTAGAAATTTGCCAAAGTTAAGGAAAGGATGGTGCATAAAAACAGATTATCTCAGAGTGCCTGGGTGGCTCAGTTAGCTAAGTCTCTGAGTCTAGGTTTTGGCTAAGGTCATGCTATCATGGTCCTGAGATGGAGTCCCGAGTCAGGTTCCTCACTGGCCATGGAGGCTGCTTAAGATTCTCTCTCTTCCTCACACTCTGCCCCTCCCTCGCTCACACTTTCTTTCTCTCAAAAAAAATTAAATTAAAATTAAAATTAATAAAAAACATTATTATTTCAATGGACTGTGATTGGGAAAGATGGCCTAGTATGTTTTCATATTATCTGATACCTTCAAAATTTGGCCCAGAGAAGAATGTGGGGGAGGTAATAAAATGGGGTAAAATGTGTGATAATAAATGACTTTTAGAAAAAAAATATGTGTGGGATCAATAGCATTAGGTCACTTTAATTAGTAAATTCTATCTATTTGAGGGCTGTGCCCCGTATGAACTGGTTGTGGTCCATGTTAATTAGCCATTAAATTGCAACAGAGCATATGTTTAGGGTCATACTTTCTCAACAGACAGTAGAGAAAGGAGAAACAAGGTAGATTTTGGCTTAATCCCCACAGAAACTTTTTACATAGACATTTAAATACGTCACTAAAAATGAGACTTCACACAAAACTCAGCTGGATATAAATCTAGAGTAATCATTCCCAGTGGCCAGCTGCTGTGTTCCACAGTCTTCTTGACTCTTTGAGTTTGGGGTTCTGTCACCCTTGTCACTCTTCCATAGGATGTATCTTGCCCGATGCCTCCTTTTTCTTGTTAATTTTTAAAAAATGTTTTATTTATTTTTGAGAGGGAGAGAGAGCACGAGTGTGTGTGGGGGAAACAGAGAGAGGGAGGCACAGAATCTGACGCAGGCTCCAGGCTTTGAGCTGTCAGCATAGAGTCTGACACGGGGCTTGAATTCACAAATCGTAAGATCATGACTTGAGCCCAAGTCAGATGCCCAACTAACTGAGCCACTCAGGCACCACCCACCCCCGCGCCAGTGCCTCCCTTTTTAAAAAGAACTATTCTCTCAAATAGGTCTAAAGAGTAGTTCTCAAAATGCATAAAAGTTTCTATTTCCTGGTTAGATGAGGTAATTTGTTGCAGGCCATTGCACACACTTAAAACAACAAGAAAAGCTATATAAAATACCAAACTCATCTTTTGAAAGGTGTCAGTTCCCTAAGCAAGGAGGATAAGGGGAATTAAGATTTCAAAAAATGAACTGCAATCTCTAGTCAGTTTTCCTTGGGGAGGCACTTTCCATGCTGAGTGTGGGATAGAGATAGCATCTAAGATCCATCTGGGTAGAAAACTTCTTCCTGGGGAGTGAGAGACCATGAGGGCTTTTAAAGAGCTTAGGGGGTGAGGAGAAAAAGTTGGAGAGTTGAGTGGCCTCCAACTCCTGACAGGTTTCCCCTCTCAAGTCACTTGCTGAATTCTGAAGGTGCACACTATAGACGAATAAAAAGCTAAGCCACAGAGCTCTGAGAAACAGTGGAATTTTCTTACTCTTGTCTTTGCAAAACAAACGTTAGAGTTCAGAACCTGTCAGAGGGAAGGACATCAATAAGTGTACAAGGCTCTTGTTTGAAAGCCAGGGAGGGCTATGACACATGAAGGAGGGTGAATAAGGTGTAAATGTATTATTACCAAAACTGGAAACCAGGCTAACTGTTTCTTGCTTAGACGAAGGTGATTAGCTCCCTAATCCCACCTGTTGAGAAGGGGAAACTTTTATTCCTGTTTGGAAAAAGGTAATTTCATTCATAGCCACTGTAGTTATTTTATATGAAACCTCTATTACTCTACATAAAAAATTTACTAGAAATGCCAAGAGACAGGACAACATAACCAAGAGAAAAATATAGAGGCTCACACATATCCAGATATTAAAGTTAGTACACAAAGATTTTAAATACCTATAATTAACACATTTAGGAAAACCAAGGAAAAGGTAGAAAAAGAGATGAAAAGATAATCTCTTCAGAGTATTGAAATCTTGAAATCATGTACAAATTCCAGGCCTGAAAAAAAATCTAAAATTAATCAGATGAATTAACAGCAGCAGACATAGCAAAAGACAAGATTAGTGAACTGGAAGATGATGTCAAAACGTATCTTGTATGTTACATTGTACTAGCATTCCTAATCAGTGCAATAAGGCAAGAAATTGGAATAAGGCACAAAGATTGAAAAGGAGGGCATATAATGCTCATTAATTGCAAGTGACATGACTGTGTACGTAGAAAATGCAAGTGGAATCTACAGCAACTGTTAGAATTAATAAGTGGACTTAGCAAGGCCACTAATATAAGACATTATACAAAATTAAGTTGTACTTCTATATATAAGCAACAAAACAATAGAAAATAAAATGTTGACATTTTACATAGCACCAAAAACATCCAGTGTTTAGGACTAAATCAAATAAAAACACTACAACTTAACAGAAGTTGTACAGAGGTTTTAAAGACCCAAGTCAACAAAGGGAATATAATGTTCATAGATTAGATTCATTATCATAAAGATATATTTCCGTTTAATTTATTGATTCAGTAAATTCTAATCAAGTTCTCAGTAGTTTTGTGGTGTGTGCATGTGTGTATGTATGTGTAAACTGGCAAGTTTCTTCTAAACTATATATGAAAAATACTAAAGCCTAAGAGTGGTCCAGGAATATCGAAGAAGGATCTAGAGGACTTATGCTACCAGATAATCAGATTTTCTATACATCTGTAGCAATTAAAATAGTGTGATATTAGTGCAAGTTTAGACAAATAGATTAATAGAAGAGAAATAAAATAGAAAGCCCACATGTATATGGTTATTTGATTTATTACAGTAGCTACATTGAACTGCAGTGGGGAGAAGATGGCTTTCTTTCCTAAATGAGGCTGAGTCAGTTCGATATCCATATTTAAAAAAAATTAATCTCTACCCTCTACCTCATAGTACACTCAAAAATCAATTTCAGATTGATTGAAGGTCTAAATGCACACATAATAAGGCTTCTTCAAGATAATATTGGAAAATACCTTCTGACCTTTACCTCTGGGGTGATCTGGAAAGACAGATATTAGCAGAATCTGGGGAGAGCTCTAAAAGCATAGGAAGCTCTTGCAGGGGAACTGGCTGCATGACGTGTCTAGACACACAAGGTCTCAGGCAGCCTCAGTGAGTCCCTCTGGTCTACCTGTGGGTGTGTCTGAGAGGCAGGGAAAGCATGCAGACCCCAGATGTGAGTTTGGTTGGGTGACATGACGAATGATGGAAGTCATAAAATCCAGGAGCAAAATTCAGGTCCACATGGAGAATCAGCATCTGAGGTGCAGACCTGCACATGCCCTCCCCACCCCAATTTTTAGCTAACATGGAAGGATCACATAGTAATGATAAACAAAACTGGCTAGCATTTATTAAAGGGCTTGCTGTGTGTCAGTCTCATTATGTGTTTTCCATGTTTTAATTCACTTGATTTTCACAAAACTCTATAATGGAGTTATTGCTATCAAACTCACTTTACAAATGAATATACCAAGGCACAAAAGAGTATACTGGCTTACCCAAGGTCTTAGAGGCAATCCTGGGTGGAGCCAGGATTGAAACTCTGGCAGTTTGGTTCCCAGGAGAATAGGTGTTTTTGTTTTTTTTTTTTTTAATTTTTTAAAAAAAATTTAATGGTTATTTATTTTTTGAGGGAGCGAAAGACTGTGAGCAGGGAAGGGGCAGACAGAGAGGGAGACACAGTATCTGAAGCAGGCTCCAGAGTCTGAGCTGTCCACCCAGAGCCTGATGCGGGGCTCAAACTCATGAACTGTGAGATCATGACCTGAGCTAAAGTAGGACACTCAACTGACAGAGCCACCCAGGCGCCCCAAGGAGAACAGTTTTCATTCTTCTGAAGCAATCCTGGAGGACGGACTCAGATGGCAATTTCTACCACCTTGAGGAAACAGGGTACTCGAGTTTAACACTGAATAGAAAAATTACTAAATCTACATTACATTTCTTGTATATCTAAGTTTGTGGACTAAAGTCTGTACTCTTCATTCTAGAAGTAAAAGTAGAGGAAATACTCTGAAAAGTGCATACACTGTATCCTAAGCATTTTTTGCAAATGTAATTTTGAATTGGGAGTAACTTCATGTTAATTTTGTGAATGAAGAAACTAGAGATTTATATACACAGAGTTTCTAGGTAGATAATATGGCAGAAGTAAGATTATACTGTGGGATTCTTCATCTGTGATTTATTGCTCTATTCACCATGACCAGTCCCAACCCATTCTGAAAACAAGCTCAACGAAAATTGAACGCCATTAATTAGTAGATTACACAAATTCTACATTCAAGGTTTTTTTTGGTTCCTAGTTATAGATGATTAGGAGAAAAAGCATCAGTGAATGATTAGCTAATTATTTTCTAATTTAGAGGTAAATGTGAATGAGTCAAGGAACAATAATCAGATAGGATTTGCTGTGCTTTCTAACCCACCTTTTGGATAGAATAGTGAAGCCTAGAGATTTTCCTTTGTCCAAGATCCCAATCTTTTGCAAGCTTCCTAAAGCTGTCATCATTTTCATCCATGCCTTTCCGGAAAAGAATATTTCCAGAGCAACTAATAGCCTTGTGTTACTAAGAAAAAGAAGAAGAAAGAAGAAAGCAGGTGTTGATGCCACCAGGAGAAAAAACACAGCTCTTCTGGCCTTCACCTGGTCCATTCCTGGCTTTCACAGCAGAGAAGGAACACATTTTCTCAGCCAGGTAAGTCTTCTTTCCCTAGAAACTTTATTGTAGGATTTGGGTGTCAAGTTAAATCCTGAGCCCTCGCGGATTGACAGGACTTTCTGAGATGAGGTGTGTGAAATGTTCCAATATTAAAGATGATGCCATATTGCAGATAATTTTAGATAATCTCTACACACACTCTTGATCTCATTTGATCTCCATGGTAAACCAACAGGAAGGTGTCTTTTCCAATTTACAGAGGATAAAACTAAGGCTCAGAGAGATCTGGTTGCTTCCCCAAGGTCACAGAGTTAGTAAATGGGAGGATTGAGAGTTGAACCTGAGTGTTTACTGATTTCAAAACTCATGTCCCAGGCTCCTGCCTTTTTGGGAAATTTCTATTTTTTACAAGGTAACAAATAGGGGTTTAGTGTAATGATATATTGGATTTTTTTAAGACTTAGAGAAACGTGAACATTAGTTAGCAAGTTGAAACTGCTAACTTTATGAGTGATAAATCACGATAGACATGAATTGTATAGCACCTATTTATAATTTTCTGAATAAAAGATATATATAGATATATATAGATATATAGATATATACCCCTCATTTATTATCTTGGTCCTTTCAGCTCCCTTTGGGTACACCAAAGGCACCCTGCTTCTTCTGGATCCAGCCGTGTTCAAGTTCACACAATCTCAAATCTCATAGGGCTCCAGAGTGGGAGAATGGGTTTCACTTTAAAATGACTAGAAATCTTATGTCTTAAGTTAACTGAATGTATTAATCCTAGTCAATATTTTCCATTTCAAATGAAACACTCACTCCCTCTACTTATCTAAGGGCGTTAATTTGCTGTAAGTATTCAGGTTAATGCCAGTGTATTAGCTTCCTATTGTTGCTGAAACAAATTACCTCCAATTTAGTTGCTTATAGCAACACGACTTTATTACCTTACACCTCTGAAACTGAAACAGGTTTCACTGGGCTGAAACCAAAGTGTAGACAGAGCTGCACTCCCTTAAAAGGCTTTAGGGTGTTAAAAAACAAACAAACCAGTATTCATCTGAGTACATTCTAAAGATCTTATTGCCTTTATTTTAGGATTCAGGAATCACGCAGCATCCGGTCTAGCAGATAGAATGGAACTCCAAGGACCTGCACACAGTGAGACTTTTACAGACAGAAGGGAGCGGGAACTAGGAAGTTAGACTAGGCAAAAAAGGCTGGTTGGTTATTGCAAGATTACTTTCCATTTGGGGGATGGCAGGGGTCTATCAGGTTACCTAACTAGTGCTGAGTAGGTGATTCCTGATTGGCTGGTTTAAGATTCCATTTGTGGGAGAGCTGAAATTGTAATTAAAGTGAGTCTCAGTTTGGTGACAAGGATTTAGCTTAAGCAACACCACTTGGGGCCTGCTGTCTTATCTTTAACAAGGGGAAAATCTTTCTTCACCTTTTCCAGCTCATAAAGCTGCATTCCTTGACTCGTGGCCTCTTTCTGCATTTACAGAGTCAGCAATGTGGCATCTTGAAAACCGTTTTCTCCGTCCTGTAGCCTTCTATCTCTCTGATCTCCTGCCTCCCTATTACAAAAACCTCTACACAGGGCCTGCCCAAATAATTCAGGGTAATTTTCTCATCTCAAGATCCTTAACCTAATCACATCTGCAAAGTCTCTTTTGCCATATAAAGTAACATCGCAGGTTCCGGGATGAGGACGTGCACACCACTGTGTGGGGAGACAGGGGTCATTATTTGACCTACCAAAACCAGAGAGTGTTTTTCTATTTTACACTGTAACATAGTGGAAAAGAGATTACAGGGCATATTATCGATGTTGAACTATTTGTAAGCGTTTTAGGAATGGTTTATTTTTCAACCAAGCTAATTGTAAATAGTCATTATCATATTATAAGTACTTTCTTTGGAAAAGCTAATAATAAACTAAAGCAACAGAAATGAATTAAGCTCCATTTCCTTGAGCATTGCATGGTAATTGTTCTCCAAAGATGTATTGCTGTTTACCTCACTGGTGAAGTAAATAGGAGTCTTGCCCACAAACAGCAAAGGATAATAAAAATAAAACACTTAATATCAGCCACTTGTGATTCAGAGGGTTTTGGTTTACAGTTTCAAAAGCTTTTCACAAAACTAGGAAGTTGCAATAATATTTGAATCCGTGTCATTCAGATGTCTTTGCAACGCAAACAAAGCTCCATCAATTGAACAACCAAACCACTGTTCAAATTAATCAGTAGGAACTTGATAAATTCCACTGATGTAGAAAATTAGCACTTTGCATGTTTCCCAGATTTTGATTTCATTTGGGCGTCTGGTCATGAATTATAACCACTCTTCTTGGACTCGAGCTATTTCACTTGAAATCCATTATTTCTAGCAGAATTATGAGTCTTGTTAGGGAAATGCCAGCTATTTCCATTTTGAGCATCTGCACTGCAGTTCTATTATTAACATGGAGCTCATTTTAAAAAGGGGGGGAAGAATTAGATTTGTGTCTTTGGGGCAGTGGGGGAGGTGGAGGTGGTGGTGACTGAGGCTTTAGTGAAACAAACAAGCTCACAGAGCTGCTTCCAATTGACACAGCTGTCATGTAAATATCTGTCCCTGCTGTATAGCTAAGGGATCCTGGGCTTAAAGACCTTGTAGCCATATGTAAACAATGCAGGGCTGATGACAGGTTTACAGCACTGGAGACAACATGTGCAGCTGTTTCATCCTCCTTCCTAGAGTGAGATACAAATGTTCAGGAGGCAGATCGCAGATGCTTAGAACTGAGTTCTAGAAGCTTACAGGGCTTCTCCTGCTTTTGCATCGCTGCCTTACAGCTCAGGTTCTACAGCCAGGGTGTGAACTCCTCTGGGCAGACTCCCTACTGGGTCTCTCCCTGCTCCCCCTTCCTCTGCTCTAGTCCAGACCATTGTTTCCCCTGAGGGACACTTAGCAAAGCATTTCAATGCCTGACCCACACACCTCTGTGCTCTGCATTGATCAGAGGCCTCTCCAGATCAGAGATCTAAGAGGCTAAGGCCCAGATAAGTCATTTACTCTGTTCCCTGCTTTTCACCCTCTTCTCTTCACAACATCCTTTCCAGTATTCAGCACAGGCTCATTATAAAAGAATCGAACAGGAAACAAAGTATTATTTCAGCCAAGGTTCACTTGATACAAGTGAAAGCCCCTGTGGATGTGACCTGGAGAACAATTACTATGTGCAAGTCAATTTGGAGAACATTTGTTTTGCTTCTCTTTCAGCTCTTAGAATTAAAACTGGGGTGCCTATGCACAATTTTCAGGCCAGTAAACCCCTCGTTTTGGCTTTTGGATGGTTATTTGGATTCATCTGGTAAGCAAAGTATTTTACAATCTAAGTTATCTGGAACCCCAAATTATTTTGTTTTCTGGTCACATTATGTGATCATGGACAAAAGCCCAAGGCTGATGTTTAAGCTTTTCCCCCCTTATTCGAGCCATTTTCTTTAGAAATATAGAGGATATTCAGATTTATGAGCTCTATTATTAGACTAAATCGACTTAAATCCAGGCATAACCACTGTGATTTTGGGCAAGTTACTTAAGCTATCTCATCTTAAAACTTCTGTAAAAGTGGATAATCATAGTACTTTTAGGGTTTTTTGTGGATGAACTGGACAATCTATACCAAGACTTTAGTTTAATTTCTGGCACATAAGAAGCAACCATTAAATATGAGTTATAATTATGATTCTCTTCTTTTAGGAATACTGGCATAAATTAGAATCTCTTTTCAAAAGAAAAATAAAAACTTACCAAATCCATACACAAATAGCCTCGCAACATCTAACCATGTAATCACCAGAGATTGACCCCAAATGAAGTCTTCCCCCCAAAACCATCACCTATTCTGGGTCTAAGATACTATATATTTCTCAGGGAGGTTCTTTTCTGTCCCATCAGTCTGAAATCTCAACCCTATTTTTTTTTCTGAAAAAGTACTAAGACAGGGACCCAAATAAAAGCAACCCAGAAACCATAGAGCCCCTACTTTTATGAGAAAGGAATAGAAAGGTCTAAATGATGGCCCAAGCATTTTACATTGTTTAGCAGTCCGAGTATACATGCCCAGCTACACATTGAGTTGCAAAGCTTTTGTAGACAGAAGTGGCAATTTAAACACACTGGGAATGTTATTTCTTTGGAAAAGCTTGTTTTAGCTTCCAACAATTGACACATAGTCAATCTTATGTGGCATACTAATGTAAATGGTATTCTGTTTTAAATTTCATTTTTTAAAAATGTTTATTTATTTTTGAGAGAGAGTGAGAGAGAGAGAGCGAGCAGGGGAAGGGCAGAGAGAGAGGGAGACACAGAATCTGAAGCAGACTCCAGTCTCTGAGCTGTTAGCACAGAGCCCAACGCAGGGCTCGAACTCACAGACTGCAAGATCATGACCTGAGTTGAAGTCGGACGCTCAACCGACTGAGCCACCCAAGAGCCCTCCTGTTTTAAATTTCAAATTCCAATTGCTCAATGCTAACGTATAGGAAAGCAGCTGACTTTTGTATATTAGCTTTGTATCATGCAACCTGGTTACAATCACTTATTAGTTCCAAGTGTCTTTTTTGTTGTTAATTCTTTGGGATTTTCTATACATATGAATGTATTTTTATTGTCAATATTTTGTTGTCTAGGCTCTGTGAAAAAATGTCTGCATTTGCTAGGTTCCTTATATTGTGCAAAATGTATGACTAAATTAACATTAAGAAATAGATAGTATTTCTTTGGATACTTTGGGTTAGGGAGAAAGCAACAAGTTGCTAAAAATTCATCTTTAATAGCTTTCTAGTGATTGCTGAAACCCTTTGTTGACAACGTGAAAGTCATCTTGGAGCCTTGATCGGGAACTGCAACTAAGTAGGACAGCACAACTAAGTGTTAACAGCACTGCTTTGTTTTTATTGCATTTTTTTTATGGTTACCATACATTTATGGCCGATAGTATTAATTTTCTACTTATGGTACTGATTTTAACTTTACCTTTGACATAAATGTCTTTAGGTATAAACAATAAGTTGATACAAAGAAAAATATATATAAACTAAATAAATAATCATGGATATTTATGTGATTTGGTGAACATTTTGAAGGAGGTATACTGAAACTAAATGTTGGAATAAATTAGTCAGACCCATAAATCAGATTGCAGAGGTAAGACAGTTATTAATGGCACTGAAAAACTGTCATAATGCCAGGCAAAATTATTAAGTAGATAAACAATCATTGGTCCGTAAACTGCAATCCCATTTAGGCTGTGTAATCTTGGTGGCTTGCATAAATGCTTGGCTGAAAGTAGAATTCAAAGAACACTTGTGGGACAAAGGAGTGAACAAATGAATTCTGTATTCTCATCTCCTATTGGGCATCACTTTCCCAAATCCTGAAATCTCTTCTCTACCTACCAAGTTTCCACGTTCACAGTTCTTCCCCACGGCTGTCACACTACCTCTGAAAAACCTCAACTACACCAGTAGTTGAAATTACTTTACCCTCTTCCCACAGCTTAAGTTCCCTACCAATTTTAGCTTGATATTAAAAGGATGAAACGGTAAAATAATTCATTCTAAGCAATGGAAGGACTGATACGTTTAATTGCCTCAGAATGGATTACATTTTAATAGAGGCCTTTATGAATCCAAAATAATGTCTACTTGATAAAATGCATTAGTGAAAATCATCTTAAAACTAGATGTATGTCTTTTACATGCTAGCACTCAGACACAAAATAAAGGAATCACATTATTCATTTATCCCCCTACTTTTGAAGTTTTTGTTAAAGAGCAAGCGAATTAGGGGCGCCTGGGTGGCTCAGTCGGTTGAGTGTCCGACTTCGGCTCTGGTCATGATCTCACAGTTCATGGGTTCAAGCCCCGTGTTGGGCTCTGTGCTGACAGCTTGGAGCCTGGAGCCTGCTGCGGATCCTGTGTCTCCCTCTCTCTCTGCCCCTCCCCCACTCATCCTCGCTCTCTTTCTTTCTCCTTCAAAAATAAACATTAAAAAATAAATAAAGTGGGGCCCCTGGGTGGCTCAGGTCATGATCTCACGCTCCGTGGGTTGGAGCCTCCTGTCGGGCTTTGTGCTGACAGCTCAGAGCCTAGAGCCTGCTTCAGATTCTGTGTCTCCCCCTCTCTCTGCCCCTCCCCTGCTCATGCTCTGTCTCTCTGTGTCTCAAAAAAAAAAAAATTAAAAAAAAAATTAAAAAAAAACTTTTTGAAGAGCAAGCGAATTGGAAGATCTGCCAGCGATTTTCTTAATTTTGACTGGCTGTGTTTCACAAGCACCTTGGGAGATTTTAAAATTGCAGTCCCTGGGCCTTACTTCCCAGATACTTGCCTTCCATTCTACACAACCCGTTCTACACTTAAATTCTTAAGTGACCTATCCAAATTCACGCAGACATCTAGAGACCACCTGGAATTACTTTTCTTAACTCTCAGTACAGGAGTCTTTTGGTTATAGAGACTAGAAATATTAAAAGCCACCCTAAAGATTTTCCTAGGTCATAACATTCTTTGTTTTTAAGAAAAGGAGACGTGTTACCAACAAGAGATAATTTGAAATGACTTAATGTTTTGATGTGTTTTGCTTGCATTGTTAATAGGAAAACATCTCATCCAAAATTCATTTTTTATTTAGTTGGTTCATCCATGGAATAGATGTTTCTTCTGCTTGAGGATTTATGTTTTACTTACTATTTTCACATAGTATCCACCTATTTATGATATATTCTAATTATTGGCTAATTTAATAAGCAAATTTATACAAATAGTAATAACTAACATTTGCCAAGCTCTAATTATCTGCCAGTACTATCTTAGCCCCATGTACACGTGTTATAAGAAACTCAAAGGGTATATAACATTATTATAAAAGAATTAGGAAATGAGGAAATAACTGAATGAGGGAATGATAGATAAATATAAACAATTCAGCCACTATTTGGGATTCAATAATTACAGATTATTGAAAAGTCCGCCAAACATTCTAAACACACAATAAAATTTTCCTGAGATAAATTGCTAGCAACAGACTTCACAAATAAATATCTGCTCAACTGTGATAAAAATACAAGCCAATGTGACAGCTGGGAAAATGAAATGTAGTCTACAAAGCAATAATTAATGTGATATTGTTCAAAAAAGGAGAAATAATTAATAACTCAAGTTACATGATTATGAACTTCCAAAGGCATCCAATTTTGTCAATTTTGTGTGTCTATAAGAGAACTAATGAGGCTAAAAAATTATATCTTTCATCTCCAAAAGAAGCATTTACCTTTAGCTGAATAAATCTGCTAATAATGTCAAAATCAATTCACAGTATTAGGGATATCTTCCTCCAAGAGCTGTAGGTTTCAAATATTTCTAATTGCAATGTTGTTCTAATGAAAATGTTATAAGCAATGTGTCTACCTGAGAGGAAATTCTCAAGACATATTATATTAAACTTCATAGTGTGTACAGTTCTGTTTTCGCATTTGATAAATTTATAGCCTCACATTCATGGCGAAAGAGTGGTTATTTACTCTGTTTTATCTTGTGACTTTAATTTGAAGGTTTCCATATCCTTGCTGATACTGGTAATTTTCAGTATGTGCTAGAAATAATGACTGTGTTTATGACACACTGAATATTTTTATACTGTGCTCTCTCTCTAATGGGGTCACAAAGTATTTAAGCACAAAGAATTTGCAGTCACTCTTCCATCTACAAACAAAACAGAATGCATGGAATTTTAGTGTGAAATCCTAATAAATAAGTATTTCTTGTTCCTAATGCCAGATACAGGGAGCAGAGACAATTTGATGGGATAAGTTGAATCTTTCTTAATAGAAGTACTTTTCCTGGAACGAGGCTTTATATATTATGGGTATACAAAATCAGGAAAGAAATATTTAAAATTGCTAATTTATTATGCATGCATTATTTTCTATGCTATAGCTCAGTGGCAGCAGACTACAGGCCTGCCAACCTCTGCAGAATGCCATCTTACACTCCCCTATGGAATGAAGTATAGAACAAATCTACCAATTTTGCTATGTCTCTACTAATGAGATCTACTTGGTGAAATGCTTGTTCATTAAAAACCTAAGAACAGAAATAATGGGATACATGGGAATTGAAGTTACAGGATGTCTCAACACTAACACACTACAAATCATAGTCAAATCATACTTAATAAACAGCCCTGTATGCTCAGACCATTTAACCATCATGTAGCCAGGGGTCTTGCAGTAAGTAAATTCTGTCCACCTCACTTCTAGGACATAAAACCTAGGCAATGCCTTAATTAGATAGTGATTGGGGAACTGGAAGTGACAGTAGTAATGGATGCACAGCAGAGGCAAGTATTTTGCTATCTTTCCAATGTTGCTATACACGAATTAATGCCAAACTCAAGTCAAAGAAATATTCATTTGATTTAGACTTAATTTTTTTTTTTTTAAATCCAGATCATAAAAAATCACCAGGGGAAATTCCCATATGTTTTCAGGGCAATTTGAATACCACCTCCCATCCTGTAATTTTATTGCATTAGAAACTATTCCTTACTACATTCTCCAGGGTAATAGATTATGCCAAAAGATAAAATAATGCTTACTTAGTTTTAATCAGTCAGAAGCTACCTGGGAAAGAAAAAAAGGAAAAGAAGAGGAAAGGAAAAATAAGTTTATTGAATGTCTTCTAGGTGTTAGGTATTTTCATATTTATTATTTAATTAACTAGGTATGTGGGTATGCTAGGCATTATCATTATGATTGCTCCCACTTTAAAATGAAATGTGAAAAACCGAGAGCTGAAGAAGTTAATGAATGTGCTTATAGTCATGGGCTATAATTCATTTGTTTAAATAAACACTTAACAAATAGCTACTATGTGTCAGTCATTTTTCATAATAGTAAAGTAGTGGTGACTCATACAGTTCTGTCCTTGTAAAAATAACATTTTAGTGAAAAAACAGATAATTACATATTGTGGTGGATGCTATAAGACAAATCAGGAGTGTTTGTTGTCATAGAACCTAGCTGAGTAAGGAAGTTCTTCATTAGCTGGATGGACAGACTAGGCTGTTTTGAGGAGATAATATTTGAACAAAGATAAAAAGGGGTAGGAGTTCACCATGTGAAAAGCTCTGGGAAAAATGTTCCAAGGTGAACAATAAATACAAACTCTAATAAATAGAGATGTTTGGTGTGTACGAAGAACAAAAAAGTTAACTCTTTTGGGAGTTAATAAGTTAAGGAGAGATTAGTCAAGGTAAAGTTGAAGAAATAGGCTGTGGCCAAGTCTTTCCGGGCCATCTAGAACATGATAGCATATTTAGATTTCATTATACATGTATTGACAAGCCATTGATTTTTGTTTGTTTGTTTATTTTCCAGTTTCTAAAATATTGCCCATGGTGATTTTGGAAAACAGATTGCAGAGCTTCTGTTTTTGGTAAGGATTGATATGTTAACCCTCCTGCTAAGCACAAGAAAAGATGGACAGGATGTAAAAATCATCTGCTTGGATACATTAGAGAGCTAATAAAAGCATGAGAAATCATGGGTCTTGAGCCCTTTTAGAAAGAAACGTAGATGGGGCGCCTGGGTGGCTTGGTCGGTTGGGCGGCCGACTTCAGCTCAGGTCATGATCTCGCGGTCCGTGGGTTCGAGCCCCGTGTCGGGCTCTGGGCTGACAGCTCAGAGCCTGGAGCCTGTTTCAGATTCTGTGTCTCCTTCTCCTTCTGCCCCTCCCCTGTTCACGCTCTGTCTCTCTCTGTCCCAAAGATAAATAAACGTAAAAAAAAAAAAAAATTAAAAAAAAAAAAAAGAAGAAGGAAACGTAGGTAAGTAAGTGAGACATGTGGGATATCTTTTCTGCAAAAAGTTTCTGCGAAAGCCAAAAGAAACAACTGAGAGAGGGAAGAGCTGAGCAGAAACTTTAAAGCCTTCTGGGGTAGGAGAAAAAATACTGTACTGTGTCTGCCAAAAATGGGGTGGGAGGAGGGGTGGGGCTTGAGTAAATGCACAAGGCTTCAGATTGAGACTCTAAAGATTTTAACTTACTGGTAAGTGTGAATGAGAAGTAAACCAGTTGTTAACCTTAAAAAGCCCACCTTCAAATAATCTTAATTCCTATGATGGGATTAAAATGACCTGTGACTGCTAGCAGCCCAGACTCTCTGCCAGAAGCAAAGGTAAGCTTTCTCTTGATACAGATAACATTCTCCCAGCCTTCAAGTTATTTTATAGCTTCTCAAACACATGTCTATACCAAGCACACAAGGAGACAAGACAATGTGATAAAAACTAAGAGAAAAGACAGACAATAGAAAAATAAATATTGGGGATTCAGATAATGGGGCAATCAAACATGGACTTTTAAAGAAACGATGGACAATATTGGAACTTGGCAGAGAACTGAAAATCATAAAAATGATGGAAATTCTAGAATCAAAAAATACAATAAATAAGGTCTTAGTGGTTGAGGAGAGAGTTGGTTTAACAATAGATTAGACACAGATAAAGAGAAAATAGGTGAAAAGAAAGGATGACTAAAAGAAAAGTGTCAAGAATGAGAAGCAAAAGAACGGAAAATATGCTTTAAAAAGGTAGGGAGTATAGGGAATATCGTTAGAGAATCTGAAATATAAAAATTCTAATTCTGGGGGGAACATAGTGGTGGAAAAGGAGGCATAAGCAATATTTGAAAAAATTATTTCCTGAAACTGAGAAAGGACATCAATTAAAGATTCAGAAGAAACCTTATAAACCAAGCAGGAAAAGAAATAAACTTTTCCTTGATGGATGGTAGGAGAAAATAGCTAAATCCAATGCATATTTATAGTATAAAACAATAATAACAATTTATGAGATTTAAATGTACAGTGAGAGATTCATTTCTAGAATGATGGCATAAGAAAAGTCCATAGACCTGCTTGCCAGAGAAACTACCATAACTGGTAAAAATTCTATTTAAAGAATTCTTAGTTATTTAAACTGTCTAAAAACTCTTCTAAGGCACAGATCAATGAGAAAAAATTACGCAAGAAAATTTACTAAATCTGGGTCAGTGTAGTGGGAGTCTGTGGCCCTTGAGTCCCATACTTCTCTTCCTCCTCCTATAGCTCAATGTGACAAAAACTCCATTCTGGATGAGTGTGACCAAGAATACAGGGCTCTCATGGCCTCCAGTCCCCAGTTACAGTACCCCTCTGGGAGGAGCAGACTTCCAGCACTTCTCATGAGCCCCAACACCAGGTTTCAGAGACTATGTTTCAGGAAAATGCAGCTAGAAGGTCAGGATCTCCATTTCTCTACCCAGCCTCCAAGGACAGAGCAGAAGCATTCTCCTCAGCATGGCTGACTGAGAATATGGGAGCCTGTTTTCCTTGCCCTCTTCCCAGCTTGCTCCTGGGACAGGGATTCCACATCAGGAGAGGCAAGAAAAGTAACCAGAGGCTACCTCCCCAGACATAGTGCCCTGATTATAAAGCAGGGATGTCACTACCAGGGAAGTAATTGTTATCTCCACTTCCAGCCCCTGAACCAGAGGAAAAGAGAAAGTGTAGTATTAACAAAATAATAGACATGTTCATCAGTGTCCAAGAACTCTGGATGGAATAATAAACAAAACATAACAATGACAACAAGAATGAAGCAGCCTAAAAGCTCTAGAGAGTGTAAAACGGCAGAAAGATTTTGGAGGGAGTCAAAATGTGGTGTGGGGTCACTTTCTTGCTTTTGGGGTGGTTGCCTGAGTGTGAACCGTAGCTGCGGTACGACATGGAAAGCTGCAGCTGCTTTAGAGAGTTCGTCATTTTACCGTCTGGGTTACCAGGGGAAAGAGCCCAGGGCAAATGCACTCATTGCAAAGTGAAGGGTGGAATCCCAGGAAGGAGAGAAATGGAGAAGGGCAACCCCAACGGTTATGGCCTGAATCGCGTCCCCCTCAAAATTCATATACTGAAGTTCTAATTCCCAACATGACTGTGTCTGGAGATAGGGCCTTTAAGGAGATGACCGGTTGTGAGATCATAAGTGTGGGGCTCTAATCTGATAGAATCACTTATAAGAGTAAGTGCCCTTGTAAGAAGAAGATGAGACACAAGAGATTCTTTCCTCACCTGCACAGGAGTAAAAGCCACGTGAGGACACAGACAGGAGGCGGCTGTCTCACCAGCCACCAACTCTGCCGGCACCTTGTTCTTGAACTTCTAGCCTCCAGGATGCTGAGAGAATAAATTTCTGTTGTTCATACCAGCCAGTCGGTGACGTTTTGTTATGGTGGCCCGAGATGACTAATACGCCAACATTTTTGTGAAAATTCTAAGAAATTCTCTGGCTGACCAAGGAATCACACATGGTTGTATGGCTCAGAGTGGTTTGCAGTTAGGGGCTGGCAAATCAGAGCTGAGATTGAAGTGGCTGCCCACCAGAGGGGAGATTTTTGTACCTTGAAGGATCTCTTATACCTGGTTTTTTTTTTAATTTTTTAATGTTTATTCATTTTTTTTTTTTGAGAGAGAGACAGAGCGTGAGTGGGGGAGGGGCAGAGAGAGAAGGAGACACAGAATCCGAAACAGGCTCCAGGCTCTGAGCTGTCAGCACAGAGCCCAACGGGGGTGCTCAAACTCATGAACCTGGCTGAGGTCGGATGCTTAACCAACTGAGCCACCCAGGCGCCCCACATACCTGTTGTGTGCACAGCCTTCAGCACGTCTCTGCAATGTAATTGGTAAAGAGCTCAGGGCAGGTTTGAAGCCGCTGTCCCACAGCTGCCCTCAGCAGGACCGGGCACTACACAGATGACCGCAGACCCCGCCAACTTCCTGGGGTAGAAGAGTCTCTCAGCTCCTCTGCTCTGCTCCCAGTCTCAGGCAGGCTGCTGTCTTACACTCAGAGGAAGGTTCCATACACCTCCCGGGGCTCAGGGCATTCCCATGAGGAGTTGGAGGTGGGGAGATGCTGATTGTTTCTATGGCCTCACTTTTCTAATCTCTCATTCCAGCCCACACGCTGTTAGGAAAGTTTTGCAAAGTTGGGGTGATTTCTCCTTATCTCTTTCTTCCATTGCCCTGGGGCTGAAAACAACCATGGGACTCCTTTCTTAGAAATTCTCTATTCCATCGTTTAGCTTTCTTATTCTTAGCTTTCTAATGAGTTTTTTGAAAAGAACTTTTTTTCTTTTTTTAGCTATTCCACATTGCTCTTAGTGTTAGCCCGAGTGTGCTAAGTTTAATAGTTTTGTATTTTTCAAATAACAACTTTGGAGTTTATACTATTTTCCTCATGCAGCAAGTAAGTATCTCCTGCTTCTTCCCTCTATCTGTAGTAAAAAATGAAGGAATAAAAAAGGTTGTCTGTAGAAAAGTTAGGTGATTTGATGCATATTATAAATAATGTTTAACATAGGCAATTTTTTTGAGAAAAGCAAAAGGAAAATGCATGGCAGTTGCAAAATTACTTTCCTTCAAAATGCGTGTATTTGTTTTGTAGGAATGAATTTACTACTCAACATACATTTTCAAGCTCTTTAAAAAATTTTTTTAATGTTTCTTTATTTTTGAGAGAGAGAGGGAGAGAAAGTGTGAGCAAGGGAGGGGCAGAGAGAGACACACACAGAATCCGAAGCAGGCTCCAGGCTCTGAGCTGTCAGCACAGAGCCCGACGTGGGGCTTGAACTCAAGAACCGTGAGATCATGACCTGAGCTGAAGTTGGACACTTAACTGACTGAACCACCCAGGTGCCCTGATGTATTTTCAAGATTTTAATAATTTTTAATATTTATGTAGGAAATGCATCATTATTAAGCTGCCCCCAAAGACCAAAGGTATCATTACACTGAGATATAGCAAGACAAGGTGGAGCAAAATTACTTGTCCCCATGAAATAAGAAGAATTATGTCAACGCTGCTTTCAGGAAGACATGGCCCAAACATAATTGTGGTACGACACTCTTTGTTTTGCTGCCTTATTTTGGTGTTATGATGAGAAACCCAATACTGAAACATGGGGGAAATCCCAAGCACGTGATCTAGGAAAGGTAGGTAGAGCTGATGGTTAACATATTTACCAGACCAACACGTACATCAGCCTATGGCTTTTAACATTTAAGGTAGAGTTGAGTAAGTATATGTGTTAAAGATTCTTCCTGTTTTGCTCACTGTTGTGCATCTGATGCTTATTACAATTTCTAGGACAGAGTGGAATTTCCGATTACTGAAATACAATGACAACATAAATGTTTCAATTTCTCACTCTGTGTTTAGAATCAGCTCTTCTTTATAAAACATCTATGCTATTGAGATTCTACTCTAAGAATTAAAGTCAAGATAGAAAAAAACCTTGCAAATGTTTGGTGTCAAAGGGGACCTTGGTTCATACTCTAATTATGTGTTTGTGTGTGTACACATTAAGGCCCGTTGAGTTGACGTGATTTACTCAAAGTAACACAGCTAGATAATGGCAGAGATGAGTTGATTGCCTATTTAGAAACACAATTCTGTTCTTTAAACCATACTAGGTAAGAAGGTAGGTTTTAGAATTAGACAGGTATGGATTCAAATTGTGGCTTTGCCACTTAACTAACTATATGACTTTCAGCAACTTACTGGTGGTCCATGAACCTCTGTTTCCTTATTTATCAAATGAGGATGGTAATAGTATCTACCCATTTGGATTACTGTGATGATTAAATAAGAAAATACATAATGCTTTCTGTGCCTTCATGCAGCATTATAAACTATCATAATAGTAATTGTTGATGTTGTCATTATTTTACACTATTTTACACTCACACAAACGCGTCAATGAGCTTGCTTTTTGTATAAAGGATAAGTAATAGCTAATTAAATTCCCAGAAAGTAATGAATCAGCAACCTTGAAGCAAGAAATCTGCTCCCTCTTTATTTTTTTATTTATTAAAAAAAATTTTTTTTAATGTTTTTAAATTTTATTTTTGAGAGAGACAGAGTGCAAGTGAGGGAGGGGCAGAGAGAGAAGGAGACACAGGATCTGAAGTGGGCTCCAGGCTCTGAGCTGTCCACACAGAGCCTGACGCGGGGCTCAAACTCATGGAGTGTAAGATCATTACCTGAGCTGAAGCTGGACACTTAACCGTCTGAGACACTCGGGGTCCCCTCTGCTCCCTCTTTAGAGATTAAGGAAAGCTTTGTGGTAGCTACCAAAAGAATGGTTTCTTTCCTTAACAGATTCAAAGTTCTGTTCCTTTCAGTCCTAACTACTGTGGGTAATGGTGCAAGATAGACAATATTAACCATGTTCTGGATTAAATCAGACATGACACACTTTAGCTAGCCCACACACTTTAAGTGGATCTCTTTATTTTGTGTGAGGGATTACTGAAAAAAAATTCCGGTATTTGTGAAAGACTTTAAGAGTGTTTAGATGCAAAATCAATAGCTCTTGAATAAAAACAAGAATCAGATTAAGTTCATGGGTAGCGCTGCTACATGCTAAAATGGGTTGCGTTTGCTTTTGTCAATAAACCATAAATCCATAAATTATCTTAATAGGCATTTAAAGGACCACCGTATTTACAAAATTGAAAATAAAGTGAGGTCAGATTTGAGTTGACAATATAGGAGCGATTAAGATAAAAGGGATAACTGGAATCAAGGAAATGAATGAAGTTACCTCAAGAGAGCAAAGAGGCCAGACCAGATCCTTAGAGAAAATCTTAATTGGGGATCAGCAGATGTGAAAAGAGCCACAGAAAGAGAGAGAGAGACAGAGAAAGAGAGAGAGAGAGAGAGCAAGAGCGCAACAGCAGGCTTTGAAGCAAGAGGAGAAAGAGAAGAGCTTCATTTTGGAGGCAAGGGAGATTTTCTAGAAGAAAGTAAAGAATCAGTAGTGTCAAATACTGTCACACTAACACCTACAGAATTTTTATGCACAAGTTACTTAAGGATAAGAAGGAAAGCTAGTAGCACATCAGTCTTGCAACTGCATTTGTGTTGAAAGAATATAATTTTTATTCCAATTTCATTGTATTGGGTAGGTTGACCAGGGCTGAGGGGGCGGTGGCACAAATCATTGGCAAAAAACCTCCAAGCCACATTTGGTGCCAAAACTATGCAATGGAAAAGCCGAGTTACATGTAAAATAAGAAAAGAACCATTATATATTCCAATAAGGGGCCATTGGTGACTTTTGCAACGAGTAAGTCAAAGAATTGTATATAATGATGAAACAGAAAGTTTGTTAGAAAAGGTGGCCAGAAAGAACAAAGGTAGAATGGTAGTTTGGTGGGGAGGGGTGTGTGGAGAAAGAGCGGGAGAGAGACAGGATAGAGTGCAGGGGTGATAATAACGTGAAGTCAGAGAGGTTTACAAATGGCAGACATCCACATTAGTTGCCATTGACCGTATCACTGAAGTAGGAGGCAAAGGCAGCTGAGCATGAGTGTGCTGAACTGCAATTATGGATTTGAAATAAATGGAAAATGTCCAGATTATCTGCTGCACAGAATAAGCTAGAGAGTTAAGTAGGAGTGAATAAGAGGAATGATGAACATACCAAAGACCTGGCTGAGGTTGAGTAATCACTACAAATGGCATTGCACCAAATTAAGTGGTATGATTTTAACAAATGACCCGATAAGGTAGAGTATATTATATGCTGAGCAGTAAGACCTCACAATGGATCATTGAGTTGGAAGTTAATCTTTGAGAGTATATCTGAAGTTCCTTTCATAACTTTAAAGGCTGCCTCCAGACAGCATTTAAATAGGGATAGCTAGGAGATAGAGGGAAGTATTTTTTACCATTCAATCAAAAAACTATACTTTGTTTTCATAGAAAAAAATAATATAACTTCTCTTTGAATTCAATGGACTCCAATGTATACAGAGATGTCCATATGTAATGTAGCTAGAGATAATTCAACAGCTTTATCAGTTAACCATCGCTGGATATTTACAAACCAGAGCATGGTGTAACTTCTCTTAAAGTGAGAGCTGATAGTAGTTATTACTGAAATAATTATTTGTTTTCAATTCCTTTGCATTTGCTGAGGGTCCATTCTATGCCAGGTCTTCCATAAGGCTCTGAGGTTATCAGGATGAGTAAAATGGAATTCTTCCCATCAAGGATCGCACAGCATAGATAATACGATAAAATAAAAGGAAAGAAAACATGTGGGGCACTCTGATTATGGTGCCCCCTAGAAACCATGGAACACACGTCACTTTATTCTAACATTCACTTTACTCTAAAATGAATAACATTTACATGAATCTAGGGAGATTTGGGAGCCGTGGTAGGGAGGAGAGAAATTTTTCTAACAGGTGTGGAGTGGAGAGGGCCTTCTTTGTGACAGTACTGGACAAAACAAAGGGGATAAAATGATGAATAAGGCACAGGCAGTTTCAGGTCTCAAGTGGCTTTCAGTCTGTTGAGAGGCATAAACACAAACACACATTCTGAATGCACTGTGTTAGGTGCCATGATGGTGAGGGTGCTGGCAGGCGCTGCCCACCTGGGGGGCTAAACAGGATGGGGAGAGTGTCACCAGCATAGAGTGAAGATTTCCTGCAGGAAGAGACGGCTGAGTCCCAACATATACAGGAATGAGCCAGGTGACCTGGTGAAGAGAGAGGAGGAGAACATTCCAGGCAGAAGGTACAGCCCACAGACACGAAAGTTAAAAAGAACATGGTTTGTAAGAAGAACTGCAAGCAACTTAATGTTTCTGGCACCTGGATTTTCAAGCTGGAAGAGGCAGGTGTGCTTCACAGGGCCTGTGCCCATTTTATAGATGAGAAAAGTAAAGCTTCCAGAAAAGAAAAGTTAGCATTGTCACACAGCTAACAGTGGGACCCAAATTCCAACCCTGTCAAATTCACAGCATTTACTTTTCACATTTCCTCAGAATTAATTTTTACAAATATGTATTTATAATGCTTACACCATAAATTGGACAATAAACACTAATTTTTATTGTATCTGTTTTTGTTTAGGAAAAAAATACTTCCTCAGAATTACAAAGGTATTCGTGAAATCAAAACTAAGTAACAGAAGAGAGGGAAAAAAGAATAGACAAAATATTTATGCATATGTGAGAGAAATGATCCAAATATATCATACTAAAATAACTTAAGGGGTGCTTGGGTGGCTTAGTTGATTGAGCGTCCGACTTCAGCTCAGGTCATGATCTCATGGTTCGTGAGTTCAAGCCCACATCGAGCTCTCTGCTGTCAATGCAGAGCCAGTTTTGGTTCTTCTGTCTCCTTCTCTCTGCCCCTCCCCTGCTTGCCCTCTCTCAAAAATAAATAAACATTTACAAAATAAGATATCTTCAATTACTTGTCCATTTGTCAGAAATAACTATACCAAAATTATAATTAGTAGGTTAACAGTGTAGTGATAAGGTGTGTGACAATATCCTCTGGACTGAAAATATCATAGACAAATAGAAATCGCCCTTTGAAGACTTTCTGGTTGTCAATTCTCTGCCTATGTAGAGAACTACCTCAATTCGTGATGAAATCATTCCATCTCTTTAAAACATTAAAGTTAGGGATTTTTTTCACCTTGTCTCAGCAGGCTCCCAAATTCAGAATCAAGTAACTTGTCATCAGCTGGTCTTCATTAGCAAATTGCCATGACCCATCCAAATCTGATGCTCAAAAACAGTACTGAAGGACCAGGGCATGCTTTATTATTTTTTTCCCCCGTTACAGTAGCTAACAAATTGGGCATGAAGAGAAATGATGGCAATGTGATGAAAATAGGAACAGGGTAATTAAAATGAGATAATTTAATAGTGTATACCTTAGGCAAGAGGAGAATGAACTTCTAAAATGTAACCCATTAAACCATAGCAGAAGCAAAGGAAGCAATAAAATCCTACAAATGCTACATAACCTTGGAGATCTCCCTGGGCAGACAAACAACAGACCCCTTGATGAAAAGTGATATTCTAATCTTCATGAACTGGACACATGAATAGAAAAGCAATTATAATACTGACCCATCGTACTGGATAAAAACACCCACACTCAAAAATAAATGACACAACATGTGAAAAGATCTGCTTAGATATTTTCCACAGAGCAAAAGAAATTAGAGCAGAAGCATCTAGATAGCCTATGAACCAAAGCAAGAAGAGTCAGGTAAGTAGTATTGACTACAGTCTACTTAAAAGGCCTGGTTTTGGGGGCACCTGGGTGGCCCAGCCAGTTGAGCATCTGACTTCAGTTCAGGTCATGATCTCATGGTTCGAGCCCCACGTTGGGCTCTGTGCTGACAGCTTGGAGCCAGGAGGCTGCTTCAGATTCTGTGTCTCCCTCTTTCTCTGCCCCTCCCTTACTTGCCCTTTGCCTCTCTCTCTCTCTCTCTCTCTCTCTCTCTCTCTCTCTCTCTCTCTCTCTCAAAAATAAATGAACATTAAAAAAAAAAAAAGGCCTGGTTTTTAAGGAATGGGATTTCAGGTCAGGGGCAGTTTCTTGGTTAGCATAGACACTAAAGCCCTAAATATACAGTTTATTTAGTTTCCTGTTCTGTTTTTCTTTCTTTTCTGTAAGACATTGTAACTGTAAGAAAAGAAAAAGTCAAGAAACGTCAGGCACAAGACACAAGATCTCCAAATCCAGCTGAATAATCATTCAATGCATGAAATACACCATGCCTTTATTGCGTAAATTTCAATGGCCAACTTATTACACATTTCAGAAGATTTTTAGGAGATTTCTTTCTAATCCATGTTGGATGGAAAAAAATTTTTCAGAAGACACTAAACTTCTCTAATAACACAATTGGAAAGGGGACCAGCCTAAATGAATAGAATGTCACTTTTATAGAGGGTCTTAAATTAAATTTTATTTCCTGACTGAGAGTTATATATGCATACAATTAATAATTAATGAATGCTGGGAAAGAGAGGTTCTTCCGGACTGGAATTTAATGGAGAGAAGAGGATTATTTATGAATGGATCTATTATGTAAAATTTGGTATGGCAAAAATGCTTAAATAAATTAAAATTGTGTGATTAAACCTGTAGATTTAATTTGTGTGCACTTAATACATACCATAAGAGCAAATGGTAGTTAAGGCCAAATCTGAATACACACACAGTTTCAATTTGTGAAGTTGGAGATAATGAGGTTTTATTACATAGAACATAAGTATTTGAATTTTCTTTTTTTTATTTTTTAAAATGTTTTTATTTATTTTTGAGAGAGAGAGAGACTGAGCGTGAGCAGGAGAGGGGCAGAGAGAGAGGGAGACACAGAATCTGAAGCAGAGCTGTCATCGGATGCTTAACAGACTGAGCCACCCAGGTGGCCCCAGTATCTGAACTTTCTAATGTTGTAAGGAGACACTTGGCTACAACATGAAATTATGTACCATAAAAATTCTTGGAGGTGGAAGTATGGTAAAGAATGGAAGAATATCTTTAAATGATACCAAACTTCAAAGATTTTGGAAAGACGATTTCTCACAGTGGTAGAGACTAAGCTATTTACTCTTTACATAGGATGCATTAAATCACGTTAAGTGAATAAGAATGAATGAATGAATGAATAAATGAATGAATGAATGAAAAACACAAAAGCAATTTTAGTATTGGTATATGTTTTACCTCCAAAGACTAAATAAACTACTGGTTACAATAAGTAAACCTCTTCAGGAATTTATTCACATAGTGACTTCCAACTCTAGAGATAGATCACATGACAACCTTGAAGAGTGAGTTGTCACCGCATTCTGTAATATGATAGGGTTGTGAAAGGGTCATTAAAATTGCTGTGGGTATCTATGCAATTTGCCAAAGTCCTCTCCTCTGATTCTTAGACAGTAGTCACTCCCTACTCTGGAGTTAGATGTACTGATCTAAATGTAAATAGCTGTGATATGCCATAACAATATAGAGTTTCCTTGATTTCAAAATGAAGTGACATTGCACTTTAATTCTAAGTGATACCATTTAGTGTACTCTCCATATTTTCCACTCACTACTCTGGGAAACACATCCTCAGCCCTTTCCAACTCAGTCCGTTGTTCAAAGAATCCTCCTATGAAATCTCTCTTCATGTTACTTTTCTCCGTTGACCTATTTTTCATACCATTTCTCCCTTCCCTCACATTACTGCTATTTCCCATCCAAACATGTCTGATCTGGTCCTTCTCTGCCCTTCAATATTTAGCAATATGAAAACTTAGTTCCCTCAAGTATGAGTGTAAAAGAGTACTAATGGTTACTTAAACTTGTCTTCCACACCCACTTAACAACTTTTCATGGTTAAATCTGAATATTGAAATTCAAATAAAATTTAATGAGCATATGTTATGTAGGCAAGTGTATGATATTATGAGACATCATCTTCCTAATTTTATGGCATCTGAACAGACTTGGATTAAATAACTGGCTCAAAGTCACATAGTTCAGACTGGATTCAAAACCATCACTTGTGACTACAATGTAATCTGCTATTGTCATCTAATAAGTGTAATATAATTAGGAATAATCGGGCAGATAGAAAAACTGTAGGGGAGATATTTTGGCCAAATGCAAGCTGTGATAGTTTGAGAGCTCGTTGGGATAGGTAGATACTGACTTCGCTGATATATATGTTTATGCTTGTCCCTGGAAACTCTTGTATCTTCCAATATGGTAGCCACTACACCCATGTAGCTATAAACTTATGAAATATGGCTGGTGCAAATTAATATGAGCTGCCACATAAAAAACACTCTGATTTCAAAGGCATAGTTTTTTTAAAAAACGGTACACACTTTCACGTTAACATTTTGTATGTTGTTGACATGTTGGAATGATGTTTTGAATACATGAGGTAATATTAAAATTAGTCTCACTTGTTTCTTTTTACCTTCTTGACATGGGTATTAGAAACTTGCTGATGTGGCTCCCATGATGTTGCCATTGGACAGCACTTCTTTAGATCCTGTGTTCTGTGTGATCCCTGACTGGCAGTATAGCATCCACTGGGACTTGTGAGAAATGCAGAATCTCGGGCCTCACTCAAGAACTACTGAATCAGAATCTGCATTTTAACAAGATTCCCAAGCTATTTGTATTCATATTACAGCTTGAGAAGTCGTTTCTTGACTTCAGGAGAGTTGAGCACAGACAATCGTGTGTTCCTCTATGCTTCTGCAATCCCTTGAGCCCAAGGGTCCATGTAGAAATCACCACAGTGCTTTAAGCACCTACAATAGGTCTTCTCTTGAGGGCTTATTCAACGGTTATTAAATGGTGTTAGTATTAGTATTTATCTGATTTATCTGATCAGTAAATAATCAGATATTCCTTTTCTACTACTCTAACTGCTTTTCCCATACTGGAATGACAATGGCTGCAAATACTGCCTGTGTGGCAGTCAGTACCATTGAGAGTTAAAACACTTCTATGTCTCCTACACTAAAGGCAACGGGAGACAATGGCCAGATGAAAACAGTAGGACATATGAATTTCATGTATACAATATATCTCTTCCTGAAACAGAAAGGAAGAACTGGGCCGGGAACAATTGCATGAGAAAGTCTAGCAATGCGGCGAGAGTCTAATTGTCAGCCAGCTCTCCTCCGGGAGCAGAGTATATGAAGGTTATTGCTCAACAGTGCAGGCAGACAGCCTGCTGCCTTTGTCTGCTTTGCAATTTACAATTGGGGGATGAAGGGAAACCAAGCAATATTCTTTTCTGTTTCCCCTTTCCTTGTTCTTGTTACCAACAGTACTCATTCTGGTTTGCAACTCTGCCTCTACTTATCGAGGAATTTAGATGGAGTTTGTTGGTTCTGAGAGCAAAGTGTCATGCTAATGAATCACTAAAAAGAAAGCTGGTCTAATTATAGCCAAATGCTGCAAAATAATCTTACTTATGATTGCCCCTGATTAGGTGTAGGCTGCTGTGTTCACTGCAGGGGACTGCAGATTATCACTGAAACGCAAGGTGCCCACTGACTTCCAGGAGGGGAAGGACTAACAGAAAACAAAAATATTGCAGCTGTGCTCTATTATTTTGCTGTTAAAGTTATGTCTTAAAGTTTCTATAGCTTGAAACTGGTATTGTGCAATTAATGCTTATTAGCGAAATGATATCATGTTCAATAAATATATATTAATCCACTGATAGCTAAGTATGCACTCATAAGCTACCATAGTATTATAGGCATGTTGCATTTACGTATAAGGGATAGTGATTTGTTTAAGCGACTGCCAGCGAAGGTTGATTTGCTCTAAATCTAAGTGGAATATCATGGAACTCGTCAGGGGCCACAAGAGTATCGATCTCAGCTTGCTGAGGACACGCTCTAGATTTGAAATGGTTCTGGAGAACTTACCAGACTTTCAGGGACCTTCTTTCCAGTGACCTGTCACTGCTTTCCAGGTACTCCAAACAGGAATGCATTGTGTTTTCTCCTTGTCATCTCCCCACCTCTGCTGGGTTCTAGTTTCCTGTATCACTGCCCCCATCCTGTCAATTCAGCTCATACTATTCTGTCAGGGTCTCCCTAACCACAGTCCTATTTTAAGATCTTTCAAGATGAAGCCTTCATTGCTTTTTGGCATTTCTTTCTTTGTTTTCTGGCTCAGATTTTAGAGGAACTATAATTTGCTGAAGTCATCATTTCAAGTCAGTCCAGCTTTGTGACAAGGTGGCCATGCGCTGGGATCACGGGCAGGGACATTTCCCTAATATATTTTGGGGAGGGCCAGACATCATAGCTGAGAACATACAATGTGTAGGTACTGCTCTAGGGGCTGGAAATAAAAAAATGAGTATGACAGACATAATCCCTGAAATTGCCAGTAGTAATAAATGCTATGGAGAATATTACCATAGATGAACAGGAAGAAGATTGACTGACAGATTGGTAGATAGGGTGAACAGAGAAGGATTCTCCCAGCATATCACATTTAACTTGCCATGTGAATGAAAAGAGTCAGTCATAGGAAGATCAGGGTAAGATGATTCCAAGCATAGGACACAGCTTGTGCAAAGGCCCTGGGGCAGGAAGAAGCCTAGTATGTTCAAGAAAAATTTAAAAAGCCACCATAGCCGAAGATCTGTGGTCAAGAAGGACACTGATATGAAATTAGGTTAGAGAGGTAGGCAGGACCAGATGCTGTAAAGCTCTGCAATCCAGGACAACGTGTTTGGACTTTATTCTAGGTGAAATAGGAGCCACCAGAATAATATGATCAAATAATCTTACTTCACAAGCCCGTGTTTAATAATCGTCTTATTTTTGTTGACTTTAACTCAATTTATATGTATCAAAATGGCCAAAACTGAGAAGGTGCTCAACTTTATTAATCATTAAGAACATGATTAAAACACAGTGGGATTGTAGTGCACATCTCCCAGAATGGTGAAAATTTAAAACGATGAAAAATATCAAGTGTTGGTTGTGTAAACTGGTAAACCGAACACCACCCCCATACATCCCCCCAAACACACGTATACTTACATCTCATGACCCAATAAAAATGTATACATATGTGCACCAGAAGACTTGCACTAGGTTGTTCCAATAGCCCCAAGCCGGGAACTATCCAAATGGATAAATGTGGTGTAGCATACCCACACTACTCTATAGCAGGGGTTAGCAAACTACGACTCGTTGGCCAAATCTAGCTCAGTGCCTGCTTTATTACCAGCCCTTGAGCTAAGAATGGATTTTACATTTTTAAAGGGGTTGTAAAAGCAACAACAGCAGCACAAACAAACAAACAACAATAACAACAACAAAGAAGAACATGTACCAGAGGCTATATGTGGCCTGCAAAGCCTAAAATATTTACCGTCTGGTCTGTCACAGAAAAATTGGTGGACCTTGTACACAGCAGAGGGAATGAACAAACTGTAGCTACAAGCAACAATGTGAGTGGATTCACAACATGCTGAGCGAAAGGAGGTCTGTCGACAAGGTGTACCTGCCCTATAAACAGACAAAATCAACCTGTGGTCTGAGAAGTCGGGTTAGTGGTTATATTCAGCCGGACTGGTAACAGGAAGACGGGGTCAAGG
The DNA here is from genome assembly GCF_018350175.1 of Felis catus. Lineage (NCBI taxonomy): Eukaryota > Metazoa > Chordata > Mammalia > Carnivora > Felidae > Felis > Felis catus. The sequence continues at coordinate 49,719,619 of NC_058379.1, forward strand.
GATGCCTCCAGGGTTCGCCAAGCTGCACACTTATGATATGTGTAAGCATGCATTATTTGAACAATTGACATCTGACAGATTAAAGGAAAATGCAGCTTAAGTTCTTGACGTCCCCCCTCCTCTCTCTCATGTATAAATCTTGAGGATTTCTGTCGTAGCCAGAGAGTTGAGGAGAGACTTTTCATCTTTGGTCTATTGTAGTTACAGTTATGTCCTCATTTTCTGAACCATGTGTTTCTTTCAGGAACTGCTATTTGAGTATAAAACTAGGATTTTTTTTTAACCCGATACTTAGATCCTTGTAACTTAGGCCCTTCCTTACTTCCTTATTCTTGATTGTAGTCTTTCCCTCCCATCTTGTATCCAAGCCACTAGGCAATCTGTGGGCTCTACCTTCCACGCAGTTCCACAGTCCAGCCATGATTTTCTGCCCTCATGGTTACAAACATGGTGCAAGCTGCCATCATATCTAGTCTCTGAACTAGTTTATTGGCTTTTATCCTTGAGTCCCACGTGTGTGTGTCCAACCTTTGAAAACAAAGGTTGTGTCTCTGCTCAGGTCAGAAACCTTGAGCAATTGTCCTGTTCACTCAGAATAAAAGTCAGAGCCCTCACAATGACTAAAGTCGACGCTATTTCTAGGTTCTCTCCTGCAAACACACATTCACTCCCCTCTGCTACGCGGGCCTCCCTCTCTTCCTCAAAAATATCAGGAACATTCCTGCCTTAGGGCCTTTGAACTAGCTGTTCCCTCTACCTGGTTTGCTCATTCTCCAGATATCTCCAGAGCTAAGCCCTTGCCTCCTTCAAATTTTTACTAAAGTCTCACCTTTTCAAAGATACTAGCACTCAGGCTTTTTGTGATGATTCTATTTAAAATTGTCAGCAGCCCCTGTTAATCTCTATGATCTTGCCTTTTTAAAAAATGTTTATTTATTTATTTTGATGGAGGGGGAGATGAGCAGAGAGAGAGGAGAAAGAGAAGCCCAAGCTGACCGCGCGGAGGCTTATGGGGGGCTAGAACCCATGAACTCTGAGATTACGACCTGAGCCAAAATCAAGAGCCAGCCGTTTAACCCACTGAGTCACCCAGGTGCTCTATGATCTTGTTTTGAAAAAAAAAAAAAAAAAATCAGTTATTGCATTTGAACGTCTTATCTACTTATTTATGATGGTCATTGTTTATTATCTATCTTTTCCAGCTGGGACAGCTTTTCTTGAAGGCAGTGAGCTTTTACTCATATAGTGCCATATCCCAAGTGTCTATACCAATGCTTGGCACACAGAAAGTTTCAGTAAATATTGATGAATGAAAGAATGAATGGATGGAGTTCTGTCTCACAGGCACACTATTCCTCTAGCATCTCTGGGTCTTGCCACATCTCTGAGGTACTGCTATCGAATGAAATGTGTCATCACTACTCAAGGGCCCAGTCAGTGATCACTATTCCCCATCCAGTATAGAGAATCATGTCTTCTTACCCTCTGGCTTCTATGCTACTTCTGCCAGAACACGTTTAGAGAAGCAAAGCCATGAGGCAGATTACTTTTAAATATCTAAAGCTTCCACACTTGGCCCAAACCTTCTCTGCTTAGGGTAAGGAAGAGAAAATGAAAATACAAACACCCAAAAATAATTTATCCCAACACCCATAGATGCCTTTATATTCCGAAGAGAGTCAGGTGTGGAAAGCTTCAGAGCCATTGTGGATCGGTGAGTTTTGAGAACAAAATGTAAAGGTCTCAGCTTCGGGCCTATTGACACTGACTTCATTTTCTGTGGCTTTATAACCAGGAGATTTGGTGTCACTTTTATAGAAGACCCAGTATTTATACTTTATTTCAGCTGGGCATTGAAAGTTAGTAGTTTGTGCTTTATGACACCAAATATTTTTTAACTCCATGTTATGCTGTCACATAAAATATACCAATTTTTCTGAACTTGTCTTTCAAGGTCATGTTTAAACAATTATTTTATTACGTAAATGAAGCCTACATGTGCTGAAAAGAGGGAACATGATGCCAGATTTACAATGGAGAAACAGATATCCACAGGACTCTCAGGTTCAACATTTATTTTTATTTTTATTAGAGAGAGAGCACAAGCAATGGAGGAGCAGAGGGAGAGGGAGAGAGAATCTTAAGCAGGCTCCACGCCCAGCCCTGAGCCTGACGGGGGGGCTCTATCTCAGGACTGTGAGTTCATGACCTGAGCCCAAATCAAAAGTCAGACACTTAACAGACTGAGCCAACCAGATACCTTCCAAGTTCAACACTTAAACGGTTTGGTACTTACTAAGGTAAATAATAAGGCTACATTATCACAGGAAGATGATTTTAAATGCTACTATAAAATGTGTTTTGTTCTATGACTGTAACTCCAAGCAGAGATCTCATTTGTTAGTGGGAATGATAAAAACATATTTTGATGTTAGTTGACTCAAGTGAAAAGGTTTATCCTTCTATGGAGAGAAGAACAAATGGGTGGCAAGGCAAAGGCTCTAGAAATGCACAGCAAGCGAATGAAAACATCAGAGTCACTAAGCAGAGATAACAACAGTGGTTACACAAAATCGTCACATCGTCTATCATGGGTCCTTTCTTCATTAGAAATGTTCATGATATGAAATTTTCTGTTCATCAAATATATCTGGGAAATGTAACTCATGAACCACACCAAATAAATGATATTTTAGTAAAATCTTCATAACTTTTTCATTTAAAAAAAGACCACACACAGTTAGTCATGTATGATTAATTAGCATTTTACTCTAAAAGATCTGATAAAGGGGCCCAGAATTCACTTTAACTATTTTTATTATGATTTTGTAATTGGGTGCCCAGAGAATGCTCCTATATATCATAACTGAGATATTAAGGCAGGGGTGCTTGATCTGCTACAGAACATACCAGACTTCAAATTTAGGCTCAGCAATCAAGTTGACCTTGGGCAAGTTACCTAACTTATCCAACACTTAGTTTTCCCACCTATAAAATGAGGATAATAATAATGCCCACTGCATAGGATTATTGTGAAGATTAATTGCATAATATATAAAACATGCAGTTGAGTGTCTGGCCCGTAGTATAAACTCAGTAAGTGCTAGTTGTTGTTATTACAGTTTTTTTGGTAATTAAGCTTTATAAATATAGCTTTACAAGCTTACAGTATTGATTTTTTTTTTTTTTTTTTGCACTCAGGTACAGAACTTTACATTTATTTCCATTAAATGTCTTCTCATTAAATGCAGCCTATCCCACAGGAGTACTGATGCATAGGGGCACTTGTACCCCGATGTTTATAGCAGCACTCTCAACAATAGCCAAATTATGGAAAGAGCCGAAATGTCCATCAACTGATGAATGGATAAAGAAATTGTGGTTTATATACACAATGGAGTACTATGTGGCAATGAGAAAGAATGAAATATGGCCCTTTGTAGCAACGTGGACGGAACTGGAGAGTGTTATGCTAAGTGAAATAAGCCATACAGAGAAAGACAGATACCGTATGTTTTCACTCTTATGTGAATCCTGAGAAACTTAACAGGAACCCATGGGGGAGGGGAAGGGAAAAAAAAAAAAGAGAGAGAGAGAGGTTAGAGTGGGAGAGAGCCAAAGCATAAGAGACTCTTAAAAAATGAGAACAAACTGCGGGCTGATGGGGGTTGGGAGGGTGGGGAGGGTGGGTGATGGGTATTGAAGAGGGCATCTTTTGGGATGAGCACTGGGTGTTGTATGGAAACCAATTTGACACTAAATTTCATATATTTAAAAAAAATGCAGCCTATCCCTACACATTATTAATATTGTCTTCGGTCTCACATTTATCATTTGACTCCTCTTCTACCCTTCTGGCCTCCTACTATTCAGAATCCTGATTGTCATGTCCTCTAAATCTTTACCCAACTCAGTTGTAAAAATGGCAGGCAAAACAAGGTAATATTCAGATCCCTAAATTTCAACCTCACAAGTTTAATTAATAGCAGGTCAAAAATTAGCTCTCTTTGGGTAAAATCATTCCATCTGTTAGAAATCTTTGAATATTCTTTCATAGAGTCAACATTGCATGTATCACGTTATACTTCAAATACTTTTGTACATTTCTCACTTCCTCTACTAAACTGTAGTCTTCTTGTTACTAGGGATTATGACTTACTTATCTTTATTATTTATTCATTTAATCCCACGGTACGTACCAAACAGAGTACCTTGTATATGCACTTGGTCAGTAAATGTTTTAAGAGTTAACAGAATAAAAAAAAAAAAAACCAAAGATGGACATATATTTGTCTTAAAAATATTATGGTTAAATTGCAAAAAAGGTTACATTCTTCTAGAAGGGGATAAACCCACCTTTGAGATCAATAAAGTGACAGTGATCATAAAAAGGTCATCCTCACATCTGTTTCAGATTTCCAAGCATCACATCCTTCTTGCTCTCTTCCGCCTTAGACTCTCCTGCTGTGAAGCTTAATTAAACCATGTTTGCGAAGCATATTGAATTCTTTGGAATAAAGATTGCATGGAATTGCATTATGTGTTCAGTGATGTTAGCATGTCTCTTTGGTCATGTCTATGAATCCCATGCTACTCCAAATTGGAAGCAGCAAAGCAATAGATAATCTGAGGTGATATAAAAATATAACACATTTCCAGTGACTGTTTCTAGAAGACTTTAAAACGTGTTTTCTTCTAAAACATTTGTCCCTCTCTTGCTAAAGGGCAATGAGCAGAGCTTGGAAACCGATTCTAACTCTGCCGATAATTAACTTTATTTCATTTCACTATGATGGATGAATTGAATGACCTTGGACAATCACTTTACATTTTAAACCTCAATGTCTTCCTCTGTGAAACATGGTGTCAGAGTAGATGATCTCTCACTTACCTTTAATATCTGCCAAACTGTCAAACAAATAGGGTTGTGTAAATTTCTTATGCACAGATTTATATACACCATTGTATATGACATCACAATTATAATTCCAGGCCTCATAGATTAGGATGAAAAATGAGTTCATAATTTAAGCAGAAGTGATTTAGAGAAGGATTGTAAAATTTAACTGGTTGTCTTAAATATTAACCACCTGCAATGTCCTCCCACTTATTCTTCACATTGGATACATCCTGGCCATCCTCTCAAGTACAGGACTATGGAGGGTCCCTCTTCTGGGCTGTTCTCTGTTGTCATTTACATTTATTCTCTACATGTTTTCATTCTCCATCTAAATTGTAAACTCACTGAAGAAAGGCCTCATGTATTACTTCTTTCTATCTTCAAAAGGACATACATATCTAGGCATTAAGACATCTTGAGCACTCAGTGATTAAGTAGACTTTATCAATATCTGATTACTATACCAGTCGCAATACCATTAAACATAAGCAATTTTAAATGCCCATGTAATATATCATAATGAGAATCAACATGGGTCCAAAGCTTGAGTCTGCCACTTTACCCAAGGTCTCTACCTCTCAATTTACAAACCTGCAAAATAGTGAATACCTGCCTTTTAGAGATGTTATGAGTGTTACATGAAATAATATGAGCAAAGCTGACACATACCAGATATTTGACAAACAGTAACTATTGGTATCATAATTATTAGAATGATAATGGTAGACATGCACTTGGCTTTTGTACATTTGCACAGCTAATCAATGGTCTTCAATTTCTGTGTGACCAAATCTCTTGCGGAGCTCCTCAAATATTTAGCTATTTAGGAGCTACCCCTGGAGAGTCTGACTCTGGTGGTCCTTGAAACTTGTTTTGAGAAATGCTGTTTCACAGTTGAATTTTTCCTAACATATCCTTGTTCTTAAAATTCTTTAAAAAACTTTCCTCAGAGTTCCAGAGTTGTCAAGCATTTGACTGTTTACTAAGTATTAAAATATTAAAATATTTTGATGCATGCTATCTTGAAAGGTAAGTTGCTTGTGGAAACAAACTAGAAGATACAAGCTTGAAAAACAGGGATGAAAAATTAACTAGTGCAATTTTCTTAACCAAAGGAAATAATTGCTTTCTCATAGCCTGAAAACTACACAAACTCTTTCCCCCCTCATATTATAACTGCCATTTCCAACTTTCAAGTATGGCTAAGACCTCAGGTTACTCACATATTCTTTGAACATCAATATTTTAGACAATTATTTTTAAGGGCAAGGTTTACATTGCATTTCATTTCAGTCTTCTACCAATTGGCAATATCACTATACAATTGATAGTGTCAGTAAATTGCTTCAACCAATACTTTTTGATACATTGTTCCTTAGCTGGACTTTCAAGCACTTCAGAATTTTGAGAGCAAACCATAAAAGGTTAAGGGCGTCAGGGCAAAACATATTAGGATTGTAGATACAAGCACTTTCTATCAGCACAGATTTTTGAACTGTAGTTTAACTTTAGTCTTTCAACTTTTTTTAGTATTTAAACTTTTAGTCTTTTCTTCAGAAAATCTAAGACATTGTGAAGAATACTGAGGACAAATAAACTGACTTTATCCAAGAACCCAAGTCATTTCCTATTAGTGCCTATTTGCATTAGTTGGGGGTGTAAGTTTAATTACCATAAGACAGGAATCAAAATAATGGTAGTTTAAAGAAAATGAAATCACTTCGTCTTCACAGAAAAGTCTGGGTTAGTCATCCAGGGCTGGTGGGGAGCACATCCCAATCATCAGAGGCTCACATTGATTCCATCTTGTTGTGTGATCACTCCCAACACAGAACTTGAATTTCACTGTCCAAGGTGGATGTCCCAAGTCTTGCCAATCATCCTCACTATGGTCCATGGGAAGGGAGTCCTTGGAGGGGTTAAGCCTGCTTCTTCCCTTGAAGTACATCTATAAGTTCACTGACATCTAAAAGTTCGTTCACTTCCCAATGGGAAGAACTTAGTCGCATGATCACATTTAGCTTCCGGGGAGGATAAAAATGTAATTTTTAGCTAGGTTGTCATATACCTAGCTGTGATTCTATTACTATCTAAGAAGTGCAGAGTGGATTTGGGGACACATCTAGCTTCCTCTTCTATACCTGATCTTCATTGAGTTCAAGTGGACTGATACAATGTACCATGAGTGCCACTGAGTCAGTGTACTAACTGGAGACCTTAGGGTCATTTGCCACCTAACGAGATTGTATGAAAGGTAGAAATAGTGTTAAGAAAGGGTGTACTAATGTATCAGAGACAAAATGTGCTTACCTTATATCACTTCTTTTCCCAAGGGTTAGCCTGATGACTTAATGGTTTGGAAACGTTTAAATAGTTTTTTGTCTAAGCATCTAAGTTGCTAATGAATTAAGGGAATCAAGCATTTTTATTACATACCAAAATATAGAGAAGCTCGGGCCTTGTCTAGGAGAACCAGTATCAACCTGATATCAGGCATTTAACTTTATGATCAGACCAATACACTCTCACAAAAATGCTAAAATTTGGATATATACATTTATACTCACTCTGTCATATATCCCATGATCATTCTGTAAAAGTATAAGAACTATTCCCTTTTGCAGTTGCTTAGTATTTCATTGTGTGAATGCATTACTGTTATTCAACTAGTTCCCTGTTGGTGATAATTTAGGTTGTTTGCAGTGTTTGCTTTTATCAATAGTGCTACAATAAAGGGCCTTGTGTGCATACTATCTTTTTTACAACATTAAAAAGCATATCACTGGGAGGGAGGCTTGGAAGTAGCATTGTTATATCTTTAGGTATTTAAAAAGATTTGCATTTGTTCTACAGATTAATATTGTAGTTTATGTTAGCCTGGGTTCTTTCTCTTTCAGGGGCATAGGGGTTTTCTTTGTTGGCTTTCCATTATGAGCAAGAGTAAAATAGGTCATCAACTTTTTTTTTTCCCTGCCCCCTTTTCCTCCTTAGCATCTATTTTGAAGTAATATCCTTTTATTCTGTTTAAACCTATGATACTATTGAGTCTATTCGATGTTTTCATATACTTTCTTCAAACTTTCCCCATATTCTGTTGACTAGCAGAGAATACAGCCATTACATACCACATCATCTTCCTTACAACTGTTATTTGGTCTGAGTTTAACAGTTAAGTATATATTTAATGCTAGTCCCTATGTGGGTGTCACTCCAACAATGTTGGTTATTTGAAACGTATTGTCTAATAGAGTTTTTGGAGAATGCACGTGGAGATAGTATTTCCTGAATTTTTGCAAGCTCATACATAATCACTTGTCTTTGGGATTTTGTAACATAAGGATAAGTTTGGATCAGATCTCTTTTCCTGAGTATCTTAAATATGTTACCCATTTGCATTCTGACATAAAAGCCAAAAGGTCTGATATTCTTTCCTTTATAAGTTACTTGATCCTTTTGACTGGATGTTCAAAGGTGACACTATATATATATTTCTTTAAAGTTCTTTTTTCTTTAAAGTTCAATTGTTTTACTAGAGTATATATCAATATGGACCATTCTAGCTCAATTTTCCTGGATATATAGTAACCCTTTCCAATTTTTGGTTTCCAATTTTTTTATCCCAGGAAATATTTCTTGCTTTACAATTCTAGTGTTTGTCTTATTCCTTTGCTTTGATTTTTCTTCTTTGGCAATTTCTATTTTATGCATAGGAAATCTTCTTTGCCCATATTCTGCATTTTTCACTTTCTCTTGCATTCTTTGTATCTCTCTTCATCTGTGAGTTTTCAGTGTTTCATCCTTCCAATTATCTGTTAAAGTACTACCTGTGGGTTTTTTTCACTTTTGAGTTCCTTTATAGTTTAATGTTCACAACTGAAGTGATTTTTTTTCTTTTACCTCCAAATCTTTCCTGCACTTCGATAATCTCTTTTAAAAAATTTTTTTTCTCCAATTATTTTACTATTGCATTTTTCTAATTGCTGCCGATTTGGCTTCTCTAAGACTTCTATCATTTTTCTTAATTTCTTTTACATTGTATTTAAATTAGGCTAGGGACTTCAATTGCTCTGTAGCTGTTTCTTTCCTTTCTATATTTTATAGTAAACTTGTATGAAATTGTCTACCGTGCTTTTCCATTCTTATGATAAGTTGGATGCATTTTCTTCTTTTCTTAGGAGAAGAGGTGAGGCTAGATTAGATTTCCCAGTCTCATAGTTCTGGGACTCCTGTTTCTGTGTGCTTGTGAAGTGTTCAGGTACACGGTCTTGTACATGCTGTGGTTTTCTAGTTCTATTCCTATTTAACATTTAAAAAAAATTTTTTTTAATGTTTATTTACTTCTGAAAGGGAGAGAGGGAGAGACAGAGAGATGGGGAGAGAGACCACGAGCCGGGGAGGGGCAGAGAGAGAGGGAGGCACAGAATCCAAAGCAGGCTCCAGGCTCTGAGCTGTCAGCACATAGCCCAACACGGGGCTTGAACCCATGAACCCTGAGATCATGACCTGAGCCGAAATCGGAAGTCCGATGCCTACCTGACTGAGCCACCCAGGCACCCCTCCTCTTTAACATTTTTATCTAGAACTTCCCTTTTCTTTGCCCTATGGTCCCAGCCTTAGTTAATTTTTATTCTACTCTTGGAAGTTTCTCCTCAGTGTCAGACTCTGCTACTCAGTTAGTGTCGAAGTGCTTGGGGCCCGGACCACTCTAGCCGTGACCAGCATACTTGGTCTCCTACACTCATCAGTGAATTGGAGACTGCACAGACTCCCTGCATGTTTCAGCTCCTGGTCTCAGATTCACATGTTCAGTGTTGTATGCAATACTTATTGGCTATTCTCAGTTTTCTAGCAGTCAAGCAAACTGCTCTCCTTCTCTGCTGTGTGCCTGATTTAATATGAATCTTGGTGCTGTTGAATTTTCCTACTTGTATATCTTTTAGAGTTCATGCGGATTCCTTGCTACTGAGTTTTGTTCTATATGGTTGCTGTGGGACTTTGGTTAGCTATCCTACCACAGTTTCTCTGTGGGATTCAATGTTGTTATGCTACCAGATATCTTCCTAGATTCCTCATCCTTGACCACACATGTTTTTCAGAAAATGGAGTGAAAACCAACCCACATATCTGGTTGAATGAGATTACCTAGTGGTAAATATCTGAACTCACATTTGTACAGGATATAAGATTCCACACTGCTCCATTTTTTTAAAAAAATTCCCCCCCTGTTTGCAGAGTCCTCACGTGGCAGTGGAAATTATATCAGTTTTTGTAATAGCAGAGGCTCTTCAGTCAAGTGGAAAAGTCACAAGTATTCCATGTCATATATAATGAGTGAAATTTCAATAAGTAGCAACAAAGCAAATGTGTATAGGTTCAAAATGGTGAGAACAGAAGCTAAAGAGACATTGAAGAGAGGAGTATAGAGTGAGAAGCACATAAAGAAGGGGATGTAGGATGGAGTCAGAAGGATTCTGAATAACATACCAAAGTCTGAACTTGCCAGCAAAAACTTTTGAGAAAGGGATTGCTGGGGTTTTTTTACTTATGTTTTAACAAGATGACATTGGCAGTAGTGTAAAGGATGGTGTGAAGAAGTAGCAGGGGAACTAAGGCCACTGTCATAAAATTCAATATATTTGAGTGCTTGAAGTAGAGAGAGGGAATCATTTGATACAGGTAAAACAGTTTCAAAACTAAGCATTATTTTTACTTTAGTAAAAGTGGCACAAATCATAAAAAAAAACATTAGGCTAGAGGGAAGGTCTCACAGTCAATGGAAAAAGAAAATCATCCAATGTGTCATCTATGCTGGAATATAAAAACCCACCAGTTGATAATAAATTGGTACAGCCACCATGGAAAACAGTATGGAGGTTTCTCAGAAAACTAAAACTAGAACTACCATATGATCTGGCAATTCCACTTTTGGGAATAAATCTAAAGGAAATAAAAACACTATGTTGAAGAGATCTGAGCCTGCATGTTCATAGCGGTATTATTTACGATAGCTGTTATAAATATGGAAACAACTTAAGTATCCACAGACAGATGAATGGATAAAGAAGTTGTGATATATACACATATCACAGATATCACGTGTGTGTGTCTGTGTGTGTGTGTGTGTGTGTGTGTGTGTGTAATCCAGCCATAAAAAAGAAGGAAATCATGCCATTTGAGACATCACGGATGGCCCTAAATGCATTATGCTAAGTGAAAGAAGTCAGACAAAGACAAATATTGTATGATCTCACTTATACATGAGAGGTGGGGGGATGGGGAGGGGGAAATAGGTGAAGATGACCAAAAGGTACAAACTCTCAATTATAAGATGAATAAATACTAGGGAGTTTATGTACAACATGATGACTATAGTTAACACTATTGCTTGGCATATTTGAAAGTTGTTAAGAGAGTAGATCCTAAAAGTTCTCACCATAGGGAAAAAAAACCCCTTTATTTTCTTTTTATTTATTTTGGTATCCATATGAGATGATGGATGTTAGCTAAAATTATTGTGGTAATCACTTTATAATATATGTAAGTCAAACATTATGCTATATATCAATTATTTCTCAGTGAAACTGGAAAAAACCCTACTAGTTAGTGTCTCTCAGAGAGGAAGGCTATAATGGAAAGTTACCTTCCATCACAGCCTATGTAAAACACAGAAACCTTAATTCTTCTGGGGAAATTACTCATATTTACCATTAAGAGACACTCTAGGTAAGAATAAAAGGTGAAGTATTTTCTACTATGTTTGCTCGTTTAGAAACAATTAGCTGTTTCTAGAAGAGCAGAGATTCAAGAAACAATGGAAAAGTGGTTAGATGAGCAGGAATATAAACTAGTGTTGCAGGATTTTTTTACCTCAATACCCAGGGTTCGTTGTCTTGCCGCTTCGAAGAATGAAGAAGTGGACACAGAATAAAATAAACAGCAGGCCAAAGTTTATTAGAGTATAAAATAAGAAAGTAAGGATAGTATGAAAACTCTCTTTATAGAGAGGGGATATTCAAAGTTATGCCCGCACACCGCAGGCAAAGGACTCCACCATTTTATAGGGTTTTGGTCAGCCCCTTTCCTTCCCCCTTGGTCCTTCTCAAGTCCTACCCTTATTGGCTAGATGACCCTAAAGGCTTAGTCATTCCTTTTTGATTTGGCTTGTTTCCATTGTATGAGGGGTGGTCAATGGCCATACCATTCCTTGTGGGTCATTTTTTTTTTTTTTTGGTTTTGTTTTTTTATTTGTGAATCAATTTACAAAATTTTTATTTTTATTTTTTATTTATTTATTTATTTTATTAAATATAATTTATTGTCAAATTGGTTTCCTGGGTGGGTCATATGTTTTAAGGCCTACTTATTTTTAGTCAGATCTTCTGTTTGTCAATTTTCTGAGGGAAACCTGAGGTGGAGTAGATGGTGTCTGAGTAGATGGCGTCTGTTACTTTCTTAAGAGGAACTTTATGCCTGAGGGGTTTGCTCAAGGTCAGATGCTCCCAGAAGAAATGTTTTAAAAATATGTGTTTCTCCCCACCCAGGAACCTTCAGGCCCTACCCTTTCCCTTTCTGCCTACTGAATCCTATCTTCCCTATCATCCTAGGGAGCCTCAGTCAAGGGACTGAACTTTTAAAAATAATAAGTACTGCAGCAGATTTTGTGGCTGCTCTGCCCAATGTCCTCTCAGCTCATCTCCAGGTATATGTGCGGAACTCGGGGACAGTTTGCATGCGCTCGGATGGCACCCATTACAGATACCAGCCTCTTTCTGCTTTCCTCCCTGAGGGCTTTCTTTGAAAACTCTTTTACTGCTGGAAAGCTTAAAGATCCCCTTTCTCAGCTCAAGCTCAGGACCACCTGGAACTGCCCAGTATTCAATACTGAGAGGACACTCCTCAGCCAAAGAGAGACAACAATCAGCAGATAAGCACCCCAGCTTTTCCATTTCTTGGTGGTAAACTCTAAGCTGCATTCTATAAGGTTTCTCAGAGGTTCTCAGCAAGACTGAGCCCCAGTCACCCACAGCCCACCCAACTATCCCCCTATTATTAGCTTTCTTCCTTGCATGTCCCATTCATCTCACTTCCTTCTTGTGTTTCCTGGGACCACTTTTTAAATATATCACCTGTACCCAAGTCTTTGTCTTAGCCTTCTTTGAGACAACCCAAATGATGACCAGTAAACATTTTCATCTTTTAAATTCCTCCCGAATTGTTTTACCTCCTGTTTCTAAGTTCCACTGCAAACTTCCTGGCATCTAGAGCTGATCTATAGTGCTTAATAGAATTTTCCCCTCAGTGTAGCAGCTGCATTTTTTCCATCCACAGTGCCTAGCCTGTTTCCTGGCATAGAGCGGCTGGTTATTAAATAATTGTGGAATGAATAAAGGAAAGAAGTTCCCACAGGCATGCCAAACTATCAGGGAAATCTAGCAACAACCAACCAGAGGATGTTTATGCAGGAGTAGGGCATGAGGAAGTGACAGAAATCTCAGGAAGCGGGTAATTGCATCAGTCAAAAATAAATAGCAAGAAGACGCAGAGAGAGACAAAAATTCAGGAACAAGATTCTTTCTCCAAAGAAAATAATGGCTCATAAGAAAATGCTCAGTTTCAGAGTGGGATGGAGATGATGAAGCCTCGTCATAGTATTCATTTAATCCTTATAATAGTCATATAATACAGGTATTATTTGCTTCACTGAATGGATAAGAAAAATAAACCCTAGAAAAGTAAATAAAAGTGGACCAAGCTTATATAGTAAGTAGTGATTGGAGATCAAGAGACTGGTCACCTGGTGGTGTCCTAGCTGTAATTACTAGAAGTCACAACTCCTAGGACTCACAGGGATTCCTATTTTGACCATTCAGGCACTAATGTTACACCTTGTGCTCCAGTTCCACTAGGGGAAGCTGATCCTCATGTGGAAGAATCCTGTCAAGGCAGGACAGGTGAGTAGACCAGCTCTTCCTGAAGAAAGAGAATAATAATTTGGGCCATCATATCTGTTTTGGAATTCAAAGTCTTACTGTTTCTTTGAAACAATGGAAGGAATGCCCTGACAGTGTCACAGATGACCAATTTGAACAGAATTTTAAAAAATACTAATAAAGAGGCATGCGCTATTCTTTTTTCCCTCTTCTTCTCTTTTGTTCTGTATTACTGAACATAATTCCCTCAATTTTAATGGAAGTGAACTCTCTCTTCTTAAATCAGTGTTCTCTCTCTCTAGGATTCAAAATTGCAGTGCTGTTTTGGAGCCATCATTTTGCCTCCATAGTAGCAATTTCCCTAAATCTTTGCCTTGTGGCCTCAGTGAATGCATTTGGCAGGAGGAGCAGGCTGATAGAAAAAGGGAGAGCTTCTGTGAACACAAGTACCTTGGGAAATCAGCAGTGATGTGAAAAGAAATACATAAAAACCATCCACCACAGTATACCTGTTTTTAATGGGACTTCATTAAAAATATATTTTTTTAAAGTTTGCCTCAGCGTGGCAGTGGGTTTCTACAGAGGAAGTTTTGAGGGCACTTAGAAATTTCTTTTCACGTCTCTTCTTTTTAATTCACTCACTACAAGCTTTGATAGAGAAAAGGAGAGTAACTGCTGATTCATATTAACTTTGTAGAAGGTTTTATATCATTTGCCATTGATTTTCTAGAAACTTTAGATTCAAGGCCTGGTTCACGAAATGAGAAGTTGAGTGATCAGAAGAGTGGGCCCGGCATGAGCTGCCTTTAAGGGCATTGTACCCAAAGAGGTGTGCATCCTGGGATGTTCTAGAACACACAGCCTTTACCAATACCTCAGCTCAGGGGAGGGTCCTGAATCCAAGGAATGTCTGGCACAGAGATGGCCCTCAGTGTGTGTCTAATGAATGGATGAGTGTCTAGTGCAAGCAAAACCCATAAACTCAAGAAACAGAGCCAGAATCCAATAATGGGAATTACAAACAATAAACACAGGGGATTTTAGACACAGCAAACATTGGCTGCAACAGGACAGAGATTTTTTGTACAGTAGTGGAAGAAATATTTCATATATGGAATGAAGTCAGTGTGAGAAGGACTTTAACTGATGGAAAGAGGAGCTTTCACTTTAACCTACAGGCAATGGAACACTAGTAAAGATTTTTAAAATAGTGATATCAAAGTAGTTCTTTAAGATGACTTAGGAGTGTGGTTTTGAAGGAAAGGAAATATGGGCATAGCAACAAGTCAGGAGTCTAGCTCGCACAAGAGAATGTAGTAGTCAGGAGCATATGCCTCGGAGTCAGAGATCTGGAATTGCATTCCAGATGTGCAATCCACTATTTGTGAGACCTGCTGTGTCTACTTCTTCACACATCATTTTTCTCATCTGCGTGGGTATAATCCATTAATTCACTCCGTATTTTTGAGTTCACCCTTTTGTCCGTTTCTGCTCTAGAATCTGAGCAAACAGGTATAGGTATAAATTGGATGGCTTACTCATGTAAGTCATTTTGAAGAATAACCTTAAAGTTTAGAGGCAAAAAGGGGAGGATACAAACAGTAAGAAGATGAACATACAATTAGTAGAATTAGTGTAAATATGTTAAGACAAGAATGAGTTGGGCACACACACTTAGGGATCTGAAGGAAGGTCAGGATGTGCTTGTGGGTAAGGGGGACAGTGACATGAGAAGAGGGCAGATGGCTAGGTAAGGATCAAATAATGGAGAGGGTCACAAGCTAGGCTAAGAGGACTAGATATATTTTAAACAGGATGAGAAATGTAGAGAGTGTTTTTGTGGCTCACTATTGCTGAGTAGAAAGTGGGTTGTCATGGGACATGGGTCAGAGCTGGGGACTAGTTTGAAGCTACAGCAGACATCTGGCAAAGAGGTGATGATGCCCTGGAATGGGACTGATAATGAAGAACAAAGGGAGAAGCATAGATTTGGGAAATGTTCAGGAGATAGAATCAGCAGGACTTGCTGAGAAATTGAGTTTGGACAGTAATGGAAGGCAAGGAATCCAAGATAATCCCTACATTTCTGGCTGAAACAACTGCCTATAAGGTTGTGTGTTTGGTTTTGTTATCATTGTTGTTGTTTGTAAGGTAAGTACAAGATGGGGAGAAGCAAGTTGACAAATCAAGAGCATTTTTGCAATTTTAGTTTATAGTGTATATTAGACATCAAAGTGGAGATGCTAAATGATATGTGTCTGCCTGAACCTCACTCCAGAGAGAGGTCAAGTCTAGAAATAAAGATTTAGCAGTCATCACACATAGATGATATTAAATCCATGGGATTGGATGAAGTCCCTAGAGGTATAAAGAAAGGTAAATGAGACTGTCCAAATACAGTGGATTGGCTAACAATGTCCTTTCCAGACACCTAATGTGTCTTCCTGTTCTGCAGAGCCTGAGAAACCAATGACTATGTTTCCCACTCCCTTCAGTTGGGTTCCAGGTGGGATTTCAGTTCCACCAATCTGATGTGCTTGTTCAAGTACAGAGTTTAGAACTGAGATATGGGAGGAGGGAGGTAGGACCTGGGCATCATTTTGTGAGGACCGAAATTACTGTGGTTCTGCAGTCAGCAGCTATAGTGACAGCTTCCCAACTCTGAAAGCAACCCCTAATTCTACAGTTTGCTTGTCATGCTAGGGATGGTAGCATTCTCGGAAACTAGTTCCTCAGTGAGAGTCCTTTCTGGAAGCTCAGACAAACATTGCTTTCCTTAGCTCACTTAAAATGATGTAAGGTATTTAACCCCCCACTTAAAAGAAGACATCTTTCTGCTTAAACTAGCCAGAGTGCATTCTGTTCTGACCCAGTCCATGCCTTGGCTCATCCTTGCATTACTTCAGCATCAAAAGGTTCAAAAGAAGGGGAGAAATCAGTGATTTAGAAGGCAGGAACGACTGAGAAGGAATAAATAAGAAGAAAACTAAAAGTGTGATGTCATGGAAAATGGGTAAAATACATTTTTTTTTCTAGAATATCATTTAATGCTGAGTGGTCAGCTTAGAACTGAGTGATAAAGCGCAAAAGATGGCAAAAAGATCATTGGTGAGCTTGTAAAGAATCTTCCTGGAGTAAGGGAAGTAAACAACACAGGGAATGATTTAAAATTGAACATGATCTAAATAAATGGATTTAGTACCCACAGGTGACTTTTAAAGATGCTTTAATGTAAAAGGGTTAGAAAACTGGGGAGGTATTGAGCAGAATAGGTGTTACATGATATTTGTTTCCTTGTCTGTTCATTTTAGAGACAGGAGCTACACAGCACACCTGTAGGCTGATTGTAGCCTCCTCTCCAGAAAAGAAGATGGATGATGTGTGACAGAGAGGAGATGATTGTAGGAGCAAAGTATTTGGGAACAAAAATACTTTGGTTAATCTGGTCACTTTTCTTTTCTCAGCGAACTATGAGGTAGTCATTAGCTGATAATGAGTTGGGGTTGTAAGGTGGAAATGTTTTGAGGGAAAGTAAAGGTGCGCATTGGTAGTTTTGTTGAGTAGTGATAGCAACAAACTAAAAAAAGAGCTATAGACAACTCATTTAAATCTCAGGCCATGAATTTTCACTGACGTTGGTCTGCATGGTTATGTGTTGTTGTTGTTGTTGTTGTTGTTGTTGTTGTTGTTTTCCAACAATGTGCGTTTAGCTGCTTGCATGCAGGCACAAAATAGGCTGACAGTAGCATTTAAGCAATATCCAGGCTTAACCAGATAATACAGTGGAAGGAGAGGGTTATGAATATTTATAAGGGAGTGATTATAATTATGGAATGTGGAATCTAAGTTAGGTAAAGAGCAATGTGGGAAAACAAAATGAGAAATTGATGGTGAGAAATTTACAGGTTCAACAGATGATGCACTGATGAAGTTGAAGACAGATTGGAAATGGTAAAGTAGGTGAACTGGTTAGAGGAGGGGATAGTTGAAGTTGAGGTTTCAGAATCAGAGAAGTTACTTATGTCAAGGTGAAGGGTTTGACCATGAAAATAGGTGGCTGAAATGGAGCAGAGAGACAATGGCATTGGCTAGATTATTCATTAGGGTGTTGAAGCTATCAGATATGGTGATAGGAGAAGCAGTGGAAAGCATGCAGTGATCCAGGGTGAAGATCATCAGTAAATGAGCAGGAGTAACCGGGGTCAGTAGATGATTATAGCCAGGCAAGATGTTGGGTAGTTTCCTTCTTCTTTCTCACCCAACCTCTATGCCAACTCAGAAAGAGGAAGAATATCAACAACTACCTAGTAGAATAGTTATGAACATTACATGAGATAACATATATTAAGTACCTAAAAAATCTGTCAATTTAATGTGTGATTTAATGTATTTTTATGGTCATTATGAATAAATCAACCTACACTAACAAAATGTCTAATATATAGTGGTCATGGTGTTGGATGTTATTCACTTTTATTTTTTCTTTCTTTCTTTATTTGACCTAGAATCAAACATTAAGGCTTCTGGACAAGACCTTGAAAGTCACTTCATCAAAGGTCCTCAAATTAGACAAAGATTAGAAAGATACATAAAAAGTACCCCCAGAAGCTTATTAAATATATAAACTCCAGGCCTCCATTCTGGATCATTCTAATTCTTTACATCTGCAGTGACACCTGGGAATCTGTGTTTTTAATAAGCTCTCTAAAAGATTCTGATACAATGCCAAGTTTAGGAACCACTGCTGAGCATCTGTTTGTACCGGTGAGGAAACTGGAGGTCAAGATCACAAAGCTGGTAACCAACATCGTTAGGACTTTTACCCACAAGCCCTATTTCCAAGCCCAGGAATTAGATCCTGAAAGATAGTGGCACATCGATGCACTGGGATGGAAAGTAGAATCAAATATTATACCCATTTTCTTTGTCTTCTGCCTAGGTGGATACACTGAGAATAGCCATGGCAAGAGAAATTTGTCTAGGCAATAAACCAACTATGATAGCAAAGTAGGTAGTATGATTCTATGCCACCAATCAAATGAGATATATAACAAATGTGTCAGAAAGACGGTATGTAAAGTAGAGGGTGAAAATAACAATGATGTGAACTGATAGTTGTTACAATAATCCAGAGTTATAACTATGGTGGTGAAAGTACCATAGGGTGGTAGACATAAATTAAAAAAAAGTTTAGAGGAAAAATGACAGGTATTTTGACTCGGTATCAGTCTATGAGATGGACAAAGTCCATATGTGAAAATCGAGTCAAATAACAGGCAACCTTCCCTCCTAGTGAGGTGATTTCAAACCCTGTCTGCATATCAGGATCATGTCCTTGGTATTCTGAGTTAATTGATAGGACTCACTATGAATTTGAGATACATATTTAGCAAACAGGAATCTTAAAGTATTTCTATTCTATAAAAGCTCTTGAAATGATCAGGTTTTAGCTTTCAAGTGTATCCTCAAGATTCTACAACCCTGATATGTATGATATAGGATACATATATATCACATGATACATATGTATACATATGTATACATATGTATCATGTGAGATATATATATATATATATATATATATATATATATATATATATATATATACACACATATCCCAGCTCTATAGCAGTGTTAGGAGATCAAAAATGGATTCCAGTGGACTGTCATTAAAGAAAATAGTAGCTGCTTCACTAAGTGCCATCACCATGGCAAGCAGTTTCTAGTGTGAAAGCAAGCAAACTAGTGTGAAAATAGTCACCATGTAGCTGGACTTTAAAGTTAAGAACTGAATACTACCTATAGGATATGTTGCCTCTCTCCAAAGAGGACACAACACTTTTCTGTGAACTACTACTAATAGGGTAGGCAATGATATTGTACATAAAGGTCCTTATTCTTCCCCAGTATTCTTACTGAATATACAATAGCAGCAAACTACATTGTCTGTCAAACATGCCAAATGATGACAGCTCAGTATGTTAGCCAAGTTCACTTTATATATTATTTTCGTGCTTTGCTAGACAAAGAAAATTATTGTAACTGGGAGAAACAGGTACAGAGAAGAATTATGACTCTCTATACACTCTTATTTTTTAATTTACAAGTAGAGAAACTTTAGGCAGAGACAATGATGTCTAAGATAGCTCTAGGACATTATACAATTGAGATGGAACACTTTGGCCTTCTCTGGAGATGAATGATGGGTTCCTCCAAATGTTGCTCATGACCTAAGGCTTTATTTCAGTATAAATAAGGAAGATGCCTCTAGAAACAGTGTGTGAGGTAAATCTTCCCTAAGAACGAAAGATGCTAAGACTGGGAAGGAGGAAGCCTTAAATGGCTATAACTTTTACATGTACCCAATTATCTCTAATAATGAAAATGCCTAAAGCCTGAGAAAGTGAGATGCCATTGTCCTAATCAGTGCCATAGATGCTATCCACATAGAGACTTTGATTTTGAGTTCTAGCTCTGAGAAGTTTCTCCAAAGAGCTGCTGTTGGCTGGGACCTCACAGACCATGGAAGATAGGCAATTTTTGAAAGACTGAATTAGGCACACACGATACTCTGTTTTACTCTTATTTGGCTTCATTCTTTGTGTTCCTGCTTTGCATAAATCAGAATGTTCAAGATAGGAGAGGCATTTCAATATGGCAGCACAAGAAGATCCTGAATTTACCTCCCTCCATGGACACAACAAACCTGCAGCTATATATGGAACAATTCCATTTGAAGAGAATCTGAGAATCATCTAAATATCTACTCCATAACAGAGTATAAAAGGGCCACATTGAGACAGGAGGAGAGGCAGCAATGTGGTCTTGCCAAAAACCACACCCCTTGTATGGCAAGTCATCATCGGAAGGGGTCTCACAAATACAGAACTCCTCCTTGAGGAATGAGGGGTCTGTGCCCCACATCAGGCACCCCAAGCCTTGGGACTTACACCAGAAGGAAAAGCCCCCAAACATCTGACTTTGAAAACCAAAGGGACTTGTGTACAGGAAAACCAAGGATTGTAGGAAACAAAGATTTCACTCTTGAAGAGTTTGAGTGCAAACCCGCTTGCCCCAGGACTCAGACAGAAGCAGCAGTTTAAAAAGAGCCTAGACTATATGTGAAGGAGGTTCATTTGCTAATCTTAAAGTATCTGCAAGAGGGGCAAAATCCTGTTGGGACCCTCTACATGGATGGAGGTGCTGGTAGGTGCCATTTTTGTTTTCTCTCTTTACCTTGCTAGTGCCGTCACTGGTGGGTGCCATTTTTGCACTCTCACCCTATCTTGCCAGCACCTGCCTACCCACACCACCACCATGTCCCTTCCAGAGGCAGTGAACAAACATCTCCACCCCCCCTTGCATTGCTGCCATGATTTTCTCAAAGGTGGGAAAGTATCCCACCTCCATGTACAGAGACATGGGCTCAGAGGTGGCAGGCAGGAACCTTGTACCCCCACATCACTGCTGTGGCCCTTCCCAGAGATGGTGGTTGAGTGAACTCAAAAAGACCCACCTCAAGACACATTATAATTAAAATGTCAAAAGTTAAACATAAAGAGAGAAACTTAAAAGCAGCTAGACAAAAACAACTTATTACCCACAAGGGAACCCCTTTAAGACTATAAGCAGATTTCTCAGCAGAAACGTTGCAGGCCAGAAGGGAGTGGCATGATATATTATAAATGCTAAAAGGAAAACAAACTTCCAAACAAGAATACTTTACCCAGCAAGGTTATTCAGAATTGAGGGAGAGATAAAGAGTTTTCCAGACAAGCAAAAGCTAAGGGAGTTTATCACCACTAAACTGGCCCTATAAGAAATGTTAAAGGGTCTTTAAGCTGAAAAGAAAGGGTGCCGATAAGTAATAAGAAATCACATCAAAGTAAAAATCTGGTAAAGGTAACTATGTAATAAAGGAAGTGGATTTAATTATTTATAAAGCTAGTATGAAGGTTAAAAAACATAAGTAGTAAGAATAATTATAACTAAAATAATCAAAGGATACACAAAATAAAAAGATGCAAAATGTGACATCAAAAACATAATGAGTACAAAGTTCATTTGCATATATATACATATATATATATATATATGTATATATATATATATATATGTAAGCTGTTACATGTGGACACACAAAAGGTAACGAGAAAGGAATCTAAGCCTCACACTATAGAAAGTCATCAATCCACAAGGAAAGAAAGCAAAAGAAGGAGGAACAGAGAGGAACTACAAAACAGAAAACAATTAACAAAGTGACAGTAATGACTTTAAATGTAAATGGACTAAATTCAATCAAAAGACAGAGTGGTGGGGGTGCCCGGGTGGCTCAGTAGGTTGAGCTTCCAACGCTTGATTTTACCTCAGTTTGTGGGATCAAGCCCCACATCAAGTCTCTGAACTGACAGTGCGAAGCCTGCTTAGGATTCTCTCTCTCTCCCCCTCTCTCTCTGCCCCTCCTGTGCATGCAATCAACCAACCAATCAATCAATCAATAAAAAGACAGTGTGGTGGAATGGATAAATAAAAAAAAAAAGACCCATGTATATGTTGCATCAAGACTCATCTCAGATCTAAGGATACACACAGATTTAAAGTGGAGAGATGGAAAAAAAATGTTTCGTACAAATGGAAACCAAAAGAAAGCAATGGTAGCTCTACTTATATCAGACAAAAGAGTCTTTTACCCAAAGACTGAAATGAAAGGCAAAGAAGAGATTTACATAATGATAAAGGGCTCAATCCACAAGATGATATACAGTTGTAAACATTTGAGGGTTGATATTGGGTATCCTTGTCTTGTGCCTGAACTTAGTGGAAAAGCTTTCAGCTTTTCACTATTGAGTGTGATGTTAACTGTGGGCTTTCATAAGACCTTTAATTATATTGAGGTATATTCCCTTTATACCCAATTTGTTAAGAGTTGGATTTTTTAAAATTATTGAACTGCGAGTTGTTTATATATTTTGAATAGAAGGCCTTTATCAGAATAGTGTTTTGCAAATATTTTCTGCAAGAGTGCAACTTGCCTTTTTATCTTAACAATGATTTTCAAAGAGCAGAACTTATTAATTTCAACAAAGTTTAATTTGTCAGCATTTTATTATAGTTTATACTTTTTTGTATGCCATCTAAAACAAACAAACAAACAAACAAACAAAAAAGCCAAAAAACCTTCACCTAGCCTAAAATCAAAAAGTGTCTTTTATGATTTTTGATAGAAGTGTCATAGTTTTAGTTTTGCATTTGGGTCTATGATGCATTTTGAGTCAATTTTTATAAGTGGTATGAAGTATGTATGGGTCAGGATTTTTGTTTTGGCATATGGATACCCAATTGTTCCAGGAATATTTGTTGAAAATGCTATCATTTGTTTGTTGACTTGCTTCAGCACATTTGTCAAAATTCAGTTAATCATACATGTATTGGTCTATTTCTAGGCTCTCTGCTCCACTCCACTGATCTATGGGTCTATCCTTTCTTAATACCATTCTTTCTTGATTACTATAGCTTTAGAGCAAATACTGAAATCAGGTGGTGTAAGTCTGATACCTTTGTTGTTCTTTTGTTTGGGTTGTTCAAAGTTCTTTACTTTTCCATATAAATTTTAGAATTAGCTTGTTGATTTTTTCAAAAAGTCTTGCTGATATTTTTATTGGAATTCTGCTGATTCTATATATCAATTTGGGAGAGTGCTGACATATGTAACACTCTTCAGTTTCAGGTAATGAGGCTGGTATATCTCATCTTTTATTTAGGTTTTATTGGGCTTCTCTCAATATTTTATATTTTTCAATATACAAACTTCCACATCTTTTATTGGATTTATCCTTAAGTGTGTTTTTTTGGGGGGTGCTATTTTATTTTATTTTTTAAAAAAATTTTTTTAACGTTTATTTATTTTTGAGACAGAGAGAGAGCATGAACGGGGGAGGGTCAGAGAGAGGGAGACACAGAATCTGAAACAGGCTCCAGGCTCTGAGCTGTCAGCACAGAGCCCGACGCGGGGCTCGAACTCACGGACTGCGAGATTATGACCTGAGCCAAAGTTGGCCGCTTAACCGACTGAGCCACCCAGGCGCCCCGGGGGGTGCTGTTTTAAATGGAGTTTTTAAAACACTACAATTTGCAATTTTTATAATTGAAAATTGTAATTATTTATAATTAGTAATTAATTAGCATATAGAAATATAATAGAGAATTGTTTTCATTGATTACTTTTTATTTTTTTATTCTTCAACTTTGCTGTACTCATGTAATAGATCTAGTAGTATTTTTGTATAATTTTTTTATTTGCATTTTATTCCTTACATATATGATAAGAAATTCCTTGCTAAGTCAGTATTAGATCAGATATACTTATATATTATATATATATATATATATATATATATATATATATATATATAAATTCATACAAAATATATCTTATCGTATGCTCTGAGTTGAGGATCTAATTTGGCTTTTTCCTAAGTAGTAACCCAATTATCTTAGTATCATTAATTCCATAATCTTTTTTTTTTCTAATGAATTGATACCAACTTTATTTTAAGTTGTTACAAATGTTCTGTATTCTTCTCTACTAATCCATTATTATTTTAGCAAAGCAAACAGTGTGGAATAATCTGAGTTCAGATCCACTATTGCCACTGTCACATTAGCTTGAACAAGTCACTTAACCTCTCTGAGCCTCATGTGACTGAATACTGGTAAATTGTGGACAAGCAGACTTCCAGAAACGTTCTTCACAGGAAAGGGAGATTTTCCCCCTTTCCACCTACCCTCCTTATTCCAGAATGAAATCTATAAAATATGGCCAGATATCTAGAACCTTCTTGGACCATGTGGTGAGGATGTATGTGAAGATCTAGGGTGGTGCAGTAAAAACAAAAGAAGCCTGGTGTCTCATGATAATGGAGCTGCCCTGAACTGTTTCTCTCTGGACATCTGTGAGACACTAAAGCTTTGCTTCTTTAACACACTGTACTACAATTTATATTACTCACAGGATTTCTCATTTTCAATGATATATTTGAATCCCAAATTCAAGAATGTTTATTTGCATGCTTAAGTATTTTGAGCTTAAGGTCTTTTGCATTAAGAATAAAAAATAAGTCTCTCATTGTCTATCAGTTCTAGTCTGCAAAACCAATATTTGCTCCTTTGAATCAGGTTGTTATCAATTAACATGTTAGTAATTGGTGCAACTATGAAAGGAAAGATGAATAGAATCTTAACCATCAAACAGAGAAAAGCACTGGTTTTTGTTTTGTTTTTTTCTGAAACTCCTCTAACATGAATTTCATCTGAAAAAAAGTGTCATTGCTTTAGGTTTAAGTCATAAAAATAGATTGTCAATGAAGAGAGCAAAAGCAGGTAATTCAGTTTCCTGAAAGAGTTTTAATAAATGGAATTTCTGTTTGGCATTTTGCATTGATCACCTACCCACAATAATTAACAATCTTCTTATTTATACTGTATTGAAAATCGAAGGTCAGAATTACACTGTTGTTCATTTTTCTTTTTTAATTTTTTTAATGTTTATTTTTGAGAGAGAGAGAGACAGACAGACAGAACACAAGCAAGGGAGGGGCAGAGAGAGGGGGAGACACAGAATCTGAAGCAGGCTCCAGGCTCCAAGCTGTCAGCACAGAGCCTGACGCGTGGCTCAAACCCACGGACCACGAGATCACGACCTGAGCCTAAGTCAGACGCTTAACCAGCTAAGCCACCCAAGCATCCCATAATTTTTCTTAATATTAATCTTCAGTCATTATAAACTGCCTTCATATTGTTTTCTAATAAAGTCAGAAGTACCAATTGCACTAAATGAATTGATTACCTTAACTTCAAGGCATGAATTATTTAAGGGATCAAAGTATTCATGTGCTGCCTTTAGATATAAAGTCCAAATAAGGAAAATAACTAGTCAAATCTTTCCTTTACCTCAAGGCTGTTGGCCATACTTTGACCTTCCTGTGGCTGTTACACTGGAGCTTACTCTCCAGGATGGACACCAAGAGCGGATATGAGGTAAGGCTAGAGATAAAGCATCTAGTGCAATGTCCCTCCAAAGGATGCATTTTGGGGGTACTGCTCTCTGATGCTTCTAACATCCTGTGTCAAAGAGAATTTCCACCATTTCTTTTTCACTTGCTAGCCCAAGAAAATATCCTACTAGATAACAATGCATAACTTAAATGCACTTAATTTCTGATGCACTTAATGCTCCATTCTGCATTAGCAGACTCCCCAGAGTGGCACAATGGGAAAGTCCCCTTTTAATAATTTACATGAAGTCAGTTTCATGGCAAAGCACTTTTTGTGTGTATTTTCCAGTTAGAAATCTCTGGATCTCCTTTTAGGGATTTAAGTCTTAACATTCATCTTTTTATACCTCACAGAATTTAAGAATATTAAAATTTGTGATTCTAAAACTTGTTCAGCGATAGGCTGTCAAAAGTATTGTGAAAAATCTCAAAGCAAACAGTTGCTCTATGAGTTGATTCACTTCTTGGGCACATGTTGTGTGCTAGATAGTGGGAATAAAATACATAATCTAGGGCGCCTGGGTGGCGCAGTCGGTTAAGCGTCCGACTTCAGCCAGGTCACGATCTCGCGGTCCGTGAGTTCGAGCCCCGCGTCAGGCTCTGGGCTGATGGCTCGGAGCCTGGAGCCTGTTTCTGATTCTGTGTCTCCCTCTCTCTCTGCCCCTCCCCCGTTCATGCTCTGTCTCTCTCTGTCCCAAAAATAAATAAAAACGCTGAAAAAAAAAATTAAAAAAAAATACATAATCTATATTTCATCCCCAACAATCTAGTCTTGGTGTGGAGACACTGGCATGAGAATAATCATCACAATCCCTTGAACATATAGGAGGCCAAGACTAACTGCTTAAAGTATCAGGAAAGGCTACACAAGAAATTTTTGATGTTTAATAATGAGAAGGAATTCACCAAGGGGAGGAGATAAACTATGAGATCTCCTCGTTCCCCAAGTGATTCCTGAACTCATAAGGCTCTGGTATATCCCAAAGAATATCCAGTTGGCTTTGAGCCATCTGAAAGGAAATGGGAAGAAACAAATACTTATTTATGAGGTTCAATGGACAGATAAGAGCTATTTGCTAAGAGTTCTGTAAGCATTAACATATGCAATCTTGGTTAAAAAAAACACATAAGCATGTACTATCATCTTCTTTTCACAAATAAAGACACTGAAATTCAGAGACATACAGTATAACATATCTAGTAATTGGCAGAACCAGGAGTTTGCCCAGCTTTGTGTCATGTAAAAGTGTCACCAAGAGACCAAAATCCTTTCTACACCCATAAATCTGTCTCTGGGTTTTTAACAATCTTCAGTATGCACTGAGAGAAGAAAGGTAGGGTGGAACTGAAATTCCAAAAGGGGCAGTATAGCTTAGGGTTTATAGTAGAGTTTTAAAGTCAGACAGTTCTGGGGCACGTGGGTGGCTCAGTTGGTTAAGCATCTGACTTCGGCTCAGGTCATGATCTTGCAGTTGGTGGGTTCAAACCATGCATCGGGCTCTGTGCTGACAGCTCAGAGCCTGGAACCTGCTTTGGATTTTGTGTCTCCTGTCTCTGTCCTGCTTGTGCTCTGTCTCTCTCTCTATCTCAAAAATGAATAAACACTATGAAGAAAGAAAGAAAGAAAGAAAGAAAGAAAGAAAGAAAGAAAGAAAGAAAGAAGAAAGAAAGAAGAAAGAAAGAAAGAAAAGGAAAAGAAAAAAAGAAAAGAAAAGAAGAGAAGAGAAGAGAAAAGAAAAGAAAAGAAAAGAAAAGAAAAGAAAAGAAAAGAAAAGAAAAAAAAGAAAAGTCAGACAGTTCTGGGTTTAAGTTCCTGACCATCCTACTCATGAGCTTGGACAAGGTACTTAGCTTCTCTAAAACTCAGTTTCTCTGCAAAATGTGAATACTGAAAACATCCACTTTAAGGCAGTTGTGTGAGAATTACTTCAAAAATGCATACAGAAACACTTGGCTCTACATTTGACACATATATCTACTTAATAAATATCAGCCAAACTCTACTAAAGCAACTGAATATGCCCAGAACTATGAAAATTTGTCTGGCTTTCTAACAGAATTCAGATACACAGGAGCTATTATTCCAAATCCCTGTGAAAGAAATCAAGTCTCCCAAAGGACTGTTAGAACTCAGGGGTTCAGCTCAAATCTAGAATTTTAGCTTTAAGTCTGACTAGACGTGTCGTGGAAATTTCTTGACCACCTAACCATTCCTAGAAGTCAAGAGTGGTAAAGAGTGGTCTGGGAGTCAATTGTGAAGTTACAGGTTTTCGGCACCCAGGTGAATGGGAAAACCTGACTGATGGATACCATGAGAGCCTCAGGTCACTGCCTTGCATGGACAAGCAGATCCCCTAGAAGCTGAAGCACTGCTTCCAAAACCCCTAACTGGACATCCATTCCATCCAAAAAATCAGGGAAGAGAGCCAAGAATTCTGATTGAACGGCATCTGTTACATGATTGATAGAAATGTCTGAGCACCCCACAGATGGCCGCAAAACACCCCGGGGCTTAGTGGCAAGTGACTCTATACAAATCAAAAAGTGTTACATTATTTTTCTGACCCAATATTCTTAGAAAAAAAAAAACGAATATTTATTTCTATTTACAACAGGAACTCTCAGAACTCTTATTGGTAGAAAAGTATAGGATCATGAAAAATGGATATATAGGATCGCTACATATATAGATAGAATTTTAAATCCAATACACTACACAATAGATACATCATACATGTCTATGTATATATTTATGTACATGTATGTGTTGTATATACACACAATTTTACATGCCAGTATCACCTTGTGTTCTATTGATTCTTTGGCTATTTTTTTGCTCAAAATAAACCTTACATCTAAATATCAGTATAATTAAGCTAGTGATTTGCTTTATATAGGTGCTTAATTGCTTTAATGATATCAGATGGATTACAGTGAGAATAAAACCAGGAAAAACCATTAAGTGACACAGGTGCCTGGTTTGCTTAAGCATGGAGTCCTCCAGGCCCGCGTGCGTTGTAATATGCACTGCCTTTCAATCTGCTTCAATCATTTGAAGCATTTAGTAAGTGTAGCTGAAAGGAAACTTAGATCATACGATTTAATCTCTCATTTTAGAGTTGAGAAAAACGACACCCAGAGGGGTTGTTAGTTGCTTAAGGTAACCACATTAATTAACAACTTTGCTAGAAACAGAAACTTCTTCAATATCCAGCTCCTCAGGAAACATTCCTAACTCTGTAAACTTTTGAATAACTTGAATAAAAGGCTTAGCCACAAAGCGAACTCAAAAATCCACAAATTTTTAACTCATACACCTTAACCATCAGAAAGGCTTTTTTTCCCTTAAATGTTGTATTAACATTGGCATTTGGTTTGAGCACTAATTGAGTCCTACTTTTTTGAGTAACACACTTTCAGAAATGCCTATGAAGTTTATGATACATCAGCTTATATAATTTAACAAGTGCTTCAAATTCTGTGTTGTCATAAAGTTTTCATAGCAAACTTTCAGTCTCTTTTACCTTTTTCATTTTACTTTGTAACTTTCTGGGTGATGGTCACCCATAAGCAATTTGCATACCATCCAGTTTCCCTTCTATGCACTAGACTAGTAAGCCAAGCATCTTCTTTGTAACTGTAGCTCATTACTTGCTTAATAATTAAATAAAACATTTAATTTAATAAAATAAGTTATTTAACAACTATCTATCTCACCACTAGACTGCAAGCCCATTCAGGGAAACCAAAGATTCCTTTATGCCTTGTACAAAGCCCTGCACATAATTGGGTATCAATAAATATTTTTTGATGAATGAATGGAATACAGACTGATTTTATTATTAGTCTCAGGGAAAAGATATAGAAATATAGAACCTATCCTTTGTCACTGATCAAATGCCTCAAATGTTTCCCAGTAGATGTGACATGTTTGGAAATACAGCATTTTTTTCTGTTATGTGTTATTAAAACTGTCATGAAGACAAAGGAATAGCTGAGATTTGATTAAACTTAGTTGTTTAATAGTATTGTCAGGGTTTAAGTCTACCCTGCTAAAGGTGATACTTTTCTACCAGTTTCACTAGATAAAATTGGAGAATAGCCTAGGGTATACTTGCAAATAACCATCTCTTTGTTGCTCTACCCTTTGTGTTCCAAAGGACTGCCATGTGACTAACTGAGTAGACAGTGGAAGAGGAAGATTGAGTTCCTATTCCCAAGCTGAAAACATACGAATGAAGCAAATCAACTTGAGGATGTAGTCACGCCATGTGGCTGTAACCCTGTCATCGGTAATATGCATCTTGTCCAGGACTTTCTTTAAGAAGGGAACTAGCTAATCTAGAAGGCCTGGAGTTGTAGCTAGAAAGCATCCCATGAAAAAACCAGCACCTGCAGTCAAACCTACCATGTTATTTCAGACAGCGTTCTTTCAGGTGCGTTCTTTCAGGTGCGTTCTTTCAGACAGCACCTAGCCAAGAGGAAGAGGACAGTAGATTGGATTTGGATTTCCATCTACCAATATCTATCTGATGCCCTGAATCCCCCACTCCCACTGGAAACCCCCTCTCCCTTGCTGGAGGATTAAAGTTCTTTGCTTTACTGATGTTAGTCCCATCCATATGACCAGCATTGAAAGCCAGTGAAATTGAAGCTGAAGTTATGTGCGTCCCTGCTGAGCAGAAGCATGGCTCACTATGTCTCTTCCTTCTTCATGAGATCAGATAGAAGCTGTTCCACTAGTTGGGATCCTAGAGGAAAGAGGACACGCTGCAAACCTCAAGCAACCCATCACAAACATGTGATTTTAGCATGAAATATAAATTGTTGATTTAAAGCATTGAGATTTGGGGGTTGTTTATTATCACAGCATAATTTTTGGCTGACAGACATACACAGAAAAGCTGATTTTTTATTATGTTCCATACGTTTGGAAAATATTTTCTCTGAAAGGGTGTAAAACTGGTGGCAGAAGAGACCAAAAAATAAAAAAGAACCACCAAAAAACCAAAAAACCCAGAGATAAACCTGAATGAAAAAATGCCAACAGAAGTTAAAATAAAAATAAGAATGAATCCAAAAGATAGATAGACAGATACAGAGATACAGAATCACAGAGATACATAGATGATAATGTATTGTATCTAGATCGATATATAATACAGATCTATGTATGGATCTAGATATAATACATTATCTATCATCTATCTCTATTATCTATAGATATAATATCTTTTATCTATTAATCTAGAGAAAAGAAAAATAAAAAAACAGAAGAGACTGGAAATTTAGCCACTATATCATACGACTGATAGACATAACTACAAAATCCTGCCTTTGCCTTTGTTCTGAGAAAAACTACATGATCCAGAGTGACACTGATGTTCTGATGTCATTACTTATGTACCTTGTGCAATGAGTACATCAGCTTACCTAGTGCCCTAACCATGGTTTTTAAAATACCATTTTCTAAAAAAAAAAAAAAAAAAAAAAAAAAAGGCAAACAACACAAAACAAAACAAAAAACAGGGTTCATTATAGAGGCCTGAAGCATCTTGTAGTACCAGAAATAAAGAAGTGATTAAACAAGAATGGGGGGCCTATAGAAAGAATAGACTGCCAACCTGAGAAAGCTCTCAGTTGTCAAAGTGGAACAATTTGAGTACAAAATAAATAATAATGGCCTTGGATTTTAACCGATAGAATAACAAATTTTCATGAGTGCATAAATAAACAATAGAATCAATAAATATGTAGGGAAGAAAAGACAGCCCTTCCTTACTATAGAATCTGAATTAGTAAGTGTACAAAACAAAACAAAAAATCATTATTAGACAAACACCACAGTAACAATTGTCTAAAACTAGATCCCACTGATGGATATTAAAATTGGTGGACAGATGTTTGAGGAGAAAGATTTGGATAGTATGAAAGTATTAACATTACAGTGGAGAAATCTGGAAAGCAACACCATAACCAAGTGATTAAAATGAATATCATTACTAATAAGACACACCTACATCATGAGCCTCTTGATATGATGCACAGAGAAGTAGATGTCATTTCTGTGGTGTTCCTGACAAAAATGCATAAACTCATTCCAGTCACAAGAAAACACCAAACTCAGTTTGAAGGACACTCATCAAAACAACTGCTCAGTGCTTTTCAAAAGAGAGATTGTGGAAGATAAGCAAGACTAAGGACTGTCACAGATTGTAGACTAAGGAGAAGAACAATTAAATGCAAGATGGGATCCTGGATAGTATCCTGGAACAGGAAAAAAACATTTTTAAAAATAGTGAAGTTTGAATAGGGTCTGAAGTTTAGTCAATGGAAGTGTAACATGTTAATTTCTTTATTTTGTTTTGTGTTTTTAAATTTTTTTATGTTTATTTATTTTTGAGAGAGAGACAGAGAGAGCGTGAGCAGGGCAGGGGAAGAGAGAGAGGAAGACACAGAATCCAAAGCAGGCTCCAGGCTCTGAGCTGTCAGCACAGAGCCCTATGCAGGGCTTGAACTCATGAACCATGAGATCATGACCTGAGCCGAAGTTGGACGCTTTACTGACTGAGCCACCCAGGTGCCCCAATTTCTTGATTTTGATCATTGTACTTTGATTATGTAAAATGTTACCATTAGGGGAAGCTAAGTGGTGAATATACTGGTATTCTCAGTCCACTTTTGCAAATTTCCATTAGGCTAAACAAGCAGGTCAAAATAAAAAGTTAAAGAAAATCTATCCAGAATCTCAATATTTCTCATCACCTTCATTTCTACCACTCTTGGTCTGAGCTTGCTCTCGTGAATTGTTGGACTAGTGTCCTAAATGATTGCCCTGCTTCTATGCTGCTCCCCTTAACTCCCCACGGCCATCTCTTGGACACTTGAGACCAGGTCACTTTGCTGCTCACAATCCTCTAATGACTCGTAACTTCCATCAGAGCAAATCAGTCCTTTCAAAGGCCTACAAAACCCGTGAAATCTGACTCCTCATTCTCCTCTAACCTGACTTCCTACTTTTCTCCATTTCATCATATCTTTCCTGCCAACTCGATTCCTTGCTTTCCTTGAACACTCCAGATGCATCATTCCTGCCTTAGAGTCTTGCACAAATTGTTCTCTCAGGAGCTCCTCCCCGCTCGCCTGTCTCCCACCCCCCACCAGTGTCTTATTTTCTAGCTTGGATTGATTGATTGATTGATTTAAGATTAAAGTTTATTTATTTATTTTGAGAGAGAGAGAGAGAGAGAGAGAGAGAGCGAGCACAAGCAGGGGAGGGGCAGAGAGAGAATCTGAAGCAGGCTTGAAGCTGTCAGCACAGAGCCTGTTGTGGAACTCCATCCCCTGAACCATGAGATCATGACCTGAGCTGAAATCAACAGTCTGAGCTTCAACCCAGTGAGCCACCCAGGAGCCCTTTTAGCTTGAATTTATATCTCTTCTTCTTGATGGAGCTTTCAGTAACCACCCTATGTAATGGCACAACAGCATCATACCCTCTTTTCCTAGAAAAGGAGGACAGCCTTTCTTTTTTTTCTATAGAATGTCTCATCTTCTAACAAACCAGAGTTTACTTACTAGTTATGTTTACTTTTTCCTATCTATGTCCTTCCTTCCACGGCCCTTCCTTCCAATTTAAGCTCCTTGAAAGAAAACACTTTTGCTTTTTTCACTGATGCATCCTTAGGATCTGAACAATAATAAGTACATAATGAGTGCCCAGTTTACGATTTCAAGTAGTCTGATTCATTTATCCATTAATATTATAAGTAAAAATTGGAAGGTTAGGTATTGTGATTAATTCCAACAGATAAATCTTTACAAAGATTTAGGATCTTAGGATCTTTAGACCCTAAGAGTGGCACAATACAATCTCTTTTTTTTTTTTTTTAAGTGAACAAATATATTCAACCGGATATTTTATTGTTTCATGCAACAGCTCTTGTGGGCTTCTGGGGAATATTTTGATAGCCTCTTTAATAAGCTGGATTCTGTGCCATATTACTAAGTAAAATTACTTACAACTAAAGCTAAATGGCCATGATCAATATCAAGGCATAAATTTAATACTTCTTGCTTGATTTTTATGAATAAGAGTATAGGTCATATGTAGCTGTGTCTCACTAAATTTTATTGGACTATTTGTAGGTTTTATGGACATCAGCAGCAATTGTTTTAGATTTTTTATTTTCTAAAGAAACTACAAACTTTGTTATTTTTCCCAACAGATCCATAAAGGCCATTATTCCTTCCTTGATCCCATGTGGATTGTTAATTGGTGCTATTACACTTCTCAAACGGTTTAGAAACAATAGATATTACGTGCCTTTAACTGGCACTAGTCAAACTTTTTTTGTAAAATCAGCCAAGGTGATGAATATTCTAAATCATTGGGCTAGTTTTTATGAGAGGCTTTGCCTCTTTTCTTCCTCTTCTTTGCTTTCATTTCTTTATCTTTGTCCCTTTTTTGTTTTAATGTACAGGAGGTAATGGGTAAGGGTAATGTTGCCTGTTGACAACTCGTTTCTAGCATGCAATCAAGCTTCTAAGCAGCATTGTGTTTTGTTTTCTATTCGTGGTTGGTTGCCCCCTTTAACCTTATCAAAGCAGTTAAATTTCTTCAAACTGTCAACCAGAGCCATGTCAGCATCTTAAAGACAGCCACTGCTGACATGGCTCAGCAAAGCTGAATTGATCTTCCACCCCTTGGGGCACCGCGCACAGCCAGCCTATGCACCACCAACCGGCGCTTGACTTAAAGTTCAACCCTCGTTGTGGGGAAGGCAAGCTGTGCTGCTCCATAGCAGTATTTAAAAGTACTTGTATTTCCATGTGTAACACTTCAGCTTGTCTTGGGCCTTGGAGGTACCTAGAGGAGTGAAGTTCGAGGAAAGAGATTGAGAGAGACAAAAGTAAATACATACTGTATGTCCTGTGGCTTAAATGATAATCAGACCAAGTACACTCTTGCCAATTCAAATGACATGAAGTGGCAGTAACTGAGTGCTGAGTGCTTTCTTACCAAACTCTCAATACTTTTTCTTCCACCCTTCTCCAAGTTTTCCTTACTTGAATTATTCTGGTCAATACTCCATCATGCTTAAAGGCTTGGAAAGACAAGTTCTTAGAAAGGATTCTCCAAAACAAATACTTCTGCCTCATACATTTTCCTTATTGTGATGACTAGAAACATTTATTATTCTCTAGGATGTCTGGATTTGAGGGGAATAGTTTTCAGTTTCAGTAAGCAGCCACGCTTAACATTTTTTTAAGGGGGCTCCACAACCAATGTGGGGCTCAAACTCACGATCAAGAGTTGTATGCTCTACAGACTGAACCAGCCAGGTGCTCCAGCAGCTACACTTAAAAGTAGTCATCACAAAACTTTTTCCACAATGTGGTCTATCCCTAAGTGACTTGCGTATCCTCCTGTCATGGAGTTCTTTTTTAGAAGAAATCTTGAGCTATAAAATTTTACTTAAAAACACTTGCTATTGGTTTACTGATAGTTTTCCATAAAAATTTGCATTTGAACTTACTACACTAAGTAATTTCCAGAATATGATGGACTCTTGGGCTATCATAAGCCCTTTTGGTAAAAACTAAAATTCCTTGAATTCAGTGATCATGTATTGAGAATCTTCTATGAGTCAGGCATTGGACTTACTATTGGAATTATAAAGATAAATAAGGTAGTTCTCACTCTCAAGGAGCTTACAATGTAGTCAGGGATGATAGGTAAAAACATAACAAAAATGCCAGGTGTTCATTGTTCTAGGTAGGCAATGAGGATGATAATTTTCCATGGATAGTGTACCATAAATCTCCACACTGTTGAAAAAGAAACCCCAACTCTATGGCTTTGAAACAACTATTATATAAGACTTCAAATTTGATGAAATAAAGGACACATTTAAAGTAATTTCTCTAAGACCCAAAGCATCTTGGTTGACCAAGTTGTGTGTAGCATTCCTACAGGGAATATGATATCCAGGAGCCTAGAAGGGAGACTAAAAAGTCTCAGAAGTAATAGAGTGACCATGATACTGATTCTGACTTAATCCTACCCTAACCCTTGCTTTCTTATCAGCATACCACATATTTCCACTGAACAAGCACCATGTCAGTGTCCTGATTTTTTTCTTCCTTCAGTAATATTAATAAAATTTTATTTTCTCTTCCCTCTCCTTTCCTCCTCTTCCTTTCTCTCTCTCTGCACCCCCCTCTCTCTCCACAAACATATGCACACATACACACATAGTATATATATAATATATATTATACATGATCATGGGAGATTTTACTCTTTAATTATCTCACAATTTGACATATAGAGTACCTTACAGTTACTGACAGTTTTTAGCTTTCTTTCTTCCAATCTTATTTAATTGCATAGATTCATCACAGCTAATGAACTTCAAAACTGCAATGCTTAACCATTGGTTTAGTGCTCAAAGGTCAAAAGCATACAGGCATATCATGCAAGATAGTGATTGAAATGACCTTCAATTGCCTTATTTGTTCATAATTTGACCAGTGAAGACTGCTGGATTTTATAAATCATAGGAAGAAATCAAGACAATTCTCTTCATAAAGGGCCCATGCATTAAAAAAAAAAAAAATCAATGATATTTGGCATTCTATCTAGGAGTCCATGAAATTGCCAACTGGTAGAATTTTAAGTACTGTCTTTACATACAGTGATATATCCATTCAGGAGCCTTCATCTGATTTCATTTTGATTTCACAATCAAACAGTAATTACTATGCTCTATCTGCAACTATTTACAATACATATCCAGCTATCATTGTGGTATTAGGCCATGCTTTTTATTCATTCTAGAATTTGCCAGAATGTTCTATGTGCTTTTTTTTCTTAGTAGAACTTTAAAAACTATTTTAGTCAAATGTGAGCACTCTTATGTGAAGTTTATGTGAACTTTTCATGAATACCTGTTCAACTTTATTTAAACCAAGCACAGATCCTTGGTAAATCTTATTTACATATTTCACAGTATCCAAACATCACTTCCCTGAAGCCTTTGCAATGATTTCAGGAATTACAAGAGACCCTAAAGTCTTCATGTAAATTTGATTTGAAGAAGTGATTTAGCCCAGCATATAGCAGTCACCTCTCAAAGTGAAACCTTTGATTACGGGTCTAAACAAAGGCAGATCAATAGGCTTTAAATGCTTGTGATTTGGGAGTTGAGTGAAGAAGAATGTGTTTGTTTTGTTTTGTTTTTGTTTTTTTACTTAACAACTTAATGACAATAGTGTGGCTGAGAAAATTGAAAGAACTGAGAGTGAAGGCAGACAGAGCAGTGAGGAGCCTATGGCTGTGTCAGGCTGGAAATGATGAGGGTCTTGGCAACATAAATGAAAGAGAGATGATTTTTGCCAGGTAACGAGAAGGATGACTATTCAGGGCTTGGCAAATGACTTTAAATGGCTGTAGAGATGAATAAATCAGAAATGACTCTGAGATTCTGCTTCAAGGTCTTGAGCACAGCTAAGATTGAACTCATTACCTCTTCATAAATGCAGCTCCTCCTCCTGACTCCTGACATCCTCATCATCTCAGTCACAGAGGATCAATTTCCTCTAAAGTGCCCTTTTTACAGTACCCTCCTACCTGGTTATTCTGCTTTTAGTCTCTCACACCTTCCCAGATTGGTGTAATCCATAAATTGGAAATAGAGCTCATTTCCAGTGGCTCTGTGCATCTCCCTAGCTGGGTTGGCAATCCCCCATCATCTTCAGCCAATGAATTT
Organism: Felis catus; assembly: GCF_018350175.1. Classification (NCBI taxonomy): domain Eukaryota; kingdom Metazoa; phylum Chordata; class Mammalia; order Carnivora; family Felidae; genus Felis; species Felis catus. The sequence continues at coordinate 49,757,276 of NC_058379.1, forward strand.
GGAGAGTTTGGGGTTAGACAACAACAAATAAACAGGATGACAAATTGGTAGATATCATCATGATACATCATACAGTTTTCAAAGTATTTTCACATTTGATTTTTACAACAGCTCCCTAAAAGTAGGAGTTCCTTTACAATGATGTGTATGAGACTCAGAGATTTAACTCTCTTGCTGAAAATCACGGGGCTATTAAATTTTGGTAAACTTTAGTGGAGTTATAATGTAGAAATTTGCAATCATTAAATATTTCCTTCTTTTTCTTCAGACTCCAATTCCCCTTATTGGATACAATAGGTTATGAGGTCTAAATATGCCAGGATTTATGAGATTAATAACTAGAGATTATATGGACTTCAAATTTTTTCCAATCATGCTATGAACTTGACTCATGGTTTCTGCTGAAGCTTTGGGGTGATGGGGTTTGTGGGGTCTGGAGCCAATGACCAAGAAAGAATTCTTGAAGATGTCTTTGGTGCAAAAAGGTGATTTTATTAAAGCACAGGGACTGGACCTGTGGGCAGGAAGAACTGTACTGCAAGTATGGGGGGGGTGACCCTTTATGGAGTCAGGGGAGATAAAGTCAAGAGGGAGTTTCCAAAGAGTCTTTCACATGCTAAAAACTTACTGGAGACCTAGCTATTGTCAAGCTAAGGTTGTCTTCCTTCTAGCAAAGCAGTAATATTCAGACAGTAGGGAGTTCCTGGACTTTAGGCTATTGATGGAATTGCCTTTTTCTGGTAAACTGGTGGAGACTCTTAGTTTAACCATTTGTTGTTTGTTTGTTTGTCCTTTCCCATTTTGGGTAGCCAGGAGTGTCCAAGGAATATCACACATATCCCACCTTATGTGGGGGGTGCTGTTAGCCTGAATTTTGCCCTCATGTTGCCTCATGTTCCTTATCAGTTTCCAAACTTTTCCTTTTGTATGCTATGAAAAGTTTCTAAGGCAGAATCTAAAAGGGGCACCTGGGTGGCTCAGTCAGTTAAGCATCTGACTTCACTTAGGTCATGATCTCACACTTTGTGGTTTCAAGCCCTGTGTCAGGCTTTGTGCTGACAGCTTGGAGCCTGCTTCAGACTCTATGTCTCTCTCTCTTTCTGCCCCTCCCCCATTCAGGCGCGCGCGCGCGCGCGCGCGCGCGCTCTCTCTCTCTCTCTCTCTCTCAGATAAATAAACATTAAAAAAAACTTTTTAAAAATAAAATGAAAGCACTTATTTAATACTTCCCCGTCACCAAGAACCAGAATGAATCACTAGGCTTCCCATTCTCTAAGTTTATGTGACATTCAAAGTAGCTGGCATGATGTCATGAACAGCCCAGTTCCCCTCTCACCTCTGTCTACAGATCTCAGACTAGTTGTTTGATAATGGTAAAAATGAATATAGATTATCAATGGGTGAACATACCTCTTTCCACAATACTATTAAGTTTTTAACATTTGCTAAATGTGATCAGAATTACCAAATCAACTTCTTTTATGAAAACATTATATATCAACATCATTCAATTCTCCATTTATTTAACAAATATGTGCTGGGCATCTACACTGTTATACATGCTAGGAATTCAACAATAAGCTAAAAGATAAGGTTCCTATTTTTTCACAGCTTATATTTATTGGAGGAGACAAATAATATACAAATACCAACATTGCTGTTTAATATAATATTTCAGAGAATGATAAGTTCTATGAAGACCAATAATAAAAGCTAAGTCTACAGAGTTTGATCTGGGTGGGGAGGGTGGTTTGGGGGTTTTCCATGTTTTTAGTCAAGATGGTTAAGGAATGTGTCTCCAAGGAAGTGGCAATTTAATAAATCCGTGACGATCCATGGAAAAGTTTGGGGAAATGTTGGAAAAAGAAAAGATAAAGTTAAGAGAAAGGCTCTGAAAAGGAAACACTGAGTATTTGAGAATTGTGAATGAGCAAGAATGGAGTAAGAGCAGCATCAAATAGTAGAAACAAGTTCAAAGCGGTAGAGAAGGACCAGATTATGAGAGGCGTTTAGATTATAAAAGTGGTCAGAAGGCTGTGGTGATCAAATAAGGTCCCCCTCCCTCAGATATTCACACTCTAATCCCCAGAACCTGTGAATATGTTATCACAAATGGAAAAACGTCTTTGTAGATATGATTATAGTAAGCATTTTGAGATAGGGGGTTTCTCCTGGATTATGTGGCCAGACCCAATATTATTACATGAGATATTAAACAACTTCTCTTGACTTTGGTTAGTGAAAAAGTGGTGATGACAGAAGCCGGATCAGAATGATGATATGTGACTGGCATTGAAAATGGAGGAATGAAGTCACAAGCCAAGGAATGTGGATGGATTCTAGAAGCTGGAAAAGACAAGGAAATGGATTCTTTCCTAGAGATTCCAGAGAGTAATGCAGCCTTACCAGCACCCAGATTGTAGCCTACTGAGACCTGTGTCAGATTTCTGATTTACAAAAATGTAAGATAATAAATTTGTGTGGTTTTAAGTCACTAAGTTTGTGGTAACTCTTACAGTAGCAGTGTAAATCCAATAGATGGGTTTTGAGCAAGGAGTGATATGCTGCTCATGACCCATGTTTTAAGTGGCAACCATGTGGAGAATATATTGTTGGGGGGGGGTACAAAATGGCAGCAGGAAGACTAGTAAAATGCTATGCTAAAAATAACTGTGGTTGTTTGTACTAAGGTAGCCAAGGTAATGGCAAGAATAAGTTGATAACATTTGGGATAAAATTTGGGTGTAAAATCAGCATAAAGGTGGTTTTCAAAGCCATAGGGCTAAATGAAACCATCCTGCTACACTGTCCAACACAGTAGCCAGTAGCAACATGTGGCTCTAAATTAAAATGAATGAAAATTTAATAAATAAATATTTAATTCCTCAGGCACACTGGTCCCATTTCAAAGTTCTTAATAACCAAACGGGGCTAGTGGCTATCATATTGAAACAGCACAAAGAAACTTTCCAGCATTATGGAAAATTCTGTCGGACATGGCTGATGGTAGTAAGACAAGATAGAGAAGAAAAACAAAAAAGAATCAAAGAGAAATTCCTGGGTTATGCTTGTTCGCAGAGTCAGGGATAGGGTAAAGGAGCCAGCAAAAGAGACTAAGGAATGTCCAGGGCTTATCTTTTCTAAGATTTAAATTTACCATAATACAAATTAGGATAATACATTTATAATAGAAACTGTGATTGTATATGTGATTAACATAAATGTGGTTTCTGCATAGTTTTAGCTATTTAATTCACTTAATCTGGAAGTATTAACTTTCTTGGAGCTTCCAGTTTTTGTGAAGTCCATTTTAAAATGGAACCTTGGTGGGGGGAGGCCTGGGTGGTTCAGTCGGTTAAGCGTCTGACTTCGGCTCAGGTCATGATCTCGCGGTTTGTGAGTTTGAGCCTCGCCTCGGGCTCTGTTCTGACAGCTCAGAGCCTGGAGCCTGCTTCAGATTCTGTGTGTCCCTCTCTCTCTGCCCCTCCCCTGCTCATGCTCTATCTTTCTCTGTCTCTCAATACTAAATAAACGTTAAAAAAATAAAAATAAAATGGAACATTTGTTGGGGCACCTGGGTGACTCAGTCAGTTAAGCATCTGCCTTTTGATTTTGGCTCAGGTTATGATTTCCTGGTTCATGGGTTCAAGCCCCATGTCAGGCTGTGTGCTGACAGCACAGAGCCTGTTTGGGATTCTCTTTCTCCCTGTCTCTCTGCTCCTCCCCCCTCTTTCTCTCAGAATATATAAATAACTTAAAAAATTAAAAAAATAAAATGAAGCTGTAGCTCTGAAGGACAGTCAGGAAAGCAGAAAAGCAACGAGGGCAGCAGTGGCATGGTGCAAGAGTAAAGTATTGCATCCTTCATAATTTTGTACTGGACCATCTTTGAAGGAAGAAGAAAAAGGAAATGAGAAGAGGAGCTGATGAAAAAGGAAAACTAAATTAGCTTGAGCAATAGAATTAACACATTTTCTCTGACCATTCCCAGACTCACACAAAGAAGCTTAAAGTTTTCTTTTCTAAAATTTTTCTTCTTATTTGATAATCATTTACGTTGCTTACAAATGATCACCAGCTGAAGATGTACCAAATATCTACTGTTCTTCAGCTGCAGTAAAACATTCAATATCTTAGAAGTGGTTGACCTCTGATACCATATTATTTGATGGTTTTGATGTGTCCTTGTAAAGATCAGGAAGAAACAAGAATCTCAACAAGAAGTCAGACCTTAGGTGAGAGACAAATGAGACTCTGAAACTAGAGGAGTGCTTTAAAAATTGGAGAGTCTGAGAGAGGAAGAAAGTAGTACAGGTAAGGGGAAGGGCGCCACCATTTTGATTGTTATAATACAGTATATATAATAGTTGTTTAACAAGTATTTCCTGACTTTATTCAGGCTTTTGAAGTATTTTTTCTGTTACAGAATAATGAGCAAAAATAGACTCAAGTTTGGCTTCCCTTCTACCTTGCTGACACCAAATAAAGTAAATTGAAAACAAGAACTCAATGAAATTAACTAGGAAATACAAAATTTGCTGAAAGAAGAGAAAATAATTAGCTATATATGAGCTTTCATTCAACACATATTCATTATTTACTCTTTGTCAATCCCTGTCCTTTGTTGCAAGACATACAATGAATGCAAGACACAGAGTTTTCCCCAAAGAAACTTGCATTATTCTACTCTATATAGAAGATTCTAAGGATACAAATTCTGGGTTTTTATCTTATCCAGAAAATTTCTCTTAAATGCATTCTTAAAGATACAAAAATTTCAGACCAGAGGGTGAATATTTGTCATGATCTCTAAATTAGTGCAAGACAGTTTTTACATGATTTTTATTAACATGTTATTAGGTTAAATCCCAAAGATATAGATAATTCCCTGTTTCTTCAATTAGATTTAGCCACCATCTCTATGGTAGTTTATATGGGAAGTTCTCCTATCAAGGTCTGGGTAATGAGAACATAGACATGTCACTTAACTCACCATTGAATCATCAGCGATGTTATTCTCACTCAAATCTTTGAATACAGGAGACTACTTTACCCATAGTTATGTATGTATGTATCTATGTATCTATGTATTTATAAGTTGGCTCCCTGCCCATTGCAGAGCCCAATGCAGGGCTTGAACTCACTACACTGAGATAGAGACTTGAATTGAGATCAAGAGTCAGATGCTTAACTGACTGAGCCACCCAGGCACCCCACCCATAGTTATGAATTTAAAGGTTAAGCATTACATGTCAGTCAACCAAGAAATACATTGGTACATAGCCCAACTTTGCTCAGGTTATCTAATAAACTTTTTGTAGTTGTTGTTCTTTCTCCACTTCTAACGTAAGGCAAATAGAGATGGAGAGAGTTTTCTGTCATTCCCTGTTTAGAGCATTCTTAGAAATTTCCTTTGCAGTATTTAGCAAAAAGTTAAATACTGTAGCTGTTCATTATGGAATATAAATTATCATGGTTACAGAACTGGAAGGAGATTGGAAGTGTTTTATATTTGGGATGGGATAGATGCCATAAATTAGACATTATGATAGAAGTGGATTATTCTGAAATTGTGTGGCTCAAACTGGTATCCATAATTATCCTGGAACCACAGCATGGAAGGGAGGGTTCTAGTGGCAGTAACTCTAACCAGCTTCTCAAATACTTCTATTGAAGATTATGTATTTTAGAGAAAAGGCCACTGACCTGGAATCAAGAGAGCTAAGTTCTAGCCTAGAGTAGTCAAAATAGCTCCATAATATTTGGGATAGTTGTCAACCTACAAATTTGATCATTCTTTTACCTATCTTGTATTCTTACTTTCTTATTATTATTGGAAGAGATAACAATGGAAAGGCCATGCAAATTATGACATGGTCCACACCCTACAACTTAACAATGCTCAGGATACATTCTGTGCGTTTTGAATTTGGTTTTTCACTGTAGGTGATGTTTGTGTGGGTTTGCTCCATTGCAGACCAGAAACTGCAAAACATGCATAAGACAACACCTATTAATTAGAAATTATCTGGGGGACACCTGGGTGGCTCAGTTGGTTCAGTGTCTGACTTTGGCTCAAGTAATGATCTCACGGTTCGTGAGTTCAAGCCCCACATTGGGCTGTCTGCTGTCAGCACAGAACCCACTTCAGATTCTCTGTCCCCTCTCTTTCTGCCCCACTCATACTCTCTCCAAAATAAGTGAAAACATTAAATAAATAAATAAATAAATAAATAAATAAATAAATAAATAAATTCATCTGGGAAGTCTTGGCAGTGTCCACTTCTCCAGGTATTTTTTGCCTCCTTAAGGGATTCTTCATATTGCTCTGTTGACCTCTTCCCCTTTGAAACTAGATATTCTCTTTGTCTCTCTCTCTCTCTCAGCCACCACTAGTTTTTGTGGTGAGGTAATGAGAATAGGACTTAACAGCATGGATTTTAGTGTCAGAAAAACCTGGGTCCAAATCCTGATTGCTCATTTACTAATGGTATGACCTTGGATCATTGCTTAACCTTCCTGAGGTTCTGAGTTTCCTGATTCTCTGTATGTAATGGAATAATATCACCTATTTAATAGAGCTGTTCTGTATATTTTTCCAGCTTTACTAAGATATAGTTGACATATAACACTGTGTAAGTTTAAGGTGTACCCATAATGAGTTTATATATATTGCAGAATGATCACCACAGTGTTAGTTAACACATCCATCACCTCACATAATTACCATTGTGTATTTGCAAGTAGTGAGAATTTTTAAAATCAACTCTCTTAGCAACTTTCAGGTACATAATGCAGTATTGTTAAGCGTAGTCACCATGCTCTACCTTAGATCCTCAGAACTTAATTTGTCTTATAACAGGAAGTTTTTATTCTTTCACCACTTTTGTCCACTTCTCCCAACCCTCTGCCATGGCAAATGACTGTTCTGTTTCTATGAAATTGTTTTTTTAAGATTCCACAAGTAAGTGAGGTCATATAGTATTGGTTTTTCTCTGACTTATTTCATTTAGCATGATGTTCTCCAGTTTCACCCATGTTGCTGCAAATGGCAGGATTTCCTTCTTTTTATGGCTGAAAAACATCTATCTATCTATATATATATATATATCACTATATTAATAATAGTAGTAATAGTACTACCAGTAATAGTAGTATATAGTATATACTAATATATTAATTATATTATTAACACATTAGTGTATATTAATCATTATATATCTACTAATTTTTATTATTTATTAATTAATTTAATTAACTATTGAGATATTGTTATAAAATAAATAATATTTATTAATTATTTAATATTATTGATAATTTTTTATTTTTGATATCATATTTATATATATCTTTATAATATATAAATGTATATTTATAATATTATAATAATATAATAAATGTTATTAATGAATTATGAACAATTTATAATCATTAAAATCATTATACAATAATAAAATTTTTATTATAAAAGAATTAATTTAATTATCGATTATTAATTATTATTTATATTATATAAATTAATCATAATTAATTATGTTGTATTAATTAATTATATTATTTGTGTTATATAATATTAATTATATTATATTTAATTATATTTAATATTTAAATATATTTAATAATATATTTAAATTATATTTAATAATATATAAATATATTTAATATTTAAATATATTTAATAATATATTTAAATTATATTTAATAATATATAAATATATTTAATACATTAATAATATTTAATTCTAGGGGCGCCTGGGTGGCGCAGTCGGTTAAGCGTCCAACTTCAGCCAGGTCACGATCTCACGGTCCGTGAGTTCGAGCCCCGCGTCAGGCTCTGGGCTGATGGCTCAGAGCCTGGAGCCTGTTTCCGATTCTGTGTCTCCCTCTCTCTGCCCCTCCCCTGTTCATGTTCTGTCTCTCTCTGTCCCAAAAATAAATAAACGTTGAAAAAAAATATTTAATTCTATTTAAATATATATAATATTTTATATATTTTTAATTATATATGTTATATTAATTTTATATTTACATAATATTAATTAATTATATTAATATCTTAATAAATTTATACATAAATATTATATATTATATATATTATATATCATACAACTACATATATAATATTCCACTACACACACACACTACTTTTTCTTTACCCATTCATTTACTGAAAGACATAAGACATTTAGGTTGTTTCCATATCTTGACTATTGTGAATACTGCTGTAATAAATATAGGTGTATAGATATCTCTTCAAGACTGTGATTTCATTTCCTTTGGGTACATAACCAGAAGTGAGATTGCTAGATTATGGGGTAGTTCAATTTTTAATTTTGTTAAGAAACTTTATACTGTTTTCTCTACTGGCTATACCAACTTACATTCCCACCAACAATGTACAAAGTATCTCTTTTCTCCACATCCTCTCCAGTATTTCTTATTTCTTATCTTTTTGAAAATAAATATTTCAACAGGTTTCAGATGGTATCTCATTTTGGTTTTGACTTGCATCTCCCTGGTGATTAGTGATGTTGAACACCCTTTCATGTACCTGTTGGGCATTTGGTTACATTCTTTGTAAAAACATCTATTTAGATCCTATGCCCATTTTTTTATTGGATTCTTTGTTTTGTTTGTTTGTTTTTTGCTACTGGGTTATATGAGCTCTTTGTATATTTTAAATATTAACCCCTTATTAATATATAGTTTGCAAATATTTGCTTCCATTCCATAGTTTGCCTTTTCATTTTGTTGATGGTTTACTTTGCTGTACAGAAGCTTTTTAGTTTGATGTAGTCCTGTTTGTACAATTTGCTTTTGCTGTTTGTACTTTTAGTGTCATATCCAAAAAATCATGGCCAAGACAAATGTTGAGATTTTTTACTATATTTTATTCTAGAAGTTTTATAATTTTAGTTCCTTCATTTAATTCTGTAATCCAATTCAAGGTAATTTTTGTGAGTGGTGTAAGATAGGGGCTCAGTTTTACTCTTTTGAATGTGGCTATCCAGTTTTTACAACACCACTTATTGAAGAGACTATATTTTCCCATTTAGTATTCTTGGCTCCTATGTCAAGTAGTAATTGATGGTATATGTATGCATATATTTCTATGCTTTTAATTCTGTTCCATTGATCTATGTGTCTGTTTTTTATTCCAGTACCATTCTGTTTCGATTACTATAGATTTATTGTATAGTTTAAAATCAAGAAGTGTGGTGTCTCTGGCTTTGTTCTCCTTTCTCAGGGTTGCTTTAACTATTCAGGGTCTCTTATGATTCTATATGAATTTTAAGATAATTTTTCTGTATCTGTGAACAATGTCATTGGACATTTGACCCAGATTGTATTGAATCTATAGATGGTTTTGGATAGTATGAACATTTTAACAATATTAATTCTTCTAATCCATAAACACAGGATGTCTTCCCATTTATTTGTGTTTCTTCAATTTCTTTCATCCATGTCTTACTGTTTTCAGTGTAGAGATCTTTCATCTAATTGGCTAAATTTATTTCTAAGTACAATATTGGTTTTGATGCCATTGTGAATAGGATTCTCTTCTTTATCCCCTTTTCAGATTCTTTTGTTGTTAGTGTGTAGAAACACAACTCATTTTTATATGTTGGTTTGTATCCTGAAACTTTACTGAATTCATTTATTAGTTTCAATAGTTTTTGTTAAGAGTATTTAGAGTTTTCTATATATAAGATTACATCATCTGCACATAAAGACAATTTTACTTGTTCCTTTCCAATTTCGATGTTTTTTATTTCTTTTTTGTGTCTGAATGCTCTAGCTGAGACTCCCAGCTCACAGGCTGGTCTTTGCAATTTGGTAGGCGATTGATTGGCTGTGTTCCAGTGTTAAGTGAGGTCACAGGTTGGGTTCTCTGTTTAGGCAGGACCCCCACCTGTACCCTGTAGCTGGTGGGGCTGGAGACTGTGCTCTGCATTAGGGTGGGGTCACTGTCTATGTTTTCTGGGAGGGTGGTGCCCCAGGTTACTTCAGCAATTTGGCAAGGCCATAAGGTGGGATCTGTTGCTGGGCAGGGTTGTAGGTTAAGTTCTCTGGCTGTAGGCTGAGCTTTGAGGCTGTCCGCTTTCTCTGTCTAGACCCTTTTGTTATGTGGGACCAGATGCTATGCTTAACAGTTGGACAAGGCTGCTGGATTGGCTCTCTATATGAGCAACCTTTAGGATGGGCTTCACCGCTAACCAGATTCTCTAGCTAGCTTCTTGGTGACAGGTCACTGGAGATTATGCTCAGCAGTTGAGCAGGTCTGTGATCTTGCTCATCTGCCCAGGGAGACTGTAGGATGGTGCTCCTTGGTCACATCCACAAATGTGGGCATCTGTTGTCATACTTCTATTGGGACAGGACTGGAGGTTATGCTCAGCAGTTGGGTAGGACTTTGAGCCTTCTTCCTTGCCCAGATGATATAGAATGGACTCCTAGGCTGGTATGGCTTGCTGGCTGGGGGGACCCAAACCAGGCAGAACTGCCAACTGAGCTCCTCGGCTAGACAGAGCCATTGGCTTGGCTTTACCGATGGGAGGAGCCAATGGCTCAGGATATCTGCTGGGATATCTGCTCAGCAGCAGCTCCAAGCAGAAGTGCAATCTGCCAAGATTTGAGCTCTGGTTTCTATAAGCCCTGTCCCCCTTCTTCATCTCTATCTGATCCCCTGTAGTCAAGCCCTGTGGATTCTCCCATTGATCCTCATGAAGCGAGACCTGAGTGTGCCGCCTAGGAAGCACCTTGTAATGCTGGAAGAGCTACATGTCCGCCTTGGGCTCTTTTTTCTCACTGGAGGAAACCAGAGGCCCAGGAGTGCTTCCTCCCTGAGGCTATACTGGCCTGGAGGTGGGGCAATGCAGTCAACATGAAACCACTCTTCATACCCTTCCAATGTGGTCCTTCTCAGTCTCTCTGGGTGTGTTTCAGTCTCACCTCCAGGTTCTTGAATTTTCATGATAGCCTCTTGTTTATGAATAGTTGTTAATTCTTCTTCTGATGAGGGGGGCTTAAGTTGGGAACAACCTATGTTGCCATTTCGATGACATTATTCTGTTCTGAGTATTAAAATGAACAGTTCAGTAAACCATTTAGTGGAAGAACAAGCACATTATATCTATTATTATTATTACATGTGAATTCTCTCCTTCTGGGCTCACTATGGAACAGATACTTCTGAAATAGCTTTTGTACCACTCATTCTGACAAAGAGATACCATCCTATTGGTATTTTGACATATTTTAACATGATTTTGCTTGTCCATGCTATTACTAAAGAAGTTAAAATATTGTAAGTATGGGTAGTTATAAAGTTATAATTAGTATAAAGCTAAAGTAGTGCTAAAAATTATGCCAACATATGTCTATATTCTCCCTTGGCTTACACATAAAATGGAGCAAGAACAGCTTGGTCCTTCACTGACTTTTCTCTTGGATGTTCTAGAAGCCAGTCTTTCCTACCTCTTGTTTTTATTCCTGTATTTCGCCATGATTCTCTCCCTCCTGCCAGCCTCCCCACCTGATAACCACACATGCAAGTACTCGCACAGTGAACAAATACCCACGCATAGGGTGGAATGTGAATAAAAAAAGAAGATAAGTTCAAAGCAATGGCATGAAACTCAGAACCTAAGCAAACTTATATTCTTGAACCTGTGTTCAACCTTGTTGGACACAAGTAACGGGGACCTTCACAAATTGGCTCCATTAAAAAGTGGCAAGAGAAAGATTCTTGTACTTCCAGAAAGAAAGGAAGTGATCAAAGCAAAACAAAACCCACAAATGTCAAAAGGACACTAGAGTCAACTGAAAAGCTCCCTTTGGCCAAAGATGAAAAATTATGTGCAGTAAAATATATGGCACAGTATTGGGTTATAAGCTAAAGTATAAAATAAATATCCATGACTCTCTCTATATATGCATTGTGTGGATATAAATAAATGATTGAATAAATAAGACAAGTCTCCCATGCACAAAGAGTACAAATAATATATAGAGATACTCTACCCTCAAGAAGCAGGAGCATAATTCCCTACTCTTTAAATGTGGCTACTCAAAATGTGGACTCCTTTGAAAGGGTACAGTGTGAACAGAGCAGAGAAAGAGTAACTTTACAGTGAGGGAAACCTGACAAACATTGCCTTGTGCAGGTGACCAAGGTCAATGTCATCAATGCTAAGTCATTTGATAGCATGTACCTTTGATGATATGATGACAGTGGTACTTTATCTCTACGATCTTCCTCTCAAAAACAGATGACTTTAGTGTAATCATGAAAATAACAGACAGATCCCAATGAGGACACATTCTACAAAATATCTGACCAGTACTCCTCAAAATTGCTAGTCATTCAAAGCAAGGAAAATCTGAGAAATCGTCAGTCAAGAGGAGCCCAAAGAGACAGGACAATCAAATGTGATGTGGTGCTTTAGATGGGATCTGAAACAGTTTTTAAAACCAGGTCAAAAACTAAGTGTGCACTTTTAGTTAATAATACTATACCATACAGTTCATTCACTGTAACAAAAGTTCCACACTAAGGTAAGGTGTTAATAATGGGGAAAATTGGGTACACGATATATAGGAACCCTCTGTACTATCTTTGTAATTTCTCTGTGTATTTAAAACTGTTCTAAAAAATAGTTTATTAAAGAAAGAAGTAGAGGGGGTGAAATATGGCTGGTTGCTAAAGTGAAAGGGAGTCTTTTGGAATCACAGGTAGGACTCATGGCTGTTCCCATGAAACCAGGGCTAGGGAACAGAGAGCAACAAGGAGCAAGGTTATCCTTTTCATTTTTCGGTGACTACACGGTATGCTTCCTTTGGCATATTGGCTGCCCTTTCACAAACTGCTTCGTCTCACTACGAAGTAACTATGCACGTGCTCCACCACAGATGCCCTCCCTAACCTCTCAGTCACCACACCCGTTAGCAAGCACTCAGCTGCCTTAATTCAATTTGTTTTCTTCAGATTAGATACAGAATCCCATTAGTTGCCAGCCAGCCAGTGGCTTGTCTGTCCTTGAAACAGGTGTACAACCATAGTCCAAATAGTCTTATTGTGGGGATACAGGGCCACGTGGTAGCCTCTTCTAATCTCTCAAAGTTCTTGAAATAGGTAAGGATAAAACAATGGAGGATAATAGGATGGGTTTGGTACATGTGACAAAAGCATAAAACACACACACACACACACATATATGTATGTATCTATATATATATGCTATAAATTATGAAGTATAATATAAGGAAACAACAGAAATCCTCACTATATGTTGTCACAATACAGCTGTGTGCCAAGGACAAAATCTTCATATCATCAGATACTAAACATAGATGTAACTCATGAGTCTGAAGTATTCGGCAGATGTGGGCTGGGCTCGGCAAGGCTGGTCATGCATCCATAGTCATCTGTGGGTAACTGCCAGAATAATCTTGTCTGGTGGTTGGCTGGCTGTCAGCTGGGCCAGGCTAGCTTAGACATGTTCTCATGGAAAGTCACAGGGGCACTTTTAAAAGGGCACTTTTTAAATGGCAGGCACTTTTAAAAACCTCTATTTGCATCATAGCTGTGAATATGCGCTGGCCAAGTCTAGTCAAGTGGTGCAACTCAGGATCAGGGGTAAGGAAAGTATACTCCGTGAAATGCTAAGGATTGCTGGGTCACATTGCAGAAGATGTGCAGGCTGGGTCACATTGCAGAGGGGGTGGGGATGGTGAAGAATTTGGATCATTAATACAATCAACACACCACATAAAGGCAACATCTAAGTAATCAGATGGTGGGATTAATTGGAGAAGCCCACCCAGAGGAAGGGATTTTGAATAAGTGTTTAAACCAAGTTATAGGAGAGCACACACAGGTGTATTCATCATCTGGTCTGATTTAAAAGTATCTCTACTTTTGCTATTATGGATAAAGGGATCAAAAGAGGACAGGATGTTGCAGCTTCTATGTCCCGGAGTGAAATTATGATTCAGTTATTAACTCTGCGGCTCAGTAGCCCAAAGAAGTAATGTCACATCCTTCGATTTGGCCTTATCTATTGTGACAAGGCTCCGGGGAGCTGATGCGTATGAAATTCATTTCATGTCTCATTCACAGAATGCCTGAGTTTTGAAAACACCTTTATGATGTTTCAGGTTTCAGTTACCTGGTGTGTGATCTCACAAACTCACAGTCTTCAAAAGAAAGAACATTAACTTCTCCTCAGAAGCTTGAGGTTCTTTGTTACAGGAAACCCAGGAGGCATCATTCCAGGAGAAACACACAGGAGCACATAGGTCACTTTTGATAAAATGCCATATATTCTAAGGGCAATAGAAATATGTATTTTATGCAAACTCAAAGTTGAATAGATGGTATAGGTTTAGATAAAACAGATTCAAATCATCCTTATACAGAATACATTAACAAATAGAGCATAGTCTTCCCCTATTAGGATTCTCAAAATACTTCGTATAAATAAGAAAAGTGGCATTTTTTACCAAGGAAGCAAATAGAAAAATAAATGTGCAAGTAAGACAATAACATTTTTAGAATCTAATAGGAAAAATAAAATTACATCTTCCTTCCATTAAATGAGAAAAGAAAGAATATGCAAAAGATATGAACAAATGTGTAACTTCCTCCATTCCTTCTGCAGTACATTTCCAGTGTAATTTATCAGGTTTACTTCTTTCCATGCTTACCACAAACCACAATAATTAGACCTGAATTTTCCTGTTTTTTTTTTTTTTCACTTCCAACAATCTGTTGAGAATAGGGCTAAGTAGTGAATGCTTGGCATTCCACTCACACCCATGGTAGACATCACAATTTCATCTGGGGGCTCTTTTTACCAGAGGCTGGACCAGGTCTCTAATCCACCTTCACTCATTCTCTTGGTTAACTCCACCCTGGGATTAGAAGTAGCAACATGAGGAAACCATTTTGCCCTCCCTGACCCATTATTCCTTCCTCCATCTGTGCTAATTTAGCCAACTCCTACTCAGCCATCAAATTTCAGCTCACTTACCACCTTTCCTGAAGCCTTTCCTGACTGATCATTGTTATTTTGATACATCACCTCCATATTCTCAGAAAATCCTGGGTATACCTCAGTGAAAGAGCTATTTGCACTGTATCATCTTCTGCATTTAGTTCTCTACCTCACACACCAGTCTATGAAAGAGACATAAGAAACAAAGAAGAGAGAACAACTAAACTGTGTTTTCTCTGTTGATGGCAATGAAATCTCACAGCACAGTGCATAGAACGTGGAGCCTAACAATTTTGGTGAATGTGTGTGTGCCTGCAGGGTGAACGAGGAAGGGACTGAGTGACTTAGAAAGTGAATGAATAAGAAAAGGAAAGGCCCAGGGCGCCTGGGTGGCTCTGTCGGTTGAGCCTCAGACTTTGGCTCAGGTCATGATCTTGTGGTTGGTGAGTTAGAGCCCTGCGTTGGGCTCTGTGCTGACAGCTCTAGGGCCTGGAGCTGCTTTGGATTCTGTGTCTCCCTTTCTGCTCCTCCCCTGCTCACACTCTGTCTCTCTCTCTCTCTCTCAAAAATAAAGATTAAAAAAAATTTTTTTTTTAAAGGCAAAGGAAAGGCCCATGTCTGCGTGTTTTTATTCATTCTCCTCACCCAAAAAATGACCAACTGTTGGTGACATTTTTCAGAGCTTATTTGTAGCAACAACAGTCCAGCTAAGAAATACCAGCCTCACATAACATGTCTCCAAAATTCTTGGGCTAGGGTGAGGGGTTGGAGAAGCAGGGAGGTGCTGACAGAAGAGGTTTTATTTTTGGCTCCATTGAAATCAGGGAGGCTTGAGGTTTATTTATTCAGGCAGCCCAGTGGCACAACCAGAGCAACAGGGCTTGGAATCATTGGGAGATTCCAGCTTACCTGTATCAGGTTACTTAAAATTTTAAACCTCAGTTTCTGCCTTTGTATACTAGGGATAATAAGAACCACTTTCTAGAATATACTCTGAGGTGCTGTTGTGACATGACAAGCCACCTACATCACTGCATTCCTCTTAATCAGGGGGACACTCTGATATCGGCAGAAACTTCACAGCTATCGGAGGCCACAGAAGAAAGTTGGTACACCTTCCAGCATTATTTTATTTAAGCAGACAGGGGACATATTACTTTTGTATTGAAATAAACATGTATATTACATGTATAGAATGCAAAATGCTCATGAATATTTATAATGCTCATGAATATTTATAGAACATCATAGGACTTCAAAGACATTTCATGCTTGGGTCAGGGAGCAACAGACTCTACTCTGAATCACTCAAGGATTCATACTTACTGTTCTCTGCTAACTTTCTAAGTTAGAAAAGTCGGGAAAGCCCTGATTATGGTAGATGATTTCAAACACCTCCAAAGAGCCTATAACTGTGTAAGGTGGTCATAGCTTTAAATTTTAAAATTATATATTTACAAAATTTTCCTTAGAAATGAGTCCTGTGATTGGGTCCTGCTGATAGATCCAAATCCAGTAGTGGATATGTTGTCTTATTTTATAGCCCATGTGTGGGATTCTTCAAGTATATTTACATAATTATTTCCCCAAGCATCTAATTAACTTCTTTTTTTGCCATTCATGAATGCAAACCGCATCTCTTCTTGGCAGATCCCAATAAGTAAACAATAGGGATGAAGAGGAATGTTAGACTTTCTGCTCAGGCAGACTAATACATACAACAGTGGTAGAAATTCAGCTTGCAGAAAAAATAAATTGGAACTCAGCTAGTGGGGAAGAGTTTTCAAACACAGCATGCACAAGATGTTATTCTATGTTTGCTTTTAGGATTTGAGAAGCAATTCCATGTTGGTGTTTCGTGAGAATGAGAAATCGCCACCACTGTTTAATTTCATATAGCCAGCAGACTCCTATAAAATGCGACCAGATTAATAGAGATGCTTAAAAGACAACAATATGTTTTTAGCTACTACACACACACCCGAATGCCCTCCCTTTACACACAATATAGATTTGGTTGATTGTTAAAAAGTTATGATGTTAATGGGGCGCCTGGGTGGCACAGTCGGTTAAGCGTCCGACTTCAGCCAGGTCATGATCTCGCGGTCCGTGAGTTCGAGCCCCGCGTCAGGCTCTGGGCTGATGGCTCGGAGCCTGGAGCCTGTTTCCGATTCTGTGTCTCCCTCTCTCTCTGCCCCTCCCCCGTTCATGCTCTGTCTCTCTCTGTCCCAAAAATAAATAAACGTTGGGAAAAAAAAATTTTTTTTTAAATTTAAAAAAAAAATTAAAAAAAAGTTATGATGTTAAAAGCCATAGAGCCAAAGTATAGAAGAGAAATTTAAGTATAAAAGTACTATAAATACAGAAGCCAAAGTATACAAGATAAATTAAGAAGAGAGAAAGCAAAGATTTTTCAAGGTAGAACTAAAATTTACTATGAAAAATACCTGACAAGATGTGGAATAAGCAGATTAAAAGTATATTTGCATTTTCCCGGATTCTATCTGCACCTGCTTCTCATTCCGTTTGTAATTGTCAAATTTCTGTTTCATGTTCCTTGTGCGAGGGGTTTTTGGCTGCTTAGAGAGCATTTGTATTGTGCTCGTATTTTAGGGCTGTTTCCCATTAAAAGAAACATACAGATAGAATAGGAAGACCTTAGGGTATCAGAGTCTGGAAAAGTTTTAAATATCATTACTGTAGTTTGCTCTGAGTTCTGAAACTGAAAAATAGATCTTAGAACCAACACTTTCATTTTTACAAATTTGTTCCAGAGACCTAACTATCTTGTGTCATCTACAAAAGTCCTGTCTTCCGGTTTACCTGGAAAAACTGATTTGGCTACAGATAATTATGAGAAAGCCTTTTCTTTCTGTTCAAGACCCAGAGGATGCCTTTAAAAAAAAAAAACAATTTATTTTACAGGCTCACCTGATTCACTGATAAAGGAATACTCATGCTTGATAAGTACTTTGGGCCTGATGATAAATGCTGTAGTTGGGTATTATCTCTATTCAAGTGCACAAAACCCTAGAGAATGTACTGATGGCTAAGACTGCATTACGTGAATAAGGCTTTCGTGCAACTTCAGTGGTCTGCCTGATGAAATGGCTTGCTTGATCAAACTGTCAATGAGATACCTATAATTCAAATACCAATGACCATTTGGCTGTTGAGAGATTCTTAACCCCTATTATGACTTCTAGATGAATAATCTAATGCCAGGGTCCAAAGACACTGAAATTGTATCCTGTACTCTGGTCTCCTTCACCTCTCAGGACAGATTGCCACCAACATCCAGGAGGAAGAGAAAGAGAATATTACAGAGGAACTAGCGTCCACTTAACCTGAGCCACATGGTTTTAAAGACATCTCTTCTGAACTGTTAGGAGTATGAGAAACGCATACACAGTAAAACTGCCTAAAGAATGAATATTGGCCAGTATACTCAAAAGTATCTAATTCAGGGAGCAAACAATGCTAAAATTATCTGCCTAGATTTTAAGTTGTCAATGCCTTAACCCTTTTCAAAGAGATGCACACTGAAAATTGAGCCAAGCCTGCGGTCAGATGAATACTGGAATCCTTGAGGGATCATCTGGAATGAAAACATCACACTCAATCAAGATCTAGAGTAGTCTGGATTTATATTCCATATATGCCTTAATAGATGTGTGAAGTTTGTTTTTTTAAGGTTTCAGATTGATCTGCTTTACATGACACTGAAAAGATGCATTCAAAATAATCAAGAGCTTTAGGCATAATTCAAATTTAAGTGGCATTGAAATGACAGTAACAGTGAACTCAGCAGGCTATCTCTCTAGTATAGCTCTGTTCCTTTCCTTCCAGTATGGATGCATCCATTTCAGGTTCTTCGACAAAGCCACAAAATCAGGTGCTTACTCTGGTAAACAAATGTTACCACGTGTTTCCATTTCTACAGAATTGTTGTCATGGTGGAGATTTTTAAATACATTTTTTAAATGTTTATTTATTTTGAGAGAGAGTGTGTGTGTGTGCAAGCAGGGGAGGGACAGAGAGAGGGGGAGAGAAAGAGAATCCCAAGCAGTCTCCTCACTGTCAGCACAGAGCCCAAAGCAGGGCTCAAACTCATGAACCCTGAGATCATGACCTGAGCTGAAATCAAGAGTTAGATGCTTAAATGATGGAGTGACCCAGGCACCCCATGGTGAGGATTTTAAACGACTTGTCCTTTTAGCAGGAAAACAATTGGCATGGCTGGGCAGAAGGACAAGGAAAGGCCCTAACACAGGAGAGTTTCCTTTCTTCTGAGAAACAGGAGGAACAGGAGATGTGTGGGAGGAGACCCTGAGACTCCCATCCTGTACGCCCTGTCACTGAGTGACTGAGATCCTCACAAAGGCATTTTGTCAGCACTTCTTTCTGCTTCCCTCCTCCTGCCATTGAATACATCTACACACTTTCAGTTTTCCAGCATGTTAGCTATTGCTACCCTTTCTCATTCTTCCTAGACTGCTTTTATTTATTTATTTATTTATTTATTTATTTATTTATTTATTTTTTTATTTTTTTTTTTTTAATTTTTTTTTTTCTCTGCTGCTAAAGAAAAAAACAGTGTTCATAATGCTTGCTAAAGAGGATAGACTTTATTCAGGGGATCTCTGCAGAGGGGGTGGGTGGTTTGCAGTAGGGGGGAGGGATGGAGTTCAATGCCTCATACAACAAGGACAAGAGAAGCAGAGTTGGGTTAGTGGGTGGGAAATTATTCAGAGGAAACTAGCTAGTGAGAGACTCTTGCTGGAATGATGCATTAGGAATCTTGCTGAAGGCAGGCTAGAGGATAAGATATCAAGGGTGGGAGATTTCTCTAAACTGACCCAGCAAGATTTTTGCTAAAACTGGACTAACGGGGCCACAGACAGAGCCCAATGTTGGGGCCTTGAGGGCTTAGAGGAGCCTGACTAGAGTCAGGTCAAGGAAAGAAATGTTGTCATCATCTAAAATAAAGCCAACATTGGGGCACCTGGGTGGCTCAGTTGGTTAAGCATCCGACTTGATTTCAGTGCAGGTCATGATCCCAGGGTCATGAGATCAAGCCCACATTGAACCCCCCAGTCAGCTCCATGCTGGGTGTGGAGCCTGCTTAAGATTCTCTCTCTCCCTCTTCCTTGCTCCTCTCCCACTCCCTCTTGTGCACATGTGCTCTCTCTCTCTCAAAAAATTAATAAAATAAAATAAAATAAAATAAAATAAAATAAAATAAAAGCCAATGGTCCTTAAAGCTCTGCCTTCCAGCAGTGCTCACAGGAAAGGCACTCTCCATGAGATTCCCTTGCCCTTATAGGGACTAGTGTTGTCCTCAATGTCTGAGCACAGTCGTAGCCTACACACTGGCTGGAATCCTAGGTAAAACTGCCGATTCCAAACTAAGGCACAGGTATTTTTGTTTCCATTTTCTGCCACATTATTTCAGCAGAAACCTAGAGTCATCTTCATTCTTTATTTATATCTTTATTGCCCCCCACCCCCAATGTGTTAGCTGTTTCTCCACATTCTACCTCCAAGATATTTCTCAAACATTTTATTTCCCCATGGCCACCATCTGAAATCATCTCACCGTCTTCTCTTTCCTAGATTCCTACAACAGTCTCTCAAATGGCCTCACCACTTCTTTTCTTATCCCTTTCTATTCCCTCCAAAATTTTCTACTCAGAGGTGGGAAAAATGATATTTTTGAAACAAAAGTTGGATCATATCATTAAGAGAAAAAAGCCTTCCATGGACTTTCCATTGCGCTTATCATATAATCCAATTTCTTGCCTTGGTCTGTAGATCCATGCAAGACTTGACCTCTGTTTTTCTCCTTAACTCATCTTGTTCCAATCTTCCTCTAGTTGTTTTGATCCAGTCCACCACACGCCTCCTTTTTTTTCCTTTGAGTCTCAGGGTAAATGTCCCCTCTAGAAAACATCCCTAGAACTGTCTGTTCTTCTCTCTCTCAACTCATTTGTTCTTTTCACAGCACTTGTTAAACTTGCATATTATATGTCTGTCTTTAACTTGTTTTGTTGGCTGCCTCCCCTCGGAAACAATTAGCTTCATAAAGACTATCACCTATCTGTCTTATTCATTATTGTAAAACTTGTCTGATACAAAGTAGATACTCAATAACTATTTTATGAATGAATGAATGAATGAATGAATGAATGAATGAATGTCTCTAGGGCACTTCCCCAAAGTCCCTTAGATGAGTATTTCTAGTTAGAATACTGTAGTCTTGGGACATCTAGGTGGTCAGTCAGTTAAGTGTCCGACTCTGGACTTCAGCTTAGGTCACGATCTCATGGTTCATGAATTCAAGCCCCATATCAGGCCCTGTGCTGACAGTGTGGAGCCTGCTTAGGATTCTCTCTCTCTCTTTCTCTCTGCCCCTCCCCTGCTCCAGTACTTGTGTGTGCTCTCTCTTTCTCTCAAAGCAAATAAATAAACAAAAGAGTACAGTAGTCTTATTCAAAAACCTTTTTGTCTTTGCTTTTAGAGAGGTTTAAAATTATTTTTAACAAATATCAAATTCCACACTCAACTTCTCGAACCATATTCAAATTAAGTTCATTAATGAGTACAGTGGTTAATGAGGTATGATGGCATGAGTAAGTGGAGAAGAGGTGTGTGTTCAAAGAAATCTATTTTTATAAAACTATTTTAGTCTGCTTTCCGTATTGTGGCACAATCTTGCCAACAAATAAAAATTCCGTGTTTACTGTTATACCCAGAGTGACTCCAGAGTTACCTGGGTTCTAATAGTGACCCAACGGTGAAGTAGACTTGCTCTTCCACAACCTCAAGTGTGATTAGGAGCGAGCCTGCCCTGAGGTTGTGTCTGTTCCGGAACTGTCTCTGCCAGAGGTAATAATCAGCAGCGAGGGATGGCCAGTGCAGGGCTCAAAATGCTCTGCAAGGCCAAGACAGCTGGCTGAGGCAATCTGGCCTCTGACAGAAGATTTGGCAGGTGCCTGAGACACACACAGTGGATTACCTGCCCTTTCCTAAAATAAATTCGGTACCAATCAGCATTTCTCTAGGGATAATCATGAAATTGAAGCCATGATCATGTCATCAAGTATCCATCTCAAGAGAATCCAAATTATGCAACCTGTGTCACCCTGGAAGGTTCAGTCACGTACACATTCAGGGCAAATTTTTGGACGAATTGCAGCAGCTGCTTATCCTAAAAAGCTGAACATAACCTTCATAAGCAGCTCCTTGCACTCATTCTTTCAAAGGTCACATAACAGTTTCTGTTATTAATGAGGAATTTTAGGTAACCTTTATGGAAGGGGTAGTGGTACAGATGTAGGTAAACTGTGCTCTCATCATGAGGTTTTATTTCCATTTGCAACCAGTCACCTTTTTAAGATAAAAGCCTCATTTGAATTAATTGTAACAGGTACCACCAGTTTCTGTGACGCTAGGTTGGTGAATGTGATTAATATTTCAAACACCTTAAAAAGGGGTAGTACTAAAGTACTTTCTGTAGAAATATCTCTAACAGAAGATTGCCCACTATTTTTTCCCATTTGCTCAGCTGTATTTTTTTCTTGAGATTAATAGAACCCAGTTACTATAATTATCGCTCATATTTAACTTTAAGGATTTCTTTTCCTCTAGCTCCAGTTTAGTTTTTTTTCAAAATAAAATGCCACAAATTGAATATGATGATGCAGATTTAGTCATATAAAATAAATGATAATGAGACTATAGCCCAGTATAATGGAGGGGAAATTAGATATAAAATCAGAGCTATATTCATATTAAATGAAATCTTAAGTTCTTTGCCAGGCCTCTGTGTGATTATTAATGGAGTAGATGATCCTTACATTCATCTAAACACTATGGTAGCTTTGGGATATCTTGGGATCAAGTTTGAAAGAAGAAGCAAAGAGAACAACTGTTATGCCAAATTCATAGATTAACAAGAATTTGGAGGGGAGAAATCTAGGGAAACTGAAGATGAGAGATGAGAAGGAAGAGGAAGAAAGAAGAAATAGAAAATAACCAAATGAGTGATGAAGGAACAATCTCAACTGGTAGGGTGGGTAAAAGACCTTTTAGGGAACAGCATAGAAGTTTTTTGTGTGTCTCACATCCATAAAATACAGCCAGACCAACACTAAACCATCCTGCACACCAGAAAACTGGTTGGAGGATTAACACAACAATCTGCACAACCTGAACCACAGAATTCAGCAGGTACGCAGCACAGAGAGCTGAACTTGGGGAGCGAGAAGCCGCGGGGAAGGAGGTGCTTTTGGGGGCGGAGAGAGGATGGAGATGGGGTGGAGGAGAATACAGGAAAAGCCCCCCACCCCAAAAGCAGCTGGAGAGAAAGTGGAAAATTGGAAACAGCCGCAGGGACTAAACTAAAAAGGGAGAAAGGAGAAAGGAGAGGGTTTAAATTCCACTAAGACCATAAACAAGGGGAGCTCAAAGGCTGCAGCTCTGCAGCTCCATACCTGGCGGTGCTCTGGTGGGAAGGGCGAATTCCCAGGAACAGAGTGGGATTCAGGAGGTTCTCGGGCCACACAGGGAAAAGCGGTTCCACTGCTGAAAGGACATTTGGTAGAGACTGTTGAAGCCACCTGGTCCCAGCGGACCCCAGAAAACGGCTACATTCATTGTTGCAGGAACAAGGTCGTTAAGGGTGAAGCCCGGTGCCAGATGTATGTTGTGATTTTCCATAATCCCTGAGGAGCTCCTGCTACACTGTCTCCCAAACTTTTTCTGGGGCAGGCTGGCACCTGGGCGCTGTCTTGGGGCACCGGCAGCAGCAGGGTCCAGCAAGTGTTCCTGGGTGCAGCCGGCACCTGGCCATTTCTTGTTGAGAATCTCCCACAGAGGGGCAGAACGGGTCAAAGCTGCAGTCTTGCAGTAGTAAGGGGCCAGGGAAAACAGCCGCAGCTGAGACAAAACTCAGGAGAGAAGTATTGCCTGGGGCCTGGGCACGGACAGTGAAAAGGTGGGGAGTAGACGAAAGCTGAAGACAGAAGACAGGTGTGCAATTGCTTATCGGCAAGAAGAGAGTTCCAATACTCGAGACTGCGTAGATGGGTGAAGCCATTTTCACTGCTCCCGCACATACGCGTATGCACCTCTGAGCACCACAACACTCCACCCCAGTAGGCTAGTAGTGCCATCTACTGGAGAATGGAGCCGTTACACTGAGCCCCAGCCAACTGGGCCAACCTCGCTCTTCAAGAACACAAGTCTCACCACCTACTTAATTTATGGACTATAAAGTGCTTCATAGTCTGACTTCTAGGGGAAAACAAAGTAATCTCAGTCCTATTTCAATCTGTCAGCAAGTCCATCTATTGAATTTTCTTTATCTTTTTTTCTTTTTCACTTCTTTTCTTGAATACAGAAAGAAAAATTCATTTCTATTTTCAATTTCTATTAAACAAATTTTTCTTTAATTTTTTTACTATATTTTTTACTTCTGTGTAATTTTTTTCAAATTATATTCTACTTCCATCATTTTATTTTAGTCTACTTCAGTGTATTCACTTTTTCAAAATTTCAAATGGTTTCCTTTTTTTTCTTTTTCCTTTTTTGTTTCTTTTTCTTGAATGCAGAAAAAGAAAAACTTCGTTTTTACTTTAAATTTCTATTAAAAATATTCTTCTATAATTTTTTACTGTATTTTTTGCTTTTATGTAAATTTTTTCAAATTCTAGTTTACTTCCATCATTTTATTTTAGTCTACTTCAGTGTATTCACTTTTTCAAATTTTCAAATGATTTCCTTTTTTTCCTCTTTTTTCTCTTTTTCGTTTTTCTCTTTCTTGGATAAATTCATTTTAATTTTTAATTTTTATTAAAAATATTTTTGTTTAATTTTTTCTACTATATTTTTTACTTTTGTGTAATTTTTTTCAAATTCTATTTTACTTCCATCATTTCATTTTAGTCTACTTCAGTGTGTTCGTTTTTTTCACATTTTCAAATGATTTCTTTTTTTTTCTTTCCCCTTTTTTCTCTAATCTATCAAGCCCCTTTCAACACCCAGACCAAAACACACCTTGGATCTAGCTTCATTTATCTGATTTGTGTGTGTGTGTGTGTGTGTGTGTGTGTGTTTAGTTTTTTAATTTTAATATTTTTTTTAATTTTAACTTTTTTTACCTCATTAATTCCTTTTCTCCATTCAAAATAATGAAACGAAGGAATCACCCTAAAAGAAAGAGCAGGAAGAAATGACAGCCAAGGACTTAACCAACACAGATACAAGCAAGATGTCTGAACCAGAATTTAGAATCACGATAATAAGAATACTAGCTGGAGTCAAAAATAGATTAGAATCCCTTTCTGTGGAGATAAAAGAAGTAAAAGCTAGTCTGGCTGAAATAAAAAATGCTATAACTGAGTTGCAATCTCGAACGGATGCTGCGGTGGCAAGGATGGATGAGGCAGAACAGAATCAGTGATATAGAGGACAAACTTATGGAGAATAATGAAGCAGGAAAAAAAAAGGGAGATGAAGGCAAAAGAGCACGATTTAAGAATTAGAGAAATCAGTGACTCATTAAAAAGGAATAACATCAGAATCATAGGGGTCCCAGAAGAGGAAGAGAGAGATACAGGGGTAGAAAGGTTATGTGAGCAAACCATAGCGGAAAATTGTCCTAACCTGGGGAAAGACACAGACATCAAAATCCAGGAAACACAGGGGACCCCCCATTAGATTAAACAAAAACCAACCATTGACAAGGCATATCATAGTCAAATTCACAAAATACTTAGGAAAGGAGAAAATCATGAAAGCAGCAAGGGAAAAAAAGTCCTTAACCTACAAGGGAAGACAACTCAGGTTTCCAGCAGACCTATCCACAGAAACTGCAGGCCAGAAAGGAGTGGCAGGATGTATTCAATGTGCTGAATCAGAAAAATATGCAGCCAAGAATTCTTTATCCAGCAAGACTGTCATTCAAAAGAGAAGGAGAGATAAAAAGTTTCCAAGACAAACAAAAATTAAAGGAGTTCGTGACCACTAAACCAGCCCTGTAAGAAATTATATATATATATATGTGTGTGTGTGTGTGTGTGTGTGTGTGTGTGTGTGTGTGTGTGTGTGTATGTATACGTATATATACATATAGGGACCAGAGAACAGCAACAGAAACTCCAACTCTACAAGCATGATGGCAATAAATTCATAGCTTTCAGTACTCATTCTAAACATCAATGGACTCAATGCTCCAATCAAAAGACATAGGGTAACAGAATGGATAAGAAAACTATACGCTGTTTATCGATATACTGTTTACAAGAGACCCACTTTAGACCTAAAGACACTTTCCGATTGAAAATAAGGATGGAGAACCATCTGTCATGCTAATGGTCAATAAAAGAAAGCTGGAGTAGCCATACTTATATAAGATAATCTAGACTTTAAAATAGACTGTATCAAGAGATGCAGAAGGGCATTATATCATAATCAAGGGGTCTATCCACCAAGAAGACCTAACGATTGTAAACATTTATGCGCCAAATGTGAGAGCACCCAAATATATGAATCAGCTAATCACAAATGTAAAGAAACTCATTGATAGTAGTACCATAATAGTAGGGGACATCAACACTCCACTCACAGCAATGGACAGACCATCTAATCAAAAAATCAACAAGGAAACAATGGCTTTGAATGACACACTAGATCAGATGGACTTAACAGATATATTCAGAACATTTCATCCTAAAGCAGTGGAATATACATTCTTCCCCAGTGCACATGGAATGTTCTCCAGAATAGACCACCTACTTGGAAATAAATCAGCCCTCAACAAGTACAAGATGATCGAGATCATTCTGTGTGTATTTGCGAACACAACACTATGAAACTCAAAATCAACCACAAGAAAAAATTTGTAAAGGTAGCAAATACTTGGGAGACTAAAGAATATCCTACTAAAGAATGAATGGGATAACCAAGAAGTTAAAGATGAAATTAAAAAGTTCATGGAAGCCAATGAAAACGATAACACCAGAACCCAAAACCTCAAAACCTCTGGGATGCAAGAAAGGAGGTCATAAGAGGAAAGTATATAGCAATCCAGGCCTTCCTAAAGAAGGAAGAAAGATCTCAGATACACAACCTAACCTTATGCCTTAAAGAGCTGGAAAAAGAACAGCAAATAAAACCCAAAATCCAAAACCCAGAAGAAGACAGGAAATAATAAAGATTAGGGCAGGGGCGCCTGGGTGGCGCAGTCGGTTGAGCGTCCGACTTCAGCCAGGTCATGATCTTGCGGTCCGTGAGTTCGAGCCCCACGTCAGGCTCTGGGCTGATGGCTCGGAGCCTGGAGCCTGTTTCCAATTCTGTGTCTCCCTCTCTCTCTGCCCCTCCCCCGTTCATGCTCTGTCTCTCTCTGTCCCAAAAATAAATAAAAAACGTTGAAAAAAAATTAAAAAAAAAAAAAGATTAGGGCAGAAATTAATGCTATCAAAACCAAAACAAACAAACAAACAAACAAACAAAAAACCCAGTAGAACAGATCGATGAAAACAGAAGCTGGTTCTGTGAAAGAATTAACAAAATTGATAAGCCACTAGCCAATTTGATCAAAAAGAAAAAGGAAAGGACCCAAATAAATAAAATCAAGAATGAAAGAGGAGAGATCACAACACAGCAGAAATAAAAACAATAATAAGAGAATATTATGAGAAATAATATGCCAATAAAATGGGCAATCTGGAAGAAGTGGAAAAATCCCTAGAAACATATACACTACCAAAACTGAAACAGGAAGAAATAGAAAATTTGAACAGACCCATAACCAGGAAGGAAATCGAATTAGTAATCAAAAATATGCCAAAAAACAAGAGTCCAGGGTCAGAGGGCTTTCCAGGGGAATTCTACCAAACATTTAAGGAAGAGTTAACACCTATTCTTTTGAAGGTGTTCCAAAAAATAGACATGGAAGGAAAACTTCTAAACTCTTTCTATGAAGCCAGCATTACCTTGATTTCAAAACCAGACAGAGACCCCACTAAAAAGAACTATAGACCAATTTCCCTGATGAACATGGATGCAAAAATCCTCAACAAGATATTAGCCAACTGGATCCAACAACACATGAAAAAAATTATTGACCATGACCAAGTGGGATTCATACCTGGGATGCAGGGCTGGTTCAATATCCACAAAACAATTAATGTGATTCATCACATCAATAAAAGAAAGGACAAGAAGCATATGATCCTCTCGATAAATGCAGAGAAAGCATTTGACAAAATACAGCATCCTTTCTTGATAAAAACCCTCAAGAAAGGGATAGAAGGAGCATACCTCGAGATCATAAAAGCCATATATGAACGACCCAATGGTAATATCATCTTCAAAGGGGAAAAACTGAGAGCTTTTCCTCTAAGGTAAGGAACGAGTCAGGGATGTCCACTCTCACCACTGTTATTCAACATAGTATTGGAAGTCTTAGCCTCAGCAATCAGACAACACAAAGAAATAAAAGGCATCCAAATCAGCCAGTGGGAGGTCAAACTTTTGCTCTTCACAGATGACATGATCTATATGGAAAACCCAAACATTCCACCAAAAAACTGCTAGAACTGATTTATGAATTCAGCAAAGTTTTAGGATAGAAAATCAATGCACAGAAATCGGCTGCATTCCTATACACCAACAATGAAGCGACAGAAAGAGAAATCAAGGAATCGATCCCATTTACAGTTGCACTAAACACCATAAAATACCTAGGAATAAATCTAACCAAAGAGGTGAAAAAAATCTATACACTGTAAAGTATAGAAAGCATATGAGAGAAATTGAAGAAGACACCAAAAAATGGAAAAATATTCCATGCTCCTGGATAGGAAGAACAAATATTGTTAAAATGTCAATATGACCCAAAGCAATCTACATATTCAGTGCAATCCCTACCAAAATAACTCCAGCATTCTTCACAGAGCTAGAACAAACAATCCTAACATTTGTATGGAACCAGAAAAGACCCTGAATAGCCAAGGCAATCTTGAAAAAGAAAACCAAAGCAGGAGGCATCACAATCCCATAGTTCCAGCTATACTACAAAGCTGTAATCATCAAGACAGTATGGTACTGGCACAAGAACAGACACTCAGATCAATGGAACACAATAGAGAACCCAGAAATGGACCCACAAATGTATGGCCAACTAATCTTTGACAAAGCAGGAAAGAATATCCCATGGAATAAAGACAGTCTCTTCAGCAAGTGGTGCTGGGAAAATTGGACAGTGACATGCAGAAGAATGAACTGAACCACTTTCTTACACCATACAAAAAAATAAACTCCAAATGGATGAAAGACCTTAATGTAAGACAGGAAGCCATCGAAATCCTTGAGGAGAAAGCAGGCAAAAACCTCTTTGATACTGGCCGCAGCAACTTCTTACTCAACACATCTCTGGAGGCAGGGGAAACAAAAGCAAAAATGAACTACTGGGACCTCATCAAAATAAAAAGCTTCTGCACAGTGAAGGAAACAATCAGCAAAACTAAAAGGCAACCGACAGAATGGGAGAACATATTTGCAAATGACATATCAGATTTAGTATCCAAAATCTATAAAGAACTTATCAAACTCAACACCCAAAAAACAAATAATCCAGTGAAGAAATGGGCAAAAGACATGAAAAGACACTTCTCCAAAGAAGACATCCAGATGGACAAACTACACATGAAAAAATGCTCAATATTACTCATCATCAGGGAAATACAAATCAAAACCACAATGAGATACCACCTTACACCTGTCAGAATGGCTGACATTAACAACTCAGGCAACAACAGATGTTGGAGAGGATGTGGAGAAAGAGGATCTCTTTTGCATGCAAGCTGGTGCAGCCACTCTGGAAAACAGTATGGAGGTTCCTCAAAAAACTAAAAATAGAACTACCCTACGACCCAGCAATTGCACTACTAGGCATTTATACAAGGGATTCGGGTGTGCTGTTTCAAGGGGACACATGCACCCCCATGTTTATAGCAGCACTATCAACAATAACCAAAGTATGGAAAGAGCCCAAATGTCCATATGTCCATCGATGGATGAATGGATAAAGAAGGGGCAGTATGTGTGTGTGTGTGTGTATGTGTATGTATATATATATATATACATACACACACACACACACACACACACACACACACACAATGGAGTATTACTTGGCAATCAAAAAGAAGGAAATCTTCCCATTTGCAACGATGTGGATGGAACTGGAGGGTATTATGCTAAGTGAAATTAGTCAGCCAGAGAAAGACAAAAATCATATGACTTCACTCATATGAGGACTTTAAGAGACAAAACAGATGAACATAAGGGAAGGGAAACAAAAATAATATAAAAACAGGAAGGGGAACAAAACAGAAGAGACTCATAAATATGGAGAACAAACGAGAGTTACTGGAGGGATTGTGGGAGGGGGGATGGGCTAAATGGGTAAGGAGCACTAAGGAATCTACTCGTGAAATCATTGTTGCACTATATGCTAACTAATTTGGATGTAAATTTTAAAAAATTAAAAATAAAATTTAAAAAAGACCTTTTAGGAAGGATATTTAATATATAATTTCTAGTTTTTTAATTTCTTCAATGTAAACTTCTTTCATTTTCTACATCTTTAGTAAATTTTGCTATACTCTTTCCCTTTCCCTCTCCCTCCTTTGGTCCCTCTGCCCCCTTCTTCCCCTCCTTCCCCTCCTTCCCCTTCCTCTTCTTCTTCTATTTCTTCCCCTTCTCCTTCTTCCCCTTCCCCTTCTTCCCCTTCCCTTTCCTCTCCTCCTCCTCCTTCTCCTCCTCCTTCTCCTCCTCCTTCTCCTCCTCCTTCTCCTCCTCCTTCTCCTTCTTTTCTTCTTCTTCTTCTTCTTCTTCTTCTTCTTCTTCTTCTTCTTCTTCTCCTTCTCCTTCTCCTTCTCCTTCTCCTTCTCCTTCTCCTTCTCCTTCCCCTCCTCCTCTCTCTCTGTCTCTCTCTATCTCTCTCTCTCGGCATAAAACTGAGAAAGATCTAACTCTACCCACACTCCACATATCATAACATGGAACAAGGGTAGCATGCTTAAGACAGCAAAAATGATCCATTACCTGGGTAAAATAAGTGGAAGTTAATCCCAGAGCCAGGGGTGACCATGAGAACATAATCCTTCTTTGATTTTACAATTATTTTTAAATCATGCCCAACCTGGAGAAAATTTAAAGACAAGGAAATACCTTCTATAAGATGTGAAAGGGCTGTTGCCAGCAGAGAAAAAGCCATCTCTGGAACTTTCTCAGCAACTAAGGCTAGCAATGTTTAGAGGCAGTATAGCACTAAGTTGAAACTCTCCAGACACATAGTAAAAAAGAGATCATTGCAGGAAGGGAAATTAATGAATTTCTGCAAATAGCATTAAAACTCCAGATATAAACAAGAGTTCATTTTAATAGCAACTGATGTGGGATATAGGCAGGCAGGATGTAGGAACAGGATAATAAAGCAGAGAACTTGAACAAGAACAGGATGGAGACCAAGGCCTTAGAAACATCTGTCTACAGCTTTTGGAGTCTCCATTAGTTCTTTTGTGTTGAGTAATTGGGATTGAATTAGGCCAGCACAGTATATTATTTGAGCGTGTTATATTAAGTAAGGTCAAATATCAATAAACCCACAGTGTAAGCTCATTCATATTCAACTAATTCTATGCCTCTTTTTTGAAGTCCTAAATCTCTAAAGTTCTTCAAAATGTGATGTAGAACATATTTGGACTGAGAGGCCCCTATCTAACAATTGTTGGCCTCCTTCTAGGACCCAGAGAAGGCAACCAGGTTAATTACACCCCTCACTAAATACTGCACTATAAGGTTCATTCTCGCATAGAGTTCACATGAGATATCAAGTAAATAAAAAAATAAAAATAAATTTAAAAAAAAAAACAGTGGAAAAAAAGGGAAGACCAGGAAGGCACATCCATATGGTACTTATCCAATAGCTTCTCTGCTTCATACACAATGAAAAATGATTATATGGTGGCATTTGGCAATCCAAAGAGAATCTTAGGTATTGATGCCTTATATAAAACTCTTTTTCACTCAGAGGTTCATTAGTAAAATCTTCACAAAAGCAGAATTAGAATGTTTCTTTTGAAGTATTATCTCACACACATGCAAAAATTGGTTGGCCAACAAGATATTAAAAAAGGATGAGATTTAATAATTGCCTTACATTTTTTAAAGGCTTTTTTCTTCTCAGATAATGAAACAATAATAACAACAAACCAGAGAACTCTTGACACAAAGGGACAATCTCAGTGTCTCACAGTAATTCAGATATATGGGCTTGTTATGGTTCCAAGTGATGTTCTTCTCTTCTATCACCATGGAAATTGACATCAAATTATTTTCAATATATTTTTGAAAGGAGAATGAGCGCTTCCAGCACATAATAGAGGTATTCATACCATGTAATGAAACTGACCACTGTGCTAATGGAAATCTACTTGATGATGAATGGTATTTTAAAAAATCTTTCTTTATTCCCTAAAAGCAAAATGCATTGCCTTGCTTTGTAGGAAAACCTACTCAACAACTCTGCAAGAAGTGAGGAGGAGCAGAGAAGCTATTCAAGTTTTGGTCTTACATCCGAGAGAGAAGTAGGGAGATGAAAGATTTCTTTTCAATTTTAGTTTCTTTTCATTTAAAAGCAAAAGAGGAAAGGATATACCGGCTTCAGATGTATCTGAATAGAGGAGATGAATTAATAAATGTTGTACACACTTGTAGTCAGAAGGGAGCCTGTGAAAAGGAAAAGCAAGATGCCACTGGTTGATGAATGCCTCAGGCTTTTTGAATGAAGAAAACATTAACATTCAGGTGCAATTCTAACCAAGTGGCCGCTTCAATGGCACAATTAGCTGGTGCTCTCCAGAGGAGCCACGGAGGGACAGAGTAGCTGACTTTCTATCAACTATATTACCTTGTCCCTTTCTTCCGATTAGAGTACACGTGCCTTGAAATTGTACCTTTTCTTCTCCTTTATATTATTATTTTGTCATTTCCTGATGTCTGATGGAGAGGGACTTTCTCAATGGTTCTTTTATCACATGTAATAGGTCATAGATTAATACCCCAAGAATCTATCCCCATTTGTATGTCTACCTCACTTGTTATCCACGGAATATTCTATTTCCCTGGGTTATGGGCATGGCCAGACCTGCTGCAATGAAACTTCAAACAGGGCTGATGATGCAAGAAAAAGTCCATTACAGAAATTCATACCTATGGTAGGGCAGGAGACGATGCGTCCAGAACACAGATGTTAAGTCCAGATAGGATAAGGTGATGTAGATCCACTGGACCACCTCCTCCTTCACCTTAAAATTCTTTTAAATGGGTCTAGGCTCTTTTGGTCAGGTGGAGTCCTCATCCCATGCAAGCTCCTGAGACCAATGAAGTATGAGCATCTCTCCCTGAGATACAAGGGAGGCCTTGAGGAAATTTGCATGCATGTTATTTATTTGCACTGTGTGTTTGTTTATTCAATAGTGGAACAAAGTAAAAAGGTAATCCCAGCCAATCCTAGTGGTCATTTTAACCAAATTCTAAGCAGAGATAAGACTTAAAGGACTGGCCTGGCTTATCCACTTTTTGTCCCTTTTTCTCCTCTTGTGACCCGCAGGGGAGATGTAAGAAATTACCATCCACCTCTCAATCTGTGCAAGAAAATGGTAGCCAGGACTCAGGGGCTGACTCTGCAGCCCTGTCCCTTTTAATGGCAGGAATTTAGAGTGGCCTACTGTCCCCCAAGAACCATTTGCTGCAGCTTTGTAGATGACAGAAGAGGGAAATACTTGTGAGATTTTTCAGGAAAGGAATATGCTGGACCTCCAAATCAGTCTAGTGTATTTTGGTGTCTTTCAGTTAGAATATTTGAGAGTGTTTCAGTGATTATTTATGTTAAAGTATTATGCTAATATTCTGCCAGAGTCAATCAAGTTCCCCTTATGAATCTGATATAACCCCTATCACTCACCTTTACAATTAATGATTTTTTTCCACAAGAAATGCATAGAATTAGTGTGTGCTAATTGTAATTAGTTGTGTCCCATGGTCTTCCTACTGCTTCACTCTGAAATGCCTCCATACCTGTAAAGTTTGCATTGCATCGTGTCGTCAATATCTATAAATTCCACCTGATTCCATAAAACTACAAAATAGTAGTATGATATTAAGAACGCTTTGAAATTGTTAAGAACAATAGCATCATTTTTTTTGTATTTTGTCCTAAAGTTGGCTAATAGCTTAAACATACATCAGTCCTTTACTGTTTAAGACCATCTTGTGATGTATCATCTTAAGTGGAGACAAAAAATAAGAATATGAGAATTAAGATCCATAGGACACAGAAGAAACTCAAATCTCATTTCTCTAAGTCTAGGGTGTTTGGGACTACTTTGTGACTATCTCAGTATTCCTAGGAATCTATCAATTCATTTATTCCAAAAATATTTCAGAACATTTACTCTATGTTGGGCACTGCACTAGTGTTGAAGTTGTGGTGAGAAATAACCAAACATGCTTCTTGCTGTCATGCAACTCAGCTAACAGTGAACAAATAAATTATTTACTGCCATATGCACTGTGAAGGAAATTAGATGGCATGAGGAGAGTGTGTAGGGGCAGGGGAGGGGAGTCTGATCTAGTCATGAGAGTCAGGGAAGGAATTCCTGGAAAAGTGATACTGGAGATAAAATCAGAAGAACATATACAAGTTAATCACAAGAAGGGGGGTGAGAGCATTTTAAGACAGCAGCAAAGACATTGAGGTTCAAGAGAACATGATGAGTTCAAGAAACTGATACATCTCTCACGGCTGGACTTCAGGAAGTGAGAAGGTGAGCCATGAGAGATGAAGCTAGAGATATAGTCAACACCAGAGTACTTACAGATACGAAGGCCATGTGTCTTATAGCAGCTGGGGCTGCTATAACAAATTGCCATAGACTGGGTGGCTTAAACAACAAACATGTATTTCTCATGGTTCTGGAGAGTGGAAAGTTCAAGATCAAGATGCTGGAAGATTCAGTTCTGGTGAGGACATTCTCCCCACTTTGTAGACCCTCTTTCCCAACTTCTTGCTGTGTCCTCACGTAGCAGACAGCAGAGAGAGAAGAAGCTCTCATGTTTCTTTTTCTTTTGAGAGAGAGAGAGAGAGAGAGAGAGAGAGAGAGAGAGAGAGAGAGAGAGGATCCCAAGCAGGCTCCATACTCAGTGTGGAGCCGGACGTGGGGCTCAAACCCACAACCCTTGGATCATGACCTGAACCAAAATGAAGAATTGCTCAACCGACTGAGCCACTCAGGCACCTCTCATGTTTCTTTTTATAAGGGCAGTGATCGCATCATGAGGACTCCACTATCAGGTCCTAATAATCTCTCAAACTCTCCACCTCCCAGGACCATCACACTGAGGATTATGATATCAACATATGAATTTTGGAGAGCCACAAACATTCTGTCCATGATAAAGATACTGATTTTTATTCTGACAGCAGGGGAGAACCCCCACAGAAAAGTTCTCTGCAAAGCAGATGTGATTTATATATATATATATACATATATATATATATATATATATATACACACATATATATATGTATATATATAAATATATATGTATATGTATATATATATGTATATATATGGAAATACCAATTGCTATTTTCAGTGTTTTTTATCATAAATAAGAATTGAGTTTTAACATACAATATTTTATTTTCTATGGACATAATCACATGGCTTTTCCTCTAAGAGTTATTAATATGATTAACTCCAGTTGGTTATGATAGATGTTATTTGTAAAAGGACATTGGATTCTCTTGTTAATTTATTAGTTTTTCATCACTATTCATAGGTGAGATTGTGCTACAGTATTTTTGTATATTCTCTGTTAGTTTTGGTATCAGTGTAAACTTGTTTCATAAAAATACTTGGAAATTCTTCTTACTTTTGCAGTGCTCTGGAATGGTGAAATAATGGCTGAGAATACCCAACGTTGCAAGGTTTGGGGTGTTATGCCATGAAGCCATTCAGTACTCAGGTTCATTTTTTTGTGGAAGAACTGTTTTATAACTTTCTCTGGATCTTATATGAAAATCTATCAGGAATGAATTTCTATCTTTAGATTTATAGTTAGAATTTTTAGATCTTCTATTGAAGTAAATTTTGATAAATTGTATTTTTTCAGGAAGTTAAACCTTTCACATAGATTCTCAAATTTATTTACATAGAGTGATGGAAATAAGTCTCATTTAAAAAATAATTCCTCTTGGGCACCTGAGTGGCTTAGTCGGTTAAGCATCCGACTTCAGCTCAGGTCATGATCTTGTAGTTCACGAGTTTGAGCCCCACATCAGACTTTGTGCTGGCACCTCGGAGCCTGGAGCCTGCTTCGGATTCTGTGTCTCCCTCTCTCTCTCTCTGCCCCTTTCCCCCTCTCGCTTTGTTTCTCTCTCTCTCTCTCTCAAAAATAAATAAACATTAGAATTTTTAAAAATAATAAATAAAAATAAAAAATAATTCATCTTTTGATGACTAACCTTTCTTATTTTATGAAGTTTCGCTTTCTTCTTTGATAAAAGTTCAACTTGCTAGAGATTTATCTATTTTGTAACAAACAAGACTTTAGATTTATGATGTAATAATAGTTTTATTTTTGTTTTCTAACTCATCAATTTTGGTCTTTTTTTTTTTTTCATTTGTGTTTGAGATGCCTGTGAAGTTCCAAGTGGGGTTGTCAGGTCAGCAATTCCATTTCTGTCTGGACCTCAAAAAGAATTTTAAGTGGAGATATAAATTTGAATACATTATGTGTTCCAGTTACTATCACTATGTAAGTTTCCCCAAAATTAAGGGAAAGGAAGAATCATTTGATTATGCTCATGGAATCAGAATCAGAACACAGAAAAGGCACAGCAGAGATGACTTGCCTCTGTTCCATGATGTTAAGCCACAGCTGGGAGGACTTGAAGGTAGGAGAGTTCCTAGACAAATGCAGCAGACTAGAATTATCTGCTGGCTCCTGTGTTCAGTGTCTGGTGCCCAAGCAGGAAGAGCTTGATGCCTAGGACTGCCCCTGGAACAGCCAGTCTTTCTCTGGACTGTCTCTCTTGCAGCCTGGCAACCTCAGGAAAGTTAGACTTTTTACTCAGTGACTGGAGATTCCCTGTCCTGGGTGTTCTAGTAAACAAGACAGAAGACATCACTTTGTATGTCTTACCCTTGGAAGTTACTCAGAATCCATCCCATTGCATACTACTGGTTTATAAGCAAGTCAAAATTCTGCCCAGGTTCAGACAAGGGTATTTTGATTTTACCTGTTAATTGGAGAGTAGCAAGATTCTAGAAGGGCTAATAAGACAGGGGATATATCCATGCCATCTTTAGAAAATACAGTCTCCCACAGTATGTAGATCACCTGAAGCCCCTAATTGTGGATCAGAAAGCCTCAGAAGAGAACAGTAGAAGGTCTCAAAGTTGGATGTGTATTCAGAATCACCTGTAAGATTTCCTAAAACTTAGATTGCTACTAAGCTTCTGATTTAGTAAATAGGGCTTGAGAGTCTAGGGTGAGGCCTGAAATGTACATTTCTAAGTGAGGGTCAGGTAATTTTGATGCTGCTGATTCAGAGACCTCACTTGGAGAGCCACTGGGATAGAACAAGAGGAAAGGGAGGCTGGGAAAAACCTTGAAGAGATCCAAGTAAAATGGAATGAGCCAATGAAGTTTACCAAGAATAAGCACATAGCAAGGGTGTGATGTCATAGAAGCCAAAAGGAGACAGCGTTCCAAGAGAGGTCAAGGTGGGGAAGAGTTCTCTCCTGGTTAATTCCATTACCCAAACTTCATTATCTTCCTTTCCTCCTATAGTTCTGAGAGTTTCTAATTTAATTCACATCGGAATATAGGATTTACTTTTACTTTATTTTGACCTGAATTCTATATGTAGACCCTTCTTGTGGCACACACATTTCAAAGTCAAATTTATTTTAATCAGATATATAAATCAAATAATATGTCATAGGTACAGGGATTGAAAGCCTCTAATTTTCTAATTTTACAAAGAGTGGCAATAATCCATTGTTATATAAGATTGAAGATCAATTATATTTTACATGATATGAGATATGACATTACCTTTGCACTTGAATTTGAGTACAACTAATTCTCTGGGAATCTACATGTACAATAAAACAATAAAGTCAAACTAATATTCTGACTAAAAACTAACCAAGGAATTTTCTGATTTCTCACTCTGTATCTACTCATCTTTGCTCACCATATCGTCACTCAATGTTCGGTATGAGACATAAATAGAACCTAGTCTAAGCAAAGGAAATATTTCTAGACAAAACTGTTGGAATTACACCTTCTTTGAGAGAATGGAGAGAAGGCTGTTACAATTTTGTAGGAAGTGTTTCATTTGGCATTGAAAGGCGCCTAAGGGTTTAAAAATGGAAGAGAAAATAAAGAGCTAGTGATGATATCAATAAAAGACTTGAAATAAACAAATGTCCTTGTAAATGCCTCTACCTCAAAGTTACAACTTTATATTGTTCTACATGGAATGAAAAAGGTTGTCCCACAACAAATTAATGTACACTAGTTACATACCTTGCACTCTGACACAGTTTCTAAATTTCTTGTGGCGTTAGCTATTCTTTTATTTGATATTACAACTTCACATAAATTTCAATAAGAAAACTCATATGTATCCTATCAAGTCTGCTTTTTGTTCCTACCTATGATTCCAGAGATAGGTCAAGATGGAATAAGAGACAGTTTACAGTGTCTAAAATTAAGGCTTTATCCCCCACTGCAATTTTATAATCACATTTTAAATTAATAATGACCCCCCTCTTTTTGTAGATCCCCTTTAAATTAATTTTGTACTTGAATTTAGTAAGAAAACCTATCCCCACTCCTCACAAGTCAGGGCTTGTTGCTTAGGGACAACAACCGTGTTCTAAGGCTGAGGACCTCAGGAAGACTTTCTACTGATTGCATCACCCATTGGTAGTTAATCACGCTGACTAAATCCACACCCCTCACCCCTGGCAGGGGACAGATAAGAACTGGGGTCCCTCATACTCAGCCTGCCCACATCCAGATTGGCTCAGCAGCTTACAAAGGGCAGGACATTCATACAGTAGATGTTGATCGTGGCCAGACATGGACTGGGAGTAGGGAGAGAGGGTGGTAGGAGGTGGTGGGGACGCAGCGCCAGACAGGCACGTACAGTTCAGTAACGGCAATAAGATGTACATAAAATAGCTGAAACACAGGGCGCCTGGGTGCCTCAGTTGGTTAAGCATCTGACTCTTGGTTTCGACTCAGGTCATGATCTCACAGTTCCTTAGTTCCAGCCCTGCATCAGGCTCTGTGCTGACAGCATGGAGCCTGCTTGGGATTTCTTTCTCCCTCTCTCTCTGACCCTCTCCAGCTTGCTCAATCTCTCTTTCTCCCTCTTCCTCAATAAATAAATAAATAAATAAATAAATAAATAAATAAATAAATAAATTTTAAAAATAGCTGAAATACAAGGTTGAAAATGAGCATTCCTCACATGTTAAATACCAAGGTTTGAAGGAGAATTAGCTGTCCATGTGGATGATAAAAAGAAAAAGAGAAACAGTCTTTTTCAAAAAAAAAAAAAAGGGGGGGGCACAGGGAAGGACAGGGGAGAGTGAATTAGTGGAAAACTTTGATAATATTATTTCCAAGTTAAGCTGATCTGTACTATTTCCTTTTAGCCACTTAATTGTTTTGCTTTTTCTCTTTTTAAAAATAGTATGGCACTGGAATTGTCGTTTGTTCCCATATGTCACACACAAGGCTGGAAAGCTGGAGTTTTCCCACGTCCCTCAGTAGCAGGGCAAGCACTTTTGTGCTAGTCAAAGATGCGTGCTATGCAGTTTTCTCT
Source organism: Felis catus (assembly GCF_018350175.1). Lineage (NCBI taxonomy): Eukaryota > Metazoa > Chordata > Mammalia > Carnivora > Felidae > Felis > Felis catus. Next base: position 49,797,263 of record NC_058379.1, read on the forward strand.
TCTCACAATGCATTCGCGCAATTACTCAATTCTTACAAGGAGGCAAGAAAACAGATAAACAAGTAGCTATAGACTCTCAAGAGGAAGAAAGAGATCAGGGTTGTCTTAATGTTCCCAAGTACAACATAAAAAAGAGTTTTCAGACTCCCAGACCATTTCATCCACTTTGTAAAAGCAATAAGGTAGACAAAGATATGCTCATTTCTATTTCAATAATAATATGTGTCAGGATCATTTTGCATGAAGGTTAGCAGAACCATCCATCATTTCAGCAGAACTGCATCTTTTCTTGTTCAGCACTGATAGATTTTTATTTTAACCTTAGAAGTTCCTCTCAAGGGACTCTATTAGGGACACTGTCATTTTTTATTCTGCTCGGTTACTTCTCCTTTGTAAACTTTGATGTATGCAGACAACACATTCTGGCTAGGGAAATTTAATTAGGTAAGTCTACAAATTAATTGTTGCAATTAGACTGCTTCTAACTGCCTGGTGTTATGAATTTATTTATGTGGTAATTATTATCAGATGTCGGGGATAAAAAGCCTACAGACTTAAAGGTGCTACCTTTCAGATGTATACACAGTACTCCACATTAATTAGCCACAAAAAAAAATAAAAGCAGGTATTAAAAAAAAAGTGAAGAAGAAAGAAAAAAACCTTGCCTTCGTAGTCCAAGGCACATACAGATTTCGACAATCAACTTGTTAACGAAACCTAAAGAGGATTGTTTTCTTTGTATATTGGCAACATTCAAAATGTTAGACTTTACATAAATTACCATAAAACAATTTGCTAGTATATAAACTAGATGAAAATACAAACTCCAAGTCTACTGTATAAAAGGCGTCTAGTTTTTGTTTGTTTGTGGTAATAATTATCAGGGCAAATTTGAAGATTCTGATGATATCAGTAAATTTTGTGTTTAATTTTTAAGACCGTTTACCTTGACACCTTTTATGGAGAGCTCCTGAGGACAGAACAACAGCACTTCAAACCATAGTCTCAAATCTTTTCTTCTGTAAAGAAGGGCGTTGTGGCTTTTAGTGGGGAAAGACAGATCTAATACCATCATTTAAAAGAAACCAAGTAGGGAGAGGCCACTACTGGTGACAACAGAAGCCTATGCATAGAAGTTTGAAAGTCAAATAGTAAACTGAGAGTAAGTCACTAGTAGAAATGTAAGTTGGTGTAATTTTCTTGAAGGGCAATTTTGAAATGGATTCCTAGTCACCTTAGAATATTCACTACCTTTGACCCAGTAATTTAAAAGATGTGATTCGACATTAAATAAGCAATAACAAATTTTAAAATAGCACAAATAGACGCCCTCAGGTGGCTCAGTCAGTTAAGTGTCCAACTTTGGTGCAGGTCATGATCTCGTAGCTCATGAGTTCAAGCCTTGTGTTGGGCGCTCTGTGCTGACAGCTCGGAGCATGGAGCCTGCTTCAGATTGTGTGTCTCCCTCTCTCTCTGCCCCTCCCCTGCTCACACTTTGTCTCTCTCTCTCAAAAATAAACAAACATTAAAAAATAAATAAAATAAAATAACACAAATACTCATCTCAGCATCAATACTAATAATTCCCAAGTCATAGCAATTTATGTGATCATTATAATTACCATTATTATTAATTATTGTGCATGCAAAGACTGGAATAAGCAGCTCATCATTTATTACCACATTCATTTAACAAATATTTTCTTTTTCTTTTTTTTCAACAGATATTTCTAATGCCCTAGATTAGAAAGTGCAAGACACTTTTCTATGCAATCGAGTCACAGACAGAAAAGTTCCTTCTCTCAGAGAGCTTGTATTCCTTTGAGGGAAGATACATCATATACAGGTAAAAAAAAAATAGCTAATATTATTTCAGAGCAACATCTGAGTGGGAGGAAAATGAAGCCATGTGAGGTACTGAGAGGGTCTTGTGTGGGAGATGTTCTGGTGTGGGAGATGTCCTCTGGACAGAGGAGACAGGCCTTTCTGAGATGGTGATATTCGATGAGAGACTCAAAAAAGTGAATAGTGCGTGCAATGCTGGAAGAAGAGAACACCAGGATTTCATATACTTTACATAATACTGACCTACTGATATTTTGCAAAAAAATAAAAATAAATAAGATTTTACAAACTTACATAATATTTAATAATTTCAAAAATGAAAATGTATAAATGTACTATGACATCAGCTAACCCACTGATTCATAGGTTCAAAGGTCAAATGAACATCATATTTCTAATATAAATGATTTGCTGATAAAATTATTAGTGGGAAATTATTGCTTGAAAACAAGCTAGTCACCTCCACAATGAAGAAATTTTAATTAATCCTGAAAATTTCAAAGGTCACATCATGTGGTATGTTTAGTAAAATCCAATCCCACTAATGCTGTCATTGTTTTGTACCAAACATGATTGTATGCAAAATTTTCAAACCAAGTTTGTTCTGACTGTCCACTATTGAAGACGACAGTGAGAAGTGGTTTTTGTGCTAACGTCAAATATTTTCTTCTGACTCTCCTAAAACTCCCATTTCTTGTTAGATATCTTTGAAGAGATATTTTGGGAAAACTTTTCATGTTTAATTTGGTATTTTTAAAGGGACTATAGTGTTTTTGTTGAGAGGAAGCTGTCATTTTAGTTTCCAAGAAAGGCATGTAGTTGGTCATTTCTTGAGTTTTATCACAAACTGCCTGAATCAATATCAATACTCTCATATTTATATTCCACTCATTCAAAATATCTTTGAGCTGAAGTGAGAATTATAGGCAATCTGCAAAACCATAATCTTCTGTTGTCTGTAGGCACAGACTCCAGAATGTGTTCACTGGGCTTTTTTTTCTTTTCATATACATTAAATAATTGATTTTCTTTTTCTTTTTGGGAGGAGGAGGAGGAGGAGAGAGAGAGAGAGAGAGAGAGAGAGAGAGAGAGAGGAAGAGAGAGAGGGAGAGAGAGAATCTTAAGCAGCCTCCACGCCCAGCCTAAGCCAGATGTAGGACTCCATCCCATGACCCTGGGATCATGATCCAGGTGGAAATCAAGAGTTGGATGCTTAACCCACTGAGCCACTCAGCCAATTATTGGGGCCCCAATAATTGAATTTTTATCTTGATTTCAAAACACCAAGAACTCCATTTCAGATTATTTTTATTGGTACAACAATGTGATACTAACAAAAGTACCAGAATTTCACTTCACAAGAATATCAGACATGCTGTAATTCTGGGGCACAGAAAATCAAGTATTAAAGCTCCACGGTGGGAACTAGCAAGGACACAAATGTCCCCAAAGGGTCATTAAAAAAGAGAAGAAGGGTTGGATTTTGCACTGCAGCTACAAGTCAGAGACAAGACAGAGGGCCCCAGGGGTTTACATAAATAGCTTGGATTTTATTCTAACTATTGTGTTTGTATTAGTGTGTAATTTAACCGCAACCTGATAATGATATGATGTAAAGTTGCGATAAAGATACAAAATTATTACACAGCAAGATTTTTACTATGACTTTTGTAATGACAAATGGGAATTAAAAAAAATAGAATAAAAATCAAACTAAAATGCAAACAAGTTTCCTGTAGGTGGGAGAACATGCATGTTCATAACTGTCCCTACTTTTCTTACATTAAAATCTTTTTCTGATCAGTATGTGTTATTTTTTAATGGAAAAACAAACTTTTAAGAAAACTTATGATACTTGCTCGAATTACACGGGGAATTTTTAAACAGATAAACCACCACCTGGTGGGTACCCAGTTCTTTCACTAACCATTTGCCATGAAAGAGCTAAGTGGGAAATATGAAAAAAGGAAGCTGAGGCAACAGAAAGAACCCAGATGAGAAGCTGGCTGGATGATGCCTGCAGCACATTACCCAAGAGTGTCCTGCGGAATTCCAGCTCCAGGAGATGAAATGTGTGTTTCACAAAACAGCATCCTTATGGTCAATTCTCTTTGGGAAACACTCATCATAATGGAGCCCCCTTTTGGAAGTGCCTAAGATATATTCACAGATATAAGCTGTTGAACAATTTGGGAGTGAAGAACACGGAGGAATTTTATTTAACTCTGGTTTTCCTGAATTTTTTGAGCCAGAGGAAACTTAACTGTTTTCTTTTCATAACACTGGGGGGACTGGTTCCAAGGAACAGAAGTTTGGGGAACACTGCTCTGGAGAAAGGCCACACCCTCTCGAAAGCATCCTTCTTAGTTAGCCTGTGAAGTGTAACTGAATGGAGATAAAGAGGTTTCTCTCAGACATTAGCCTGATCAGTAATGGAGGCAAGTTCTGTACTAAAACTAGGGCTTTATCCTTAGGCCTTTAAAAGACTACGAGGTATCTAAATTCAAGGTGATGAAAATATCTGAGTTGGATCCCCCCATCTCAATACCCAAAACCCAATATACTATTAGAAATGAAATAGGTGGGGGGGGGGGGCGCTGCACCTGGGTGCCTTAGTTGGTTAAGCATCTGACTCTTGGTTTCGGCTCAGGTCATGATCTCTTGGTTCCTGAGTTCAAGCCTGAGCCTTGCGTAGGGCTCTGAACTCACAGCACAGAGCCTGCTTGGGATTCTCTCTCCCTCTTTCTCTGCCCTTCCACCCCCCCCTCAAAAATAAATAAATAAATAAACTTAAAAAAATTTTTTTAAAAGAGAAATGAGATTGGGGAGTAGATTCAGTCAAGAAAATGGAAATTGGAAATGGAAGAGAAACCAAATCAGTGTGCGCTTTAGTCATCTTACGTTAACAACTACTTTCTCTTTCCTCTCCATTTCCCCGAAGTCATAACCTTTCCCTCCCCGCCCAGCTGATTTTGGTTAAGCCTCACAGGTTGCAGTGATATTTATGCTGCCCTTCATAATGTCAACGAATCACCATCAATCCTTCATTGTGGCTGTTCTTCGCCATCTGTTTTCTCTTCCTCGAGCTATGCTCCACCCCCCACACACCCCCACCCGGCATCCACACATATCCTTTCCTTTTAATATGTGCAGAGATACTCATCTTTGGTTTCTTTGGGACAGAGCTGGCACTAACATTTGCTCATCCTTTATCGGCCTTACATATGTCAAAAATCCTGGCCAAAGATACAATACATGGCAGCAATTGAGGTCAGAGTAAAATACATAATCATTCACGGTACAGAACAGTCAGTTCGGAATAGTACTTTAGAATGGTTACCGGCTGAAAGAATTTGCACTAAAACTCATTGGCCAAGAATGTGCAAAGCAGTCTGCTGCTGCTCTAATTCTTTGGCTCAGAGGATGAGATAGCACTCAAAGCACAGGGGAGGAGGAATATATGTATATATATATATATATATATATATATATATATATATATATATATATGTATATATATATATATATATATATATATATATATATACTCTGAGTGTACTGAAATGGACTGCTTTATCTGTATATACCAGAAAATCATTCACAGAGGAGGAGATTTATCCTGAATGAGCACTATGCAAGGATGATAGAAAATGGGGTCAGGGGTGCTGGATGGCTCAGTTGGTTTGAGCGTCCAACGCTTGATTTTGGGTCAGGTCATGATTTCACGGTTCATGAGTTCAAGCCCCGCATTAGGCTCTGCGCTGACAGTGCAGAGACTGCTTGAATTTCTTTCTTTCTCTACCTCTCTCTCTCTCTCTTTCACTCTCTCTCAAAAATAAATAAACATTAAAATAAAATAAAATGAAATGAAATAAAATAAAATAGGGTCAGTCTATCCTCCAAAATGGCTTTTGTGGTGAAATACTTCAAAGGCTGATTTTGTTCTCCTTGTACCCTCATAGAACGATATGTATTGAAATGCAGCTCTTGATCAGATGGACACAATCTGGAAGAAATGTAGTTTGTTATATCATATTCTGTCAGCCTAACTTGGACCCTGTAATCCTGGGAATTAAAACATGCTACTAGCCAGAACATGAATAAAAAGTAACCAGTTTGAGGCGCCTGGGTGACTCAGTCAGGTAACTATCCAACTTCAGCTCAGGTCATGATCTTGCAGTTGGTGGGTTTGAGCCCCACATCAGGCTCTGACCTGACAGCTCGAAGCCTGGAGCCTGTTTTGGTTTCTGTGTCCCACCCCCCCCCCCACCCCCCGCCCGCCCCTCTCCTGCTCACACTCTATCTCTCTTTCTCAAAACTAAATAAACATTTAAAAAGAAAAAAGAACATAACCAGTTCAAAGAATATTGCATGATCAGGTGACCAGCTCTGTCATGTACCTGCTATATGAACTTGGACCTATCAATAATTGCTCAGGGACTTAGATTTCTCATCTGCAAAATAAGGATAATTATAGTAACTGCCTCACTTCACAGAATCGTATTAGGATCAAATGTATTTGTCAGGTTTTTTTTAAACAACTATCTAGCAGTAAGATACATGAAGTACTGGAAATAAATAAAAATAAGTAACTGTTATTCAACATAATTTTAAATAAAAATATAAAAGTCCATATCAAAAAAACCTATTTTTGGTCAGTTTCGTTCAACTCTAATTTTTCAGAATCATCAATAGTGTTTTGATTTATATTTCTACTTTGGCAGACATCCATGAACACTTCTTTATAATAAATTTATGGATATGGGAAGGCTGTATCATGGAGTTATGCACACATTTAAGGCTTTTGGTGCATATCAACAAGCTGCTCACTGGTGCATGAAAATACACAGTTTTCACACTAACATTGAGAATCTTCATTGGACATTTTTTTTGCCAGTTTTTATGTAAAAATATATGTCTTTTTTTGCTTTAAATTGAATATTAGTAATACTTCAGTTTCTGTTGGTCATTTCATTTCCTTTTTACAAATTGTCCAATTTGGGGGCACCTTGGTGGCTCAGTCAGTTGAGCAACTGACTTCGGCTCAGGTCATGATCTCACGGTTCGTGGGTTTGAGCCCCATGTCAGGCTCTGTGCTGACAGCTCGGAGCCTGGAGCCTGCTTTGGATTCTGTATCTCCCTCTCTCTCTGCCTTTCCCCTGCTTGTACTCTGTCTCTCTCTCAAAAATAAAGAAACATAAAAAAAATTTTTTAAATTAATTGTCCATTTTGAAGGATACTTGTCTTACTTGCATTGGTTTACAAGAGCTATTTATAGTTGAAAATATTAGCATATTGTCTGTTGCTAATCTGCAATATTTCCCAGTTTTTCTTCGTTTTCTAAATGGCTTTTTAATGCCCAGAAATGGTGTGTGTGTGTGTGTGTGTGTGTGTGTGTGTATGCACACCTGAGTTTACTTAAGGCAACAAGTATCATTCTTTGTCATTATGGTTTCTCCCTTCTGTGTGCACTTACAATGATCTTCCCACACAGAACCATGTGAATAAGCACCCACATTTTCTTTGAAGAAATGGTTTTTCAGTTTCATTTTTTAATGTTTAAATGTCAAATCCATGTGGAACTCATGTTGATTATGATGTGAGTCGGGGAGGGAATTTTACTTACTTCTGAATAGTCTCGGCTGCCATTTAATCTCCATGTTTCACTGAAGTAGGCATTGAATCATTATTTTCTTTCTCTTTATGATTTAATGGTGGAGTGAAGGATGCCGAGAGAAGTGTGGTTAGTCAAGTGGATAGCAGGCAACTTCTCCCAGGTGATTTCCACATGTTGCTTATAGCAAGTAGACTTGTATGAGCTGAGGCTATGAACGCAATACTTCAAAGAAGAACTGACTTTTGTTCAGGTTTGTTTTAATCCAAAAGGAAATTTTATTTTTCAGATGCAGTTTATGACTAGGCTTAATAAAAATTGTCATCACCTTCAAATTCAGGTGGAGAATAAAGAATCTCTCTTCTACGATAGCATGTTAAGGGAAGGCTTGAAGTACTTTCTCAGATGCCAAAGCTATAATTATGAAAAGATATGTGCCTTTTATCCAAGCCTACTCTGAGGATATGCTATCAAGTAAGCATGGGCACACACCTACACTTCATACATGAGTTTGCAAGGTGACAAAATATCCAGACAACAATTTTTTTCAGTTCTTAGTTGAATGTTTATTTCTATTCATCTAAATGGAACGACTAGACTGCCGCACTCTGATTTAAAAATCAAAATAAAGATTACTTGTCAGGAATTGTTAGAAACCCACATCTGGTTGAAATTTATTTTACTTTTATTTCATTTATTTATTTTTAAAATGCTAGTATATTTAACATACAGTGTAATATTAGTTTCAGGCATACAATCTAGTGATTGAACAATTCTATACACTACTCAGTGCTCAGATGATAAGCATACTTTTAATCCCTATCACCTATTTCACCCATGCTCCCACCTACCTCCCGCCTGTCAACCACCAATTTGTTCTCTGTTGAGTCTGGTTTTGTTTGTTCATTTCTTTTTTTCTTTGTTCCTTTGTTCCTTTGTTTTGTTTCTTAAATTCCACATGAGTGAAATCATAATGGTATTTGTCTTTCTCTGATGGACTTACTTCACTCAGCATCATACCATCTAGATTCATCCATGTTGTCACAAATGGCAAGATTTTATTCTTTTTTATAGCTGAATAATTTTCCACTATATATATATATATATATATATATATATATATATATGCCACTCTTTTTTTATCCATTGTCTAGTAATGCATACTTGGGTTGCTTCCATATCTTGGTTATTGTAAACAATGCTATAATAAACATAGGGTGCATATATCTTTTGGAACTAGTGTTTTTGTATTCTTTGGGTAAATATCCAGTAGTGGAATTACTAGATCGTATGGTAATTCTATTTTTAAATGTTTTGAGGAACATTCATACTGTTTTTCACAGTCACTGCATCAGTTTGCATTTCCACCAACAACTCAGGAGGGTTCCTTTTTTCCTACATCCTCACCAACACTTGTTGTTTCTTTTGTTTTTGATTTTAGCATTCTGACAGGTGTGAGGGGACATTTCATTGTGGTTTTGATTTGCATTTCCCTGATGAGGAGTGATGTTGAAAATATTTTCATGTGTTTGTTGGCCATCTGTATGTCTTCTTTGGAGAAATGTCTGTTCATGTCTTCTGTCCATTTTTAAATTAGATTGTTTTGTGTGTGTGTTGACTTGTATAAGTTCTTTATATATTTTGGATATTAACCTCTTATCAGATACATGATTTGAAAATATCTTCTCCCATTCAGTAGGGTGTCATTTTATTTTGTTAATGGTTTCCTTTGCTGTGTAAGACCTTTTTATTTTTATATAATCCCAATAGTTTATTTTTTGTTTGTTGCCCTTGCCTTGGGATACATAGATGTAAGAATATTGTTTTGGCCAATGACAGAGAAATTACTGCCTGTGCTCTCTTCTATGATTTTTATGGTTTCAGGTCTCACATTTAGGTCTTTAATCCATTTTGAATTTATTTTTGTGTATGGTGTAAGAAAGTGGTCCAGTTTCATTCTTTACCATGTGGCTGTCCAGTTTTCCAACACCATTGGTTGAAGAGACTGTCTTTTTCCCATTGCATTATTCTTGCTCCTTTTGTTATAGATTCATTGGTCATATAATCACAGGTTTACTTCTGGGCTTTCTGTTTTGTTCAACTATAGCTTGTAATATATCTTGAAATCTGGGATTTTGAAACTTCCAGTTTTTTTCCTCCTTTTCAAGAGGAACAAAATTTCCCTTTTTCTTTCTTTCTTTCTTTTTTTTTTTTTTTTTTTTGGCTTTTTGGGTGTCTTTTGTGTTGCCATACAAATTTTAGGATTATTTGCTACAGTTCTTGAAAAATACAATTGGTATTTTGATAGGAATTGCATGAAATCTGTAGATTGCTTTGGGTAGCATGGACATTTTAACAATATATGTTCTACTCCATGAGCATGAAATATTTGCCCATTTGTTTATGTCATCTTCAATTTCTTTCATTAATGTTTTATAGTTTTCAGAGTATAGGTCTTTCACCTCCTCGGTTAAGTTTCTTCATAAGCACTTTATTCTTTTTGGTGCAATTATAAATGGGTTTGTTTTCTTCATCTCTATTTCCTATTTCATTATTAGTGTATACAAATGCAACACATTTCTATATATTAATTTTGTACCCTGTGACTTTACTGAATTCATTTATCCATTCTAACAGTTTTTTGGTGTAGTCTATAGGATTTTCTATATAAAGCAGCATGCCATCTGCAAACAGTAAAAGTTTTACTTCTTCCTTACCAGTTTGGATGCCTTTTATTTCTTTTTCTTGCCTGATTACTGTGGCTAAAACTTCCAGTACTATGTTGAATAAAAGTGGTTAGAGTGAACATTCTTGTCTTGCTCCTGCTCTTAGGGTAAAAACTGAGAGCTTTTTAATATGATGTTAACTGTGAGTTTTTCATATATGGCCTTTATTATGTTGAGGTACATTCCCTCTAAACTTATTTTGTTGAGGGTTTTTATCATGAATGGATGTTGTACATTGTGGAATGCTTTTTCTGCATCTGTGGAAATGATCATATGATTTTTATCCTTATCACATCCTCTTGTTGATTTGATGTATCATGTTGATTGATTTGCAAATATTGAACCACCCTTCCATACCAGGAATAATCGCACTTGATTGTGGTGAAAGATTTTTTAAATGTGTTGTCGGATTTGGTTTGCTAATATTTTGTTGAGAAGTTTTGCATCATTTTCATCAGAAATACTGGCCTGTAGTTCTTTTTTTTATTTCTCTTATTTTGGAATCAGGATAATGCTGGCCTCATAGAATGAACTTGAAAGTTTCTTTTCTCTTGTGTTTTTTGAAATAGTTTAAGAAAAATAGGTATTAACTCTTCTTCAAAGCTTTGTAGAATTGACCTGTGAGACTATCTGGTCCTGGGTTTTTGTTTGTTGGAGTTTGTTTTTAATTTCTAATTCAATTATATTGCTGGTAATTGGTCTGTTAAGATTTTCTATTTCTTTCTGATGCAGTTTTTCAGAAGTTATATGTTTCTAGGAATTTATCCATTTCTTCTAGGTTGGCATATAGTTTTTCATAATATTCTCTTACAATTGTTTGTATTTCTGTGATGTTTGTAGTAATTTCTCCTCTTTCATTTCTGATTTTTCTTATTTGAGTCCTCTCTTTTTTTTTTCAATATTTGAAATTTATTGTCAAATTGGTTTCCATACAACACCCAGCGCTCCTCCCAAAAGGTGCCCTCCTCAATACCCGTCACCCACCCTCCCCTCCCTCCCACCCCCCATCAACCCTCAGTTTGTTCTCAGTTTTTAAGACTCTCTTATGCTTTGGCTCTCTCCCACTCTAATCTCTTTTTTTTTTTTCCTTCCCCTCCCCCATGGGTTTCTGTTAAGTTTCTCAGGATCCACGTAAGAGTGAAAACATATGGTATCTGTCTTTCTCTGTATGGCTTATTTCACTTAGCATCACACTCTCCAGTTCCATCCACGTTGCTACAAAGGGCCATATTTCATTCTTTCTCATTGCCATGTAGTACTCCATTGTGTATATAAACCACAATTTCTTTATCCATTCATCAGTTGATGGACATTTAGGCTCTTTCCATAATTTGGCTATTGTTGAGAGTGCTGCTATAAACATTGGGGTACAAGTGCCCCTATGCATCAGTACTCCTATATCCCTTGGGCAAATTCCTAGCAGTGCTATTGCTGGGTCATAGGGTAGGTCTATTTTTAATTTTCTGAGGAACCTCCACACTGCTTTCCAGAGTGGCTGCACCAATTTGCATTCCCACCAACAGTGCAAGAGGGTTCCCATTTCTCCACCTCCTCGCCAGCATCTATAGTCTCCTGATTTATTCATTTTGGCCACTCTGACTGGCGTGAGGTGATATCTGAGTGTGGTTTTGATTTGTATTTCCCTGATGAGGAGCGACGTTGAGCATCTTTTCATGTGCCTGTTGGCCATCCGGATGTCTTCTTTAGAGAAGTGTCTATTCATGTTTTCTACCCATCTCTTCACTGGGTTATTTGTTTTTTGGGTGTGGAGTTTGGTGAGCTCTTTATAGATTTTGGATACTAGCCCTTTGTCCGATATGTCATTTGCAAATATCTTTTCCCATTCCGTTGGTTGCCTTTTAGTTTTGTTGGTTGTTTCCTTTGCTATGCAGAAGCTTTTTGAGTCCTCTCTTTTTTTTTTTTTTTTTTTTGATGAATCTGGCTAACATTTTATCAATTTTGTTTATGGTTTCCTGTTTTCATTTATCTGTTCTATTGTTATTTTAGTTTCTATGAATTTAATTCTGTTTTAATCTTTATTATGTCCTTCCTTCTACTGTTTTTGGGTTTTGTTTGTTCTTCTGTTTCTCGCTCCTATAAGTGTAAGGTTAAGTTGTCTATTCGAGATTTTTCTTGCTTCCTGAGGTAAGCCTGTATTGCTATAAACTTCTCTCAGTACAGCTTTTGCTGCATCCAAGATTTTGGACCACTGTGCTTTCATTTTCATTTGTCTCATGTATTTTTTTATTTCCTTTTCAATTTTTTTTAGTTGACCTACTCAGTGTTTAGTAGAATGTTATTTAACCTCCATGCACCTTTGTTCTTTCCAGGTTTTTTCTTGTGGTTGATTTTTAGTTTCATAGCATTGTGGTTGGAAAAGGTGTCTAATATGACTTCATCCCTTTTGAATTTGTTGAGACTTGTTTTGTGGCCTAATATGTGATCTATTCTGGAGAGGTTCCATGTGCACTAGAAAAGAATGTGTATTCTGCTCTTCTAGGTTGGAATGTTCTGAATATATCTGTTAGATACAACTGGTCCAATGTGTCACTCAAAGCCACTGTTTCCTTGTTGATTTTATGTTTGGATGACCTATCCATTGATATAAGTGGGGTGTTAAAGTCCCCTACTATTATTGTATTACTATTGACTACTTCTTTTATGTTTGGTAATAGTTGCTTTATGTATTTGGGTGCTTGCCTCCATGTTGGGTGCATAAATATTTGCAATTGTTATGTTTTTTTGTTGGATTATTCCTTTATGATTATGTATTGTCCTTGTCTCTTGTTATAGTCTTTGTATTAAAGTCTATATTGTCCAATATAAGTATTACTCCACCAGCTTTCTTTTCACTTCCATTTGCATGATGAATGCTATTTAACCCCTTCACTTTCCATCTACATTAGTCTTTAAGTCCAGACGACAATTTTTAAAGTTTGGTTAAATATCTTGACTGGAATTACATTGTGAAGGCATCAGGATATTTAACTAAACTTTAAAAACTCTTGTCTTGATACTTCTTCAGCTTGTGATGACATGAGATGTAAAATGCCTGCATGATGAGATGAAGTGAAGTGAATGGCATAGGTATTATGACATGGCATTAGGCTACTACTTGACCTGATGATCTGTCAGAAGGAAGATCTTCTGTTTCCAGACTTGTTGGCCACAGGTAAATGAAACTACAGGAAGCAAAACTGTGGATAAGGGGGGTGAAACTACCTGAGGACTGAAAGTGAATGAGTTCTTCAAATAAGACAGAAGACCCCAAAGCAGTATGTTGAGGACTGAGCATTGGAAACACCATATTTTCATGCATAGAGGGATAACATCACGGTTCAGAGAAAAGAGAATTTTTTTTTTGTTACTCCTTGTCTAGCATCTATTCACTCTTCTGTTACTTTCTGCTGGGGGTCCACCTCTCCCCACCATTCAGTGTACTTTCACTGGCTCCGCCCCAGCTTAGGAAGAAGGCAATTGATCCAAATATTGCCAGTCTGACCTCTACATTCTTGGATACGTTACTCAATTAGAACACCAAGTCACAGTGGTATTTTTACTGGGTGTTCTGGAAGAGTTTTGTGTTCTTCACCTCTGGATCTAAATCTATAAGCATGTGGATTCAGAACTTCTGGCAAGCCTTTTGAAACCATGAGTCAAACAGAAAAGCATCACCTATAAACAAAGAAAAAGCTAGTCCTGGTTACATCCCATGAGCTACGAGCCTTGGACAGACCTTCATCCATAGCTTTGTTCACATCTAGAATTTTCAGTTCTGTAAACTAATTGTTCTTACCCCAGTAAATGAATTTAGGATTTGGACTGTTACTTGAGACCAACTATAGTTGATATAGAACATATGTAAACTTTATTTTCTTTACTTTGTAGTACTGGGTGTGAAAAGCGGTAAGCAGGACATTGTTTGCTTTCTTTAAATCACTCTCTGAAATTTTAATAGTTGTCTTATGGGGGACATTGGTAGCCAGTTACACCTGCTTCAAATGGTTAATTATCAACAGGATTAACTCTTCTCATATGTGTGTATGTATGCATGTATGGTATATACATTTGTATATGTACACATGTATATATGTATTAACCTGTGCTTTTTCTGAAATGACAAACTCAAAATAATACCATGAAAATTATTAATTAATTATATAAGGTGACATGCATTTTACACTGAGTTATAGAAAAGATATAAATAATTTAGTACTGTTTTGCTTATATAGGATTTGCTTAAAGTTTTCTGGGTATTACCATCAAGAATGAGAAAATCAATTCACGATGTTATTTCTCTTATAATTAGAAGCCACTCGTTCCTCAGCTGAGTGCTTCAAAATATCAGAGGAATTTGATATCAAAAGCCATTTGAAAACTTTCACTTGTGCTTTCATCACTTTATGAGTGACACAGATTATGAAATATCTCGTAACAATTCTTCAAATTAAATATTCCCATTTTGCAATTGTACTTCACCTACGGTTCTCATGTGCTTCACTGTTCTTATTGGGGGGCAAGAATAAACAGACACTGGTAGTCATATCATGTACAAATTGACACTGCAGGATTTTCTTTTTGGAATCTATGCTTTCTAAAGTCTTAGGTTAGACAAGATAATGAAACAAAGTATTCACCAACTTGAGATTTGCAAGACTGTAATTCTGGCTATTAAAATGGTAAGCATAAGGATGACATCTCTCAGAAATGGGAAAAGATAACATATGTAAAAGCATTAGTGAAATGTTGACTCCAATGTATTTTTATTTCCAGATGTGTTTAATTGCTTTAAATATATAAATGCACCACTAGGCAAAGCCAAAAGGTCTCAGTTTGGATTTTGATAAGTTCACTGATTTTCTATTGACAATAAACATTTAGGATGTTTCAAATTTCTATTTGGGAAAGGAAGGAAAGTTTTGCTATTAGGGAGAGATAGCCTATGGAAATGCAAATAAGAAATCTATCCTCATAGTTTGCTTTCACAGATGATTAAAATATATTTTATTAGGAACACTATATCTCAGCTACTAACAAATTCTGGCCACAGATTAGGGTCTCTAACCGCAGAGCAGAAGTCTCTAGAAAAGAGCCTCAGATGAAAAACCAAATGATCTCAGAGGTGGGAGAGGCCTTAGAGATCATCTGACCCAATCCTCTAATTTTACAGTTGAAGAAACTGAAGCCAAAAGAGGTTAAGTAACTTACTCAAGGTCACACCACTAATTATTGGCAGAGTAAGGAGCCAATAGGTCTCTATTTTATTTTTAATTCTGCTTCTGATGAACTTCATGACATAAGCCAAATACCAAATTTCTTAGTACTTAAGCTACTTCTGTTTAAAATGGAACTAATACCCCCTGATTTCTCCATATTTCAGAAGCATATTGCTAGAGTTGTGTGAGTCATGAGCAACGTATTTCAGCTTCTGTGAAAAGCAAACTATTCCTTACCAATCTATCAGTTAGAATTTTTTGATGACAAGCAACAGACAACACATCTAGCTTACCTAAGGAAAAGTGACTTGACCAAAATGATATAAGGGGGCTCAGAGACTAAGAGGAGATGTTGAATAACTGGCTTGGCACAGATGAGAATGAGTGAGCTAGAGAAGGTGTTGGAAGCGGGAATAGCTCTTAGCACCAATGCTGGAATGATTCTTTTCCAGCTGTCACTTCCATCAGTGTGGGCCTCCTACTGGGATCCAAAATTCTGGAAAGGAGAATTGATTAGCTCAGATTAGATCACAAATGTACCTCCTTTCTGCCAACAGATCAGTGAGAGAAATCTATCACAAAGAGCTTCGAAAGCCCTGTTGGCTTCCTTAGCAAGAGGAAAGGGCACCCCAATTACTAGTCTGTGAAGATGACACACAAGAAGTTAATGGTAAATTCCCCAAAGAAAATGGAGATGATATTAGGAAGAGAAAATTATGTACTGACTAACCAAGAAAATAACAAACGTCTACTATGTCCACCATATTTAAGTTGACTGGTGAATTTTGCATTTGATGATATAGTGCTAGAAATCAAAACTATAAACTTAGGCCATGTGTAGTTGATATAAAATAGCAACTTGGTATTGTTCTGATGGCCAGTTCAGAACACTCATCAAATCAATCAAGTTTGCCACATAAGAAAGCCATAGTCACTGTATGAACTTTTAAATGGTACATTTGCTGATTATGTAGGCACAACTTGCTTTCATGATTCTTTTAATACAGCTATCATGAATGTTAGCTAAGATTTAAGGGATAAAGACAAATGTTTCCATTTGAATTAGATCTAGACCCTAAACTCGGCACCTGTTGATCAAGAAGCCAGTACAACCTGATCTTCCACTAATTTGACTGAACTTAGTGTATAAGCATCTCAAAGTGACTCTTGGATCTGAAAGATATAGGATAGTGAATTAACTCCTCCAAATCAAGTTTAAATTGCTCATTTCTCCTGGGCTGCAGCAGCAATCATTTTATTAGAGAGACTGAGGACCTTGGGGCACTTGGATGGCTCAGTCGATAGAGCACATGACTCTTGATCTTAGGATTGTGGGTTTGAACACTATGTCAAGTGCACAGATTACTTAAAAAAAATCTAAAAAAAAAAAAAGACTGAGGATCTTAAGCAAAATCTTCTTTCCCATCTTTGGCTTAAATTCATTCACCTTCTAAGGAAAATAAAGATATTTTAAAAATATTGATGGTGTGAATATATTTTTCTTAAAAATATGTATGCACAAATTTGAAGACACTAAACTAAATAATATATAAAAGGGGAGTCCAAAGTATATTTACCTTTAAATATCATGTAAGGTTTTCCCCATTATTTGTCCCCAGCTCACATCCAAATTCCACTATACTTGGGTCACAGTCCACTTCAGGGGCAACATGATCTTTTAAAGTGAGCAAGATCATGTTACTCCTCCATATGAAATTCTTCACTGACTCCTAATAACCTTCAGGTTGGCATGCAACTTCCTTCACACCGAGGCATCCAGAGCCCCTCAGGGTCAGCTCTCTGCTGGCTTCTCATCCTCCGCTGTCCTTACTTGCCACCCATGCACAGCTACTTGACGTCTCCAAACTTTGTCACTTAATCTCTTGCTTCTCCTTCCTCCACTAGAACTCTTCTCCTCCTTCCTTACTAATTCATTTCTCCTTCTGGTCTCCACTCCAGAAACCACTCCCTGATCCAAATCCCTTCTTTGATAAACTTTATTCATTATGGAATTTTTAGCTCAGATGTCTTCCCCTCCAGAATCTTTTTTTGACCCTCCCAATTTTAGGTAGGAGACCTCATCTATGTCCTTCTAATAACACTGCCTGCATGGCTGTCATCAAAGCTCTCATAACCCTATACTGCCATACGTATTAATGAATCCAGCTCCTTCGTGAAAACTGTGACTCCTTATACAACAGGAAGCGTGTCTTACTCCTCTCTCTACTCGCAATATCTGACACTGTACCTGGCACAAAACATGTGATAAATACATGTCTACTGAAGACAACAGAAGCACTATTTTAAGACTAAGGGGGCATCATTATTATGCTCATCCTCATCTCCTGCCATGATTGAAAGTAAGGGAAAGGATAACTACATCTTCTCTGCTTAAAGAAAAATTACAAGGGGATGCTCTGCCATCACCGCGTACAAAAGTAGGCTTAAGAGCAGTTCTCAGTCATCTGGCCTCCTATCTGGAATGGGTGATGATTCTAAGGCTTTCATGCAGCAGGAAAACCTCAGAAAACTTCTCTCACAGGCAGTCAGGGGATGATTCGGAAAGCATTGGCTTGGATTCTTCTAGAGTCTATGATAGAGGAAAAAGAGAATGCAAACAGAGACCCTGGCCTGGTCTCGTTGTGAACTGATGTGATGGCTTCCCAGTGAAAAGCAAAAGACAGACACTAGGGTAGGCTGTGCCTGGTACTTTTTAGCAGCATAGAAGCTGTGGCCCCTTGTACACAAGGGCTCAAACAAACAAACAAACAACAACAACAAAACACAGAAAGGAACACCTCTCCTGTGATGCTTGCAAATAGATGAGAAGACTTCATCAGGATAAACTAGAATGGAAGGAAAGAGCAATATTGTGACATTAAAGGCTACTAATCTTTAGATCTGTTTTCCTTTCTCAGACTTGCTAATGACATTGGTGAGGTTGAAGAAAGATGAGGTCAGCTAAATCAGCAAGTTCCTGGGTGTTGGCTGGCACGACCACCAGCATTCCTGTGCTTTTGTTTGCATCTTACGCAGAGCCTTTCCCCATTCTAATTCACAAGCAGCTGGTCCAGAGCTTCACACAATACAACATATTTTTAAAAGCTGGCATCATTTGGATTTTCCACTCACAGCAAATTTGAAAACTTGGCATTTACATTCCCTGAAGTATCTATCTCTAATGAAAACAATGTCAGAGCCTTAAGCACTTTGGCATTTTCTGGACACGCTATAAATATACAGGATATATTTTATCACGTACTGTATGTTAGAACACAGGGACAAAGAACAAGCACCAGGGAAAATGGTTTGAGGCGATCCTTTTAACATATTTTCCAAGGCCATTTCAAATGACTCCCTAGTCCTTGAACTCCCTGGTGATCATTTTAATAGCAAAAAAATACCATTTGGTAACTGGCCTGGACTGCAGGTTACATTTGGCTTTAGCTGATATAAAGTCTACTGTCTTTTGTTACTAAGGAGACAGTATTCTAGCCTATTATAAAGGTGTTTAAAGCTTTCCTAGTACCATATCCCTAAAACTTTAGAATGCTGCTAAGTATGTCTGTATAGGGTTTTTTTTTAACCACCTATCATTGAACTTCTCATACTCCTTCCATTTAACTACCCTTGACTGCTGACTTGATAACATTAATCCTGTGCTAAAACCTTGGTCAACTAAAGGCATCTGGCAGGATGAGGAAAAGTATAGAACGTGCTCCAGATGAATACAGCTTCATCTCCTCATGGAGTAAGATCCATCTTACTACAACTCACTTCATTATCTGGTTGGGTGATTTCTGGAGCCAGTGAAAACAGGGCAAGACTCCTGGGGGCAGACACACTTATGAAAATAATTTTAGTCTCACTTCTGATCTCCACCCCCTCTTTTGAAACTTCAAAGAAAGCTGAGCAAGCTGGTGATATTCCAGGCTGGATGGCTGCCATTTGTGAATAGCCTTATAAGAACACTACCCGGAGTTCTTCTGATTTGCCAGAATCTGTCAATCAGATACAATTATCAGACAGATAATGGAGTTGCTACTTGGAAGATGTCCCTTTATACAGCAGAGGAGGCTCCACTTACCCAGGATGTAGTCACTGGCTGAGCAAAGCTTTGCGTGCACTGGATCAAGGTGTGGCAGTACCAGTGAATGCTATGGAGAACTCAGCTAAAACAAAGTGTCACATCGTGTGTCACCATGGAAGCAGCATCTTGACAGAGCAGTACCTGTGAAAGTGAAATGTTTAACGATGAATAATTGTGTCTGAAGCCTTCTTACTCCACATTTCCATGGAAAATGAAACCACGGGAGGCATGAAAATCTCTAAAGGGCCTTTATACATAGATTAATGTGGTAATTCTCTCATTACTATGTTCTGAAGAAGAGCTTCTTACACCAGGCTCTGTGTTTTGCCTTCAGTTATAACATGGCTTTGCATTAAGTGTTTTAATAAAATGTGAAATTAAATGATCATCCCTGGTGATATTCAGCCTTGGTTCAGGTAAGGAAAAAATGTAACTTCCACAGTACATGAAAGCCAAAGAGATTATTTCACCCCCAATGAAGAGATCATTGGTCAAATGACATGGTTTCCCATGAGTCTGCACCTTTCCATTAATTGGGAATTTGTTATTACTCTCTCCTTCACCTTTGAGAATTATATGTAATGTAACCAATTTATAGCTGTCGAATACATATGCTGTCAGAAGCTAACCAATGTGATTTATTCTTTTTTGCACATATAACCAGGTAGTATCGGAAAAGGCAATTATTAATAGTGATAGTTTATGCCATTTTTTAAACTCTCTGTGCTTCTTTCTGTTGTAACCGTTAACAAGAGACAAACAGAAGTTTCCACGAGCAGCATCATGTATTGACTGTGGACACATTAGTACTAAATGACATGAACAATAAAGGAAGACGGGATAGGATTCTTTTGTAGAAAAACTGATGAAACATCTTTTCATGTGACTCATTTCAAAATGATGAAACAGTGCTTCAAAACTGTTGAGATTTTTGTTTGTTTTTAAAGTTAGTGGTATTGACTAAAGAGCATGACGTCTATGGATCTCAGGGAAGCAGGAAGAATTTTTACAAACTGATGGTTCTCCAATTCTTTTGTCTAACGAGACAAAGCAATGCAGACACTGACAAACCTGAAAGACACCACTACAATGATTGCATTCATTCTCAACCAAGTCTCATCATTGTTGCTCCCTGATGCTTACACAGTAGAAGACTCAGCCCTGAGACCAATGACCTGAAGTGACAGTTTAGAACATGTTCTCAAAACTGAGACTTCCTGGGTTCGAATCCCGGTCTGCCACTTATTACCCTTGACTTTCCTCCAGTTTAGTTTCCTTGTCTATAAACTGATCATGCAAATTTCATGTTCCCATATGAACATGAAATGACATACTATTGATTAAGCACTTAGGACAGACTTTGGCATATGGTAGATGTTCCATAAATGTCCATTGTGGTCAGATGTAGAACACTGAATTCCCATAAACTCGAACTTTGGTCTCTAATTTCATGACAGGTCATAACTGATTTATCTGGACAATGGTGTAATTCCCCTAACTAACACATATGTCTAAGCAAGGAAGACCTGGAAGCTGTCACATTGAACCCACCGTTTTGGTGAATGTCTGGGGTCCAATCTGTATGACACACTGAGTAAGTTAAATCTCACCAGTGTCTCTCTGGGCCTCAAGGACATTGTCCATTTTAGCACAATTGAAAGCTCTAGCTCTCTGTGGAGCCTAAGCCAAGACCTAATGACTATAGTGAAATGGCTCCCTGTGGTAGATTTCATGTACAGGTGCTTCATTTGCATTCTGTAAGTGAGAATAAAGAAAATAATGACAAAAAATGCAAATAATCCTCTGTGGTTATAACAAAATCACTTGTTATTTTCCCCTTTTCCTTCATTTGGCTACAGCATTATACAGTGACTTGCACAAACAATGTTCTCAAGAGCTATTTGTAAAGTAAATTAATAAATACACAGTGTAGTCCTGCACAAGAAGCACACTTATGGCTATGTTGTTTTCACTAGGAGTTTAAAACCAGGTTCAGGGGTGCCTGGGTGGCTCATTTGGTTATGCATCTGACTCTTGGTTTCGACTCAGGTCACGATCTCACGGTTCATGAGTTCAAGTCCCATTCGGGCTCTGTGCTGACAGTGTGGAGCCTGCTTGGGATTCTCTCTCTCTCTCTCTCTCTCTCTCTCTCTGCCCCTCCCCTGCTCACACACAATCTCTCTCTCAAAATAAATAAATAAACGTTGAAAAAAATTTTAAACCAGGTTCAAGCCTCTAGGGCACACACACGCACGCACTTGCACACAAACACACACACACACACAAAGTTCTTTGTATTATGTGCCAAATATGTATACCAACTGATCATTGGGTTAAAAAAAAAAAAAAAAAAAGGAATCTGCTGATTACAAAGCCAGATGAGAATGTAGAATTCACCTAAACAACATGCACACGTTACATATTTAAAAATGAATATTTGACATCTAGGATTGTTACATTATTAACTCAAGGTCACAAAGTAAATTAGGGGCAGAGCTAGAACTAAAATTTAGACTCTGTCCAGACCTCCATACACTCCATCATCCTGCCTTTATTGGTAACATTACTCTGAACTTGCTTTCAATTATTCAGATAAATGCTGAGTGAAACCTTGTGAGAATCTGACAACATACCCTATCTTTATTTCTTGCCCCAACATCCCAGACTAAGGTCAGATTGTTAATCTTGTATTACTTCTTGATTCAGAAATTGACACACAGTTTAGTTCTTTCCAGAAGGATTAATGGGTTTCCCTTGTGTTAAAAGATATTTACACCACTCTTAAAAATACTGAGTAGCATTACAGAAAATAAATCAATGAAAGCTCAAGTTACCTTTCCAATACCAATCATATGTTGACAAGTCTGTCCCTTTCAAATTATAAATTGTTAAGAACTGTCTAGCTGGTTGCAATTGTTAGTTTTCAATGCAAGTCTTCTGTGAAACCACTACTTCTGCTAAAGGGATAGTTTGTTTTCTGCAAAAGATTTATTTAAATTTCTTAAGAAGTTTTGTGTGTGTTATATTCAATTTTCATGCACTATTATCACATCATTCCTAGTACCCTCTTGTCTGGCAAATTTGCTCTCTCACCTTCTGATAATATTTGGACATATTTCTTTATATGTTTAAAAATGTGCTAAAAGGAAACTCATGTCTTCATTTGTAATCAAAATTGTTGCTCATCAATTAATGAGCCAGTTCTTAATCATGGTAACTTCTGCCCATTGGAAAAAGGAGCATTTTGGCTAAAAACCCACTGCTGCCACCTAGTGTTACTGGACAAGCACTGCCTCAGCTTGATCCCTTGCCTTTGTGTGGCAGAGATGCCATCCTTTGTATTGAGAGGGAGAGAGAAAGGGATCAGTTACTTTAGCAATGATCTTAGTAATTAATTATTTAGGAAACTTTTGTCTCCTTCTATTGACTCTTTTATATTTGAATAGTCTGGGTTCCAGACATGCTTCTTTAATATGCTTGGCATTTGAATTCTTTGAAGACTTTAAATTGATGAATACTAAAGACAATGTGGTAGCTTAAGGCAATCATTCATATTGATGAAGTTCACTATAAATAGATGTATGCTGCAATAACCCACATGTAATAGCAATGTGTCCTTTTTATTCTATTCCTATTGATTCCAAACCCCCTAAGGATGTTGTTGTCAATAGCTGAGACAACAGCATCAGATGAAACTCACAGACCACCAAGACATTTTGCATTGCATGGCAAAGACAAGCCCAAGATAGAATCCCACTACTGTACTCCAGCTGACTTGATCATAGTACAATAATTTTTCTGTGTGAGAAATTATTTCATTGAATAGGAACTACTTTTCAAAGGGTCTAAAATAATGAGATTTAAATTACTTAAAAGATTCATATCTATTTTATAGGGATGATTATATGCCATTCAATAGAAGCTATTCATGGATAGTTGTTTGAAACATAAAGGTTGGAGTTCCATGGTAAAGAGCAAGCTGGAGTGGCCAGTGTGTGATGACATGAGAAGTAGGTACTGAGAGAGGGAGGGTACTGTGATTACCTCTTGCCTTGCCGAGGTGGAGCAGATGTGTGTGTCCAGAGATCCAGGAAGTCTGTCTGAGAGGGAGAATACCAGAAAAGAGAGCTCTATCTCAGAAACAGGGGAAGCATAAAGCAGTAGGAAGGGTAGAGAACTGAGGGTCTCCAGTTGTGGATTGTTCCATTAATCTGATGTGCATTTTTGAGCCATCATCTAATTCTGTTGGGTCTTTCCTACCCTTGCTTATTCCCACAGACCATACCTGCACAAAATAAAATTGGAAAAGTATTCTTTACTGATGAAACTAAATCTCTGGAACATTCTCTTCTGAAAATACAAATAACATGAGCTCTTTTGTGGTACCCTCAGCTTTAAGATATACACAAAGAAATGGGCTCCCAAATTTCAGGGCTAAAGCCCCAATAAAAGTTTACATCTCATTTGTATACTAGTTAAACACAAGTGTTCCGTAGGGAATCACCCGTGCGGAGATGTGGGCACTTGTACTTTGTGGGACTTCCACCCAGTAGGACCTTGGGCCCTTTCACTCCAGCCAAGGGTGGAAGGTCAGTGAGCGTGGAGAATTGCATGAGACATCTGTATGCTCAGACCCGGTATTGCTTTATATCACTCTCACCCTCATTCCACTGGACAGAACTCAGACACATGACTATACACATGCTTCATAGGCTGAGGAAATATTATCTGGCCAAGATTTGTGCTCAGGAAGTAGAGGAAGTCGGTTTTGATGAATATACAGCAATATGATGAATATAGTACATACATATTTTACAGATACCGCATGTTTGTCAGACGCAGAACTCAGCAAGATACAGCCTCTGGTAAATCTAGCAGACTACTTGTTTTGGTGTATCCCATGAGCTAAGAATGCTTATTACATTTTCAAATAGTTGGGGGAATATAAGAAAGAAGATATACAATGGCCATCATTTACGGTCTGCAAAGCTTAAATATTTATTATCTGGGGTCCTTTATAGAAAATAATGGCCAACTCCTTCTACCTGTATCATTCAGTGTCCTGGAAAGAAACAGATGTCACCCTCAAAATAACATCTTCTGAGGGGACTTGTATTCATTTTCTGCTGTCGCAGAACAGGTTACCATAAATTTGGAGGCTTAAAACAGCACACATGTATTACCTCGTAGATTCTGTGGATCAGGAGTCTGGGCATAGTCTGGGCACAGCTGGTCCTTGCTCAAGGTCTAACCAGTTTACAATCCAGGTTTTGGTGGGGGCTATGGTCTCATCACAGGCTTGAACTGGGGCAAGATTCTTTTCCAAGAGACCTCCTGTTGTTGGCAGAATTCATCCCCTTATAGTTGTAGGACTGAGGTCTTCATTTTTATGCTGACCAAAGGCTGCCCTCAGGTTCCAGAGGTCACCCACAGTTCTCTGCCATGGAACCCTCTCCATGGGCAGCTCACAATAAGACTGCTTTTTCAAGGCCAGAAGAGCCTTAGGTAGTACAACCTAACTGAGGAGTGACATTCCCTCACCTTTGCGATGTTCTATTGTTAGAAAAAATGACAGATTCCACCTGTGCTCAGGGAGAAGGGATTCCACATAGGTATGACCCATTTGTGTGTGGGGGGTCGCGGGTGGGGTTGGGGCTTGAGGGTGTGTCAGCCACAGGATATTTACAAAGTTTTAGCAAAGTTGAGGCAAACCCATAAGGGACAGGGAAACTCTAGACTGGGTGAAGCTTTTGCCACTGTGAGGCATGAAGGGAAAAGGGGAGACAGTGCGCCCAGAAGTGGGTGACACTTCTAGCCGCAGGAGAGGACTACCTGTCAAGACCTGCTGCCCACAGGAGGAGGGCGAGCAGAAAGCTGGGAGTGGAGGGAGGGGGGAGTAAAAGTCAGAGCTTCTCTTTCTTTCAGTACTCCGTCGGCTGCCTGACCCACCCCCACCCTATCCAGCGGAAAGGCTGAAGGCAGACTGGAGACTGATGGAAGCAATCCACAGAAATCAGCCTCTTAGGGCAGAGAACAGGGTAGACACGGTTGGAGAATGGATCTGGAGGAGCAAATGAAAGAAATCCCAAACATAGGGCTTTTGTCTTCCTCAAGTTTCAAGGACAAGAGCACGTTTCAAATGATCAGTCTAATATTTGTCCACAGCAAAATCGAGAATCACCAGGGTCTGCAACCATACAGAAGACCACTAAGCCTCCTCGGAATCATCTGAAGAGACAACACAACTTGGCTCGACTCAGAGGTAGGTTGATCTCAGACAATACTGATGCTTACCCAGCTCCTGGAAAGAAAACCGCAGTGGCACATATTCCAAATGATGCAGTTGGAGAATGTTCTTTACGGAAAAACATGAATACAGCTCCACCCAACACCGGGAGCAGGGGACACCTGCTAGTACTTCCCATTTGCATGTCTAGCTTAGCGTCTGTCCTTAAATGAGTTATGAGCCTTTTCCCACTGACTCAGGCCCGCTTTAGAAAGAGGCACGCTCCATCTGGGGAAAGGTGATATTTAAAAGACTAGCCTTTCAGTAAGCAAATTTCTAAATGGTAGAGCCATTCGACTACTAGGTTGGCTTCCCCAGACAGCTGCTCAGCAACATCAGCTGCAGCTTGGAGATGGTGCCTTTAAAAAGCAGGACCATATTGGATCTAGAATTGCTAACAGATAATTAGGGAGACAAAGGCAAAAGAATTAAGGCACATCATTCTTTGGCATGTTTCTAGACGTTTTTTGTTTTGTTTTAGGCATATAAGAGAAGAGATGGTGATTATTCAAAAGTGAGTTTGGAATTGCTATCATTCTTAACTAGTACATTCATAGAATATAAGTATGTCTTGTATATAATAATACCAAAAGTACTAGAGATGCAGAAAGTGAGAACAGATTTTAGAAACAAGGGTTTGAGCAGGAATCTACTGCTAATAAAAGTTCAGTAAATCCTTTGGTTAATACAGGAGGCTTTCCTTCATATCACTTCCTCTCACACCCTAGCACCCAATAAGATATTGCTGCCTAATTGAAAAGTTTTCTAATAAGAGTTTAGGTAAAACTAATTTAAGAGAACTCATTTGCTAAATATAATAACATGGCAGACTCTCTATAGCAACTTTACTGGTTTCCTATAAATAGAAAATTAATTAATGGTGAAGAAAATAAAGCAGTAACCACACCAGACTGTGAAGAGAAGTATTATTTTAAGCTTGTATTAACTGTTAGTTCATTACAGTAAATTACAATGGCCATGGGAAGTTGGTCTGGATACCAAATTTACCTATTATTCGTGCTACTGGAATCAGATACCATGAGTTCATACCATGAGTTCATACCATGAGTTCATACCATGAGTTCATAATAATGAGATATTTTAAGTCTTACCATAAAACATGTAGCGTGTAAAACTACGAGCAGCAAAGTTTTGCTATCTCCCTGGGCTATACAAATACATACTTAAAAATGAGTATCTTGGAGTGCCTGGGTGGCTCAGTTAAGTGACACTGAGTAACACTCGGTTAAGTGTCTAACTCATGATTTTGGCTCAGGTCCTGATCTCATGGTTCGTCAGATCAAGCCCCGTGTCAGCTTCTGCGCTGACAGCCCGGAACCTGCTTGGGATTCTCCCTCTCCCTCTCTGCCCCTCCCCTACTTGTGCTCTCACTCTCTCTCAAAATAAGTAAATAAACTTTGAGGCACCTGGGTGGCTCTGTTGGTTAAGCGTCCAACTTTAGCTCAGGTCATGATCTCATGGTTCGTGGGCTTGAACCCCACATTGAGCTCTATGCTGTCAGCTCAGAGCCTGAAGCCTGTTTGGGATTCTGTGTTTTCCTGTCACTCTGCCCCTCCCCTAGTCAAGTTGTCTCTCTGTTTCTCTCTCTCTCAAAATAAATAAACATTAAAAAAATTTTTAAGAAAATGAGAATCTTTAAGAATTAGGTATAAAGGAATATTTTTAACTTCTTTTTTGAATCTTTTATATCAAATATTACTTTTATACTACAAAAGTAAAATTTATTTTTTAAAATGAAACTGGCATAGGGAGGAACCAAGATGGCGGAACAGCAGGGAAGTTTTTTATGTGTCTCACGTCCATGAAATACAGCCAGACCAACACTAAACCATGCTACACACCTAGAAAACTGATCTGAGGATTAACACAACAATCTGCACAACCTGAAACACAGAATTCACCAGGTATGCAGTGTGGAGAGGTGAACTTGGGGAGAGAGAAGCCACAGAGGTCAGGGAGGTGCTTTTGCAGGTGGAGAGAGGATGGAGATGGGGGGGAGATAATATGGGAAAAGTACCCCCCCCCCCAAAAGCAGCTGGAAAGAAAATGGAAAAGTGGAAATAGCCACAGGGACTGACCTAAAAAGGGAGAAAGGAGAAAGGAGAGGGTTTAAATTCCATTAAGACTATAAACAGGGGGAATGCAGGGTCTGAAACTCCGCAGCTCCATACCTGGCGGTGCTCTGGTGAGAAGGGCGAATCCCCAGGAGCAGAGTGGAGTCCGGGGTTCTTCAGGTCACACGGGGAGAGGCGGTTCCTCTGCTGGGAGGACACCTGGTAGAGGCTATGTAGGTCCCCCAAAGGCAAGGCTCCAGTGGACCCGGGAGAACAACCACATTCCCTGGTGCTGGAACAAGGTCGTTAAGGGCGAAGCCGGGGGCCAGATGCGTTTCGTGATTTTCCATAATCCCTGAGGCGCTGCTGCTACACTGTCTTGCAAACTTTTTCTTTTTCCGGGGCGGGCTGGCACCCGGCTGCAGTCTCTGGGCGTCGGCAGCAGCATGGCCTCGAGCATTCCTGGGAGCGGCCGGCACCCAGCCATTGCTCGGTGAGACCATCCCCCGACAGGCAGATCAGGTCAAAGCCTCAGTCCCTCAGAAATAAGGGGTCGGGAAAAACAGCCTCATCTGAGACAAAACTCAGGAGGGAAGTGCTGCCTGGGGCTTGGTCACAGACCGTGTAAAAGCGGGGAGTGGATGGAAGCCGAAGACAAAGGACGGGCGGGTGATTGCTGATCCGGGAGAACAGAATTCCTATACTAGACGCCATTTTCACTGCCCTCGCGCATGCCCATACGCACCTACAAGCACCGCAACAATCCACCCCAATAAGCTAAGCAGCGCCATCTAGTGGAGAATGGAGCCATTACACCAAGCCCCGCCCAACTGGGCTAACCTCGCTCTTCAGGAACACAAGTTTCTCCACCTGCTTAGTTTACAGACTATAAAATGCTTCATAGTTTGACTTGTAAGGGAAAACGAAGTAATTTCAACCGTATTTCAGTCCTTTCACTCGTCCATCTATTTAATTTTCTTTTTTTTCATCTCTTTGTCATTTCTTTTTCTTGAATACAGAAAGAGAAAAAATTATTTTTATTTTCAATTTTTATTAAAAATATTTTTAATTTTCTTCTACTATATTTTTCTTTTTTGTATTTTTTTTCAAATTTTGTTTTACTTCCATCATTTCATTTTATTCTATTTCAGTGTATTCATTTTTTCAAAATTTCAAACAATTTCCTTTTTTTTTTCTTTCCCCTTTTTTCTCTAATCTATCAAGCCCCTTTCAAAACCCAGACCAAAACACACCTAGGATCTAGCTTCATTTATCTGATTTGTGTGTGTGTGTGTGTGTGTGTGTGTGTGTGTGTGTTGTTTTTAATTTTTCAATTTTAATTTTTTTATTTTAATTTTTTTACCTCATTAATTCCTTTTCTCCCTTCAAAGTGACTAAACGAAAGAATTCACCCCAAAAGAAAGAGCAGGAAGAAACAATAACCAGGGACTTAACCAACACAGATACAAGCAAGATGTCTGAACCAGAATTTAGAATCACGATAATAAGAATACTAGCTGTAGTCAAAAATAGATTAGAATCCCTTTCTGTGGAGATAAAAGAAGTAAAAGCTAGTTTGGCTGAAATAAAAAATGCTATAACTGAGTTGCAATCTCGAACGGATGCTGCGGTGGCAAGGATGGATGAGGCAGAACAGAATCAGTGATATAGAAGACAAACTTATGGAGAATAATGAAGCAGAAAAAAAGAGGGAAAATGAGGCAAAAGAGCACAATTTAAGAATTAGAGAAGTCAGTGACTCATTAAAAAGGAATAACATCAGAATCATAGGGGTCCCAGAAGAGGAAGAGAGAGAAATAGGGGTAGAAGGGTTATGTGAGCAAATCATAGCAGAAAATTGTCCTAACCTGGGGAAAGACACAGACATCAAAATCCAGGAAGCACAGAGGACTCCCATTAGATTTAATAAAAACCAACCATCA
This sequence comes from Felis catus, assembly GCF_018350175.1. Taxonomy (NCBI): domain Eukaryota; kingdom Metazoa; phylum Chordata; class Mammalia; order Carnivora; family Felidae; genus Felis; species Felis catus. The sequence continues at coordinate 49,827,058 of NC_058379.1, forward strand.
ACAAGGCATTTCATAGTCAAATTCACAAAATACTCAGGCAAGGAGAGAATCATGAAAGCAGCAAGGGAAAAAAAGTCCTTAACCTACAAGGGAAGACAGCTCAGGTTTCCAGCAGACCTATCCACAGAAACTGCAGTCCAGAAAGGAGTGGCAGGATGTATTCAATGTGCTGAATCAGAAAAATATGCAGCCAAGAATTCTTTATCCAGCAAGGATGTCATTCAAAACAGAAGGAGAGAGAAAAAGTTTCCGAGACAAACAAAAATTAAAGGAGTTCGTGACCACTAAACCAGCCCTGCAAGAAATTTTAAGGGGGACTCTCTGAGGGGAGAAAAGATGACACAAACAAATAAACAAATAAAGACCAAAAGCAACAGAGACTAGAAAGGACCAGAGAACACCACCAGAAACTCCAACTCTACAAGCAACATAATGGTGATAAATTCTTATCTTTCAGTACTTACTCTAAACGTCAATGGACTTAAATGCTCCAATCAAAAGACACAGGGTAACAGAATGGATAAGAAAACAAGATCCGTCTATATGCTGTTTACAAGAGACCCACTTTAGACCTAAAGACACCTTCCGATTGAAAATAAGGGGATGGAGAACCATCTGTCACGCTAATGGTCAATAAAAGAAAGCTGGAGTAGCCATACTTATATCAGACAATCTAGACTTTAAAATAAAGCCTGTATCAAGAGATGCAGAAGGGCATTATATCATAACCAAGGGGTCTATCCACCAAGAAGACCTAACGATTGTAAACATTTATGCGCCAAATGTGAGAGCACCCAAATATATAAATCAATTAATCACAAACGTAAAGAAACTCATTGATAGTAGTACCATAATAGTAGGGGACATCAACACCCCACTCACAGCAATGGACAGACCATCTAATCAAAAAATCAACAAGGAAACAATGGCTTTGAATGACACGCTGGATCAGATGGACTTAACAGATATATTCAGAACATTTCATCCTAAAGCAGTGGAATATACATTCTTCCCCAGTGCACACGGAATGTTCTCCAGAATAGACCACATACTTGGAAATAAATCAGCCCTCAACAAGTACAAGATGATCGAGATCATACTGTGCGTATTTTCGGAACACAACACTATGAAACTCAAAATCAACCGCAAGAAAAAATTTGTAAAGGTAACAAATACTTGGGAGACTAAAGAACATCCTACTAAAGAATGAATGGGATAACCAAGAAGTTATAGATGAAATTAAAAAGTTCATGGAAGCCAATGAGAACGGTAACACCAGAACCCAAAACCTCAAAACCTCTGGGATGCAGCAAAGGCGGTCATCAGGGGAAAGTATATAGCAATCCAGGCCTTCCTAAAGAAGGAAGAAAGATCTCAGATACACAACCTAACCTTATGCCTTAAAGAGCTGGAAAAAGAACAGCAAATAAAACCCCAAACCAGCAGAAGACAAGAATTAATAAAGATTAGGGCAGAAATTAATGCTATACAAACTAACAATCAAACTGGTATAAAGTAGATAAAGTGTAGCCAGAAACTTGTTTCAAACCAACAAAATACAATGGAGAGCTTTACGTTTTCTGAAAGGGAGGTAATGGTGGATTATTTATCTTATCCAAGAGACACTTGCAAATATCTTGCTCTCAAATCCACTTTCATTTTATAACTATATGGTGACATAATACAGTGTTAAGTGGAATTCAGTAATCTATTTAATTTGGACATCAGTAAGATTTCAGAAAATATCACATAGGGCATGGGTTTTCTAGAGCAAAATTGGTATTTATGTTGACCAATCTCCCCTTAGTGTAGTCAGATTTTTCACTTTATATTGAACGAGATAGAACTAGCACAAGTGTTATGAATTTAAAATAGCACCCCTCCATAGCTTCCCACCCTCCTTCCCTCTGTGTATGTAATATATGCAGTGCCTGGGCAGAGCCCTCCTGCTAAGTCAGCCCCTTTGTAGCTCTGTCCTCCGTTATGTTCCAGACTTCAGCCACACCCTGAGTACTCGTCATGATCGACATTCAGAACTGGGTGCTCTGATTTCACCTTCCATATTTCTCTACCTTCACATCATGGCACATGAGAATTCCTCAAATGGAAAGAGCTTCCTTTTTTTTTTTCCAGCCGTGTAAACTCTTCCTCATCTTATAACGTGAGCATACCCTCTTCTGTACAACCTCCTCGTCACGCTCATGCAAAAATTATTCATTCGTTCTGAGATCACCTAGCACTTTGTAAATATCATAGTATTATTTAAACTGCACTGCAATTATTTGTTCACATGTCCATCTACACCACTGAATCCAAGATAGCTCCTTCTCACTTATCCCTACCCACCACTAGCATGGTGGCACAAAATAGTCTTTAGTGAGTTTTTGCTTAATGAATGAGTGATTAAATGAATGGCTGAATATTAAAGTTGCCCTATTGAGAATCAATAGTCTGTTTTATAGCACAGGAAAGAATACTGTATTCAAAAGTTTACATATTGGTCACCTGTAATTTAGGGAAATATTAAGAATAAATAACAGGGACTAATACATCCTTAACCCCAGCATATATGCCAGTTTTTAATCTCCTGGACCTATGTATATGCAGAGATAGCTCTAGCTTTCTAGCCACCTCTGCTAAAGCTTAAACACATTAACAGGAATGGCATGGCCATGTGAGATCAGCAAAGAAGGGAACTGAAGTTCATAAGTTCATTGTGGGAGAAAATGCAATAGAAAGAACCCAGGCCCACTGAATATCTCTAATATTGGGCAGAAAAACAAAAACTTTATAATCTAGGTTTTTAGAAACCATGCAGAGCCAACACAAAGCATGCGCTGTAGTGTTTTCTCGATGCCAGTAGAGGGCAGCACATACTTCATTAACTAAGGAAGCAGGGTGTGCTGAATTCCTACTTTTGCAGCCATGGATTGGAATAAGTGCTCTAGCAGCAAAGATCCTAGGATTCTTCCACTTCAACACAAGTTTCCTCAAGAAACTGTATTCTGTAAACATTTTCTGTGTTAGCATCATTTTATCAAATTGTGTTGCAGATTTCAAACTGCATATTTATACTTTGATGGACAGTGTGGCAGAGTGGAAAGGATGTAGCCTGTGGGGCTAGACAGAGCAGACTTTTGCATCTGGAAGCCACCACTTGCCAGCTGTGTGATTTGGTCAAGTTACTGAACCTTTCCAATCTTCCTTTTTCTCATCTTTTTTTTTTTTTAAAGTTTTTATTTACTTATTTTGAAAGAGAGAAAGAGGAGTCAGGGGAGAGGCAGAGAAAGAGGGAGAGAGATCATCTCAAGCAGGCTCCGTGCTGTCAGCAAAGAGCCCCAGGTGGGGGTCGATCGCACACACTGTGAGATAATGACCTGAGAGCCGAAACCAACAGTCGGGTGTGTAACCGACTGAGACACCCAGGCGCCCGTCTCATCTTTAAAACACAGATGAGAAGATCTACCTCATGGCCTTAATGTGAGATCAAATAAAAATACCAGTATCAGCTGGCTGTTTTGTAGTTGTCTCCCCACTTCCGTTTCTTTCCCAGGTAGAAAAGCAAGTATCTCCAAATGCGTACCATACGCAAGTATCTTGCAAGACACCAGCGCAGAACCAAAAAGTGCCGGAACCAGCCTGGAATAAATGTGCCAAGTGAATCAAATTCCTCTGCCAGCAGCTCTGGCAGAGAGTATTAAAACCCTAAGAGTACTAGTAATCATAATGTAAAGCTTCTTGAAAATAATAAACGCCTCACACACTGTGGAATTACGGAAATGGAAAGACAAAGCCAATTAACAATGTGTGATAGAGCACTGCCGCATTTCCCAGGATCCGGTAGGAATTCAAGACATGTTAGTCTTTTCATTTTATTTTGTTTTACTTAAAGTTTATTTACTTCGACAGGAGAGACAGAGACAGCATGAGCAGGGGAGGGGCAGAGAGAGAGAGAGAGAGAGAGAGAGAGAGAATGAATGAATCCCAAGCAGGCTTCATGCTGCCAGCATAGAGGCTCAAAACCACAAACTGTGAGATCATGACCTGAGCTGAAACCAAGAGTCGGACACTTAACCTACTGAGCCACCCAGGCGCCCCTAGTCTTCACTTGTAACAGCCAAAACATGCAAGCAAAGTGTTAATTGATAGGTGAATGAGTAAAGAAAATGTGGCATTATATATATAATGGAATTTCGTTCGGCCATAAAAAAGAAGGAAATCTTGCCATTTGCAACAACATGGATAAAACTTGAGGATATTATGCTAAATGAAATAAGTCAAACACAGAAAGACAAATACTGTAAGATCTCACTTACATGTGGAATCTTAAAGAGCTGAACTTGTCCAAACAGAGTAGATTGGTGGTTGCAGGTTGCAGGGGGAGGGGGAGAGAATGATTGAAGTTGGTCAAAAGGTACAAACTTCCAGATATTAGATGAGTAAGTTCTGGGGATGTAATGTCCTACATAGTGACTATAGATAACAACACTCTGTTCTATACTTGAAACTTGCTGAGACAGTCAATCTTAAAAGTTCTCACTACACACACGTACAAATGGTAACTATGTGGTGGTGAATGTGTTAACAAGTCTTATTGTAATAACCATTTGCAATATATGCATATGTCAAATCATCACCATGTACACCTTAAACTTATAGAATATTATATGTTATTTATATTTCAATAAAGCTAGGATTAAGGAAGATGTTAGTTCTTACCTTCTGCACATACCTACATCCCTCAAGATGCTATTTAATATTATTTATCATAGTCTGTTTTTATTAAAAATATTTGATCACCATTTTTAACATAGTAATATTTTATAAACGTGACATTAAATAAAAGCATACTTTTAATTTCTCAGTCTTGTCCAAGTCTCATAGATTTTATTACACAAAAGGTTTGTTATAATTGGTTTTTATGTTCCTTTTAAGTTTAAAGCTAAAGCTTTATTTCACCAAGGATGCCAAACAAGTGAGAGCCAATAACAAAACCAGGGTACCAGACTGTGGATGAACAGCTGAGAAATTCAGTGCAAAGACAGCAGAGTCCAGACCCATTGGGGTTTTTTTTTTCCTTTTATCTAATAATTTATTTTTTTATAATTTACAGACCCATTGTTGACTTGCCATGTCAGTGCAGACTCGACAAGCTGGGAGCAGCTCGGCACAAGGGGCCTTTGTGTCTTTTCTAGTGGCGCCTGGTCAAAGGACGGGGCCACAGCAATGGGCATTGCATGCCGTATCTCAATGCTCATGAGAACTATGGAAATAAGTGAAGCGCACTCAAATGAGAACAAGAAGAGGTTCTTTATTCAGAACTTTCCCTTGCAAAGGGGGTCGGCCACCATCACTCGTGTTTGGCAGCAGCTCGAAGAGAGGGGGCAGAGCTTTCCAGTGGAAGAAGGAATGGCCTCAGGTACACACTGATTAGAGGCTGTCGGGATGGGAACACTGCAGGTGGGCTACATAGGAGTGAGGCATCTTCTGGGATTAGTTAGGGGTGCATATTTGAATTTCTCTTGTTGGTTCTAAGTTGCAAGAAAGGGCAGAAATTAGTTGTTAATCATGTCCAGCCCATTTTTTTTTAAAAACAATTTGAAATGTATATTTATCCTTGAGAAAGAGAGAGAGACAGAGCACAAGCAGCGGAGGGGCAGAGAGAGAGAGGGAGACAGAATCTGAAGCAGGCTCCAGGATCTGAGCTGTCAGCACAGAGCCTGATGTGGGGCTTGAACTCATGAACTGCGAAATCATGACCTGAGCCGAAGTCGGACATCCGACTGACTGAGCCACCCAAGTGCCCCGTGTCTGGCCCATTTTGATTCAATCATCACATGGTTATGTTTGGCCCCCAATTATAGATAGTAGGTTGGCCTCCTGGGCTGGTTGTAGGTCAGAGTTTACATAGGGTCTGGTCATTGCCCCTTTGTGTATTGAGTCTGCCAATATGACAGAAATAATCACCAGGCCAGTGAGATACCTTTCTCAATCCCTAGATTGAGATCCCAGAGATCTCCTAGTCTCTGACCTCTGACCTCTCTAATTGTAACCCTGGGTGAGTCACTTATTCTCTCTGGGCCTCATATTTCTTCTCTGAAAATTGACAGTTCTCATCTAGAAACTGTTCCCAACCACATGTTGTGAGTGTATAAATGGAAGGGAGAAATGGTTCTGGGGAAGGAGCATGCTGGTAGTGACTGGCACCAATGCAGCAAAGTCAAGTGAGTGTTGGGAGAATGTGGCTCCGGTAAATGTTGTTACCTGGCAGGTATCTTTCTGTGGGAGAAAATGGTTGAAAACCACTGATCCAGTTAAATCTGTCAGCTTCCTTCCACTCTAATTGCAGTAAGAACCAATCCTTGGGGCGCCTGGACGGCTCAGTCAGTTAAGCGTCTGACTTCAGCTCAGGTCATGAGCTGCCGGTGAGTTCAAACCCCACATAGAGCTCACTATTGACATCACAGAGCTTGCTTAGGATCCTCTGTCCCCCTTTCTATCTGACTCTCCCTTGCACTCTCTCTCTCAAAAATAAATAAACATTAGCAAATTAAAAAAAAAAAAAAAGAACTGATTCTCGGCTATAAACTACCCACCTCTCAGTCTGTGTGTGACGACGACTATGCTTTATGGGTGTGAGGGCAAAAGTAAATGCTGTCCTCGTGATTGCCATGGGGTCAACTGGCAGGTATGTGCTGATCGGAGGCCAAGATCAAACAGTGATATTGATTTAATCATTAAGTTCCTCTTGGTTTTCCAGTCTCACTGATGTTAATCCTCTTCTTTTTCAAGTGTTTAGTTGTCCTTGTGGAGCCACAGCCTCTGATAAAAATTAAATTACTATTGTTTATTTCTGAACAAAATGTTAGGTGAAATGCCATGTGCTGCCCTCTGCAGATTATTGAACAGACCACTGTCAGTCATTTGGAGTAGTTTTGCCAGAAATTGTGATGAATTTCTTTCTTTAAAAAAAAATGTTTAATCTCACTGACATAGTTCTGTGTGTACATTAATGTTTATTGTTTTTAGTAGATACCAGGTATTTATCTAGGTCCAAAAAAACTATCCACAAATAAAAGCAGGTCCTAGTCCTCCCTGGGGCTCATAGTCTAATGCTATAAATTGTACTTAAATACTTAATATTTCCAAAGTGATAAGTATTAGGAAGATAAGGAGGTAGAGAGTGATCAAGGGTGTTCCTTCCATGAACTCGTGGTAGATGACTTGTCTGATAAATTGATACTTGAACAGAGACATGCTGAACGTGAAGGGAAAAGCAATTTGGATATGAGGGGAAAGCTTTGGGGCAAGGAAATAAGGTACCACAGCATACTTCGCATGTTCCAGACACAGGATGGAGGCCAGTGTGGTCAGAGCTGAGGGAATAAGGGGAGGGAAGTAGCAGTGATCACAGTATGAGAGGCGTAGAGAAGTAAGATCTTGGAAGGTCTTGGCATTGTGGTAAGAATTTGGGGACTTGCTCTGAGTAAGATGAGGAGGCATTAAGGGTTTTGAAACAGGAATGACATGATCTCTCTATATTTTATTTTATTTTGAAATGTTTCTTTATTTTTGAGAGAAAGAGAGAGAGAGAGAGCATGCAAGTAGGGGAGGGGCAAAGAGAGAGAGAGACAGAAGATCTGAGATGGGCTCTATTGACAGCAACAAGCCCGATGCGGGGCTTGAACTCACTAACTGTGAGATCATGACCTGAGCTGAAGTTGGACACTCAACTGACTGGGTCACTCAGGTGCCCCTGATGTCTTTATATTTTAAAGCATCACTCTGGTTTTTAGGCTGAGAAAAGACCAAAGGAGGCCAAAGATGGAAGAAGTGGGACAAGTTGGGAGGCCACTGCACTGCTGTAAACGTGGTTTGGACTGTAAAAGTCCACTTGGCTTGGACTAGGAAAGTAGCAGAGAGGAAGGTGAGAAGTCATCTTACTGGATGTGGGGTGTGAACAAAAAAAAAGTGGGACCTGGGTGGCTCAGTCGGTTAAGCTTCCAACTCTTATTTGAGGTTCAGGTCATGATCTCGCAGTTAGAAAGTTTGAGCCCTGTGTTGGGCTCCACACTGACAGCCTGGATCCTGCTTGGGATATTCTCTCTCTCTCTCTCTCTCTCTCTCTCTCTCTCTCTCTCTCTCTCTCTCGATCTCAAAATAAATAAATAGACTTTATTAAAAAAAAAAAAAAAGGAAGGCTTGAGCCCTCAGACATTCAAATATTTGGGATCTGGAAGATAAGGTGGAACCAGTAAAGAATCTTGGGAAGGAAAGAAAGAGATTCAAGAGAGAATGGTAGCCTAGAGTCCAAGTAGAGAAAATGTTTTAAAAACAGGTCACCTTTTTTAAATGATGTCAATAGAGTAAGACGAAAAGCAGAGAAGTAGAGGCCATGAGTATGAGAGATTCTCTGAGTTATGCTGAATTTAAAATGGAGTATTACCTCAGAGGCACATGGAGAAAGTAGTGGGTTTTTTTTTTTTGTAATAAGGTATTTTGGCATGTTTATATGGTAAAGGAAATTAGTAGAAAGAGTAATTTATGACACAGGAGAGAGAGAGGATGCCTGCAGGAGTGTTGTCCTCAAGTAGTCAAGAGCGGATGGTACTCAGGTCCCAGTGTAAGGACTAAATAGTGTGTGCCAAGTTCATTTCAACAGGAAGAAGGGTGGAGCTACTCACACAAAGGTAAGTGGGTTGGTAGATATGTTGATGGAAGAGTAGGGACATTTTCTTCTCCATTTTACAAAGGGAATAAAAAGCAAAGCCATCAGCTAGGATTGAGGAGAAAGGAGAAATTGTTGCAAGTTTGATGGACCCTGGCCACTGGTACAGTTTATGAAATGAATTTTGTTCCCAAGTCAAATGATACAGGGCACATAAAGACTTAGGACTTTCATAAGCCATGAAATTAGCATACTTTCATAAGCAACTGAGACAATGCATTCATTTTTTTCACTTAGGTACTCATCAATCATTTCTTAACAAACTTTTATTGATAATCTGTGATGTGCTCACTGTGATCAACTCTGGAAAAATTATACCCAAATAAGTCTTAGTCACTGTGATTACAGAGGTGATTACAGTCTAGGGGAGGAGGCAGAAATGGGGGAAAAATAATACTACATTTCTCTTTATTTGATTATAAAACATGTCATCTTTACAGTGATCATTCTTCACTAGAATGTCATCTTTTCAGTGATCATTCTCACTAGATGTCTTGGGACATATTGGGAAATATTCTGTCATGTTCTACTAACAATCACAGTTGTAGGATTACATGTTCCCATTTTTGCTTAAGAAAATATGGTTATTATCACCATTACTGGGGCACGTTCAAAGTGCTAAGAGAGCACGGAGTAAAGCAGTCTAGCTAGAGAGTTAGAAAGAGATTCATTCGAGCAAAGTCTTGAAGGGTGGGTGCAAAGACAGCATAAGCCATACACCAGCAAGAAAATATGTCAAACCCAAGCGGCATGAATCTGGACAGATATGCTGAGAATAACCTGAAAGCAAAGATAGCCTTTACTCCTCAGGTAAGCAGGAGTCACAAAGTTTTTATTTAGTGTTTCATTTTTAAGCAGGAAAGGAATGACATAGTTGGATTTTGCTTTAGATAGACCGGTTAGGTGGCTGTGTGGAAAGCAATGGAAGGAAGAAGGGCTCGGTACGGTGTTAGATGTAACAGGTAAGAGCCTGATGAGGACCTACAGTAGAACGTGAACACTGCTGGTGGAAGGAATGGATGGGTTAAAGACACATTTCCCAAAGGGTGATACATGGTGTGCTGGCTGATGGTAATACAGAGTAAAGGCACATAAGGGAGTCAAAGATTTCCCTAAGTTTTCTGCCTTACCCGATTGGGTGAAACAGAAATTACAGGACAGAGGGCAAGTTTCTTTGCTTGCTTTCTCTCTCTCTCTCTCTTTTTGGTGGGGGGGGGGGGGGGGAGACTATGATGTTTTGATTTTAGCATTATGTTTGATTTGTAGGTGTCTACTGGCCAGTGAAATACAGGACATAAATGAAATATACGACAGTGTTCTGGAGACAAGGATTTGGAAGTTATAGTTGTGTAAGTGCCAGTGAAAGCTTGGGGGATGATGATCTCACCAAGTGTTTATGTCTGCAATGAGAAAAGAAGACTGAAGTCTGACTCTGCAAGGAAATACTAGTAATTAAGAGGCAAGTCAGGATGAGCCTGTGAAGGAAAGACATGACCAACTTATCCAGTGCTCCAAGGTGGCCTGGAGCCAGGTTTCCGGGTTAAGCCATGAGTCAGCCAACGGTGGCTTCAGTGAAAACAGCTTCAGGTGTCATAGCCACGTGGAAGAGAATGGAGATTTAACACCAGGGGTGGTGATTGTACATGTATAAAAAAAAAAAACCTGCACCCTATAACCTCTACCCAAGTCCCTTCTTGGAAACCTAGAAAATAAAACCCAAATATAGTTTTACCTGGGCCTTGAGAAGGAAACACATGTACAAGAAGGTACGTCTCTATTCCTTAGTGGCTCTTTCTAAATTGCTCTGTGATAAGGCCATACGAACAACTTATAGGAAGAAACATTTGGGATATAATTATTCAAACTCATTACATTGCTTGTTTTCCAAACTGCACATTTTTAAAAACCTCAGAAAGAAGAACAGTGTTTGTATGCTACTTTTCCATATAACTGATCTTTTTAATACAGTATCTCATTCAACTTACCAATAATTCTATGGATTTGATATTATTATCATTATTAAAACGTGGAAGTCAAGCCTCAGGACAGGGTAATAAATTTAGCTTCAGGTTGTCTGGCTAGGAAAAGGCAGAGCCAGGATTTAATTGAATCCGGGTAATCGAACCTCTGTGCTCTTTCCTCTGTATTAACTTGCTTATTCAGCAGATGATGCCTGGACCCAGAGAGATTTCCTTTAATTCCACAAAAAGCAAATTGCTGTTTTAACTGGGGTAATTCCCCTATAATTTAACAAATCAAAGTTGAGAAAACCGTATTATTTTGTATGTAGATACTGTTCAAAATTTAAACAAGAAGCATGTACTATTTCACATTCCAATGTCTATAACAAATACATAAGGCAAGTATTGAGACAGAAGAGAAAGTAGTATTTTCAGTAGTATAGGAAGTTCCCTCTGAAATACCACTCAGGTGACTCAATACTGCAAGCAATGAATGTAATTAAGCTTTACACAGTTACCGTGCACTAGTGTGACGTAAGAAAAGTACTGTGTGAATGATTTTAAGGGTTTTCTGTCCATTTACAAAGATCCTCAGGCCATGTGGGAGACGATGGAATCTTTAAATCCTGGGGGAAAAAAGTATGAAATCATTAGATGAGGGTCACAGAGAAACACTGACTCGTAGAAAGTTTGAAAACATCTGCAGGTTATACATACAAGACCAAGTGTTTTGTGCTGTTCATCACCAACAATTCAAAAGATTTTCCAAGAATATTTTGACAAGACTTGAGGTTTTTAATATTTAGGAAGACCCCGACATAACACATGAGAAAAGTGGTATACTGCTAACGTTTCAAACTGAAGTCTTTGAAATCATCACTGAAGGTCACGTAGACTTCTGAAAGGGATGGTGTGATTTAAGAGAGAAAAGTTAGGAGGACAAAATGAAAAGAAGTGATGTACACATCCCATAAAATCAAGACAAAGGACTGGTGTCAAATAGTACATTGTTGGGGAAAGCTCCTCCCTGGTGGCTTTTTCTCCAAGTGGCAGGAATTCAACTCCGGTGACTTTATTTCCATTCATATGAATTCCATCCAGCTGCCAATGCATATACCTTGCAGCATACACTTGCAAATACCTGGCCTAATTCCTGATTTCTGTAAAGCTACCATTTTCTTTACACCAAGGGTTGCAACTTGGGCTGGGGTCTTTGGAAATATTTGGAAACATGTATATTTCTTTCATATGTATATGGAACTTTCACCATATATGCAAAGGGAACTCTTTAGAGTCTAGCCTGCTTTCCATACATGGAAAAGTACTTAGGGTAGTGGTTATTGGTAATGGGGTTGCTATTTTGTCCTTCCTGGATGACATCGAATTTCTATCCCCTAAGGATAAAACAAGGTGACTCTAAAGTTTACCGGAATAAATCACTTCTGAAAGTACAAACTTCATTCTTTCATTGTAATCATTGACTAAAATGGTGGCCAAGGGTAAACCAGAGACTGAGAATTTCTGTCACCCACAGAACTGAGACCATGTTACTTGAATAAATGACATGTTAAGCCATGCTTAGCCATTGTATTTCCTGCTGAGAGTTTTGACAAATCATAGACTTCAAAATGCCATCATGGGGGAAAAATGAATTCTTTAGGAAAGAACAGTATTTGTCTTCCTCAAGTATAACTCATCATTAAGAACAAGTGTCTGGAAAAGAAAACAGTTCTTCAACTGACATTGTAACTTTGCCCCTTTTATTAACATTACAACAGAATTTTTCAAGGAAATCTGCATTCCCTTATTAGTTCTCTTGATCACTTGCCAATCTGTAATTAGTGAAGCAGCAACTTGTATAAAAGATTTTTAAAATGAATAATGCAAACAGGAGAAAATCATGCCTCTTAAAGAGTAATCAAAGTCTTTAAAAAATTTTAAGTACATTTTTAAACTATGCTATCCAAGAGTGTGTGTGTGTACACACACGTATATATAAAGTATGTCCTTAGTAAACATGAGTTAAAGAAGATGCAAATACACAGCTTACTATTTAAAGATTTGAATTTTATATAGATGCTGATTATCAAGTGTGTATTACATAGTAGTTATACTTATCATTATCTAAGAGGGTGTATTTTAGCTGACTGTGTGCTTTTTCCACAAAAACAAAATAAAGTGAAAACAAAGGATAGTTAATATATTTCAGACTATTCAATGGAATGCTTTTCTGCTTTATGACATTGAGTCTTAGATTCTTTCTCTATTCTAGCCAAAACTCACCTTGCATCTCTCAGATAAAGGACTTGCCGTCTAACGTCGACTTTGCTTAATGGCGCTAATCTGCTTCATTAACAAGAAGATCAGGTAAAAATTGACATACAGAGTACTTAGCCTTTAGATGAGTTTGTTGGGTCCCCCCCCCCCCCCCCGCGCCCCGGAACAATCAATGTCATTTTACATATATTACCTCATTGATCTCTAACATTGTTCAAGAATGGTGTTTTACATTTTGCAGAAAAGCTCCCTCTTATTAAAACAAAACAAAACCTTGAGTCCTTCTGAGATTCAACTTTTAATGTGTACACCTACCATATGTTAGTTCCTTGAGCAAAATTTGAATTGTGCACCTCCTAAATTCCTAAAAGGATTCTTCTGTTTGACTGATGGCAGAGATAGCATGGTCCATTCATTCCCCCTGTTGTTCTATTTTGGCTGTCCCCCAGGTGTCACATGTAAACCTTCAGTTAGGCTTTACCTGGGCTCACGACGACTTTGATCTTCTGGCTGAGTACGCAGAACTTCATTGCTGAATAGAAAGTATAGTTGATTGATACAACGGACAGACTTTTCAGTTTATTGTAAAAGCTAATCTTCAGATAGATTTCTCAGTGAAGGTAACAGCCTGCCTTGACAACTTGGTGAGCATAGTATCATCATTTCACACAAAATATATGGCAGGCATTAATTTTCAGTGTCAGATCAATTCATTGACCACAACTATCAAGAGCACAAAGGGACTAGACAATTAATTCCTTTTTGACATGAAATTACTATATAATAGAGCTGCAACCTTCACTCTTTCTCCAACCAATTGTCTGATACTATGCTTTCAGAGGTCATTGAAAGCAAGGGGCATAAAACCTTTGACCAAAACTCTTGTCATGTTTCTAGACTTGTTTGCTGATTGATTTATATCAAATCACTGTTTTCTTTTCAAATGCCCCACCCCCAAATCTTCCAAAAGTGCTATTGCTAAGGTAGAAATATCAGAAAGGCATAAATTTAACATTTTTAACCCCTCCCCTGTAATTTGATCAATTAAAAAAATTTTTAAGAGTGAATATGCAGTATTTTTACACAATATATAATATTTTTATTTTTATTTATTTGTTTTGCTGCTTCCTCTCAGAAGTAGGCCATCTCCTGAGACCTGGAATTTGGTACTCTAAAGTTTATGTCTAGGATGAATTTAAAACGTGATAATTTGGAATATTTTGATGGAAGCCGTATTTTTCTGAGATGGCATCAAAGAGTCAGATGAGGCTATCAAATGGCCTTTCCCACACTGCACACCCCTATATATCTAGCTTAATGCCTGCCATGTAGTGGACATTCGATGAGTACTTGTTAAGTTAATGAATGAGTTCCTTCTAAAGACATTGTGGTAATGTCTAATTTACATAAATTGATTCCGGCAAGTTGAACGCAGATTGTATTTGTCAATGTTAGTCATGTTCACTCTGGTTAACAAAGGTGGTTTTTGTATTTCCCTGGGAATGCTGACGATGCAAAGCATTATGGCAGCATTCTAATCTGTGGAAACTAGGTGGCATTGGGAATGAAGAAGACATAAGCAAAAGGGAGCTCAGCATAGACATTGAAAATGTAGACTCCGGAGCTGAAGTGCCTGGATTTGAGTCCTGGTTTTGCTCTGAAGCCTGGGACAAATTATTTAAACTCTGTGTTTTATGGAAGTGATCATAATAATGCCACCTTCATAAGCTTAAAGTGAGAGCATTCAATGAGGTAAAGCCACTAAAGCCATTCCTGACACAAAGTTTGTGAACTAGGAAAGGGAGAGTATCTCTACCATTGGCGTCCAATTTCAAAAATTAGTTTTCTTCTTCTTCTCCCATTGGTAGCCAATTTCAAAAATTAGTTCCTTCCCCTCCCCCTCCTTCTCCTTCTTGTAATTGCTCCCCTTCCCTCTAGGGGCCAAGGGCAGGCAACCCCAAGATGGACCACTTTGGCATGAAGATTATTTTGATCTGAAGGCAATCAAGACCCTGCAGGCTTAAGAGAAATTTTTTGCCCCTCCCTTAACTACAGAGAAGAATCTAAATTGGGGGTCTTTCCTAGAATAATGGTTATTAGCAGAGATAAATTTTATCTGAGTGACCAATCTGTGTGGTAGGATAAACATCGATTACCAAACATCTGCTCTTCTTCTTATTGCCTGTGAATTACATTTCTTTCCTGTGAAGTCCCAAACCCCTTTCCCCTTTTCGTTAGTTCAGAATGACATATGAACCTCATTTTGCCTGATTGTCTTTGGGATTTCCATGTCTGCATAGATTCACCATATATATGCTATTAAATTTGATTTTCTCCTGTTAATCTGTCTCATGTCAATTTGATTCTTAGTCCAGCCAGAAGGAACCCTTGAAGGGGACAGGATTTCTTGCTTCCTGACAAATGTAAATACCAAAATAAATCAAAATATTTTTAAGTATATTTGCCCTCTTCAATGACAGTTGTGTTCCCATGATTATAGATCCTTCTCCTGGGAAATCCCTTAGGACACCTTGCACTAAGCACTCAACACTGAGCTCTTCATGACCTTGCAGGATGCCCAGACACACAAGTTCTCAGATCTCTGGTGGAAATTCTCAAGTCTCTCCAACTATATTTGTGCTGAGAATAATAAGATTCCCTGAATCTATATTAAGTGACACTGTGCTAAGTGCCTTGTGTACATGATGCCACCACATACCCTATCCAAGATGGAGCATTGTCACCTGATAGGACTCAGTAAAATCTCACAGTCCAGGAACATCCAACTGCTCTGCCTGTAGCAAACATCTGAGGCCATTAAGGGATTGGAGGTTAAGGAGGTAAACCAGCTTTAAACAGCCCACCATAGGCTGGTGATAATTCCAGACTACGCCCAGTTTCCCACAGGTCTTATGACTTCTGATGCAAGCCACTCAATAGAGCCCGTTGGTCCTGAATGCCCCCAAAATTCTGACTCTCCAAATCTCAACTTTCATAGGCTCAGATCCAGCCTTCTCTTCTGAATTGGCCTTCAGCTCCAATTTTGACTGATATATCAACCACCCTTGGTCTGAGTATATCAGCCACTGAGTTTCTAGACTCCTAACCTAGAAACAGATGATACTGCTTATGGCCCACAATAAGGAAAATTGGTTCACATAGAGACCATTTACACTAGCATTCATATTTGGAATACTTAATCCCACCCATGATGTTTTGAATAGCAGTGGACAGGACTCCTAAAAAATATCTTCTTTATTGCCCATCTGCCACAGTCCCCAAATGTCACCATTTAAGATTTAATCAATCACTTCAGTCTTAACAGTGTTTTACCTATTCTAAAGAACTCTTTGAGTTTCTTGAAAATTCTTGCTCCCTCAGACTATTTGTACAGGCCTCAATATCATTTGCATAGATCACCAACCATGAAAATATGAGACTCTATAACTTTATTACAGTTAATCTTATTATATCTATTATATTTAATATTCAAACTAAATCTGGTCACATTCATTATAACAGTCTCAAGATGAAGAAACTGAGGTTCAGGGCAGACCACATAGCTTCTGGGTAGCCAAGAAGTAGATGTGACTGATTCAAAGGCCATTCTCATTTTATTTCCATACTTCCTGCACAAATTTGGTTGACTTACATTTACTGATTTTAAGTTAAAAGTTTGAATTCACCCAAGTAACCTTTTATCCTTACTTTGCCTTTCTCCACAGTTGTTTTGATTCTATACAAACATCGACCCTGCTCACCAGTTAATTTCAAAGCCTTTTTAAATGTCAGGAGTTGAGCTGAGATTTCATGAGTCTCCAGTCTCTGAACAGGTCATTAGTCCAAAGCACTTTTTAGGCCAACCCATCCGCCCCTAGTGGCTCCAAATGCCAGTTAAACAGATGCCCACCCTTGATAATATCTACTTAAAACCCAAAGAGTAAATCTTAGAAGTGGCTCTGTAGATTTGACTATTGAAAGACTAATGGGTCCATATAAAATAATCTTCTCCCAACTTCTGGGTTTAGGAAAGCCCTAAAAACAAATTAACTTTAATGTTTTTCCAAGGTTTGTTAACCTTGCTCGCTCAACAGCTGCTCTGCTTTCATAATGAAAGAGAAACGAAGCCATAATGGCCCTAAGGTTGCCAAAATTTTGGGGGTGAACAAGCTTTCTGTGCTCTTCAAAACATTCCCTCTCCATGAAGTGTGATTGTCAGATTCCAACAGTCTCAGGACATTTACATCCCGGCGGTGATGAATGCCACAGATAGACAGCAAATAGAACTGCAGTGAAATTTAATGTTCACTTTAGATGCTCCAGTTCTTATTAGAAAAGGTCACCCATTGTCCCACTCAGATGATTAATGCAGACTCTTACATCTTTATGGGATATTTCCGCAATATGTGCTAAGTGACTGTTTGTTCCTCATTTCAGACTCTACCAGTGCTTAATACTCAACATGAATTTAGATGGGTGGAAAAATGCCACTTTGCAGCTTCAGGTTTTTGTAGATTTCCTTGTTAAAAGGAAGCTTAAATCATGGGGTCCAAAGAAAGTTCAAAGCCCATTTTCATCAAATTTCCCATAGCAGTTTTCTTTAAATGTATGCTGATAGCATAATTACTATGATAAACAAACCCCTTTTCAGTGGCACTTGGAAAATTCAAACCTGAACTATTTTCTTTCAGATGCTGATTAGTTAAATCCTGCCAGGTCAGTAGTAGTAGCAATAATCCGTTATTTCCTATGGTAGAGAAAGCCAAATTTCTAACATCATAAATACTCTACCTTACCTGCTAATGAGTTATAACATGGACACACAACACTGCTTGTGATATTTTTTAACTCAGGAAACTTGTTTTTTGTCACTTTCTGGGGTCGAACAAAATACCAGCTTTTAGATTCTCTCCCTGCACCTGTCCAAAGGATCCTTAGAGGACAGAACTTTTCAGTATCGACCACACAAATTAAAACACCTGGATCTCTATTTCTCTTGTTTTTGTTATCCTTGCCTCTATTTTTGGTTTTATTTCTTATTTTCCCAAACTTGGGCATTGTGGAAGGACAAAGTGCTTAAAGCCCAAGGTGATATAACTTTCATTTGTATAACATTCACCTGGCTATGCAAATTCATTACCAAGTTTCTACCGTTGCCCCGGAAAGTTTCATGGAACCCAGGATCTTAGGTGGAGGAAGATTTTCCAGATGGAGTTGACCTGGAAGAATTTGCCCCATCACTCAAATGGCTTTTTCTCTGTGTCATTTTCCTTCTGCGGCGTACTAATGGTTTTGTTGTTGTTATGTGGCTGCTTGATGTGAGTTGCATTTCATACACTACCAAATTCAATATTTGTAGGCCAAATTGTTTTAGGTTCTGTCACTATGTTGGACACAAAGAACCGATCAAATTGTCAACAGTCAATGTGAAAGAATCAATTATATAGATCTAGCCCAGAGTCGGAGAAATGTAGGTAGTAAAATAAGATTTTCTTTTCTTTTTCCCAGTCCTGCTGGCCAAAGAGGTTAAATCAGTTTACTTTAAATGCCATTGCCCGAATTTGGACCTGGTCACGTGGATGAGCCCAAATCAGGTACTAGTGAGTACTTACTATAATTTGTCCTTTTGTTGAAAAGACACAAGAAATATCAAAACCTCTCTTTTTACAATTATGTGTAAGACTTTAAGCATAAATTCAAAACAAATGGATATGTGAACAATCATTCCATTTTTACTACAAAAAAATCTTTGGCTTAAAAGTGAAAGTTTAGGCATCCAAATTGGGAAAGAGAAAGTAAAATCATCTGTTTGTAGATGACATCATCTTATATATAGAAAATCCTAAAAATTACACACACACACACACACACACACACACACCTATAAGGACTCATAAATGAATTCAACAAAGTTGCAGGAAAAATTAAAATTAAAAACACAAAACACGGTACGTTCCTATACAATAACAATGAACAATTCAAAAGGAAATTAAGAAAGCAATAGCATTTTCTTTAGAGTGGTATCTCTCTTAGTTTGGGTTGCTATAACAAAAACACCATAGACTGGGTGGCTGAAACAACAAACGTTTGTTTCTCATGGTTCTGGAGGCTGGGAATTCTGAGATCAGGGTGCTGGCATGGTTGGGTTCTGGTGAGAGCTCTCCTCCTGGTTCACAGGTGGCTATCTTCTTTCTGTGTCCCCATACAGTGGATATTCGAGAAACAGGGTGAAAGCTCTCTCTTATTTCTTCTTATAAAGAAACTGATTTCATCATGGAGGCTCCACCCTCATGACCTAATCACCTCCCAAAGGTCCCATCTCCAAATACCACTGCACTGGGAGTAGTTTCAACATACGGAATTTGGGAGAACACAAACATTCAGGCCATAGTCACATCAAAAAGATTCCTGGGTGCCTGGGTGGCTCAGTCAAAGTCTGACTCTTGGATTCAGCTCAGGTCATGATCTCACGGTTGGTGGGATCAAGTACCCCCCCGCCCCCATCCCATGTCCAGCTCCATGCTGACAGCAGAGAGTCTGCTTTAGATTCTCTCTCTCGCTCTCTCTGCCCTTCTCCCTCCACCCCTCAAAATACATAAAACTTCAAAACAAAAAAAAAAAAGATTCCTAGGAATAAATTTAACCAAGGAGGCAAAAGACTTATACACTTAAAACTATAAAATGTTGCTGAAAGAAATTAGAGACACAAACAAATAGAAAGATATCCTGTGTTTGTGGGTTGGAAGACTTACACTGTTAAGATATCAATACCACCCAAAGCAATCTACAGATTCAATGCAGTCCCTACCAAAACCCCAGTGATTTTTTTTTCAGAAGTAGGAAAATCCATGGATGAAATTAGGGAGTATTATGTTAAGTGAAACAAGGCAGTCAGAGAAAGACAAATACCGTATGATTTCATTCATGTGTGAAATTTAAGAAACAAAACAAACAATCATGGGGGAAAAAAAGAGAGAGGAAAACTTGGAAACAGACTCTTAACTATAGAGAACAAACTGATGGTTACCAGAGGGGAGGGGAGTGGGGGAAGAGTGAAATAGGTGATGGGGATGAAGAAGTACGCTTGTAGCGATGAGCACCAGGTGTTGCATGTAAGTGTTAAATCACCAAATTGTATACCTGAAACTAATATTACACCATATGTTAACTAACTGAAATTTAAATAAAAACTTTAAAAAAAATGATATTTGTGGTCAAGGGACCACAAATAGCCAAAAGGATCTTGAAAAAGAGGAACATCCTTGAAGAACTCACACTCCCTGATTTCAAAACTTATTGCAAAGCTAAAACCCTGGCATAAAGTGTGCTACTGGTATAAAGACAGGCATATAGACCAAGAGAACTGAATAGAGATCCCAGAAATGAATACACATATACTTGTTCAAATGATATCTTACAGAAGTGCCAAGACCATTCAACGGAGAAAAGACAGTCTTTTAAACAAACAAATAGCATTGGGAAACTGGAATATCCACATGCAAAAAAATGAGGTTGGACTTTTACTTGGTTTATCTACAAAAGTTAACTCAAAATGGATCAATGCCATAATACAAGAGCTAAAAGAAACCATAGGGGAATAGCTTCGTGATGTTGGATTTGGCAATAGAACCTGTTGAATATAACACTGGAAGCGCAAGCAACAAAATGAGAAATAGATTAATGTCCGATGGAGAAAGAGAACTCCTTTAACTCAATAATGACAAAAACCAACCTAATTAAAAAACGGGGAAAGGATTTGAATAGGCATTTTCCAAAGAAGATATACAGATGGCCAATAAGAGTATAAAAAGACGGTCAGTATCATTAATCATTAGGAAAATGCAAATCAAAAGCACGATGTGACACGGCTTCACATGGTTATATAAAAACAAAATAAAGCAAACATAGAATAAGCAGTGTTGGCAAGAATGTGCTAAAACTGGAAATTTCGTGTAAACTTGTAGGAATTTAACATGGTGCAGCCACTTTGGAAAATAGTTTGCCAGTTTCTCAAAAGGTTAAACATGGAGTTGTTACCATATGATCCAGCAATTCCCCTTCCGGGTAAACTATACCCAAGAGGAAGGAAAACATATGTTCACACACAAATTTTTACACTAGTAGTCATAGTAGCATTACTTAGAATAGCCATAAAATGGGGGGAAAACAAGTATACATCAAGCAATTAATGGATAAATAAAATGTGATGTATTTATACAATGAAATATTATTTTACTATAAGAAATAAAGTACTGACACTTGCTACACCACAGATGAACTTTGAAAACATTGTGCTATGTGAAAGAAGCTAGACACAAAAGGCCACACGTTGTATGATTCTATCTGACATCCAGAATGAGCAAATCCACCAAGACAGAAAAAGTAGGAGCTGGAGGGAGTGGGGAATGGGATCTGACTACTAATAGGTAGTTTCTTTTTGGGGTGATGAAGATGTTCCAGAATTAGATAGTGATGATGCTTGCACAACTTGGCAAATGGGAGAAAAATCACTTTAAAATTGTATACTTGATAAATGTACTGTATGTCGTATGAATGATACCTTCATTTAAAAAATGTATACAGCTTAATAAAACCCAAAACGCACACATTTGGCCTAATTCAAAGGACACTTGCATGGCAGCTGTACTGGCATTTGAGCTTTCTCTACTACGCTCCCAAAAAGGTCAGAGTCAAGACTGTTACTGATAATGAGGAGGGCCCCAAGCAGATGAGAGCCTGCATGTAAAACAGGAGAGTACCCCACCCTACTGATGGTGGGATTTGCATTCATTTGCAAGGTGATGATCCCAGACCAGCAAACCCAGAAACTTGTATGCACCTTCCCATCTTTGGTGGCTCTGCTGTTGGCATAGTGAAGGGATGGATATAAGGGCCCATATCAAGGGAACAATAATGTATTCATAAATAGTATTGTAGAAAGCTGAAACTTCTAATCCATGCATTCTTATATAGTTCCAGTCTAAGTGGACCTCACTTCAGTCCCACTGAGTGTCTGAGAGTAGAGCTCAGGAATTTACTTTTTTTTTTTTTTAATTTTAGAGAGAGAGAGACTGAGAACAGGAGAGAGGGGCAAAAGGAGAGAAAGAGAGAATCTTAAGCAGGCTCCATGCTCAGCACAGAGCCTGACACAGGGCTCAGTCTCATGACCCTGGGATCATGATCTGAGCCAAAATGAAGAGTCAGACACTCAAGTGGCTGAGCCACCCAGGCGGCCCCTTGGGAATTTACACTTTTCATAAATATAAATATCCCTGGCAATTAAAAATAAATTTTTAATGGTTATTTATTTTTGAGAGAGAGACAGAGAATGAGTGCGGGAAGGGTAGAGAGAGAGGGAGACAGAATCTAAGGCCCAGGCTCTGAGCTGGGGCTCAAACTCATGAACCATGAGATCATGACCTGAGTCGAAGCCGGACATGAGCCACCCAGGCGCCACCCCCAACCTACACACCAGCAATTTTTATTCAAACTTAAGTTCAACTACCACTAAGTCTTTTTCTTCTAACTTAAAATGCCAAGTCTATAGAAAGTCAAAAAATATATAGTACAAAGAATGCCCACATAAGGTACATTTTTTATTTTTATTTTTGAAATGTTTTTATTTATTTTTGAGGGAGAGAGCATGAGCACACGTGCACACAAGCAGGGGAGGAACAGGGAGAGAGGGGGACAGAGGATCTGAGGGAGGTTCTGTGCTGACAGCAGCTCAGTGTGGGGCTTGAACTCATGAGACCTCATGAGATCATGACCTGAGCCAAAGTCAGACGCTTAACTGACTCACTCAGGTGCCCCTGAAGAATATATTTTAGATTAGATTCGCTAATTGTTAACACTTTGCTAATTTTTTCTATTCTCTTAACCATCACTTTGAGAGTTACAGTCATAATGACACTTCAAATATTTCAGCTCGTATCACCTTAAAACAAAGACATTTCCCTTATAAACATAATTTGTCACACCTGGGATATTTAACACTGATACACATATATTATCAGATATACAATCCATGGTCCTATTTCTGCTGCTGTCCCTATAATGTTCCTTATAGCTTTCTGGGGTTTTGTACCCAGGATCCAGTCAAAGATCAAATATTGCAACTAGCTATCACATCTCTTTGTTCTCCTTCAATCTACAATAGCTCTGTAATTTTTTTTTCTTGTCTTTCACAAGCCTGACATCTTTGAAGAGTGTTTTAAAGAATGTTCTTCAATTTGGATTTGCTTTATTGTTTCCTGATGACTAGAATTAGGTTAACTAGTCTTGTTAAGATAATGTGTATCCATTTGTCCATTATTGGTAATGTTAGGTTTTATCACTTAGTGTGGTGTCTACCAGATTTCTCTACTGTAAAGGTGTGTTCCTGTGTAATGAATAATCTGAGGGCGATACTTTCAAACTAACTACTTATTCTTATGCATAAGAATCTTTAACCAGATTATCTACAGTTACCTCAGCGATCATAGATCTGTGATTTCTGTAGTTACAATAGAAATCATTAAACTCTGAGTTTGGTTGTAATATTTCCCTCTTAATAGTACTTTTGTATCTTGAACGTAGTCTCAAAGTCTAATAAAGCCATCCTTCCTTAATATGATTGTTTTTCTACATAATCAGAACTTGAGATACAAACACTTCTATCTCCTAAATAATTTCAGTTTTCCAAAAATTAGTGTTCGGCAGAACACATTTTCTAACCCATAGTTCTCTAAATCACCGTAATTTGTTAAGTGTGATAAATGATGAGCTGGCTATCATGTTTATTTTTGTAATCTTAGTTCTTTTATAACTAGAATGGTTTTTTTCTGTTCATAAATCCTACAGATATTGAACAATTTTATAGGATAACTGATTTTTTTTTAGCAAATGAAAAGGCAATGCATTTTTAAGCTCTCTTTTAAGAATTGCTGAAATCCAATTGTTGCTGTGAAATGCACTCTTACAGACTTTAAATACACTAAGGTACATCATGTGACAAAGGCAATACCTAGCATTGACTTTGAATCTACTTTCTCCCATCCCTTACATAGATATTTGACTATTTAATCTTACATGTTCAGGTAAGATTATCTATTTGGCTATAATGGGAATGTTTTGTCATTAAAAAACCTGTAAGTTTCTCACTTATTTTACTCAACCCTGAAAAATCTCAACTGGGAATGCAATTCTATTATTTAAGGAGTATGGGAATTTACTTTCCTCCAAGAAGTGTTAACTTAGAAAGCACCTGATTCTCTCTGTAGGTCCTTCCCATTTGGTTGAGTTTCTCTCACTACCATGTTGATGTGCTTAGTAAATAACTGGCTGCCAGTTGGGATATGCATCGGCTCAGTCATTACCAGCCTTTGCCAAGCAGGAGGCCCAGGCCACAGCACTTGGCTGTCCCAGTCCAAGGAACACACTGTTTCGAGGATGCATCGGCCCACAGTGATCAGCACCATGCGCTGGCTCCCCTTCCACGCCATAAGCTACCACCACTGCATTAAAGTCCATTAGCATTTTGCTGCCCCACTTAAGTGGCAGTTGCTGATGAAGTTCAACATGACCAGTATTTATTAGTCGCTACCTAAAGCAAAGCGCAGTGTAAAGCACTGTTGGAGGTAATAAAATAAGTGCAATCCCTTTCTTCGAGTAAATTACAAACCAGTAAGGAAATGGGATGATTTTTTAAAATAGCACTATTATGTCTCAGATTCTGGGAAATGCCAGGCAGAAAAAAATAGGGCAGAAAGGCTATGAAAATTTGAAGGATGAGAAAATTACCCACTAAATTGAGAGCAAGGAACTATCTCTTTAGGTGTTCCGAGAATATGGGATTTTCTGAGGACACAAAATTATAGGAAGGCTTCTGCTCCAAACTGCTGAGAGAATCACGACTTTCAAGTAGCAGAAAACACAGCATAGTGGGGAGTTAGCCCCTCACCATATTAGGCAGGTTATTTTTGTAACTTTCCAAATCAAAATAACAAGAGTTGGACACATTCATTCATTCAACTATTCAATACATTTTATTAAATGGCTGCTAGAAACCAGCGAGTGCACTAGGACCAGGTGCTGTAAGAGTTAACGAGACAGTCCAGTTGGGTGGTATAGACAAAACAGTGCAACAATTTCACTGCGGTTGTCTGTGTGTGCAGATGAGATGTGAGTTCAGAGGAGGAACACCTCACCCACACTGGAGGTTTCAAAGAGAGAGTCCCAGACAGAGGTATTTCCAGACTTAAAGCCAAAGCAGCAGTATTCCAGCTCAGAAAACAATAGAAGCCAAAGCCCTTATTGTCCCAAACACTGCACTGCTATGTCACAAAACCCTCCAATTGCCTTGAACTTAAACTGTTCACCCTCCGGTGGGCACAATAATATAATCTTCACTGTGCATATTACCGATCCGTAAGAATACGACATGCTGCCCAATGTAGAAGGCATGTATTTACCACAATCTAGAGATATCAAACACTCGTGCAAATCAAATCAGCCCTTAAGTACGGCGCACTGGTGATGGACAGCTGGTCAAACAATTATGGATTTTATTTTAAATACGGAGAGAATTATTTATGATCATCAGAATTCATAGGGCATTTTTTTAGGAATGAATTATGGACTATTGGTAAGAGAAAAAGATCAGAGAGGTCTCAGCACTTAATAAAGACTACAGTGGTGACCCGATTTTCGGTCTGATTTAGGAACTGTGAAGCGAGTCTGGGCTGTGCTCGGGATGCAGAGGAAACTCATTTTGGATGATCAGTGAAGTGAGGGAGGTCGAACATTCTCAGTGCAGCAGTTAAGTGATCTTGGCAGTACCAGAGAGAACCAAAGAGATTTGTTCTAGTTAAAGAAATGAATATTTGGAACTACTTGTGCGGCACTCAGGGGAACATTTTTCTTATTTGCTAACGTGAAGTAAAAAGTAACTTCATCACATTTGCGGAGGTCTCTGTACAAGATACAACTGAAAGGGCTGGGCAGATTTCATAAAGGCATCTGTGATGAATTGCTCCCTTGCCCAACCCCAAGTGTGAAATGGGGAGCATGATAGCCTCTTTTCCTGTTTCTCTGGGACCTTGCTCTGTTATCAGCTCTTCCCTCTCTCATGTATCTTCAATCTCTTCCACTCCAGTGAAGCCTCCTCAGCACTGGTATATTCTCACATCTTTGAAAACTGTTGAATATAATGGGGTATTTTCTGACCACGCTTCTCCCAGCTTTTCTCTTGTTGCTCTCCTTCCATTCATAGCCACGACTTGACAAATATTCTGTATTCACCATCTAAACTGCCTTAACTTGCATCAGTTCCCAGACTGTTGTCTGGTCCTACATTCTGCCCTGTTCAGACACTGATCATCATGGCTAAAACCGATAGACTCTTCTTGATGCTTTGTCATTGACCTCTTGGTGGCACCTGATTGGTGACCACTCTTTTCTTCATGAATAACCTTCTTTGGCTTCTGAAATCTCTTCCCCATCTCAAGCTCTGAGATCACGATTTCCCCCCCCCCTTTAATATCCCTCCCTTAAATATTGTTGCCATTAATCTATCAGTTTTTGTACAGCTTCAAATATCTTCTTTCCCCTGGGGAATCCCAAATCTATGTTATCAGGATAAGATCATCTCCTGAGTGCCAGGACTGTAATGCCACCTGCCTGTGGACCAGCTCCATCTGAATGTCACATAAGCACTTCAAACCCTATATGGATGAAATCAAAGCTATCATCTTGCATTCCTTATTCTCTCCACTGCTTAAAATTGATCAGCTTGCCTTTGGGGAATATTTTTGTCTATCACTGACCTTTATGCATGCATTTTTTTAAATGTATCTATTCTGCTTACTAAACTGTAAGTCCTCTAGGGAAAAGAGCTCTGCCTTATTTGTTTTTGTATCCTCAGCAACTAGTAATGCCATCATTATTTGGGAACTATAAATGAATGGAGTGAAGTGAGGTCCACTGTGTAGCTCTATTTTTTTGCATTAAAAAGAAGCATATCAGATCAGAGTCCCAACACATGGTTGAAGGTGCTTCCTGGCATAACTGCTCAGTGAAGTATCTCTTTTATTTTTCCAGCCAGCTCTCAAACACTGCCATGTGCCAGTGTTCTCTTTCCCCGGCAGGTACAGAATGCAATCCCAGGAGAATGTATAAGGAAAGAAAATTGCCCATAAGAGTACAGTGATGAGGAATGAGTACATTTACAAAGGAAACGCAGAGCCATGCTCCAGGGAGAAGTACTAGTAGGTCTTTCTTCTGTTTTGATATTTAACATTCAGCAGAGTGAAAGCATTCAGTCTGTAGTAATGGAAAGCAGCCTTGAAAAATGTGAGAAGATTTTATCATTAAACCTTACAAATCATAAAAATCTCAAAGGAAATGAATTTAGTTGGAAAGATAAAATTGCTATAGGGTAACATCAGGACTTTCAGCCTTCAAAAGTACATATATGTCAGTATCCAAGGACCCTTTGAGGTTTCTATCCCACATTAAAATAAAGAATTATGCAGAAGATTGTATGAAAACACACAGGAGGGGCACCTTACCTGGTCTAAAGGAGTCAAGAGACTTCTGCCTGAGGGAGTGAAACCTGAGAAAAATTTTGAAAGTTAACTTTTGAACTGGGTATCTAAGCAGAAGGAAGAGCTCATACTAAGACATGGGGGCAGGGGTGGTGGTAAATATGACATCTCATTCAGGGAACAATGCCAAGTTTGGCAAGACTTATGTGTACTGTGAGTGTACGGGAGGTAAGTGAAGGGTGTGGAAACATGGCAAGGAACAAAGCATGAATTTCCCCGTATATTGTGTTTTGTAATTTGACAAACATGGTAGGTGGGGAGCCATGGAAATATTTAGAGTAGGTAAGTGGCATGGTCAGATTTATATTTTAGAAAGATAATTCTGGAGCCAACATATGGGATGAATTTTGAGAGGAATATGCCTACAGCCAGCAAGACGAACAAGAAGACCATTGCAATAACTAGAGAAGAAAGCATGTTAGGGGAAAAAGTCTAAGAAACGGATTTGATAGTAATCCAGGAAGTTGAATTCTAGAACTTAGTGCACTGTGGAATAAAGAAACGGTGTAGGATAATTCACAGGACTCTAGGTCCATTCAGTCATTCAAGATATATATCTAGTACTATATATAGTACTATGTCCCAGCCTCTGTCAATACAATAATAAACAAGGCATAGTCCTAAGCCTCAAGGAACTCAGTCTAGGGGGATTACAGACAAGTAAAAAGGGTCAAAAGAAGTATGTAGTAGGAAGTTCTAGCAGAAACTTGGGATTTGGTAAAAGGTTTCTAAAAGAAATAGCATTTAGGTGAGATCTTAATGACAAAAATGCTAAGTAAAATGGGCTAGGGAAATATTCCTTAAAGGATGGAGTAGCATGTGCAAATGCTAGAGGTAAGAAAATATATCTTGTTTGTTTAGGAGATGGAAAGAAAGACCAGGTAACATCATACATCAAGAGAGGGAATATAGGAGGCTAATGAGGCTTAGTGGCGATAAGCCTGAATTTGTGCATGTTGAGATGGAGAGGTCCATGGGATGTTCAAATGGAAAGACTGAGTCCTGGAGTTATCATCATTGCCTAAGGCAAACAGAGAAACAAATTTGAAAGACAAGGCGGGAGATAAAGCTGTGAGGGTGGAAAGATTTCCCGGAGAATAAGAAGAGAGAGTGTGAAGGATACAGACCCAGGTAACAGCCATATTTAAGGGAGAGATGGAAGAAAAATGTCAAATGACACAGAATCAGGAGGAGACAGAGAGAGATCAAGGGAAATCTAGAAATCAAGTATTTGAGGAAAAGAGATTCAACCCCACTCGATGAGGCTGAGAGCTCTAGTAACATAATGACAGAAAACTACCTATTGGACTTAGCGTTTTGAGATCATCTATAACCTTGTCAAGAGCACTTTCGACGGAGTGGGAGCCATAGAAGCCAGGTTAGAAGGAGTGGCTGATAGGTGAGCAATTGAAATGTTGAGTATAGATTATGCTTTCAAGTAACTTCATTGTGAAGAGCCAAGGAGAGAGATGGTAGCAACTAGATCACTGTGTGGAGTTGGGAAAAAATTGGTTGAATTTTTGTACTGAACAGAGAGGCATAAACAGTTGAGGGGAATGAGCCAAGAGAGAAGGAAGGTAAAGAGTTGCCATAAGGACCTGGAGGAGACAAGGAAGGATGAGATATACATTATGTGGAGGATTAGCCTTGAATTTCAAAACAGCTGGTCCTCTGGAGTTGGAAAGAAGAGGTAGAGGCTGGATGAGAGGAGCGGATGAAGTGGTAGATGGAGTTCTAAAGAGCTGAGGGAATAGTGTGAGGAGCAAGTGATCTTCTCAGGGAGGGGATGGGACACGAAAGCAGAGTGTCCTTGTCTCTGAGTTCAGTTTCCCAGTCCCCTCTCACATTCTGAACTCCAGCCCTCACCAGACTAAACACCTTTGTTTTGTCCACATTCCAATGGGGTCATTTAGTAATTGGAATGGTCAAATGTCAGATTACCTGGAACACTACAAATAAACTTTGGAGGCTTCCAGAGGCTTTGTTTGTTTGTTTGTTTTTTGGACATGTATCATTTAATAGACTAAATAGAGAAACAAATATTTACACAGAAAAGACATAGGGAATTTTTTTCTCTACTAGATATTAGTATTTGTATTTTATGCATAATAATTACACTCCAAAGCTATAGACATGATCATGATTATGTGCAAATGACTGTCTTCAGCCCCAAACTTCAAGGAGTTTAGAGTCTGAAACTTGTTTCCTACAGAATTAAACAATGATACAATTTTAAGTTATTATGGGTTTGAATATATAATAGTTAATGGATAGTCTATCAAGCACTCCATAAAATGCCTTATAACTTGTATGAATCATAATACATGCTATCTAATTTTTAAAATCTACTTTAAGTAATGATCTGAGGACAAATTGTCCAAAGAACTGGGTTTTATTTTTTTGTCTTTGTTTTCAAGGTGCCCGCTTTTGTTGCCCCCAAATGAGCAATCTCTTGGTTGGCCTCCAACTGCCTGGAAATTCAAATGGTTTTTCTGAAGATTTGACACTGACTCTAGTATCATTTAATAATTTTTATGAACACCTTAACCACAAAATTGAGAGAATTAAGCAATGAATGATGCCAGGATGGCCGGACTGCTAACATCCCAGAAGAATGAACTAAAATTACAAGGGACGGAGCCCAATTACATAAACAATCTACTCAAAACACAGAGAAGCTCAAGAGAAACTTAGATTAAAATTATACATTCTTACCTGGTTTATTCCACCTCCTCTTTGTGAAGGAGAATGATAATCATCGTTTTTATGACTTATTGCCAGTGGATTTATTTGCTCATGTTGGTCACAGTCATAGTGGATAATAGTGTGCTTCTATGTAAAGCACAGATCAAATCTTCTGGTCAAAAATTTGAAGGGCATTCAGTTAGAGCAAAGCAAATCAGTATTAAGTGGTTAAAATAGGATGGAATTCAGCAAAGAGTGGTAGATAAATACTAGTGGCCCAAACAAGATAGCGTTTCTCACTCATGTAAAATCTACAAGTGAGTTGCCCGGTACTGGGATGGCCGCTCTGTGGTGATGAAACCCAGACCCCTCGTGTCCTGTTGCTCCCCCAACTTCAACCTGTGGCTTCTACTTACAATCCCGGATGTCTGCTCAATTCCCACTCACTAGGTTTACATTCCAGCTGAAGAAAGAAAGAAAGGAACAGAAGCACACGCCCTCCCTTTTACATCTTTGACACGCACGCACATTTGTGTGTGCATGTTTGTGTGTGTGTGAGAATACATAACAAAATTTATCATTCTAACCATTTTATGTGAACAGTTCAGTGGCATAAGTACAATCACATTGTTCTCCAACCATCACCACCATCCACTACCATAACTTTTTCATGTTCCCAAACTGAAAGTCTGTACCCATTAATCAATGAACATTCCACTTCCTCCTCTTCCCTCAGCCCTTGGTAACCTCTATTTTGCTTTCTGTCTCCATGAATTTGACTACTTTAACGTACCTCACATAAGTGGAATCATACAATATCTGTCCTTTTGTGACTGGCTTATTTCATTTAGCATGTCCATTCATCTATTGAGCAATTGGGGTGCTTCAATCTTTCTATTGTAAATAATGCTGCTATAAACGTGTGTGCAAATATGTGTTTGAGTCCCTGCTTTCAATTTTTGGGGGGATATATATTACTATATATATGATGTTATAGATATTATATCATATATACACACATATATATATATATTTGAGACTATATATATTATATACAATCTGGAAGTGGAATTGAAATTGCTAGGTCATATGATGATTCTACACCTAATTTTTTTTTGAGAAATTGACATACTATTTTTCATGGTGGCTGCACCACATTACATTCCCCATCAGTGATGCACAAGGTTTCCAATTTTTTCACATCCTTGCTAACACTTGTTATTTGCTGGATTTTTGTTTTTTAAATAATAGCCATTCTAAAGGGTATATTCTGGTATGTTACTGTGGCTTTGATTTACATTTCCCTAATGATTGGTGATGTTAAACATCTTTTCATGTACTCATTGGCCATTTGTATATCTTCTTTGGAGAAATGTGTATTCTAGTCCTTTGCCTATTTTTTTTTAAATCAGGTTATTTTTTGTTGTTGTTAGTTGTAGGGTTTTTTTTTTATATATTCTGGTATTAATCACCCTCTCTTTTAAAGTTTATTTTCTGGAAATCACATATGACATTTCTGTTTATATTTTTAGGCCACAACTAGCTTCAAATGAGGCTGGCAGACGTAATCTATTTTAGGAGGCCATGCACCTAGCTAAAATTCAGAGGTTTTATACTTCAGGAAGAGGATAAGAACAGATGTTGGAAGTGAGCAGTCTCTGCTGAAAAATTTACATACAGGATCTCTTTTTAACTAGGGGCTTTGTCTATAGACCTTTTTGCTAAAAGGGGAGTACTAGTATCTATCTTATAACCAATGTCTCAGTCAGGTTTTCCCATAACTTTGGGATTACCATGTGTTTTTCTTTTTCTGAATTTTGCCCTCTATTTTAAAAACTAGCAAAGCATCTATCAACTACCTATACACACACCTACACACACACACACACACACACACACATATATATGTTATATATACATGCATATATTTTTTACATTATTTTTATACTTATTTAAAAATATATAGCTGTATAAATAAATAAGGTCACCTAGTTTAGGTCCCTTCTGCATTAATTCCTATTTATTATTCCTCTCAGGCTATTAGGCACTTGATTTTACTCTAGGCTTTGACTGAATTTTCTTTCAATTCCATCTGAATCACTAAATGTCCAGAATTTTTTTTAAAAATTATGTTGAGGTATAATTGACATATAACATGTTAGCTTCAAGTATACAACATAATTCAGTTATTTGTACACATTGCAAAATTATCACAATAAGTGTAGTTAACATCTGTTACCATACATAAGTACAAAATTTTTTTCTTGTGATGAGAACTTTTAAGATTTACTCTTTTAGCAAATTTCATATATGCAATACAGAACTTTTTTTAATGGTGCCAGAGTTCCAAAGAATTTAGCAGTGTGGTGCCCCAACTTTTTGCAGAAGTGTATTTTTTCTCATGAGCCTATTGCCTCCCTACCTTGCAATGACAGGGTAGTCAAGTGGCTCAGCCATTGGGGTTTACAATGAACATCTTTACAAATAATACCACAAGTTGCGTATTTTGGAATATGAGGACTGGATCAGAGTTCAGGAGAGTGAAAAAGAGATTTTTAAATTAAGAATATAGCAACATTGGGGTGCCTGGGTGGCTCAGTTAAGCAACCAACCCTTGATTTCAGCTCATGATCTCACAGTTCGTGGGATTGAGCCCTGCATCAGGCTCTGGGCTGCCAGCAAGAGCCTGCTTGGGATTTTCTCTCTCTCCCTCTCTCTCTTCCTCAAAATAAATAAACTTAAAAAAATAATCTGGCAACATTAATAATGATTGTTATTGTTTATAAGGATTTTTCAAATTTTATTTACTAGCTTTAACCCATCAATGTTAAGGGATCAGGGCCACCACTGTCAAGACACCTACGTTCATTCTATTCTGACATGTTCAAGATATGTTTGGAAGACAAGGTTTTCTCTCCAAAGGAAGAAGTTCGGTCCAGGGCAGTATGGACCCATTTCCAAAGGAAAGAGTGATTCTTATTAGAGCTTTCTGTTTTCTCATGGACTAATATTTGAACTCTGGGAAAATGAAGTACCACTGAGCTGTGATTAAAATCTAAAAAACTAATATAAAGCATTGGGTCAGAACTGCCTCACTGCCCACCTATATCAGATCCTGGCCAGGACCTCTCTTGGGGGTGACTGTTGGAACCTACTGAGGTAAAGAAGGGACACAGGGCCAGAACAGCAGGCGGGTCCAGCCCACATATGTGACAGAGAAGGCACAAGAAAGAAAACCATAGGGAGGAAAATGTTGAGAGTCACATACAAGTTGAGGGCTAGCTCATGAGTGATCTTAAACACCGAAAATGCCCAAAAAGAGAAAGGGAAACTGATGGGACTTGGATCCCAGAATTACAGAGGGCCAGACATGTGCCCTTATACTAGTCTCACTGTGGTACATCAGCATCTCAAACTGTGTGGTCCAGGGAGCCAGGGTCTCATTGGCATGTGATCCCTAGGAGAGGGAGCTGGGGGAGAGGAGAGGAGAGGAGAAGTGAGTCAATTTCATTTAAATTAAGACATTTTAAAGACTAAGATATTAATCTCATTTATTTTCAATATTCAAATCAAATTTTAAAATGTTTTACCACGTGAAAATATGACTTCATTGAGGATTTCATGTCTTTCACACATCTGAGATGTCTGGCTAAAAAGGAATACGTGAGCCATTTTTCATCTCACCGACCACAGGGTTTGGGTCATTTATCAACAACAACAACAACAAAATATCTTGAAAAAATTAAACCAGCAAAAATATGTAAGCTGTCTTAAAATAGAAAACCTGGTGGCAGAAGTACCCTCAATTTCTTTGGCACAACGAAGCTAGACGGAGCATCTGTACAGTCTGTTCATACACCCTTTTCATAGATGGCTTGTGAAACCAACACTCAGACTCACACGAGAGCCTTAGGGGAAGCCAGATTTCACACCTCCAACCTTCAAAGTTCTAACATAAGGAAGAAAATCTGATGTCATGTCATCTTTAAGACACTTCGTGTAGAGATAGGAGATGCTGGTCCCGGAATGTCCAATACCTGCCAGGGGGCTCTGCCTGGTGACGTGTGTGTTCACGAAGGAAAATGCCTACAGTCGTGAAGGTCTTTCAACGATGCATCTGGAGGCAACAACAGAGAAGACAGACAACCCTCTGGCTCTGTAATTAAACAAAGAACCTGCATCCCCAGAGACTCATCCCACTTCATAAACACTGTAAATGGAGGCCACATTGTCTTGAGGAAGAGGACAATGAAAGGAGAGTCCCTGACACCATTATGCTGCCATATGTCTAGCACAGGAGATCATAAAACTGAATGAGAGCAGTGTGAACCAGTGAGCAGTACCCTCCCTTGGATTTATGACTAACCTGCTCTTCATTTTCACCCAGTGAGGGCACTCATGTTCTTAATAAAATGCTTTAAAATTCTGACGAGAAACACAAAATACTATCGTTGCTAAAGCCTATATAGTTCTCAGGGCTTCACTAGAAATGTCAGCTAAACCACAGAAGAGAAAAAGCAACAGACTCCCTACCTTATTCAAAACTCAGCGCATGAAAATAGCGGACCTCAGAGAAAAAAATGGTCTCTTTTATAACAGCTTTTCTGGTCATAACATAGACCTCACCTGCAGTTACCTAAATGCAACATGTCTCCCTCTGAGCGAATGCCTGAGCCCAGACAAGGTCAAGCACACTCCATCTCAGGAGGCATTAGCTCGTGACTCCTTTTTAACAGCAACACTTTAGAAATGACTGATGTGCACACCCAGAGGTTCTTAATGGACCAGTTGCAATCACCACAATAGGTGCTGTTTAAGGAGCTGTCTTTCATATTTGCTGTGCAAATCATTTCTGTAAATGTGTGGGTTTATTGATCTGAATAAACCATCCCTTGATGTAAAGAAGGTAAGATCTGTGTTAGTCATCGAATATTTCAATACCAATAAGGCCGCACGTTGGAAAAGTTGTTCCCTTTCAGACGTATTGCTTCTCATTTGGTTTGGTTGATTTTGTTTTAGCTCCGAGTCCTTAAAACCTCTGACTATACGGTTAACATCATTCAGGGAAAAGGCCTCAACCCTTAATTCTTTTCATCATCTGCATAGCCGCTATTACAATGCCGGGTATAGAGCAGGTATGTTAAATGAAGATTTTGCCCCCAGATCCAACACTCCACCATAAATTCACTAACTGACCTACTAGAAATGGAGATTAAGAACAAATAGAAAGGATCTGTACCAAAGTTTAAAAGTTCATTTCAAGCCGGTTGAGGTTAAATAGTGCAGTTTCCACTATGGCAGGATAACTGCAGGAAAATATTAAAGGAGCACTGTGTAGATTATCTTGGTTTTTTATTCCTTTACAGTGTCTTCACACATGATGGATGGTTAATAAGTAATTTCTGGATGGATTGATTTGGTCACACTCAGTCAAAACATAAGTCCCAAATTCGAGGAAGTTCTTTGAAAGAAATTCTTCTCGTGTTACCCTACCCACACCCTCCCCTAATTATTTTACTTTTTTTTACAGCTGCTCCTCTTCTCCGTTTTTTTTTTTTTTTCCTTTGATTGGCTCATCAGCAAAAGTACCCATTTAATTAGGCACTTATATACAATTTTTAAAAAATATTGTGTATTCATAGACTGGTTGGTATTGCATGGGGTGGCCCTAGGTGGCTGGGCAGGAAAAGATTAGTGTTTAAAAATTAGACAGTAGTAGCACTGGGCTACTGAGCAATTCTGAATATTACATATTACATAATTTCATATGAATAGTCCCTGAGATGCACCAGAATAACCTCACGTTTTACTGTTACTAGGCATATATTCCTCACATGTGAATGTTGTCACTTTAAATTTTATTCAGAAGCTTGTACGAAGTATGTGGTGAACTGTCTGGTTACCTAAAAGGTACATGATGAAACAGAAGTTTAAGGTTCTCTGAACATAATACCAAAGGAGTTAACTTAGAAAAATGGTTTCCTATAGTGAAGAGGGGTTGAGACCATCGTTGCTTATGAATTTGAGCTGTGGTTAACCAGCTAATTAATCAGAAAAGGGAAAGACCCATATAAC
Organism: Felis catus; assembly: GCF_018350175.1. Classification (NCBI taxonomy): domain Eukaryota; kingdom Metazoa; phylum Chordata; class Mammalia; order Carnivora; family Felidae; genus Felis; species Felis catus. Next base: position 49,863,369 of record NC_058379.1, read on the forward strand.
TACTTGTTCTCTATAGGTCTAATGAAAAGTTCCCAATAATTTAAGTGCCACAAATGACACAATAAAATGTAATTGATTTATTCGCTTTTAAACATAATATTCCTTTATTTGAGGTACCAAATTTCACTTAGGTTTACATTTTTGGTTTAGAATAATCATTATACTTTATGTCCATAAACTTGAGTCCCAAGTTATCAGCATTAAAAGCTAACTTATTTAGGTAACAGACAAAAAAAAAAAAAAAAACAAATCAGCTTTTATTGGTTATTTTTTAGAATCGCCTAACAGAAAAAATTAAAATAATCATACACAGATGTAAATACCCAGCTTGCAAAAGCAATTTCTTAAATTGTTTTAAAGTCATGTGCAATTTCCAACTTCTTCATATATCAGAAAGAACATATGTAAATATATTCAGTTTGGCATTTGTGGGAGAAAATCCCTTAGATGCAGAATTTCATTGGATGCTCAGATAGGAAAGTCATTTTGGGTTTTGCTTAAAAATTAACACATCCTCTTGCTGACATTTAAGACCAGTAATTGGCTGCAAAGTGCTCAGTGATGCTTTTAGATGAACTGTGGCATATATCTATATCTACCTATCTATAGATACATATATAGACAGATGGAAAGATAGGTAGTGAGAGATAATGTAATTCTCTACTACATCATCCTGTTGCTACATATCTTATGCCACCTTGGTATTGTATAATATACTATTGTAAATTACTGCCTTTTTTCTCAAAAACTTTCTGGGATGGTAAAATTTGAACCACCTTTTCCAAATCCTAATAAAACTAGCCGCTGGGGAGAAAGGGAGAGGATATAAACCCCAAGAAAGCTCTCATGCACAGATTTCACTACCTTTTCATTATTGTAGATCATTATATATATGGGGTGCCTGGGTGGCTCAGGCTCAATTGGCTAAGTGTCCAACTTTGGCTCAGGTCATGATCTCACGGTTTGTGAGTTCAAGCCCCACATGGGGCTCTGTGCTGACAGCTCAGAGCCTGGACCCTGCTTCGGATTCTGTGTCTCTCCATCTCTCGGCCCCTCCCCTGCTCATGCTCTGTGTCTGTCTCTCAATAATAAACATTTTAAAAAATTGTAGATTATATCAAATTTTTATGGCAGTATCCAGCCAAATTTTAATTATGATATGGAAAGACTAAAGAAAAAGAGGAAGATTGAAAAACACAGAATCCTATATCACCTAAAAAGTATACACTTCTATGCAAAATGTTTTACTTTTATTAATAAATTCATATTGTGGAAGAGTTGAGGGCAAACATCCAGATAAAGGGGGATGCAAGAAGCAGGCAGTAATTGGAGAACATAGCAAATTGTCTTGTTTTCTCTTCAAATTTTACCCCTATTATTCATCTCCCAAACATTTAGAAAGGATACAGGAAACACAACCAGCAACTGCAGTCCATCAGAACTTCATACTTCTATCCCAGAAGCATGCGTCAGTTAAAGAATATTCAGCTTTAGTTTTAATGTAGTTGTATAACTGATATGCATGGAACACCCATGTGTCAGTTTCTTAAATGTTCCGCTTTCACATTCTACTTACTATGTTCCTTCTTGCCCAGACACATATAACAGTGTTACCTGAAATCTCTAATCATGACAGAAACAGGTAATAGTGGTGAATATTGGAAATTATTCTATTAACTCTTGGAAAGAAAGGACTACTTGTCAGAATTGTACGAAGTTTTTATTGCATACAGAAAAAATGAGTGCTATGTCAATATTTGATTACCATATTTGTAATTTTCCCTGAACATAGAAAAATTATATGCACTTTAGATATCTTTCAGTGTATATTAATATTTAGGTTCGAGAATCTAAGGAAAGTCATACATGTGCTTGATTATTTATATAGAAGGCTTTTGTTCAATATAATGCATTGTGTTGACTACATTAGAGATAAACACAAAATCTGATTTGTAATGACTATTTTTCAATAAAGAATGTTTTAAAAACTTGTGATTCAATGAGAGCTGAACGTAAAGATCACATTTTTAAAAATATTTTTTAAATTTAAGTAGGCTTCACACCCAGCATGGAGCCCAACATGGGGCTTGATCTCACAATGCTGAGATCATGACCTGAGCTGAGATCAAGAGTCAGACGGTTAACTGAGTCACCCGCACATCCCAAGGACCAGATTTAGTTTTTTTTTTTTTTAATTTTAATGTTTATTTCTGAGAGGGGGGGGGAGAAAGGAGGGAGGGAGGGAGGCAGAGGGAGAGGGAGAGAGGGAGAGAGGGAGAGAGAGAGGGAGAGAGGGAGAGAGAGGGGGAGAGAGAGAGGGAGAGGGGGAGAGAGAGAGGGAGAGGGGGAGAGAGAGAGAGAATGAGTGAGGGAGGGGCAGAGAGAGAGAGGGAGACACAGAATCCGAAGCAGGCTTCAGGCTCTGAGCTGTCAGTGCGGAGCCAGACACAGGGCTGTAACTCACAGATCGTGAGACCATGACCTGAACTGAAGTTGGATGCTCAACCAACCAGCCAGGTGCCCAAGGACCACATTTAGTTGTAAATATATTTAGTGGAACTCTGAGGATCCTATTCCTCCACACTATTACCTTATAAATAGTCCTGATTGTTACATAATGGCGGTTTCACTTTTCAATGAGGAAGGAAAAAAGTTAATGAGAGTCTCAGTTTTTTCTGAGCAGAGTACAACAGAAGGAGTACTCTGGAGAACAAATGTTATTGGGCTGCAATCCTTATCAAAACAACACCAGCATTCTTCACAGAGCTAGAACAAACAATCCTAAAATTTGTATGGAACCAGAAAAGACCTCAAATAGCCAAAGAAATCCTGAAAAAGAAAACCAAACAAAGCTGTAATCATCAAGATAGTATGGCACTGGCACAATAACAGACACATAGATCAATGGAACAGAACAGACAACTCAGAAATGGACCTATTAACATATGGCCAACCAATCTTTGACAAAGCAGGAAAGAATATCCAATGGAAAAAAGACACCCTCTTCAGCAAATGGCATTGGGAAAACTGAACAACTGTTCATTCTTTGGAGAAGAATGAACCTGGAAAACTGAACAACTGTTCATTCTTTGGAGAAGAATGAACCTGGACCACTTTCTTACACCATACACAAAAATAAACTCAAAGATGAACCTAAATGTAAGACAGGAAGCCATCAGAATTCTAGAGGAGAAAACAGGCAACAGCTTCTTTGACCTGGCCACAGCAACTTCTTACTCAACATGTCTCCGGAGGCAAGGGAAACAAAAGCAAAAATGAACTATTGGGACCTCATCAAGATACAAACCTTCTGCACAGTGAAGGAAACAATCAGCAAAACTAAAAAGCAATAGAGGGAATGGGAGAAGATATTTGCAAACGACATATCAGATAAAGGATCAGTATCCAAAATCTATAAAGAACGTATCAAACTCAACATCCAAAAAAACAAACAATCCAGTGAAGAAATGTGCAAAAGACATAGATACTTTTTCAAAGAAGACATCCAGATGGCTAACAGACACATGAAAAAATGCTCAACATCACTCATAAGGGAAATACAAATCAAAGCCACCTCATACCTGTCAGAATAGCTAAAATGAACAACTCAAGAAACAACAGATGTTGGCAAGGATGTAGAGGAAGAGGAACCCTTTTGCACTGTTGGTGGAAATGCAAAATGGTGCAGCCACTCTGGGGAACAGTATGAATGTCCCTCAAAAAAATAAAAACTACTCTATGACCCAGCAATGCACTAATAGGTATTTATCCAAAGGATACAAAAAGGCTGATTCAAAGGGGCACATGCACCCCAATGTTTATAGCAGCACTATCAACAATAGCCAAAGTACGGAAAGAGCCCAAATGTCCATGAATTAATGGATAAAGAAGATGTGGTATATATAAACAACGGAATATTACTCAGCGATAAAAAAAGAATGAAATCTTACCATTTGCAACAACATGGGTGGAACTAGAGTATATTATGCTAAGCGAATTAAGTCAGTAAGAGAAAGACAAATATTTGATTTTCATATGTGGAATTTAAGATACCAAATAGATGAAGATAAGGGAAGGGAAGCAAAATAATATAAAAACAGAGAAGGAGACAAACCATAGGAGACTCAAATATAAAAAACTGAGGGTTGCTGGCAGGAAGGGCTAAAGAGGTGAGGAGCATTAAGGAAGACACTTGTTGAGATGAGCACTACATATTACGTGTAAGTGATGAATCACTAAATTCTACTCCTGAAATTATTGCACTATACATTAACTAACTTGGATTTAAACTTAAAATTAAAAAAAAATTGTAATATAGGAACTGAAATAAATTAAAAAAAACTAAAAAAGTACCACAGATTTGTAAGACGACTACATTAGGGGCAGCTAAAACTGGATGGGAGGTACACGGGAATTCTCTGTACTATCTCTACAACTTTCCTGTAAATCTAAAATTATTCCAAAATAAAAGGTTTGAAATTAAAAAAAAATGTTGGGGTCTATTCAAATTACAATATTAGCTTTCAGTCTTTAATATTAAGAATACAAAACAAAACAATCTCCAGCATTTTACCTAGGTCAAAGCTAGAAACATGTTTTCAAAGAATTTAGATCTTTCAAGGAACGCTATCGCCCATAGTTCTGAAAGCATGGCACAAGAAAACCATATAGATTGTTCACACATTTTACTTATGCTTAAGATATTAAAAATATACCTAAACAATGAAGAAACATACCATACTACCATCAGCCAAAGAAAGCAATCACCCATTCAGCAAATAAAACCAGAAATTGCATAACTGTTGTTTGAACTATGGATTATTATAATTTTGGGAAAGCAATATGGCAATATGTACCAACAGTCCTAAAATATTTGTATCCATTTTTAGCTTATATTTGCAATGCTATAAAACATTTGAAATTCTCTAAAATCTTAACACAATAGGATTTTAGTAGAATACACTAATATTCATTAGAAGCGTGAAAGTAAGGGCATGGCTGAATAAACTATCACGTGCATAGAGATAATATTACTAAGTTATTGTAAGCAAGTTTTTGAAGTTTTCTTTAAAGTTTTATTGATGTGTAAAATTCATATAAAATTCAAAGAGCTGGATGAATTTTTACAAAATAAACATGCATGTGTATCATGCCCTAATCAAACAGAAAATTACCTTCACTCCAATGTGTAAAAAGTTTATAAAACTTGGTTCTATATGTAGAGTGTTCAGATCAGCATCAACCTCACATGGAAATGTTAGACTCTCTAATTTGCATATACTCAGATTCCATCCTAGATCTACCCAATTAAAAGGCCAAGAAATAATAAGGCCCAGCAATCTTTGTTTTATCAAAGTCTGTAGGTGATTCTGAGGCACACTAAAGTTTAAAAACTACTAATCTAGAGAAATGCATTTTGTTCTAGAATGCAAAAGGTGCTTATACATATTTTAATGATATGGAAATCATAATCAGATGGAAATAAATGGACATAATGGACATAAGGAAAGAATACAAGTCAACATGACAAATGATGGTAGTGGTTATTGCTGGAGAATAGGTGGTTTTTATTTTTTATATGTGTTTTTGTATTCTCCAGATTTCCTGAAATGATTGTAATGCTTTGGGCACATTATTAAATGCATTTATTTTGTTTTTTTAAAGTACATCATCATCAGCTAAACCAGAACAGCTTTCTTACGATGGCATTGTACGGTCGGGTTGCCTGAATTTGCTATCATTACAATTTCTGTAATGATACAAATTCTGCATAGCAAACATCTACATGTGGGGTACATAAGAGAAAACCCTACCCTATTGTTCTTTAAATATTTGGGAGAAAAAGTATAGACCATTACCCACTGAACACACTGATGGCTACACAGATGGAAATAAATATTGCCTTGCATGAACATAGGAGGCAATCTTGAAATTGGAAGGCAAGTTAAATCCTCAAAGATTTAAAATTTACTAAGCCTATTTTAAGGAACATGACCTTTTCTAAAAGAAGCTTTTCAATCCATCTCTCCCTAAAAGGCTAAAAAGAAATAGTTCTTTATCATAGCAAAATGGATATTCAATGAGGATAGATTAAAAGAGCAATTCAAGAACCACAGACTATGGAACCTAACTCCAATGATAATGAAATAATTATAGCAGCTCCTGTCAGTGCCCAGCCCATATCCCTCCATCCTTATCCCTCAGAAAGCAGGACTTCCACATGCCAGTAGTGGGTTCTCCGTGCCTGAAGGTTTTCCTAGAAGGCTGCTCTATACTAGGGCTCACAGATCAGAAGTGCCAAGGATCAGCCCTCAACCAATAACCAGTAGTGTGTGTGTATGGATATCTCAACTCCCTCAGCCTGAGTGGGGTAATTCTGAAGCACACATCTCAACCTTTCTCAGAGATTCCCTGTGGGATTCAACTTCTCTCTCTGTATTAACACAGGTAGATACTTCATGGGCTGCCTCCCTCCCTGTTTCACTCTGTTTCCATGCTGGTGTTTCTTGCACCTTCCCAACAAAAGATGTCATCTTGAACCTTTGTCTCAATGTGTATTTCTTGGACAATGCACACAAGTGTTCATCTGCTGAATAATGTAGAAAATAGGATAGGCATTATTTACATCTATTAAAATGCATTTTTATAAGCCTTAGGTATTACATTCATCACCATGATTGTAATTATCAAGGTAAATTAACCTTACTAATTAGCTATTGCTTCTTGAAAATTTGAGCAGTCCTCAGTTTTCCTATGAAGATTTAAACCATTATTTGTTTGGTGAAAGAGGCATATGTGGTGTGACAGTCAAAATTATTTAACAATAGAAATGACATGATTGCTAGTATGACTGTAATGATAAACAATGCTATAGAACAAGACCAAATCCCGTTTGCTACATGCTAACCATTTGGTAGCAGGTCTTAGAGGAGATTCTGGAAAAATGGAGGGGTATTTGAGTCTCAGGCAAGAGGATATTTAATCAGTTTAGAGCAATTTCAATATTTTAAATGTTTATTTTTGAGAGAGAGATAGCAGGGGAGGGCAGAGAGAGACGGGAACAGATTATCCAAAGTAGGTTCTGTGCTGACAGCAGACAGCCCGATAAAGGGCTCGAACTCACGAACCACGAAATCATGACCCGAGCCAAAGTTCGATGCTTAAGGAACTGAGCCACCCAGGGGCCCCAGAAGAATTGCAATATTTAATAATCAGTAAAGCCCTACTAATGCATACCAACTGAATAATAACATATACAAAGAAAGATCTTGAATACCCACCCTATATATAAATGTCTTCTTTTTGTAATACAAATCTAATTTCCGATGGGATCAACATAGTTAGCATGTAAAATAACTGCCAAGAGGCACTCTTTCCTTGGGAATCAAGTTTTCAAGGAAAGCAAACATGAAGAATATGGATAATTTTAAACTATAACATAGAAATGCTTTCAATCCAGCAAAATGACTATCAACAAAGAATAAGCCCTCCAGTGATGTGAGTGCCACTCCTCAACATAAATGAATATAACATGCCTATTGAAATACAAAAGCCTCCTGATTGAACCACCTCCTTATTTATACTCTGCTATAAACACACAAGGAATTCACCCTGTGCTGAGTACTGAATAAAAAGGTGAATAAAAATACCCAGTTGCTAAAAAGGTTTGTAATCTCCAAATACCACACAGGAACCCAGAGACCAGTAGTTAGTTAAGGCTTAAATATAGGGTGAGTGGCCACTGTTATCAACATAATTTCCTACAAACTCGGGCAATTAACTAACGCGTGAAAGATGGCATTGCATGAAAAAAATACTGTTCCCACCGCAGTTGCGAAGAAAAGAAAAAAGGGGCGGGGGAAGAAAAAGGAAAAAGGAAACTTGTAAGTAAACTCTGGCTTGAAAGATTCAGAATTTACACTTTTCAACAATGTTTTATGAGCCTCAAGAACACTTTCTTATCTAGAGAAAGAAAAGTCAAATTGAAATGAACTCTTCCTGAACTCAAGCAAACAGATGATGAAGCAAGTGATTTCTGTATTAGATCTCAACATAAGCTATTTAAAAAAAAAATTCTGCATCCAGTAAAGGTAACATTTCTGAACAAAAGGTTCTAGTCCCTGTCTCTGACCATACACACTGAGAATTTGTCTTTCAGCTAAAAACAAAGTACTATCTAATAATCACAATAGAGCACAATTAGCAACTTATCCTTTAAGCTTCAATTACAAACAATTCATTTAAATATTTTTTCTACATTCAACCTCAGATGTATAGTATTAGATGAATTATATCCCTGTACCATGACACTGACATCATTGATCCATACCTGGCTTGCTTTTATGGGTTATTCAATTTGTTTTTTGAATAATGTAACAAGCACGTGTTAATTCACCACTTCAAAACAAAAGCTACGATGTGGAGCATGACTTACATCTAATTACATGGTGCTTCCATTAGCACATCCCTCTTGGCTCTACTACACAAGACAGTCATCATCCAAAATTCTGTTCATCATTTCCTAGTTTTCATTTGAAAATAATTTGTTGCATCTGCGTTTGTTAGTTTATTTTAGTTCTCTTTGATGTTATAAAAAGGATAGCATGCTACATGTAATCTTTTGGGACTCATTTTTTTTTTCCTATTTTATATTGCTATGATTTTCTATGTTATTACTTGTTGCTTTAATCTATTCGCTTTATCTGTTGATAATGTTCTACTGTGTGAACATACATTTATCTACTCGCTCATAGATGGACATTTGAGTTGTTTTCAGTTTTTACTATTAGAAATACTATTAATGACATTTTTGTACATGTTTCTTTTGTAAATATGCAGAAGTTTTTCTCTAATGGAGATTTCCCCTAGAGTGGAATTTGCTGAGGCATGGTAATATCAATGCTCAACTTCAGGAGACAATGCCCAAATTACACTCACACTAACAATGTATAAGAAACCCCAAGGAATTATATCCTCCTTGAAGTATTACTGTGTGGAAATACTGGCTAACTTTGGTTTCCTATTGTGAAATATAAAATAACGTGAGATTAAAACAGTAGTACTAGTGAGATAGAAAAATTTGCATTTATGATAATCCACTAGTAATAATTTGTACACCACAAAATTATAATGTAAACATAATTATAGTGTCTAATTTTTTAGACTGTTCTGTTTCATTTAACCAAATAACTTATAAATTGCATAAACTATAAATCATAAAAATAACATTTTTAAAAGCACAAGATTTATGAAATTTCTCAATTTATCAATAGAAAATAGATTTGACACTGTTATACGATCCCACAATATTTCAGTCACCAAGAAGACATCTTTTTCAAGCTTCCTCTCTGGTTTTTCTCTTTCCACTTGCTGTTAGGGTCATTATCTCTCAAAGGGTTAACAATAATCTCCTTCACTCCTACACTAAATTCTCTCCCTGAGAAATCCTATCCAGTTTCATTGGCTTAAAATACCATTTACATACTCATGAACTAATTTTTTTTTTCAATCCCAGTCTCTCTTCTGAGCTTTAGATCCCAATTTCCACTGACAAACTGGACAAAATCAGTACGTTCTCATACATTCCCAAGCTGTCCTTTATCTTCTATACTGTAATTGTCCTCATCATTCCTCTAGCTAGCAAAGTGGGCACCTCAATTTTACTTCTTCTGTACCTCATATTCAATCTTCATTACTTATGGAGTTACTTGATAATATTTGTTTTCATAAATGAAGATACCCATTTGCTACCCCCAATCAATTCAAATCTCTCTCTCAGGATAGAGACCATGGCTTTGGAAAAGTCCCCTAAATGATTCCAATGTCAAAGTTGAATAATTCTGCTTTAATCCAGTAAATCTTTGGGTTTTTTTTAATTAAAAAATTTAATGTTTATTTTTGAGAGAGAGAGAGAGAGAGAGAGAGAGAGAGAGAGAGAGAGAGAGAGAGAAAGAAAGAGAGAGAGAGAGAAAGAAATCACACAAATAGGAGAGGGGCAAAGAGAAAAAGACAGAGACACAGGATCTGAAGCAGGCTCCAGGCTCTGAGCTGTCTGCACAGAGCCAGACACGGGGCTCAAACACACAAGCTGTGAGATCATGGCCTGAGCCAAAGTCGAGGCTTAACCAACTGAGCCACCCAGGTGCCCCAATCCAATAAGTTTTTGAATGCCATCAATTCTATCTACTGACAACTTCCCTCATCTGCCTCTTCCTTTCTCTCCTCAATGCTACTTCCCCACTTTGGCCCTATCATCTCTTACATGAATTATTCTGTACTTTTCTTACTATTTACATCACCTTCGACATCTCCTCCAAGCCTGCTGTAACAATGGGAAACCATGAGAGAGTCGGGTATTGTTTTGCTTTTGCTATTTAGTTTTGTTGACTCAATCATTACTGTGTGTTAATCTGAACCTCAGGTACTATAGTAGCATAGGGATTAAAGTACAGAAACAATGAAAGACGTTGATGACAAAAAAAAAAAAAAAAAAAAAAAAAAGCAAACAAAAAACAAAACCAGATTTGGAAATGGGAAAGACTTTAGGTTTGGGGGAGTAGAGGAGGTCTGGAAAAGCATAAATTTATAGGTCAATTTATAGTCTAGGATAATGGTGACCCCCTTACATAAAATAAAAAGTGCACAGTAGGAGGAAAGTTTATAGGATGAAGAATTCAGTCATGGGTATACTGGCTAAGATGCCCAGGAAGAGGCAATTTGTTGCTTGATTTAAAGACTTTGCAGTAAAACAGAGGTGATGGTTGAAGTTATGGAAGACACTTAGGTTGTAAACAAGGGAAAATTGGAAGTGCAGCAAAGAATAAAGGAAAAGACCCACATTTTGGAATTGTATGACAAAGAAGAGCCAAAACAGAAGTTTAAAATGGGGCAAGCAGATGTTCATTTGGTTCCCCAAACAACTAGGTTTTGGTAGTCATTAGTGCTGTTCTGCAAATATTTCCAGTTTTACTCCAGGCACTGTTCCCAACTGAAATTAGACTCAGCTATCTAACTAACTTTAGCCACTGAAATGTGAGTATCAATAATGTATGTCTCTCTAGGTCACTTGCACCTGGATTAGGAAGCACAAGGTAGACACTCCCTCTGTCAGCCTGGGTGCCTGGATGATTATTGTGAGCAGAGCCCCCAGCCAAGCCGTAATGAACATGCAGCATGAAGGAGAATAACTGGTTAATTCAAACTACTAAGATTTGGGAGTTATTTGTTAATGCAGCAGAACCTAGCCCATCTTTCTTACTATGAGGAAAACGATACTTAGAAAGCATAAAAAAAGTTTACATTGTTGATAAAAAAAAAGTCAATCCAGAATTCTAACTTCTATCATGAAACTTCAAAGTCCTTTCTTATTTCTGCTACCTCCTCAGAAAAACAAAAAATCTTCATTGAAATGAAATGTTTCATAGAAGCCAAACAGAAAGAAGATGGTGGGGAGGAGTGATGGTGAGACACTAAGAAATCATTTTAAAAAACAAACTGTAATTTTAGTAGAATACTTATGGCAAAACTACAAAATGTAAGTAATTTACAAAATAGTGGGAGTTGGAGAAAAAAGGGTGAGGGGCATAAACTGTTCTTCAGAAGTTTTTTTGTGGAAGAAAGAAAGGCAAGTATGAGGTGTTATTAGGTTGGTTTGTGGGTGTGCTTGTTCCCTTGATCATTTTAAGGATAAAGAACATTAAGGAGATTTGTTAAAAGAAGGAGTAAGGGGTTAGGGAGGAAAATATTAAATATGTAAGAAGGAACTCATACTTAATAGAACAAAGAATAGAGGTTTGGATGGAGGACAGAATTCACAGCCCAATTAGGAGTATAAATGGTCTATGTCTCATAAACTACCAGGTAGCTTTTCCTAACTTGTGAGTTATGTGTCTATAAAGAGAAAGAGTTAAGAAGCACTAATACACACAAATTATTGCTAAATAACTATCACTGTCTGTCAACCTATAAATAAATTGAGGCTCACTTAAAGCTGTAGCCACTCATTCTATGCCTGCCTGAGGGTATATACAGAGGGCATCCAGTCCCTCCCCAGTCTGCTGTCTTTCAAAATATATAGAAGCTCCTGTCCCACTGCCTTCTCCCTTGCCATTACCATTGGAACTTCTCTCTCTTCTCTTATTGTGTTGGGTTAGAAAGTACAACTTTTGGAAAACCACCAACATAGTAAAATAGGGAGTGAGTGCCAGCATCCTACATCGTGAACATAAAGAATTCTAGGTGATTTTTCACTGCTTAACAGTCACTGAAGTGTTTTGTTAGTCTGTTTTTACATTTAGTGATCCCAAATATCAGAGATATACTGGTGAGGAAGAGGAAGATGCTATCTTTGACTTAGCCGGGCCCACAGATTAATGCTATTTAGACCACAGAAATGATGTAGCCATTGGTTGGTTACCTTCTCAGCTATAGGTTTGAGGAGGGAATTGGACATTCAAGTAGATGAGGAAAATATAGACATTCTGTCTGTTGACAAACGGTGATTCTGGAGAAATGGCTCCTTGTTAGAAAACAGAATGAAGTAAAAAAAAAAAAAAAAAAAAAAAAAAAAAAAAAAACGAAAAACATTAACAAGCAAGGCATGAGGGGAAAAGTCACTGAACAAGGCAAAGTAAATCACCTTGTCTGTGGCATACTCAGAAACACTATGAAAAACATTACAGATAACAAAACATTAAATATATTTTTGGCAGTCTCAATTGAATTCATGAATCACAAAATGAAAAAGAAAACTGATTAAAAACAAAACTGGAAAACAGGATGACATGCAAAGGGAGAGAGGTGAGATTATGAAAGACTGCAGTTAAATCAGTACTAAACATCAGATTAAAGATGCACTGGAGGATTTAAAATGTGTCGTACGATTCAGGATGAGTTCTCCTTGAGTACAAGGGACCTATTACAAGGAACATGTCATGGTACAGAGTAGTGAATAAAAAATAAGGACATAGAAAAATTATACAGTAATAAATAATTCCATCAATAAACTTGATAATTTTAAAATCTAAAAACATTAAACTATTTCATAAAAATCAAAAAATTACAGGTGGAAATAGTGGCAAATAGAGGATTCTAATGAGTGGGAAGATGGTGGCTAGGACGCTGAGCTCACCACATCCTGCTGATCATTTAGATTCCACCCACACCTGCCTAAATAGCCCAGAAAACCACCAGAAGACTACCAGAACAGAGTCTCCGGAGCCAAGCGCAGACGAGAGGCCCATGGAAGAGGGTAGGAAGGGCAGCGAGGCGGTGCGCGCTCCACAGACTGGCGGGAGAGAGCCGGGGCAGAGGGGCAGCCTGCCGGCCAAGCAGAGCCCCCGAGTCTGGCTTGCAAAAGCAAAGGGGCCGGACGGAGTGTGTTCTGACATCAAGCGGGACTTGACATCTAGAAGGTTATTATAAGCCAACAGCTCTGCTCAAAGAACAGGAGGGCTGGAGGACAATGGGAGGGAGAGTTGTTGAGCCCCGGATGACAGAACCCAGCTTGGCAGGGAACAAAGGCACTCACCAGTGCCATCTCCCTCGCCCATCCCCCAGCCAAAATCCTAAAGGGAACCGGTTCCTGCCAGGGAACTTGCTTGCCCGCAAACACCCAATGCTGTGCTTCTGCGGATCCATCCCTCCAGGCAGGTCTGACTCCCTCCTGGTGCCACAGGGCCCCTCCCAAAGTGGATCTCTGAAGGAAAAGCGAGCTGAGCCTGCCCCTCCCACCCCTGGGCACCTTGCCAATCCACCCCAGCTAATACGCCAGATCCCCAGCACCACAAGCCTGGCAGTGTGCAAGTAGCCCAGACGGGCCACGCCACCCACAGTGAATCCCACCCCTAGGAGAGGAAAAGAGAAGGAACACAACAGTCTGACTGTGGCCCCAGCGGTGGGCTGGGGGCAGACATCAGGTCTGACTGTGGCCCCGCCCACCAACACAAGTTATTCAAGACAGCACAGGGGAAGTGCCCCACAGTCCCACACCACTCCAGGGACTATCCAAAATGACGAAAATGAAGAATTCCCCTCAAAAAAAGTCCCAGAAATAACGACAGCTAATGAACTGATCAAAAATTATTTAAACAATATAACAAAGTGAATTTAGAATAATGGTCATAAAATTAATCACTGGGCTTGAAAACAGTATAAACAGCAGCAGAGAATCTATTGCTACAGAGATCAAGGGACTAAGAAACAGCCAGGAGAAGCTAAAAAATGCTATTAATGATCTGCAAAATAAAGTAGAGACAACCACGGCTCAGATTGAAGAGGCAGAGGAGAAATAGGTGAACTAGAAGATAAAATTATGGAAAAAGAAGCTGAGAAAAAGAGAAAAAAAAAAAACCCAGCAGTACGAGGGGAAAATTAGAGAAGTGATGCACTAAAGAGAAATAATATACACATAATTGGTATTCCAGAGGAGGAAGAGAGAGGGAAATGTGCTGAAGGTGTAACTTGAAGAAATCATAGCTGAGAACTTCCCGGATCTGGGGAAGGAAAAAGGCATTGAAATCCAAGAGGAACAGAGAACTCCCTTCAGACGTAACTTGGATCGATCTTCTGCACAACATATCATAGTGAAACTGGCAAAATACAAGGATAAAGAGAAAATTCTGAAAGCAGCGAGGGATAAACATGCTCTAACATATAAAGGGAGACCTATAAGACTCATGACCGATCTCTCTACTGAAACTTGGCAGGCCAGAAAGGAATGGCAGGAGATCTTCAATGTGATGAACAGAAAAAACATGCAGCCGAGAATCCTTTATCCAGCAAGTCTGTCATTTAGGATAGAAGGAGAGATAAAGGTCTTCCCAAACAAATAAAAACTGAAGGAATTCGTCACCACTAAACCAGCCCTACAAGAGATCCTAAGGGGGATCCTGTGAGACAAAGTACCAGAGACGTCAGTATAAGCATGAAACCTACAGACATCACAATGACTCTAAACCCATATCTTTCTATAATAACATTTAATGTAAATGGACTAAATGCGCCAACCAAAACACATAGGGTATCAGAATGGATAAAAAAACAAGACCCATCTATTTGCTGTCTACAAGAGACTCATTTTAGACCTAAAAACACCTTCAGATTGAGAGCAAGGAGATGGAGAACTATTTATCATGCCAAAAGAAAGCTTGGAAGCTTGAGTAGCCATACTTATATCAGACAAACTAGACTTTAAAAGCTGTAACAAGAGATGAAGGGCATTATATAATCATCACAGGGTCTATCCATCAGGAAGAGCTAACAATTATAAATGTCTATGCACCGAATACAGGAGCCCCCAAATATATAAAACAATTACTCACAAACATAAGCAAGCCTATTGATAAGAATGTGGTAATTGCAGGGGACTTTAACACTCCACTTACAGAAATGGATAGATCATCTGGACACACAGTCAATAAGAAACAAGGGCCCTGAATGATACATTGGATCAGATGGACTTGACAGATATATTTAGAATTCTGCATCCCAAAGCAACAGAATATACTTTCCTCTCGAGTGCACATGGAACACTCTCCAAGATAGACCACATACTGGGTCACAAAACAGCCCTTCACAAGTATACAAGAATTGAAATCATACCATGCATATTTTCAGACAATGCTATGAAGCTTGAAATCAACCACAGGAAAAAGTCTGGAAAACCTCCAAAAGCATGGAGGTTAAAGAACACCCTACTAAAGAACGAGTGGGTCAACCAGGCAATTAGGGAAGAAATTTAAAAATATATGGAAACAAACAAAAATGAAAATACAACAATCCAAACACTTTGGGATGCAGCAAAGGCAGTCCTGAGAGGAAAATACATTGCAATCCAGGCCTATCTCAAGAAACAAGAAAAATCCCAAATACAAAATCTAACAGAACACCTAAAGGAAATAGAAACAGAACAGCAAAGGCAGCCTAAACCCAGCAGAAGAAGAGAAATAATAAAGATCAGAGCAGAAATAATGTAGAATCTAAAAAAACAGAGCAGATCAACGAAACCAAGAGTTGGTTTTTTGAAAAAATAAACAAAAGCGATAAACCTCTAGCCAGGCTTCTCAAAAAGAAAAGGGAGATGACCCAAATTGATAAAATCATGAAAGAAAATGAAATTATTACAACCAATCCTTCAGAGATACAAACAATTATCAGGGAATACTATGAAAAATTATATGCCAACAAACTGGACAACCTGGAAGAAATGGACAAATTCCTAAACACCCACACACTTCCAAAACTCAATCAGGAGGAAATAGAAAGCTTGAACAGACCCATAACCAGTGAAGAAATTGAATCAGTCATCAAAAATCTCCCAACAAATAAGAGTCCAGGACCAGATGGCTTCCCAGGGGAGTTCTATCAGACGTTTTTTTTTAATTTTTTTTTCAACGTTTTTATTTATTTTTGGGACAGAGAGAGACAGAGCTTGAACGGGGGAGGGGCAGAGAGAGAGGGAGACAGAATCAGAAACAGGCTCCAGGCTCCGAGCCATCAGCCCAGAGCCTGACACGGGGCTCAAACTCACGGGCCGCGAGATCGTGACCTGGCTGAAGTCGGACGCTTAACCGACTGTGCCACCCAGGTGCCCCTCTACCAGACATTTAAAGCAGAGATAATACCTATCCTTCTCAAGCTGTTCCAAAAAATAGAAAGGGAAGGAAAACTTCCAGACTCATTCTATGAAGCCAGTATTACTTTGATTCCTAAACCAAAGACCCATTAAAAAAAGAGAACTACAGGCAAATATCCCTGATGAATATGGATGCAAAAATTCTCAATAAGATACTAGCAAATCGAATTCAACAGCATATAAAAAGAATTATTCACCATGATCAAGTGGGATTCATTCCTGGGATGCAGGGATGGTTCAACATTCGCAAATCAGTCAACGTGATACATCACATTAATAAAAGAACCATATGATCCTGTCAATCGATGCAGAAAAGGCCTTTGACAAAATCCAGCACCCTTTCTTAATAAAAACCCTTGAGAAAGTCGGGATAGAAGGAACATACTTAAAGATCATAAAAGCCATTTATGAAAAGCCCACAGCTAACATCATCCTCAATGGGGAAAAACAGAGCTTTTTCCCTGAGATCAGGAACATGACAGGGATGTCCACTCTCACCGCTGTTGTTTAACATAGTATTGGAAGTTCTAGCGTCAGCAATCAGACAACCAAAGGAAATCAAAGGCATCAAAATTGGCAAAGATGAAGTCAAGCTTTCCCTTTTTGCAGATGACATGACATTATACATGGAAAATCCAATAGACTCCACCACAAGTCTGCTAGAACTGATACATGAATTTAGCAAAGTTGCAGGATACAAAATCAATGTACAGAAATCAGTTGCATTCTTATACACTAATAATGAAGCAACAGAAAGACAAATAAAGAAACTGATCCCATTCACAACTGCACCAAGAAGCATAAAATACCTAGGGATAAATCTAACCAAAGATGTAAAAGATCTGTATGCTGAAAACTATAAAAAGCTTATGAAGGAAATTGAAGATATAAAGAAATGGAAAAACATTCCATGCTCATGGATCAGAAGAATAGTCAAAATGTCAATACCACCCAAAGCCATCTACACATTCAATGCAATCCCAATCAAAATCGCACCAGCATTCTTCTCGAAAATAGAACAAGCAATCCTAAAATTCATATGGAACCACAAAAGGCCCCAAAATAGCCAAAGTAATTTTGAAGAAGACCAAAGCAGGAGACATAACAATCCCAGACTTTAGCCTCTACTACAAAGCTGTCATCATCAAGACAGCATGGTATTGGCATAAAAAGAGACACATAGACCAATGGTATAGACTAGAAACCCCAGAATTAGACCCACAAACATATGGCCAACTAATCTTTGACAAAGCAGGAAAGAACATCCAATGGAAAAAAGACAGTCTCTTTAACAAATGGTGCTGGGAGAACTGGACAGCAACATGCAGAAGGTTGAAACTAGACCACTTTCTCACACCATTCACAAAAATAAACTCAAGATGGATAAAGGACCTGAATGTGAGACAGGAAACCATCAAAACCTTAGAGGAGAAAGCAGGAAAAGACTTCCCTGACCTCAGCCGTAGCAATCTCTTACTCGACACATCCCCAAAGGCAAGGGAATTAAAAGCAAAAATGAACTACTGGGACCTTATGAAGATAAAAAGCTTCTGCACAGCAAAGGAAACAACCAACAAAACTAAAAGGCAACCAACGGAATGGGAAAAGATATTTGCAAATGACATATCGGACAAAGGGCTAGTGTCCAAAATCTATAAAGAGCTCACCAAACTCCACACCCGAAAAACAAATAACCCAGTGAAGAAATGGGCAGAAAACATGAATAGACACTTCTCTAAAGAAGACATCCGGATGGCCAACAGGCACATGAAAAGATGTTCAGTGTCGCTCCTTATCAGGGAAATACAAATCAAAACCACACTCAGATATCACCTCACGCCAGTCAGAGTGGCCAAAATGAATAAATCAGGAGACTATAGATGCTGGCGAGGAGGTGGAGGAACGGGAACCCTCTTGCACTGTTGGTGGGAATGGAAACTGGTACAGCCGCTCTGGAAAGCAGTGTGGAGGTTCCTCAGAAAATTAAAAATAGACCTACCCCATGACCCAGAAATAGCATTGCTAGGAATTTACCCAAGGGATACAGGAGTACTGATGCATAGGGGCACTTGTACCCCAATGTTTATAGCAGCACTCTCAACAACAGCCAAATTATGGAAAGAGCCTAAATGTCCATCAACTGATGAATGGATAAAGAAATTGTGGTTTATATACACAATGGAGTACTATGTGGCAATGAGAAAGAATGAAATATGGCCCTTTGTAGCAACGTGGATGGAACTGGAGAGTGTGATGCTAAGTGAAATAAGCCATACAGGGAAAGACCGATACCATATGTTTTCACTCTTATGTGGATCCTGAGAAACTTAACAGAAACCCATGGGGGAGGGGAAGAAAAAAAAGATTAGAGCAGGAGAGAGCCAAAGCATGAGACCCTTAAAAACTGAGAACAAACTGAGGGTTGATGGGGGGGGTGGGAGGGAGGGGAGGGTGTGTGATGGGTATTGAGGAGCACACCTTTTGGGATGAGCACTGGGTGTTGTATGGAAACCAATTTGACAATAAGTTTCATATATTGAAAATAAAAATAAAAAATAAAATTAAAAAAAAAAAAAGAGGATTCTAATGAGTGGAGCGCCTGGGTAGCTCAGTCAAGCGTCAGACTCTTGATTTCGGCTTGGGTCATGATCTCCAGTTCATGAGAGGGAGCCCCACGTGGGGCTTTGTGTTGACAGCACAGAGTCTGCCTGGAATCTCTCCCCTGTCTGTCCCTTCCCCACTCATGGGCCCACACACACACTCTTTCTCTCTCATTAAATAAACATAAAAAAAAAAGATTCTAATGAGTGAAAGAGTTTTCAAAGACTAGTAGAAAAATTGGTCATTGTTTGAAAGAAAGGAAAGGCAGTCATTAATGGAACAAGATAGTAATAAAGAACTTCCTAATTTATAAGAGGAAAAATTAAACCAAAATATAATCAAAGTGGCAAAAATAAAGTTACAAAAAGGGACAATGTAAGACAAATAGGAAAGACGGAAGATACTACATCAAGACTATCAGTCATTACGCTAAATGTGAACTGAATTTGCTTAGAAAAGGTAGGTTATAGATAAGTCAGAATCAAAGCACAGCTATAGGCTATTTACCTGAAACTACTTCAAATGAAGCGATAAAGGAAGATTGAGTATAACGCGTGGATTCTGTCGCGCGCGCGCACACACACACAAAGAACAGAGCAAGGGCACTGTTAATACCACACCAGGTGACATTTTAGGTTAAAGACACAATATAGGATAAAGAGGAACACTTAATGATACAAAGTCACATATAAAGGAAATATCACAGACCTAAGTGCACATGTACCACATATCGTCACAATTAAATATATAAAGAATAGAAATGCAGGGCAGGATTTATAAAATTGCAATGTAGTATAATGTGAGGTTTCCCTACGCCTCTGAATTACTCAAAGGCTATAAGTTAAAAAATTTACACTGAATTAGGCATATATTATAAATAAAAATAAATAAGAACCTAGAAAATTTGACTAATCCAGTCAATAAACCTGATTAATAGCTACATAGAACCTCACATCTAACAGAAAATGCATAATTTTTGGTTGCTCACGGAACATTTACAGAATAGTCTGTAATTTGGTCACAGAGAAAACTGTAATAATTGCTCAAAAGTTGGTATTTCACAGGTCTCTATGTCTGACCATAATCCACTGAGATTTGAAATAAATAATAAAATTTGACCTGAAAAAAATCCAGAAGTGAAAAAAAATCCAACAGTGTATCCTGTTACTCATATATATTTAAGTTCAATATAGGAAATAGGTGTTGTTTCAATTACATACAGAAAGAATTATTTAGTGAATGGTATGATTGGCCACCACTCTAGAAGTGAAAATGGAAGTTATATAAATTTTCAGATATTTTTTTTAACATTTATTTATTTTTGAGACAGAGAGAGAACATGAACAGGGGAGGGGCAGAGGGAGAGAGAGACACAATCTGAAACAGACTCCAGGCTCTGAGCGGTCAGCACAGAACCCTACGCCGGGCTCGAACTCACGGACCATGAGATCATGACCTGAGCCGATGTCGGACGCTTAACCGACCGAGCCACCCAGGCACCCCTCAGATATATGTTTTAATGTAAAGTACAAAATAAATTCCATACAAGAAAATATGAAGAGATTCTTACTCACTTGAAAGACCCGGAAAAATATAAAATATATAGAGCAACATTATCAAAAGCAAAGCCAATCCATAAATAATATATTTTGGAAAAAAAATTGGTAAAGCAGATAGCCATAATTAGTAATTAGATAGTTGACATAAACGTTTCTGATATTGCCGGGAAAGCAAACCAATGGAATATTGAAAACAATTCAGAAACAAGCACTCTTGATGGCCAAAAATATATGAAGAGCTCAGTCACAAATAAGGAAATACAAAAGATTGAAGAAATTAGAAGACTCAGAACATATATTGTTGGTGAAAAGGTAAGAAAATAGTATAGTGGGAATACGAGGCACTGGCCATTTTTGGAAATCAATGTAGCAGCACTTCATAAAATTAATTATTGGCATACCTTTTGACCCAGCAGTCTCATTCTTGGTAATGAATCTCCTAGAAAGCAAATCCCAAAGTATATAAAATGATTCAAAAGAGAATGGTTAAATAATGCCGGCTTATCTGTAGGGAATAATATGCAGCTATTAAAAAGAATGAATGTGAACTATAGGAATTCGTCTATGAGGAATTTCTGGAAAGTATCGTCAAGAAAAAAAAATACAGAAAAACGTAAACATACCACTTTTTAGAAAATGAACAAGAACAACGGAAACCCTGGACATAGAGAAAAAGATAGAAGGATGCATTCCAAATGTTAACATGTATTTTTGTGTGGAGGTAGGGAGGGGCTGATGGATTAAATACACTGAACATTCCTTCTTTCATAGCCAGTGAGGATCACGAAACAATGAGTCGGTAATCCAATTCGATCATTTTTTTTTTTTTTGTCAAAATGTAGGCAATACACCTGCATACATTTAAAACAGGCTGCTCAAAACCAGTTGCAGAGTTTCATTTATAAACCAGAGTATTTCATCTTCATGAGGAGACATTTCTTAAAAGACAAGGATTTACTTTCAAAAGTCCTAGCACATCCTCTATTGGTCTGGAAAATTAAGTGGGCAGGGAGTGAGTTTTTTGTTCTAGAGACTAAAACTGAAATCCTTTATTGTTTATTCTTTTTTTTTTCTTTTTGTCTGACTCCTTGTCCTTTACTCTCCCTCAGGATGAAATTAATGGTCAGATGCACCTGTCCATCTCACCCAGTTGGTTAATTTAGAAGTGAAAGTCACTGATTCAGCAACACTGTGATTCCCGCAGTTCTAGAACGATAGCAATAATTCCAATTAAAACTCTACCTATTCCTGGATGCATAAACCCCTTTTTAAAAGACAATTAATGCTTCTTCGTGTCATCTCTGGGTTTTCAGTATCGTTGATAATAGCTCCGCTTTGAATCATTTATTCTATGAAAAAGCAGAAATAGGAAGAAGAAAAAAGCCTGTCATTTGTTTCTCTAGAGAGAAATTGCTTGGAAAGCTGTCAAATATTCTTTAGGCTATTTAGATTAAGAAGGGTAGATTTTACAGGAAATGAAGGTGAGGCGACAGATGAGGGTGGGAAATTCACCGTGATTTTTTTTTTTTTTTACATTAGGGTGCACAGTGCATTGATGATACGTATTTGTATGTAGGCATGAAAACCCTTATGCATTTGTAGGAATTTGGAAATGCACATGCTTTAAGTATAAAAATCTCCAGAATGAAATCAACTAATATTTTAGTAGCTTACAGCAATTGTAGGCTCCCTTGAGTGAACATACCACTCAATAGATCTTGAGTCATCTTGATTTACAAGTATAGTTAGACAGTAAATAGTATCTCAAGCTTTCTTACAAAGAAAATAGACTCTTCGTGCTTCAGATCTATCTATACCTAAGAATTAGGTTGTCTTAAACAGGGAGAGATTCTTGGTTACTTTCTTGAAGGTAATTATTTTTATCCAGACTGAAACCAACCAACAAGATAGTTTACTCTTTTCATATTTACTAATAAGTCTTTCTCTTATTTTGTTCATGATGTGTTGGATTTCTAGCTCTTGTAAGAATCTATGGTTAGAGTTTATTTTCTTATCCTGTTGTCTTTTATTATGGAATTTTAAGCTATTTATTCTATAGTGTTCGATACGTCTAATCTTAATTGTGAAATTTCATTTCTTACAGTTTTACTATTCTTTCATGGTTTTTTTTTTGTTATGTGGACTGTAGTTTTTGTTTTTAGAGATTTGCATTCTTAAGGATTTTGAAATATGCATACTCTTGGATTTTTAAAACTTTTATGGGACACTAAGTTCTTTAGAAATATGCATTCTTTCAATACTGCCAATATAATTCTAGGTGTTTAGGGAATATTTATATCCCTTTATAATAGCCTCCCTTTTTATAATATGGACTTTAGCGTTTACAAGGACTGCTTTGGTATTCAAATTTTTAACTGATTTAAGTGTCATTTCAAAATCATTTCTTCTAGAACCCAGAATTTTTACTTTGATCTATCCTTTGGCTACAGAGTGTTTTAGGGTAATTTTCCCAGAAAAAATCCTGAAAGAATGCTTGCCTAAAGCTTCTGGGTATGGACTTCTTGTGGCACAATTCTTTCCCTCCCAGTCCTGTGGCTGCGGAGGTCTATTCTCCCTTGATATCTCAAATTGCAGGGAAATACAAAACTGATCTGTGTTCCTTTGTAGGAAATCTCCCAGAAATTTTTCCTACAAGATTTGATTTTCCTCAGAATTGAAAGAAAAAAAAATCATAGTGTGTGTGTTAAATCATGATTCCCTTTTTCCATCATTCTTCTCAGTTATGTTAGCATTTTTTAACATGTTTAGGTTTCTTTTATTCAGAAATATTTGTCTTTCATTATATCTGTTATTATTTCCTCTATTTGTCCTTTCAGTGGTTTCAAACATCCCTAAACACCACAAACTAAACACAGACACGTAGGGATACTCAGTTTAATCACAGAAATTCACTTAGAATAATTTAATGTACAAATCCTGTTGTCAATATTAGCATCTGTTTCATCCCCAGAACTGGTATCCTGTCTGCCACAGTATGAATACATTGAATGTCTAGATTCTTTCTGGCCAAACTCCAGGTTTGAGCCCAAGTTCCTCACTGATTGTCAACTAGCTCAGGTGGATGGTTTCCCCGTGTAGCTTGTGAATGCTGTCTGTACCTGGTGCACTGACTTTGATCATAGCTACAAAGAACTAGTATTTCTTTGTCTTGGACCTTAACTCTAGTCCCAGTACGTCTTCATTATTTTGTCATATCCTTCAACTTTTTCTGGCTATAAAATTAGCATCCCCCAAACTCACTTCCATAGAAGAAAGGATCATACACGAAATGTCTATATAATTTAGATCACCGATTAGTTATAAGCTATGAAAGAAAACATACGTAGACATAGGAGATACACGGTATAAGACTGCCATAGGTCTTGTTACACTACTCTGAATACCAGGTTGTAAATTGCAGGTATAACGTTGATGCTTTTTTCTAGGTGATATGTCAAAAAAGATAAACAAAATTTTCCAACTTTGTCTACCCTTCTCTCAACCATGTAGTGATAAAAAGCTGAAGCTATGTAACAATCATGTCTTCTTCCTCAGACAGAAAAGAGTGCCTGCAAACTTTGAAACTGGATGAAATGCACCTTGCTCAATATCTTACCCTTAACGTGCAGGCAGTTCCATCAGAACTCCAGGCACTGTGGTGAGATACCAGGTAATACCATACGCTCACTGTCGTGGCTCCCTATTTCAACCATGCTATGCCTGAAAACAACAGCCTCTTTATTCTAGGGACTCTGTTTCACCCAAAAACTCAGTTTCACCTCCAAATTGCTCATTTTGTAAACTCCTTGAGGATGGGCACTTCATCTTTAGTATCTTCAATATATATGTATTGCTCAATAGAAAGCAAATGAGAGAGGAGAGGGGAGGGGATGAAGAGAAGGAAGGAAGGGAGGGAGGGAGGGAGGGAGGGAGGGAGGGAGGGGAAAAAGAAGAAACAGTCATTGATCCAGATTCATACCTATTTGCATTCTGTAGCCATCTTCACTATATCAAAAGTGAAATCCTCAGTTGAAGTAAATTAAAGTTTAAACTATAGTGAAAAGTTCTTCTCACAAACATGTCCAAAGCAGGTGCATACTCTCTCTTTGTAACTTTGCTTGGTTCCCTGGAGATATACCTCTTAAGAAACATACCTCTCTCCAGAGTCTGAATAGACCTGGCGCCTCTTCCCCAAGCCCAGTATAGGAGGCCCCAACTATTCTGGTTGCTGTCATCACCCTCAAGACCATTGCTGTTCTATTTTAACCTCAGTCCTTTCAAGCACTTTGGAATTTGAGATAACCACACAGGTCCCTGATGTACTGAAAACTGCCCAAAGTCTACTTTCTCTTTTGTTCTTACTCCTTGGCTGACTGAGAACATTGTATCCAGCCCGTCTCCTTGTTTCCCCCATGAGATTTGAGATGGCTTGTCAAAGAAAAACAACAGTGAAGAGAATAATTAATGATCCTTTGATGCCTGCCAGCTCTGAAGAGGTACTTACCTGTGGGCTTTTGAGTGTTCCATAATTACTTGACAGTACTAACTGCTTGTTCACCTTGCCAAGTTTCCACATTTCCTTCGCGTTACTGTCGATGGTATAAATATGTGCTAGGTCCCCACTGCACTATAGTTCAATCTATTCAGGTAATTCTCCATTAAAATGATCCCAGTACATGTACAGTGAGCTTCAAGAAATGTGTAATCGTGGTGGCATGCCAAATACTTTCTCTGAGAGGTTTGAGATAACCGTAGACAGCCGGTGAGATGTTTTTCTTTCTTACGCTTCAACACACAAAGGAATTTAGGAAACTTCTCCCTTGAACAGACTTCAGCTTTTCTTTCAGAGAAATTCTGAGTTCTTTCATCTCAGTTTGCTAAGGGCTGGGTCACTGAGGAGGAAATAAGTCAGTCTGTGTTCTACTAAACATGGCTACTACTTTCTGAAAGACGAACAAGAATACATAAAAAAAATAAATGGGGGTTCAACGGGGACAAGTATGAATTGGTATAAGTATACCAAAGCTTCTTGATCTCTCAGGAGTTCTCAATACACCCTATGCTTTGCTCTAGCCCTGACTTGTGAGTACAGGTTAACATCAACAGAACCAGAGGTCAAGTGGTCAAGAGGGATGGAGAGGCAGATGGAAAGAATAGCATTTCTACTGTCAAGTGACTATTATTTGGACAAATTAAAAGGCCAAAGAAAATCACCATGAAATTTTATTTTACTTGAAAAAATGATAAATTTTTTCCATAAAACTAATCATTTTTCTCAGTTTTTATATCTAAAGACATGTTGCTAAGTATCTTTTTTTCTTGAGATACTGTTTTTGTGAGCATACAAGTTTTTATCCGAAGTTCTGTTTTAAGAAGTTCAGAAGCTCCTCTGTATCCCTATTCACCTTCCAATATGAGAGGATCAAAGGCCTCACCTTATAAAATCAAACAACGGGACGGGTGGATAAGAAGTTAAAGGGCTTGTCTTGAGATAAATCACCCTGGGAAGATGTTTCCCAATTTCCAAAGCCCTTTGGGAAAATTACGGCCCACAGTACCACCATGTATTTAGGGTTGTCATGGATCACTGTGCAACTGTGTGCTATGCAGCTCTAAGAAGCTTCCACACTTAGACTGCAAGGTGATGTCTACACTGTGGCCTCAAACCCATATTTATTATATAAACCTGAAAGAAATAGTTTTCATTCTAGGGGAATTGAATTTTTTGAAAAATTTATTCAGAATGCCACTCAACTGTTCTGTTGGAAGGGTAGGTGGGGAATCCTCTAGGCCCACCCATTCTTAGGTCCCTAGAAGGGTTTTTAGGTCTCTGCGAGAAATAGTACAAAAGTGGAGCTTTAAGGAAAAAGGTCTGTATAAGAAAAAGACCCATTTTACAAGATTAGTTGAAACCAGGGAAGGCGGTGTAATAGAAAAATAAACTACTTCAAATTTAGCCATGGGTGACAAGGCCCTGGGTTCAGTCACAACTGTTCTAGAAGTGGGACTAGATAAATGAGAGGTGTATGAGCCTCTTTTGAGCCACGGACTCTCTGGGAGTCTGAAAAAAAGGTTATAGGGCCTTTCCCTCTACCTTGACAAAGCCATAATTAAACTTTCCATGTTCAAGGATGAAGCACTCGATAAGCATAAGGTCATTCCAGACCTCAATGTTATTTTACATTTTTTAACACCTTAAGTCATTTTAAAGTCTAACAAGAAAAGTTAACTCTACAGTATGTTTGCTTCCTGAATGGGTCAGTTGCTTCCCTCTGCTTTTAGATGCAGAATAAGCAGAATATTCTGCTTATAGATGCAGAATAAGATTACATCCCCAGCCCTAAATAGCATTATGGCAAAGTTTGTTACCTTAAAAAAAAAAAAAAGACTGGTTGTTATGAGTATTCCCCTCCCCTGGAAATAGGCTCTACAAAGTGAGTCCTTCTGAAGTGACACTAGACCACAATGTGCATGAAGACAGTTCTGCCCATCAGAAGACACTACCTGCAGGTCTACAGTTGTGTGTTTTTTTTCCCAGAACCCCTAGCAGAGCCCTTGCTCACCCATAGCACATGAGAATTACAGAAAGCAGTAGCAGTTGAGGAAATTTATGGATAATGCAAAGAAAGAAAAACTACATAAGATCTCTACAAAATCTATTTCTTTGCCTATTTAAGAATATTTGGTCTATTATTTTTAAATATGTTATCTACATATGTCAATACACCTAGAAAATTTCAATACACCAAAACGGGGGTTATTTCCTGGGAGTGAGGATGCAACCAGTGGGCAGAAGTCCTTTGCTATGAACATAATTTCTGTAGGTGGGTCCTCACCACCTACACACTGCTTTGGTAGAGTAGGAATCGTGAGAGAGTTAATGCTGATATCAAATGTAATCCCTAGACTTTGCCCTCCTTGGGAGGAGGCCCTGCGATTTTAGGACCCTGGCCACTTTCCAAAGTAAAATAAGTACTCGATGGAAGTTTGCTGAATGAATGAATCAACCAAGCAATTAACCGATGGTTCCTAAATTGCAGCTACAGGCCAACTCCACCCAAATTTCTTTCTTGCTTCATGACAACCAGGTAAATCAGAATTCATATTTTTGTCTGTTATGCATAAGCTGTAGGATTTGGGGCAAATTCTTAAGTTTTTTGAGTTTCAATTTCCTCCATTGTAAAACAGGGATGATCTTTCTTTTGCATAGTTGCTGTTGAAGTTAAATACAATAATATCCACAGAGCATCTATCTAGCTCAGGGCCAAGTGAATGGCAGGTACCACTATAGTTAATACCTTTTATTTTTTAGGTTTATTTGAGAGAGCACAAGCAGAGGAGGTAGAAAGAGGGAGGGAGGAAGAGAATCCCAAGCAGGCTCAGGGCTGTCTGCACAGAGCCCAACACAGGGCTTGAACTCATGAACACTTAAGATCATGACCTGAGCTGAAATCAAAATTAAGATGCTTAACCGACTGAGCCACCCAAGCTTAATTCTTTCAAGGTTTACTTTTTCACCCCCTCTTAATTTAAGTGATGTGCTAGGAATTGAACAAAATTCTGCAAATTATTCAGCTCCTGCTGGGTGATAAACTGTCCCAGGCTTGGATTGTACTCCCTTTGAGCACTTGCAGAAGTGGATGACAATAATTTAAAAGACAACACAGCTGAGCTGATTAATCATTTAGTGCCCTACACTGAATCACATGTTTCTTTGGCTTCCCTAAGGTGCTTGTATATTTCCCAATGCCCTTCATGTGACACTTAATACAACACATTTGCCCTTCAACAGGAAATTTCATTCAATCATAGCATTTTGAGAGGGACAAAAATAATGAAGTTGGGGAATGAATGCCATCCTCACATAAAGATCTAATTTCTTATAATTCCTTATTCTTTTAAACACAAGACAAACCCAAAATGAATTTTAGTCAGTTCCCATAAAAGCATTTTTTACTTTGAAAAGTCAACCACATATTTTCTAGAATGATAACCACCTTGTCTTTACAGGCTACCTGTTTTTTCTAAGTTTCTTAAAATTTTTAAGAAAAATATTAAGAAAAATAGCAACCTTTGGTCTAATCAGAACTATGTTGGTCCAAATACTGAATGCCTTCTTACAGTCTTTTTGAAACCTAATAGTCTGAAAGTCTAGACAGACATTTCAGTGATTAAACCATTCAGTCAATTCAGTTTTAAATCAATTAGGTATGACTAACCCATTCTGATATCGCCTAACTCAGCTTACTGCCTTGTCCAAACGTGGTAGGCACTAATAAATATTTATTGATTTGAGTTGTTCTTTGAAGTGAAATGTACTTAGGCTGAAACTAGAGCAAGTGATTTTGATAATGCATGTGAAATGCCTAATAGCTCCTATTAAGTTCTTTTCCAATTTATGTGCACCTTTCTCTGATTAGTGAGTTTCATTTGTTCCTGTTACATTGAGCTTGGATTTAGATGCAGATTGGCAAATTGCTTTCCCAATATCTATTACCTATTTTGTGTTAATAACTACTCATTGGGCTTTAAGTCATTTCCCCCTTCATCTTTGTTCTAAGCACCCCTCCTTTGTGAACTAGTATTATATATTATTTATAAATGACTTTAGGAAAAAAAATGCCATGGATGCCCATGAGAGAATTTTTCGTACCAGCAAGTATGATTAATAAGTGAGTTCACTTTGAAAGGGAACTCATTGTTTTCACTCCTACAAGACAATAACTCTAAGAATCAGATCTGATCAAATGATGATTAGATGAAATGTAGGATTCAGATTAACTGAAATTATTACTTCTGGGAATCTGATTTAGTACTTTTTAATTTTTAAATATGAAAGCATGATATCTAGGAGATCAATAAGTCTAAGGAAAGGATAAGATTAAGAGATCACCCAGTGTGTTCTTCTGTTAGCAAGGAAGGTTTTTTATATACAACCATTATACGATTATGAAGTTTATCAAAATAGCTACCTGTTGGATTATCCCTTTTGATCCTTTATATTTGCAATTCCAGTTAGCTACTACCAAATCACCAAGAGGCATACATTTCTATTATGTGATTGGCATTTAGTCACTGTAACCAAAACAAGATGTAAAATGTGTTTTTCTGTGTGACAAATATGGAATCGCTATCCAAAAACTGAGGTTAGAGTCGGCTTTACAAAAAGCAGTTCCAAAGGTGGGAAAATGTAGACTAATGTATATAAAACTCAGGTTAATTTCCTCACCCTCTTCCTGAACAATTACATAGAACACTACATGCATCCTCCTAGGATTCTCTAACTTCGTGATCACATATAAACAATGTTTTACTGAGACACAGAACCCTGTAACACTTCTATGATACGGTACTTAGATTTCTACAATTGGCACACTGCCCAAGAGCCCCACATTTAATGGCCCCTTAGTACCTGGGGCCAGTCGGGGCCAGCAGCGCCACCTAATTGGGGTGCCCCAAGCCCGGACAAGGACCCACATGGTCCTCAGTCCTGATTTCTAGGATGTTCTCTGGGCACCTGATGACCCACTACCGCCACACATGGCTTGACCAGATGCCCTGAGGAACTCAGTCAAGTGTATGGGATCATCCTTGTGGTAGGCCCAGATTCCAGCAGACAACATGCAAGCAGATCTCTCTGGTTCTCTGGCATTATGTTTCTTTCATGGGATCAGATGAGGTCAGCCCTCAGAAGAGTGCTGACATAGTCATCTGAGAGAAATTCAATCATGTCAGACTTAAGGCAAGACTTGAGTCATGGATGGAGGCTCATGTGTGACTCTGGTCATCCATATTTGGATCTCAACATTGCTTCTGGTTTCCATAACTGGGTATATAAGGGGGTGCCAGGCATCCCCAGGTGCTCCTGGCTGCTGGCACCCAGGGCAGCCCACCCCCTTTATAGCCTCCACACCAAGCTTCAGGCTCTCCTGTGGGTGGATGTACCTACCTGCTCCCAGGGCTTTTGAGACCTTTGTTCCACAATAGCAATAGGCCTTGCCAACCTATGTCCTCTCTTGCCTCTGATCCATGTGGTTGTTCTGTTTCACTACAGATGGTCCTACGTGGTGCTACAGAAGGGATAGACATTGCTTGCACAAATGAGAGTGTTGCACTCACTGTCCCTGCCCCATGGTCCTTACAAGTGGAGGTGTATGAGCAGCAATTCATGTTCTAGGAATGCAGCGATTGCAGCCTAAAGAGTGATTGGAAGATGTGTTGTTCTATGCTTACACTATAAAATTCTGACAAGTATTACATGATCAGGAAAACAAATTGCTCACATTTTCCTGCATGCACTAAGACTGCCTTTGTGGTTCTCATCAATGAAACCCAGCAACAACCCTTGTTTGGCAGCTACTAGAAGCCAGTATTCACAGTACAATGGATGATGCAGTTGCGTGTAGTCAACGTTAAGTAAATGGTAGTAGGTAACTGCAAAAGCAAGAAAATATACATTGCTTCAAACAGAAATACAAAAGAACTATGGGACTGTAAGAAATGACAGCATGGCCACCTTTTCCTCATGGTGGGAGGAAAGCATATTTGACAATAGAAAGATAGTGCCTGGGCACATCACATGTGCTAAATGGATAATATATATGAACTTTTCTATCCATAATTTTATATCAATAAACCCCTATACCTCATGAATGCCTATTTTCACCTTTAATACTGCATTTTTAAAATGAAACAGTCTCAATAGGCAGGGACCTATCAAAACAATATTTGGCCAAGGCCTCACATGCCCTAGCAGTGGCCCTGAGGTCTTAAATTTGGAGAAGATTTTCATCTATATCCTTATGCAATGCAAAAACTGCTAGCCAGTATTTGTCAAGTCTCATCAACGTCAAGTACACGGAGAGGAAACTTACCATAATCTCATAAATCAAACAGTTATAATTTGGGTCAGTGTCTTAGCTTGGGTTGCTTTGACAAAATACCATGGACTGGGCTGCTTAAACAACAGACGTTTATTTCTCACAGCTCCAGGGGCTGGGAAGTCCGAGATCAGGGTGCCAGCACAGTGGGGTTCTGGTAAGAACTCTTCTGCCTTGTAGCTGGCCCTCTTCTTTCTGTATCTTCACAGGGTCAGGGGCAAAGGAAAGGGAAAGGGAAAGAGCACTAGAGCAATCTCTCTGGTCTCCTCTTATAAGAACATTAATCCTGTGATGAGGGTCTCGCTTCTTAAGTTTTATTTGAATCAAAGTTAACATATAGTGCAATAATTGTTTCAGGAACAGAATTTCATGATTCATCACTTACATAGAACACCCAGTGCTCTTCCCAACAAGGGCCCTCCTCAATGCCCATCCCCCATTTAGTCCACCCCCCTACCCAACACCCCTCCAGCAACCCTTACCTTGTTCTCTGTATTTAAGTCCCTGAAGGTTTGCCTCCCTGTTTTTGTCTTACTTCTTCCCTTCCCCTATGTTTGTCTGTTTTGTATCTTAAATTCCACATGAGTGAAATATCTCCTTCTCTGACTTCACTTAGCATAACACACTCTAGTTCCATCCACGTTATTGCAAGTGGCAAGATTTCATTCTCATTGCCAATAATATTCCATTGTAGATATTTAACACATCTTTATCCATTCATCGATGAATGTACATTTGGGCTACTTCCATAATTTTGCTATTGTCCATGGTGCTGCTATAAACATTGGGGTGCATGAGTCAGCATTTTTGTATCCTTTGGATAGTCAGTAGTGCAATTGCTGGGTCGTGGGGTAGTTCTATTTTTATTTTTTTGAGGAATCTCCATACTGTTTTCCAGAGTGGCTGCACCAGTTTGCATTCCCACCAGCAGTGCAAAAGTGTTCCTCTTTCTCCACATCCTCCCCAACATCTGTTGTTGCTGGAGTTAATTTTAGTCATTCTGACAGGTGTGAGGTGGTATCTCATTGTGGTTTTGATTTTTATTTCCCTGATGAGTGATGTTGAGCATCTTTTCATGTTCTGTTAGCCATATGGATGTCTTTCAAAAAGGGTTCATGTCTTTTGCCCATTTCTTCACTGGGTGGGTTTTTTTGGGTGTTGATTTTGATAAGTTCTTTATGGATTTTGAATACTAACCCTTTATCTGATATCATTTGCAAATATCTTCTCTCATTCCATTGGTTGCATTTTAGTTTTGCCATTTCCTTTGCTGTACAGAAACGTTTTATCTTGATGAGGTCACAATGAGGTTCATTTTGGCTTTTATTTCCCTTGCCTCCAGAAACGTGTCTTGTAAGAAGGTGCTGTGGCCGAGGTAAAAGTGGTGGTTGCCTGTTTTCTCCTCTAGGATTTTGATGCTTTCCTGTCTTACATTTAGGTCTTTCATTCATTTTGAGTTCATTTTTGTGTATGGAGTAAGAAAGCGGTCCAGGTTCATTCTTCTGCATATTGTCGTCCAGTTTTCCCAACACCTTTGGCCAAAAAGACAGCCTTTTTTCCATTGGATGTTCTTTCCCGCTTTGTCAAATATTAGATGGCCATACATTTGTGGGTCCATTCTGGGTTCTCTATTCTGTTCCATTGATCTATATGTCTGTTTTGGGAAGGCCTCACTCTTATGACCTCATCTAAACTTAATTAGTCCCCAGAGGCTCCATCTCTAATTACCATCAAGTCAGGAGTTAGGGCTTCAACATATAAATGTGGGGAGGGGGCAGAATTTAGTCCATAGCAGTCAGTTCTCACTCATCAAAATTTTGTTCCTAACATTAAATCACAACCTATCTTTGCATTATGTCCTTATGCTGGGGAAGAAAAACTTTCCTCTACCCTCTTTTTCTTTTAAATTTCTTTTTAATGCTTATTTTTGAGAGCGCACGAGCAAGTGGGAGACACAGAATCCAAAGCAGGCTCCACACACTGAGCTGTCAGCACAGACCCTGATGTGGGGTTCAAACTCCCCTAAGTGCAAGATCTTGACCTGACCTGAAGTTGTATGCTTAACCAACTGAACCACCCAGGTGCCCCTCCTCTACCCTCTTGAGATAGGGCTTGCAAATTAAACTGACAGATTAGGTAGACAGTTTTTATTAATACTTTTGTGCACAGTTCACAGAAGAGTTGAAAGTCAAAGAAACTGACTCATTAGACTCAGGGGGCATATATGTCCTCTCAATAAAGGAAAGAGTTTGGATTTCAAGGCATGATAAACTGTAGGGAAATGACTAGGAAATAATGGGAAACTAATGGAATATAAGGGCTGTTTTGGTAAGGTCTTAATGCAAACTCGGCTGGGTGTCAGCTCCCTGACTTCAATGTTTAGATCTTCTTCCCTAGTATGGGGAGTGGGGGTAGGGGGAGAACCTTCCTCAAAGGGAATTTTATGTCCTGCTTTTAAGCAGATAACAACAGTGTGGAGAACTCTTCCTGCATCATTTGACTTCAGCTCAAAATACTCCTCATGCCAAAGTGTCATATTTTGGGGTGGCATATTCTGATCCCCTTCACCTACAATGGTGACCCTCAGCTCTCACTGTATGCCCCACAACCACCTGAGGTGTTTTAGGAGAGTTAAAGGACTAGGTTCATGCCTCAGTGATTTGGTTTCATTTGGTTTGAGTGGACCAGACATGGATCTATTTAGAAAGTTCTATGGGTGATCCTAATGTGCAGCAAAGTTCTAGCAGTTCCGAATAAGATCTGAGGATCATCTGATTTTATTTATTTATTTATATATATATATCTATCTATATATCTATATATATATAGATAGATAGATAGATATATAGATAGATATATATATCTCACAATGCTGAGGACCTACCCCAAGCTAATTAAATCAGAATTTCAAGAAACGAGGCCCCAGATTTGGTCATTTGGAATTTTACAAAATCTCAGCCTTCTCCTCAGTGAGTGCTGAGAACCACCACTCTGGAGCAATTTCAGCTGGTGCATTTAATCTCTACGTGATGACAACGTACAATCTCTTTCATCCAAATTGATGGATTCTTTCAAAACTGTACACGGGGCGCCTGGGTGGCTCAGTTGGTTAAGTGTCCGACTTTGGCTGAGGTCATGATCTCACAGTTCATGAGTTTGAGCCCCACGTTGGGCTGTGTGTCTGACAGCCCAGAACCTGGAGCCTGCTTCAGATTCTGTGTCTCCCTCTCTTTCTGCCCCTCCCCCACTCATGCACATGCTCGCGTACTCTCTCTCAAACATAAAATTGTGCAGACACAAACCTAATCAGAAGTCTTATGAAATGCCAACATTTGTTTCATTTGACCTACGGAGTGCTACAGTCCTTATGATGTTCAACCACAAGTTCCACTGGATTTTAATTGGGTTGGTTCACTATTTGAGTGGACTTGTCCACATCCCCTGAAAAGCAGTGTCTTTCTAACTTCATATATTCTTATGTATCCCTAGATGGACCCTATAAGAGTCAGGGGATGCCCTCCGAATTGTACCCCAAGGAGATTTAGGATGATGCCAGAGAAGTTTCTGCAGCCCCTTCCCTGCCTGCCTTTACAAAGCAGGACCAGAACTGCAAAATTACCCTCCAGAAGTTGGGAGGCAAACCAGGCTGGCCGATAAGTTGAAGAAACAGGAGCTGGCAGGCTTAGAAGGAACACAACCAAATCTCAGGCATGTGTTTATCCAATCGATAAATGCCAGGGCTCTTGAATAACTGTTGTTTAAATTCATTTCTCAGTGGCAGAACAAAAGGAGCCTAATGAAAGCAATGCCGTTAGAGAATCATTAGAGTCAGTGAGGAGAAAGCAGGCTTTAAGATCATCACTCTCGGGGAGACAACATCCAGACCATCTTTTGGTTCACAATAATGTAAGTAGGCAGTGCAGTGGTTAGGCAGGGCCGTTTGTCTGTCTGTAGAAAGATTACATAGAGGACAATCAATAGCTTCATGGCAGAAAATCTCCCTGGTTTCTGCAACCCTTTTGCTGAATCTTTTGTTGCTGATTCGGGTTTTGGTAATAGGAATCTCATCCAGAGCCTTTCAGCCTTGGCATCTTAGGAGCAGTTAAGCCAAGCAGAAAGGCCACAGATCAAGCCTATTGTCTGCTGGCAAAGGCTCCATTGAACCCTAATGAGCAGAGGAATCCAGCAAACAAAGAATCCTTAGTGTTTTGCTCAAATGAATCCTCTACCAGAGGCCAAGGGAGTCATTTTGATGATCTGAAAAGGCAGTGATTAGAAGGTGCATCTATTATGAACCAGAAAGAAAAAGAAGGAACAGAAGGGAATAAGAATGAAAAAAAAATGCAGACAAGAGAGGATGAGACTTCCCCACCTGCGCTGTTTACTCAAGAGTCTATTGGCAAAAAATTGAATAGCCTAGGATCCATATGTGGAGAGGCCCGTGGCGTCCTCTGTCTGCACGAAGGCAGAGATTTGCTATTCATCATCTCCCAGAAAGAGACTAGCATTTGTTTTTCAACTAGTATTCACAGCATTTAAAAAAAAATTTTTTTTTAATATTTCTGAGACAGAGACAGAGCATCAGTGGAGGAGGGGCAGAGAGAGAGGGAGACACAGAATCCAAAGCAGACTCCAAGCTCTAAGCTGTCAGCAGAGCCCAACGCAGGGCTTGAGCTCACAGACAGCGAGATCATGACCTGAGCCGAAATCGGACGCTCAACCTACTGAGCCACCCAAGGCACCCCGTATTCACAGCATTCTTGACAAGCAAGAGAAGGAAGGGGACAGACATCCCACTTTGTTGTATAAGTGGTTATCTTTTGATGCATACAACGTCTAGAAATCAAATACTCTTTTCTCTAAAATCTTAGGCATTCTTATGTTCGTTGTTGTTGTGGTCTGAATTTGTAATCTCTATTTTGGCTTTGCCCTTATTTCTTCCTCTAACCCCAGTGACCACAACGGGGACCCCTGGATGATTTGTGTGCTTTCACTTTGGGGGTCAGGCTGCAGCCTGAGACCTGGGTGTTGGGATATTCAAAAATGACTAAAAGGCATTTAACCACTGAAATTACAAAAAGCCAACGTAAGCATCAGTCACCTTCACCTGGAGAAACGGAGGGTGACCATCGCCAGGAAGTATTTGTTCATCATACCACAAATAAAAAACAAACACAGACAAGCAATATAAACAACCACAGAAATCTACGCCATTTACTGAGCACTTACCATATGCCAGGGAAAAGATAAGCTCATTCAATATCCACAGATATCCTGAAGGATAAAGCTATTTTTATTATTTTACAAGTGACAAAATGGAGGCTAAGAGCCAAGGTGCTTGCTCAAAGTCACAGAGCCACCAAGCAGAATGGGGACTAGGATGGGCTGGCTGGCAGCTCCATCCTCCGAAGAGCCTTTCCTACCTGCCCTCCAATGTTCTTTTGCCAGGTTATCCTTTTCTTCTTGCAGAGATTGCCTCCCAAAGCTGTCCCTTCTTGAAACTCTGATAAAAGATCTGCCTTATTGCTCCCAGAAGCAGGCTTCACCTAGGGGGGAAAATAAATACATCTGGGAGGTCCGGTTCCTTTGCACCTGATCCATTTTAAATAACTTCCTCTGAAGACCTATGGAAAGCAAAGGGCAGCGAGCTAGAATGACATGGTTTTCTTAGAGCTATTGGCTCCACTGTTCTCCTCCTGGAGGATTCAAGGAGAGCCACGGCAAAGTCACTTCTGCTTCAAGATTTGGCCACACTGGTCCAGCCTGGAAGAAGGAGCACACTCAGAATCAGGACTCTCCAGTAGTTTGAGGAAAATCGTACACCAAACAAAACATTTGCTCAGATGGAAGCAAGCAAGGAGTTTCACATTGCTGCACTGTGATATGGTAGTCTCTCTGGTTCCCCTTTGATTATAGTCAGTATTAGGGTTGCCAGATTTAGGAAACAGAAATACAGGATACACAGTTGAGTCTGAGTTTCAGATAAAAAATGCGTAATTTTCTGAGTGTAGGTAAATTTAAGTTTCAGGTAAATAATATATAATTTTTCAGTATAAATGCTTTTTTAATTTTTTTTTTAACGTTTATTTATTTTTGAGACAGAGAGAGACAGAACATGAACGGGGGAGGGGCAGAGAGAGAGGGAGACACAGAATCGGAAGCAGGCTCCAGCCTCTGGGCCATCAGCACAGAGCCCGACGCGGGGCTCGAACTCAGGGCCAGGAGATCGTGACCTGAGCTGAAGTTGGACACTTAACCGACTGAGCCACCCAGGCGCCCCAGTATAAATGCTTTTAATGTAAGTGTGGCCTGTGTAGTATTTGGGGGCATTCTTATACTCAAAATTTTCATTAAAAAATCATTGTCATTGGGCACCTGGGTGGCCCACTTGGTTGAGCATCCAACTTTGGCTCTGGTCATGATTTCACGCCCCACATCAGTGCAGAGCCTACTTCAGATCCTCAGTCTCCACCCCCCCCCCACCCCCCCTCCACCCCCGCTTGTGCTCTCTCATAAATATTAAAAAAAGGGATGCCTGGGTGGTTTAGTCGGTTAAGTGTCCGACTTCAGCTCAGGTTATGATCTCACCAGTAGTGAGTTCAAGTCCCACGTCAGGCTCTGGGCTGTCCCTCCTCTGCTAGAGCTCTCTCAAAAATAAACATTAAAACATTTTTAAAAATTATACATATATATGCAATTTTTCTAAAATTTTAAATTTACCTGGAAATCCCATATTTTATCTGGCAACTATAGGACTCACGATGAGGAGTCTACACAGGATCACAGAACTGTCAGCCAGACAGGGAGGAAGGTAGAGAAGCAACACCTCAGGCATGGTACAGGTGCATCCTGATCTATGGTGACACCAGGGCTGCAACAATAACTGTTACAGGGTAGAAAACGACCTGGTTCAGTCCCAGAAAGCTCACTGGCATTGTGGTTTTGACCTCCTTTGTAGAAGAATGCCTGCCGTGACAGTTCTGCTAAGGACCATACAGGGCCAAAACCTCCCCCCATCCTGTTCCATTGGAGAAGACACTTCTCCATAGGAGAAGACTCAGTAGGAGACCACCCTAGCTATGCCCCAAAACCAATACAAGCATAAAAGAGAAACAACCTGACTACCCCTCACCTTCCCACCCCTGGTGCAGTTGTCCTCCCTGGCCTGCCAGCTCCCTCACCTTGGAAGTATACTTCTGCTTTAATAAAACTGGGCAGTGTGATTTGCTGCCCTTCTGTCCCGAATTCTTTCTCCTGATGAGAACAAGAATCTCCCAGTGGCAGAACCTGGAATAGGCCACTTGTGTAAATAGACCTTTTACCTTTAAATTAAAAGAGAGAGACAGGGTAATGTAGGTGCATTTTTTTTTTTTTTTTTTTTACAATCTATTCAGAATACTATGTGAGAAAACTAAAAGGCCTACCAATTTGTTTTGCATTCTCTTTGTAATTATATTGTGATTTCATTGTCATTTGATTGCAATCTTATTGTCATTTCATCAATTTTTCTGGAATATTCTTTAGGTACACTCATTCATTCATCCCCCCAATACACATTTATTGAGTACTAAAGACATGCAAGGCATTTAACCAGTAGGATATAAGCCAAGGAGCATCTTCAAGAAATCTACTGTTCAACGGGGAAAATAAGATACAAAACCAAAATCATAATATAGGCAGCATTAAAAAAAAAAACACTTCTATTAAAATACCATTAAGTGCCTGAAAATTCAGGGGGAAATGCATCAGTTTTTGTCTGAAATTAGAGGCAGAGGGTCATGGGCAAAATGGACCTCCTACTTGGCCATGTTGGAAGAAAGAGAAAAGTTGCAATCACTTTAACACTTCCGTTGCCTAATATTTCACATGAATGGCAAATTGGCACATTCACGTTTCTAATATAAAATTATTTTTTAAAATACAGAATGTCCAGTGTCTCCGGTGACCATTTGGTGATCCCTCATTGTTTTGCCTGGGTGGTTTTATTTTTCATGTCACAAGTACTTAGACTTAAGCACACATTAGTAAGGGTCATCATGTTTCACCATTTTGCCACAGTCAACAAATACTGTTTTCATATCTGGGCCTTAACTCTATACCACTCTCTCAGTGCCTCACCTAGGAAAGCTTACATATTTTCCCAGGACCTGTCTTGTCTTTCTTTCATCAATAGAATGTAAAATGTGTATGACTCCTATCTTCCTACCAGGAATAATAATGAATGCAGTGTCTGAGAAATGCCTCCAAGGACCTTGGGGGTTCTAAACTACTGAGGGGCACCTGGGTAGCTAAGTCAGTTTAGCCTCTCTTAATATTGGCTCAGGTCATGATCTCAGGACTGTGAGTTCGAGCCCTGCATGCATTGGGTCTGCATTGAGAGAGCCTGCTTAAGATTGTATCCCTCTCCCATGACACCTCCTCCGCGCACCTCGCCCTCAAACAAAAATTATAAGATACGGAGGGCTGTTACATATAGTTCCGCCCAGCTGCCACACATTCCTCAGATTGGTGGTAGTTACAAGGGGGCTGTTAGCCAGACATTTTGACTCAAATTAAAGTGCCTTTTGCAACATGCAAAACTGCTGTTGTTTGCACTTTACAACGGGTCTTGAAGCTTTGGCTCCTCGTGCTTACTGGGTTTGCAGTGTGTGAACTAGGGCTGCAGAGAGAAATTACTGCTGCTCTCATTACCGTGTGTGTGGATTTGGGCTCTAGCTGAAGTATTTGGTTCGTTGACTTCTGCACCAGAATCCATTTTCTTCTGTGCTGTTAAATTATTGCTACTTCTTTTTGTTTATACAGCTCCAAGAGACTCCAAAATATGTGTTATTAATTCAACATCCTTCCCTGATAAAAGATTATTCCATGAATACCAAGAATAGGCAGGCAATCTTCAAAAATCTTTGTGTTTATCCTTCATTTTAGCCAATCTCACCAATGTTAATACAAAACAAATCCCTAGACACTAATGGTAGTGCTCACAGGCAGACTTTCACAGAAGAGTTCAGAGAGGTTAGTAACTATTTACTTCAAAATACTATTTGCCTACCAATGTCGAGCCATCCGAGGGATCAATGGACTTTTACCTGGAAGCCTCTAGGGGACAATTTCAGTTATTCTGTTTGCCTCCCTATGGCATTTTTCCTTATTATCCATCAGGAATGAGTCATAGTCACATTTGACAATAAACTCAATTTCAACTTTTTTTTTTTTTGCTTCGGTGTTATTACGGTTAAATTTCAAGTATTGTGCATGAAGCAATTGTCAGTATCTGCCTGCCAATTAACTGATAAAACCCCTTGGAATTTCACTGTAACACATGAGAGAGATTGGAAGGAAAACCTTGTTTGGAAGGCAAGTTTCACACGGTTGCTCAGTGACAGTTGGGATTACCTTGTGCTCCAGCACAATTCCAACCGAGAAATCTTTGTCACGTTTAATTGACAGTTTAGTGTTATAATTATGTATTAGTCTATTTACTCCAGCCGAGCATTAAGGTAAGCAAATACTTTGCTTCTTCCCTCGTAAGAGTTAGGAAAGAACATGCTGGGTATTCCCTTATCTGCTGTCTGCCTGTCTTTTGGGAATGGCATCTCAAGTTTTACGTATGGGATCAGTGTCACAGCAGTGTGGATCACCACTTGGGACTCACCAAAGCAGGAAACTCCAGGTGCCTTCTCTGCTTAAGAAACAGAGCCCGATCTTGATCCTAAGGACATGGGTTTAGGATTACTTAATATGTTTAAAGGCTCCTCTCCTGGCCTTCCATCTTCTGTATAATCCTATCCAATTCTTATCTAAGGGTGCCACTCTTACTTAGAGGGAGATAGAGTGTCTGCCTGACTGGAAAGACATGCCTGAGAATTGTGAATTCTTCCTTGTTAAAGTTTGGTTCTTCCACCGCCCCCACCCCCCCAACATTTATACCGTTAGAGAAAAAAAGAGGGAAAGGGGAGGACACGTGAGTTTTCTCCCATTGTCTTCCTGTCATCTATTTTTAAAACTGCACCTTTTCTCCTGAGAAAAGGGAAAGTGCCTTCTTTGCATGGCTGAATGTGGCTACGCAGAGGTCAGCCTTGAGTAGGAAGTTACACTTTTTGTAAAGTAGGTGAAAGTCCCTGCAGGGCACCAGTTTTTAATATTGATCTTTTTCTCTATCAAGATAAAAAAAAAAAGTTTCTTTAGATTTGTGAGTGAATAGGATTGGGTTCCTATTCGTGGATTCCCATCTCAAAAGCCTTTCAGCTATCTGGACAGGGGTAGCTTCTCACTCTCTAGGTTGCTATATAGACATACTAAATGAGATAAGGACGCTTCAGAACTATGTAAAAAGTTAAAAATTATGTGCGATTATTAACATCACCCAAGGAAAGAAACACGTTAAGATATCTAGTGCCTGAAAACACCACCTATGGGCAAGTCCAAACTTTTAAAGGAGAAAATAAACGTGGAGATGGAGAGATTTGCAAAAGACACTCCAAAGGCTGGACTCTTTCCCTTCGCTGTCTGCGTCTCCACACACAAACACATTCACACCAGTCACGGATGTTCACCATAACCCCAGGATTTGCCCTGTTGAAGTTCATCAAAATGCAACTACTACTGAGAGGAGTATCGTGTAAACCACCATCTATCAATTCAAATTAGTTTACAATATCTAGAAGAACTGTGAGTAAATGAAGCAGAGGGACTCTAGACTGACCTAATTAAGTAGATATTTGGGAGAGAAGTGATGGGGGAT
Source organism: Felis catus (assembly GCF_018350175.1). Taxonomy (NCBI): domain Eukaryota; kingdom Metazoa; phylum Chordata; class Mammalia; order Carnivora; family Felidae; genus Felis; species Felis catus. The sequence goes on from NC_058379.1 coordinate 49,905,783, forward strand.
TTGCAAACTAAGACGATATTGGGCAGTGATTCAAACACTACTGTGGGGGCACCTGGAGCCCCCGAGTGGTAAAGGGGAACAGAGGCAGGGTTGGGGGGAGCATCATGGGAAGTGGCATGGAGTGGGTAAGAGACACTGTCCTAAGCTTCCCTGTACTCCTAGGAAGCCCTGGAGTCGAGTGAGTAGCTCAGGATAAGAATCAACAGGTCAGTGGGAAAATGTGGGGCCATTTCCTTCATATCTATGAGGCTACCTCAGTGAGTTGGCTAAGATATAAATCTTGATTTCTGTAAAAATTCACTGTTAAAAGATTACTATATATCCTCTGGTGATCTGTTAGACCTGGGAGTTAATCAGTGGGAAACAATCACCTCCGAATGTCTTTCCTGCTGACTAAATAAATGTAAGATAAAATTAGTATAAATGGGTAACAAGAAATGATTTCCATATTTCACTGACAAGTAATGTTAGGAATCATTATCCTAATGGCTTATGAACTTCCTGTATTATCAAATGACATTCTGGAGTAATATTATGATCAGGAGAAGAATTTTTCATCCCTGCATGACATAAGCAAAGAGGTTCTGTAGTGTTTTAAGCACGTATATAGATATAGATACCTTAGAACAATTTCACCCTCTTCAGGAATCACTGTTTTGTTAGAACAAAGAGGTATTTAAACTTACCGATGTAATCTACATATTCGGAAGACCCTGAAAAGCCATAGTCATCGCAACAAATGTTTTTCTTCCCAGTTTCTTAAAAGTGAGAACTTTGCCTTTATGACTTAAAGAACAGTCACTGATACTCTGAATGATGACAGGGAAGGAGCCCAGAGAGAGGAAAAGTGAAACGGTCCATTCCTCCCACAGGATCACCTTCCTGTTAACAACTGGGCATAATTCCAGTGGTAAGGTTAATCAAATGGTTTAGGTTATGTCCAGCCAATTGTCTGAAGGAAGTTTGTGCCCCCAAGGCAGAAGGTGGAGCTGAGGAAATCGGGATTAAACGTGGCCCTCTGCCCTCCGTCATCAGGATGAAGGCTGTATGTGTCTCTGAGGGGGACCTGGAGCTTGTGCCTGGGGCTTCTGGCTCCTTGCAAGTCTAAGTGGAGAGAACTGGGCCAGAGCTCTCGGTGCCGGGAGAAAGCCCTGGAGGGCGGCGGATCAAAATGAGCATGCTGGGGAGAACCTGGCTAGATGAGGTGGGTGGTCTCTGCTGAGGGCAACAGCAGCCCAAATGACTTTCCAGGAGGACACGCTGGTCTCTTTGGCCTCATAGCGGGGTGCCAGAGTGTGTCCCCCCCTTAACTCCTGAGCCTGGGAAGGGGTGGTCTTGGCAGCGGAGGATGCTTGGGAGGAGTGAGGCTTCTCTTCAGCATCTGCAAACATGATAATGTGGAGGCCCACACCTCCCACAGTCTGGCACAGAACCACAATCTGAGGACTGTGGCATCTGGACCCAAGGTCCCAGTGAAATAAAATAGCTGGAGGAAATGAATGCACAAGGATGTGACCCCCAAGCTAATAAGAGAACATAAAAAGTTTTTGAGAAAGCACATAATGCATCTCTGAATCTTAACGAATAGGAACTTAAAAGTCCAGTAAAGAAAAAGTCATTAACATAAAGGAACAGAATTATTCACTTGACAACCTCAATATGTAAATATAGATTTAATAGTACCCAAATAGGATTTTTATACATCAAAGAAATATTTTCCAAAAAATGATCACATTGTGGTCTACAAAGGAAACTTTAGCCAATGTTCCATAACTGAGATTTATTTTTTCCTGGAATGTATTATCTGATTAAAAAAAAAGTTTAGAAATTGATCATTTTAAAATCACTCCATGCATAGTAAATCCTGAAAATTAGTAAACAGTCCTGCAATTTACAGTTAGAATACAGAAGACTCTACAAATGAGATTAAAAAAAAAATTACAAACGAGAAAAGGGCTTCACATAAGCAGGTTTAAACAGCCCTTTCTCTTGACCTTACCTGTGAAAGCAATACATCAGTGGGGTGGTACCCTTTGGAGGCCTGAAAGGTTCAAAAGGTAAACATGTCTTCCAAGGGAAGCAGCCTTTGGCCCAATTATCCCAGGAAACAAAAATAGAAGAGCATAAGGCATTTAAGTCTGCAGAACTCTCTATTTTTGATGGCAGAGACTTATGTTTGTTTCGTTATTTTTTTGTATGTTCTTGTTTTGAATTAGTATCATCTTTTGTGTATACACACACACACACACACACACACACACACACACACACACACACACACACACACACACACTCTGCCATGCCTTAATGGTACTTTGGGGAGACAAGATATTTGAAGCCAGACTACAAAGCATTGAAAGGGGAGAGAACGGCTCTATTTGAGATCTACTTGGGTATGAAGAGGAGAGAAACCTTCTTGCTGAAAAGGCAAGGAACGTGATGCCACAGCCATACTTTCCCCCAGAGGTTTATTCCCCTGGCCCCAAATCTTGGAGGTTTCATAACCTACCTGGAAGTCTGTGCATGTTTAAAGCCAAACAAGAACCTTCACAGAAAGTTCTTTTGCTCAGTTCTTCGCAACTTCCCTGAGTTTGAGGTGGCCACTGGCTCTTCTCATAATTTCACTAGTTCCAAACATCATTTCAAACATGGTTTCTATGGAGCCTTACTTGCTTTGAAAAATGTACCAAAGCGGGGCGCCTGGGTGGCTCGGTCGGTTAAGCATCCGACTTTGGCTCAGGTCATGATCTCACGGTCCGTGAGTTCAAGCCCCGCGTCGGGCTCTGTGTCTCACGGTCCGTGAGTTCAAGCCCCGCGTCGGGCTCTGTGCTGACAGCTCAGAGCCTGGAGCCTGTTTCAGATTCTGTGTCTCCCTCTCTCTCTGCCCCTCCCCTGTTCATGCTCTGTCTCTGTCTCAAAAATAAATAAACGTTAAAAAAAATTAAAAGAAAAAAAGAAAAATGTACCAAAGCATATGGCCATCGTGGAGATTATTCTCCATGGTCTCTGCTCAGTCTCCAAATGCAGTCACTTGCCTCCTACCACAGATTTCCTAGGAAAGCACTATCCTCCCTATATGTAGCCCCTGAGCGGCCAAGATTGCCAGCTGTCAGAAACCAGAGCAGCTGGACACGAGGAGGAGCTTCCCTCTACAATGTTAACAAGTCTGGATTAATAGACAAAACTCTTTCAAAAGTGAATTTTTTCCTTGTTCTTACGGAGCTCCGTGTTAAGGAATAAGATACATTCCCCTGAGAAATGAAGGGTACTGAGAAAGCTCACTAGCATTAGATAGACTGTTGCCAACTGTTCACACCACAGCAACCTGGAGAATTAGAGCCTTAAATGCACTGCCATTAAGATCACAGGTCAGTTTGCATACAGCAGAAAAGAAAAATACTTCACCGATACATTTTTAGTGTCTTATTTGGTCAGATCTTATTTTGCACCATTGTGACGGAGCTGCATGCTGTCCCAGGCAGCGTTTGTGGTTGGCTCTGAGAGAGCCAAAACTGCAAGAAAAATGAGCGACTTTCCACATGAAAAACATTGACGATTGTCTGCATTAGTTAAGGCTGTATCAGCTCAACTGCTGTAACAAACTCCAAAATGCATAAAGGTTCAAACACCACAGAAACTTAGTTCTTGTTTACGCAAAGTCCAAACTACGTGTTCCTTATCAGCAGGCACCTCACTTCCAAGGGATAATCTCCAGGGACTGGTCACCTTCCAAATTGAGGGTTCCAAGGCTGGAGAATGTCCCCTTTTCCAGCCAAGCAGAAAAAGGCAAAAGCACAGAGCATCTCGAGGGAGGTAGCTGTGGGCTTGGTGGAAGAAGGCACACATTACTCATGCTTCTATTTCACTTACTAGAAGTCTGTAACGGGGCACCTGGGTGGCTCAACCAGTTAAGTGTCCAACTTGAGCTCAGGTCATGATCCCACGTGAGTTCAAGCCTCACATCAGGCTCTCTGCAGAGCCAGCTTCGGATCCTCGGTCTCCCCTTCTCTCTGCCCCTCTCCTGTTAACATGCACTCTTTCTCAAAAATAAATAGGGGCACCCGAATTGCTCTGTCGGTTAAGCATTCAACTTTGGCTCAAGTCATGATCTCACAGTTCATGAGTTTGAGTCCTCCATTGGGCTCTGTGCTGGTAATTGCAGAGCCTGCTTGGAATTCACGCTCTCTCCCTCTCTCTGCCCCTTCCCTCTCTCTCAAATTTTAGAATCTTCAAAAAAAAATTTAAAAAAAAGTTCATAGCAGGGCTACATGTGGGAGGCAGAGAAACAAAACTAAGGTAGGAACTTGGGAAAAAAAAAAAACATGGGTTTGGTAAATATCCAGCAGACTTTCCCACTCTGGTCTTCTAAATTCATTTTGGCTACCGTTTTCGTTAGAACTAAAGCTATGTTAAGTATCAGTGTCACCCCCCACTCACTTGAAATATATCCTGCAGGTGGTACCACCACACTGAAATTACCACTAAAGTTGTGCTCTGATAGGGAGGATAAATCACCTGTTCTGAATGTTGTCATGTATCTTTCCTAATCAGGCATCCTTCTCATACAGCTTTGTCTCTTCTCTTTCTGCCCAAAGATGTGATTTTATTCTATGCTGCACTGTCCCTCTCCCAGAGGACGTCACGATAAAGTCTATTCACCTAAGCAAGCCAGGACACAGGATAAGCTCATGCAATTTCTCCTGTAGCTAAGGGCTTTATCTCACCAAATGTTCCATGTCCTCCACTTGCCAAACCAAAACTGCTGCTGCCCTCTCATGAACCCAGGAGAAGGTGACCGGTCAGACAGCTACCCCTTTCTCCTCATGCAATCCAGATGCTGACACCAAACCCTATCTGAGCAGAAGCACAAACGGGAAGACGCAGGAAGTGTCAGTCTGGCTGCCACTAGGCACCACTTGATGTTTGTGGGGACTGACACGGAGACGCGCTCGTGAGAAATCCCCCTGTGGCAGCGCAACAGAAGTTTCACATCCACCCTACAATCACTTGCTGAGCTATTTGCTCTGCCACAAAGGTTTCCATCAGCAGAAAGGACAGCTGCAGTGTATGAAAATGCCACTTTAGGCTGTGTTTGCTAAGACCCACAGAAAGGGAGGCTCACGAGTCTTCAGGGCAGTTCCTGTAAGGATCTTCATGAGGCACCTTGTCTGAAAGAGGAAAGCAAATCCAGAAAGCAGAAGCTTGGATGCCCAAGTGACAGACACGCATCAGAGATGTTTAGACAGTTTGGGTGCAGAAATGACGTTTCCAGGGCACAGTCTGATGTGCATCCAGTCATTATAGGGGTAACTTACAGCAGTGTGTGTGGCATTGGCAATCTCTGTCGCTGTCTGCCACGTGAAGCCCCTCCTCCCCCCCGACCCCCCAGCCTGTCCCCTGGCTGGGCAAGTCACAGGAAGTCAGCCACTGAACCCTGCTCCTCAGGAAGGGTGCTCAACTTCACAAGCAAGCTCACTCTGCTGTCTCCTTCCATTCGTTACCTGTGCTCATTCTGCATTCTAAGCCTCTCCTTGGACTCCACCTCGCCTTGACCTGTCAGTCCAGCCCACCCCTTCATTTCCTCACATTTCCCAATCCATCACACTGGACCCATTTTCTTATGCAAACCCCGAACAACTATCCTACAGCTTGAATAGAATATCATGACCAACTTTTGTTAGTCTGTATTTCATAAAGATTTCCTTATGTCTTCTCTTTCACCTCAAGACATACCTGTCTTCTGCCTTCTTTACTTTTCCCGAAGACTTAACCTGTACTCTCAAGTAGGACGCAGCTAAGTAACCTGACCAAAAAATTACAAAAATGCGTTCGGTTGGGTCATATGTAAAAGTGCCATATTCCCTAAGGAACAAGTCTGCATAAAATAGAGATGTTTTGAATATAGTGCTTTAACAAAGCAAGTGGGTCTAGGAGTGGGGACACCTGGCATCTGGTAGGTATGGCAGGGACATGTTGGGGAAAGAAAGATAAAATTTCTATGGTCCTTTACGTAACACAATAAAGTGACTCTCCTCTGCTTATGTCTAGAGCCATCGTGGTCTCGATGTATGTATTTATAGTTTCAAATAAACTGACAATATATAACCATATTCATTCAATGTACAAAGTATAAAAGTCTAGGGAGACACTAATTGACCCTCTGCATGACTGAGAAATGCATGTGTATTCCTATGTATCATGTTCTCAATTCATTTGGCTTAGTCCGTGGGTATCAGATTGAAATAGATGAATATAAGTGATGAAAAATCTGAATGTAGAGATGAGATGAGCAAAAACTGCATAAATAAGCAATTAAAAAGAGATGATTCCTCTACAGGGATTGATAGAAGAGTCAGTAGAAAAATTCAAGGCAAGAACGGGCAGTACAGTCTCCCCCTACCCACCCCGAACAGTCCTAAGTATACAAAGGCTGGGTAAAATGCTAACAATAGTGAGACCCATTTATTACAGGGAGGAAGGCCAATTTGCAGTAAACTCCAATAATCAAAATGCCTTCACGCTGGCATACGATGAAAATTGATATGCATAATAATGATTGTAAGTCACTGAAAGATCCTGAATGCCTCTGAATCACTAAAAATTTGATTGTGTTCAGTGTAATTTTAGGGATAAATGCATTTATTTCTGAATAAAGAGACTTAAAGAATGTTTCCTTTTGCAAGGAACTATTTCACTCAAAGCCATAAAATTTTGGAGCTGCAACATTGTCCTGTTGCAGTACCAAAGCTGAGTTGTTAATTCAGAACACACCCAACCAGAGAGCAGAGGGTTGTCAAGAAGTTTGGGGAGGACACTTGCAGAGGCAGGGGTGAAGGGGAAAAAAGCCCAGGGAAGCAGGCCTAGCCTGGGATTCAGAACAACACGATTTGCCAAATTCCAAAGAGGGAAAATCCATAGAGCTAAACCCACGTAATAAGCATTGACAAACATCCACGGATAAACCACCACAGTATGGGAACTAGAAACAAGCTGCTGAGTAGTCAGATGTAATATCCTGACCCTTATAATCTACACGGGGTCTTGGCGGTTGTCAAAACCAGCAATATCCTCTCTGCTGTCTCCCGCATGGCAATTTACCAATGCAGAAAACCAGAGCTTAAAGTAAAATGAATGGTCCAAGGCCCCCAGCAGTCAGAAGTAGCAGAGCAATGACTTACATTTGAGTTTTATAGGTTCTGCGCAATATTCTCTCTTCTATGAAAAGCAATCTCCAGGCAGACATGCCTGAGGGCTCAAACTGGTGATCCACTCAGTTCTTTTCTTCTCTGGACAAGCAAGTAACCTGATGGCCAGAGAAGGAAACTCAAGTCAATCTCAATCTCTGCTTTTTAAAAAAAAAAAAAATTCACTCTATAACACACAATGTCTCAGACTAGATAGTTTATTATCCTTGGGTTAATCTCCCTTCTGGGAGAAAAAAGGGGGGGCAGGGGGAGAAGTGTTCCTCATGGGACTGTAAATAACATCAACCCACTCACTGCACCCCCCCCTCTTCACTCAGGCAGACCTAGACTGTTAGCCCTAAATTAATTTGGGGGGGTGGGGGAAGGCATGGCTGGGTCTGTCATCATGAATTCATTCTTAAAACTGTTATTTAGGGTCTATTATGTACCTGGTAATGGAGAACAAGATAAATAAGACATCTTCTTGACCTCAAGGAACTTAAAAATTTACATATTATTCCCCATTCAGATGTATCCAAGTAATGGAATTGTTCTACATCACTTTTGTAAATAGTCAACTTTTAAATCAACCATATAACAGAAAAGTGATTTGCAGTACTGCAGGGCATGGTGATGATGATACAGTCTTTCTGGCTTTAAATGTTTTCTTCCATTTTTAGGTAAGCCATGATTTTTGTCAATGCAAAATAGTTGTTTTCTTTGATATACTTGCATTAACTCAAAGTTTTACTAAATATATTATGCTTATATTTAGTCATACCTTATGTCCTATATTATATAACGTAGATAGTGGGTTAAAGCACAGTGTTTTAGAACTCTTAGCTTTTTGTTAATTATGAGAAAACAATCCTATGGTTTAAAATGGTTAGTGCAAATCTCACTGAGCTGGACTCTCCTTGAGACAAGGTCACAGTCTTCTCCCAGACAACAGAGTCTGGCTGCTCAGCTATCTATCTCTTCCTTAAGCTAACCACCACCACCTGGGGTTTCTTGTGTTCTATGTATTTATTCTCCAGTTCATAATTTGAAGTATGGAGACTGAAAACAACTGGCTCTTCATTTGCATTTTTTCCCCCTCGTAAGTGACAACCAAGAATTCACCAGGCCCTTTTTTCTCCATTCAACAAAGTGAAAGGAGTATGCTTGAGTTTTCTGAATCAAAGAGTCATTGGATAGATTTTTTAATCATTTAACGTTTGGAATAAATACATTCACAAGTATGAATCAAGTGCAAAACGGCCTGAAGAGTCCTTCTCTGATTCTACTGCTTGCTTGCCCAAGGGGTAACCACCAATCATAGGATTGTTTCACATGATGTGAGAAGATACAGTATGTTCATATTTCTCCCTCTTCACACCAATTTTATCACGTATGTCACCCTGTTCCACAACTTGTTTTTGTTAACACTTTTGCTTTAATATATTTTGGAAAACTTCTGTATTAGTGTACAACGTATTCTTTTTTTAAGTACATATTGATGAGTTGTTTTTCAAATATGGTTTTCTCAAATATAAGTGTTCTGTGTAGGGAAACTGAAATAACATCCCATACCTGCTCTCAACTAAATACACCCCTGACCTCCAGCTCCATAAACTATAGTGCATTTGTTTTTAAACACACACTATGCAATGCTCAAGGGTCAGGAAACATAACTACATATATGCTTGAAATTGGTGCACTGATGTTTTTGTAGCTAATTTAGGTATGTAAGATATCAATGACTGATTCTTCACTAATCCACTAATGGTGAGGAGATCCAACTCGATCACGGAGACAGCTAGAATAATCGGATAGTCTTGCCATTCAACTCATTGCCTCAAAGTGTGGACAGAATCAGTAATATAATTGCCTTATAAAGCCCTCAACTCATACACACCTTGAGTTGACACTTGTTGATAGCTATATAGCGTACCAGATGTACTGACCTCTTTAAAAGGATTATCTCATTTAAAACCTCAAATATTATAAAATTATTCTGCTTTTACAGCCAAGAAACATGAGGCAAAAAAGCATGTGTAATGGATCACAGTACACAAAATTAATACAATCGGTATTTCAAACAACCCCAATGCTTAGCACTCATGTTCTACTGTCATAGTCTCCTCCTTCACTATACTAACCAACTTCCTCTAACTCTCAGCCTGGAGTCGTACCTCATACAGTTTCTGAGCCAAGTGGGCCAGGGCTCACCTTCTGCTCCAATGTGTACTGGTTAAGTCATTTTGGAAAAGGCTCTGAACCTCACCCTGAGCAACTGAGATAATGAAATTTAGAACTGTTGAGTCAGACATTTTTCCATTTTGTGTGATGTTCCCCCTTGGTGTCGTACAATGTTTTATAAGGATCAAATGAGAGAATACACATAAAACTAGTTAAGTCTTTGGCACAAATAAACACCAAATAATGAGGAATTTAATATGAATTTAACAAATATATATTATATATATAATACAAATATATAAATAGATGAAAGACTGTTCCTGAATTCCTTATTGTGATGACAACCTTTGGGACATTGGAGACACTCAAACATCAGAGGCTAGTATGGTCTCCTAAAAGCTAGTTTTGCTCACAAGACATCAAGTGTAAATGCAAATCTATTGACTCACAGTAAAAATGATACCCTCTGGGGGGAACACACACACACACACACACACACAGCAGCTAAAATAACTACCCCAACTTTAAACCAATTTTATTGTTGGGGGAACAGCAGAAGCTAGAGTTTTTTCAGATACTAGAAATTCAATCCCACTCCTGATCTCTTACCTAGGGACAGGTAACAGTTCCTAGCAGAAAAAATCCTTTTAACACAGGGCTTGAGGCTTTCAAAAAGATTTCAGTCATTTTTTTAACAGCTTTATTGAGATATAATTCATATACCATACAATCCATCCACTTAAAGTGTACGATTTGATGATTTTTAGGGTACTCACAGAGTATCGTAACCATCTCCAGATCAATTTTAAAACGTTTTCATCACCCCTAAAAGAACCTCTAAACAAATTAGCCATCACTCGCCAATTTCCCCTTCTTCCCCCAGCCTCTAGTAATCAGTTCTTTTCTGTCCCTCTAGATTTGTCTATTTCAGACATTTCATATAAATGGAATTACATATGATCCTTTATGAACTGCTTTCATTCAGCATGTTAAGGTTCATTCGTGTTGTAGTATGTGTCAATACTTCTTTTATCACCAAATAATACTCCCCCCATATACCTATATCACTGTTTATCCATTCACATTTGACGGACATTTAGGCTGCTTCCCCTTTTGACACTGTGAAAAATGCTATGAACATTCATGTACAAGTTTTTGTGTGGATAGGTTTTCCTTTCTCTTGATTATATACCTAGGAGTAGAATTGCCAGATCATAGGGTAATTATGATTAACCTTGAGAACCTCCCAGACTATTTTCCAAACTGGCTGCCTCATCTTACATTCCTATAAAAGTTGAGCCATCTTTAAAGCCTAATTATCTCATGTTTGCTCTTTAAAAAAAAAAGTGGCTTTGCTTCAATCTATCATTTCATATCTGTTTGGCCAAGATGTTGGGTTAAGCAGTAAGGCTACTAAAAGAAAATATTATCACACATTAAATCACTAAAACACTTTAACATCTCCTGTCACTTCTTCTGTTGACAATCCAGTCACACTTGTTGTCCAATCCCTCGGTTCTAATCCATTTTTTCCCTCTCTGAACCTTATCCAACAGAGTTCTTGGCGTGAAAAAACAATTCACGGAATCTGTGCATTAGTTACCCCCGTGCGAGTGGTTTTAGCCTTTGTACCAGCCTAACTGCTTCCCTGCTGCTTTTACAAATGTAACCTCTAGATTCACAGTTATAGTTTGACAAGAAAATGAATAGACGGTGCCAAACAACAAAATGGAACAAAAAAAATAAAATTTTTGTGAAATCATGTTTGACTGGGTTATTTATCATCCGAGAAAATAAAAAGTAAACCAAAGCAAAACTTAATCATAAGTACATCTGTACATGTTCTCCGTGTTTGTAATTTGGAAAACCCATAAACTCTTATCTCCTAGTAGTTAGGAAGAGATGTTTTCTACCAACATGGCAAGTAAAGCAATACTACTTACTTTTAACATGGATTATAATGTAAATACATAATTATTTCCTTCTTACATTCATATTGGAAAGCCACATACTTGTTCTAATATTTTAGTTCTAGCATCACTCCTTTGGTGTTGTCTTCAGAAGCCACCCAGTGCATTTAAAGCAATTCCACACGTATATATTGGGTGCCAAACTTCTTAAAGACACTGTGCAAAGCATTCTTTTGAAAGAATTTTTAGAAGCTATTATTCTTTTAAATGTGCTCATTGGAGGCAAATATTTCTCCATGGATGGTGGATTTTATTTGGGGAAATGGTCAAAAGTTATTCAAAGTCAATTCTGATGGATGAGATGGGAAAGATCCATCAAATACAATGACATTCTTAACAGTCAAAATTATGTGTGACTATAAATTTATGAGGCTGATTTTCTGGTGTGGTTCATTAACCAGATCTGAAGGAAATTGCACAAGAGGAGTTCTAGTAATGTCCAGGGTAGTGGTGGCAATGGCGAGGCGTGTGGTGACAAAGCAACTGTTTTGATGGATAGCACTCTAGATGTATTAGTCCTGGCATGTTTTTAAAACACACTCCTTGCTTACGGTCACACATTATATAGCGCCAAAATATACTGGGTCCAGGAAAAATTTAGCCACATCCATAGCTGGGATAATTTTCTAGCGTCTATGCTTCCATACCTGACAAAGCCAGAAAACTGATAGCACGTGTGACTTGTTCTTTGCCACAGCTTGACTGCTGCCCATAACTGACCCAGAGAAAAACATTCCAACTGACAGGTAGGTGCCTTTTCAGTGCTCACTTCACAGAAACTCCTCCAGATGGTGCTACTTTTAGAAGTGGTCACAGAAAGAGACCTTGACCCTTGTTTCAAGATTGGGAGGAGTTTAATAGACCTTTAAAGGAATAAATCACAGTGGAGTGCTACATATTGACTACTTACTGAATTCTGGGTCTTACCCAACTTCTTCAGACTATACTTGCCCTGAAAACTTTGCTTTTATAACCTAGTCCAAGACTGTAGGTACAATGCATTAGTTCCTTAGGGCTGCAAGCAACAAATTACCACCAAGTAGGTGGCTAAAAACAATAGGAGCTCACGGTTTTACTAGTCCGGAGCTGTGAAATCAAGGTGGTGGCAGGGTTTTTTCCCTCTGGAGGCAGAAGAGCCTGTTTCATGCCTCCTCCCCAGTTTCTTGTGGTTGCTGGAAATCCTTGGCCCAGTTTGGCTTATCGATGCCTCATTCCAATCTCTGCCACCATCTGCACATGGCTTTCTTTCCCCAGCATTTGTGTTCAAATTTCCCTCTTATAAAAACACCTGCCATTGGTTTAAGGCCAGAATACTAGGATTAGCTAAAATAAAAACTGATTCTTACCTGCTACTCCATGAAGGTAGAGAATCTATTAATTTCTTTGTCTACTTCAACTTCTAGCACAGGGACTTACACACAATAGGCATTTAATAATTATTAAGTAATGGATGACAACCAGCAGTAAGATCTAAAAAGGTTTTAAGCTCCATCATGGGAAAACGTGTTATTACAAGTTATCTTTTCATCTCTGAGCATTGAGGATAAATGTGATAAAGAAAGGGTCACAATTGCTCACAGAATTGACATCCACTCCAGAGAATGAGGAACTACACCTGGGATACTTCACTTATTTCCCAGACTCAGATGCTATTAAAGGTCTTTAGATGCTTTGTTTCATCCTTCTGTGATAGCTGTGCTGGGGTGATGACATTTCATCTTGAATGTCTAGAGGCTTGTTAGCAGAGACCCTGTCACCGCCAGGGATCACAGCATTTTTGTGCTCAGTCCTTAGGGCACTGATCTTGGCTGTACAGCTGGACTCAGCAGTAGACGCCACATGGTCTAACATGACAAGCAGCTGGATCTCTAGCCAACAGGCAGAGAGTTATTTCCTGAAATGAATGGCAGTTTGCAAAGCAGAGCAGGGGGTGGCTCCCCACCACCCCCCCATCCTCGTTTTCACTAAAATCAGCTCAACTTCAGCAATCACGGAGATCCAAAGGGAATAAAAGAGGAAAAGGTAGCTTATTTTTACAGCACAGATTGCAGCATAGAGCTACCGTGTCTGTTTAGAGCAGATGAAAATGAGCAGCCCAATCTACTTATTTCTGCAAAATTGACCTGAGGTAGGACTGAGTATAAAGCAGAGGGACAGAGATAGATAGGAAAGGTAAAACACCCATGTATACAAGTAAACTTTCTGCAAAGTACTTCCTATGCACACTCTCCATAAGCAAAAATATCAATATAGCACAACTTGTTTAACCATCAGTCTTTGTTATGGGATAAGACTTCTGTCCCCAAAAGCAGTAAATCAGGAAGTGAGACATAGAATGACTATGGGCTTTAGACCAGTATTTGTTCTGAGAGCTGAAACCATCAAAGAAGTAGCAACTTCATTTCAAGCTGAAGTAAAAGTATACATGCATCTCAATTTGAAGAGTGCTCTTGAAAGTTATAGGGATATCTCCTTTATTTCCAAAGAAAGTAAAATATCTGCTAATTAGGATTTTTTTTTTTTTTTTTTTTTTTTTGGGGTCAGTCAATGGCTTGTGGCACTTTAAGCCACCAGTGGTGGAGATGGCAGGGGTCTGATGTATAGCAGGTTTTAACTTTATGTCTGAATCTTTTGAAACATCGTTTTTCAAAAAGCATTTTAATTTTCATTTTCCTCACTATTATTGAGAGCTGAATTAGCAAACATATTGAGAGGATTATTTAAGTACAATATTTTACATTGTAGAGTTCATTCGTACCATGCATTCAAATTTGATGAACTGGGTCAGAAAGACAAGCAAATGGCACTTGAAATATTTGCCTTATAGTTATAGACACAGAAATTACTTGTAGTCCCAAATCTTTTGAGGTCTCTGATATTTGAAATGTCAAACAATACATGAAAGCAAAATAATTGTAATTCAAACCAAGATGGACAACCTCAGTGGACAACAATATTGGATTCGGGTTAAGTCTGTTTAAATTATTCAAAGGTGGAGAGAAGAAGCAAATAGAGATCTACCTGTAATAAAAAATCTGACCTGGTATCACAGGACTAGGTCTGGCCAGAGACCTCACACTTTCATTGGCTGAAGAAGAGGGTCTCAAGTAATAGTTACATATGGGCTTTTACACACTCTAAAACATGGAGTCTATTTTTAAGGTATATTTAGAAAACAGAAGAGCTCTCATTGGTAGCCAATTCATTGAAACAGTTCCAAGTGGAGCTATGCAGACAAGAACCACACATTTTAGAAAATGCAAAAAATATGTGTGTTATGTAATAATTAAAAAAACCCCTTCAAACCTGGTCATTAACACAAAATTCTGGATCACTAAAAATACAACAAAACTGTTTAAAAGAAGATAAACATTGGGAGGTCTGATCAAAAAATGGTAACATATCAATTATGGTAAGTAATATAGATAGGAATCTAACTGCAAAAGTAAAAATGACAAACCACTAAAGTATGTAAAATATGTATATATTTGAAATCCTAGAAAAAAGTCATTGCCTTCCGATGTACACTACCAAAATTGACCCAAGAAAAGTTCATAAACCTAGAAATAATCTTTTAAAAATGATAGTCAAAGGCAGACAAGATGTACTTCTTTTAATTTATTGTTAGGGGGCGCGTGGGTGGCTCAGTCGGTTGAGCAGCTGACTTCAGCTCAGGTCATGATCTCACATCTGTGAGTTTAAGCCCGGCGTAGAGCTCTGTGCTGACAGCTCAGAGCCTGGAGCCTGTTTAGATTCTGTGTCTCCCTCTCTCTGACCCTCCCCCGTTCATGCTGTCTCAAAAATAAATAAACGTTAAAAAAAATATTTTTTAATTTATTGTTAGATATTCTTAATTTTCTTAAAAAGATTCTATTTTTAAGTAATCCCTACACCTATTATGGGGATCTAACCCTCAGATCAAGAGTTATATGCTCTAAGTTAGCCAGGTGCCTCAGACAAGATGTACTCTTAAGAAAGAAGGAGTCCAAATGATTCCGTGGGTAAGCTCTTCAAAAGCAACGATAATAATCATAATAAAGATAGTTCTAATGCAGAAGATCAGAAAAAGAAAAAAAACTCCTCATTTTCAAACAGTATTATCTTGATCCTAAAACAAGCAAGTCAGAAGCACAGGAAGGGTATATAAACCCAGATACAAAACACACAAAGGCAAATAATTCCCAATTAGAATACAGAAACCTATACAAAGAATAATATGAGTGAGGGGCACCTGGGTGGCTCAGTCGGTTGGGTGTCCAACTTCAGCTCAGGTCATGAGCTTACATCTGTGAGTTTAAGCTCCGCGTAGGGCTCTGTGCTAACAGCTCAGAGCCCAGAGCCTGTTTCAGATTCTGTCTCCCTCTCTCTCTGCCCCCTCCCCTGCTCACGCTCTGTCTCAAAAAAAAAAAAAAAAAAAAAAAATAGGAGTGAGAATTTTTCAATATTAAGGCATGCAGCTATATAAATTATATATAAAAATTACATAAAAGATATCACCAAAAGACATGTAAAAATGAATCAAGATCACTACTCATTCTTAATTTCTTAGAAAATTAGAAATAGAAAAAAACTTGCCAATGTGAAATAGCTACTAAAAACTGACAAAATACATGATTTTTATTAATATATCAGAAACCTTACCATTTAGGGGTGCCTGGGTCACTCAGTCGGTTAAGCGTCCAACTTCAGCTCAGGTCATGATCTCATAGTTTGTGAATTCCAGCCCATGTTTAGCTCTGTGCTGACAGCTCAGAGCCTGGAGCCTGCTTTGAATTCTGTGTCTCCCCCTCTCCCTGCCTGTCCCGTGCTCAAAGCTCGGTCTCTCTCAGTCACTCCATAATAAACAAACGTGAAAAAAATTAAGAAATCTTGTTTTTTAATTGTCAGGTACAAGATATTTTGGTTGTTCTTACTAATACTCATTAGTGGAGATCCTTGTCAAAGCAATAATACAAATAAATTGGGAAAACTATGTGAAAAGAAATAAAATGCTAATTTAGATTCTAAGAGTTTCTACCTAAACATATATATATATATAATTGAAAATCACATATCAGAATGAGGACCAACATAGAAGATGAAGCTCACCTATAGTGTAGTAATAATCAATTAGAAAGTACAATCAGAAGGGGGGGAAAAAGATACAATTCAGAGCACAATAAAACCATAAAACATCTAGGAATTAACTTAAGAATAAATAGCAGCCTACTTGGTGAGTATTTAAAAAGTTTGCTACAAAATAATGTGACAAATGCAGTAAGTGCAGTCAATACCATTTTTCCAAAGAAATGGTACAAATTTATACTCCCCTCTACCCCCCCCCCCCATCCAGCCCCAGCCATGCGTGAGAAAGGCAATTTCTTGCAGTATTTGGTATTGCCCTAATGGTTTTAATTTACATTTCCTTGATGACTAATGAGGTTGAAACTAACTTTTAGGTTCACAGTTCATCTGGAACAGACTTTTCTACATATTACAAAATAGAATTCAATATTTTCTACTAAGCACATACCATATTGATCCAGAAATAGTTTAAAAAGAATCTTTAGTCCACTATACTGCAGTATCACCATGTACGTGGGTCTATTTCGGGCCTTTGTTTTCTACTGGTCTAACTTGTTTATCCTTGAACCAATTTCATACGCTTTTGTGACAGCCCTACAGTAAGGCTTGAGGTGTAATTTTTTTAATTTTTAATTTTTTTTTTTTTTTTGAGAGATAGAAACAGAGCGTGAGCAGGGGAGGGACAGAGAGAGAGAGAGACAGAGAAGGAGACACAGAATCCAAAGCAGGCTCCAGGCTCTGAGCTATCAGCACAGAGCCTGAAGCAGCTCCAGAACCCAAGGACCCACAAGATCATGACGTGGGCCAAAGTCAGACACTCCACCGACTGAGCCATCCAGGTGTCCCTAAGGCTTGAGATTTAATAGCGTAAGTCCTCCAACTGTATTCAAGACTGTTTTTTACTATTTGGGGACTTTTTAATTTTTACTTATGTTTAAAATAAGATTGTCCATTTCCAAAAAAAAAAAAAAGTGCCTCTGGAATCTTGAGATTACATTGGATTTAATGACATTGTAAAAAGTTATCTTTAATAAGTCTTCCAAAATATTAAGGTCTTATTTCTATATATAATTATTTATTTCTCTAAAGTTTTATAGTTTTGCTTATTCCTAGATACACAATATTTTAGATGCCCTTATGTTTTTCTACTTTTTAGTTTTTTGTTGCTTCATAGAGAGATGTTATCAATCTTGTATTTAATGGTTTTGCCAACTTCATTAATTCTAAAAATCTATACAGTATTTTGAATTTTCTACAATTATTGGTTTTAAGTCTTTTTCCAATTGTTGTTTTATTTCTTGCCCTAATGCGCTAGCAAAGAAGTCCACACAGTGTTGAACTGAAGTGATTGGCAGTCTTTGTTCAACTCAAGGGGCAGATTCAATATTTCATTATTTGAGGATAGCCATAGGATTTTTGTTACAAGATTAGAGGAGCTCTCTTCCATTCCTTTGCTGATTTCCTAAGAGTTTTAATATGAAATTTTTTAAATGCCTGTTCTATATCTAATTTACCATAGGATTTTTCTTTATTCAGTAATAGTGATTTACAGCAATTGACTTGTCAAACATTAAGTGCAATTTCTGTTCCTGGAATTAACCCAACTTGGTGATTATTTTCATATCACATATTTATATGTTTATATATACTTCATGAAATTATATATTTTTATGTATTGAATATATTCATGTACCCTTTTCCTAAAGTTTTTTATATCTATGTTAAGAAAAATCGCCATGTAATTTTTGTTAGTATCAGTTATGCTAACTCCACAAAGCAAATTGGGACTGTATCTTCCTTCCTCTGGATGATTTACCTAAGTTTATTTTTATTCCTTCAACATTTGTGAACAATCACTGCTTATACCCTCAGAACCTGGAGATTTTTGTTATGGAAAAGTTTTAAATCATGGATTTTTTTTTTTTTTTTTTTTTTTTAGATATAGGACTACTAAGATTCTCTATTTCTTTTTGTTTTGGTTTGAACTGTAGTTTTCAATGAATTTTTCAAATTCACCTAAATTTTCAAATTCATGGGTCAAATGTTCATATTTATCACAGCATTCTAGCTAAGTCATGATTAATTTTTATCTGACAGAAAATAGGACAGCAGTGGCTAAAATCTTAGATTTGGTAACCTACTGAAGATTAATGACACAAATCTAGTAAATGTTTCTGCCTTAAGTGTCTGCTGCCTTCTCAGATCTCCACTAATAGTGAATCAAGGTGATATCACCATCAGAAGATACAAATATTTGTTGACATGTGGATATAGTTTGCTCACCCAATACTTCATTACTTAACCTGCTTTTAGACGTTTTGGTGCAATAGGATTGTATTCTTTCATTAAGTACTATACTCTTCCCCACATGACAAGGTTTCTCTATTTCTATGCTACATAGTGAATTCAGAGCCTACTGTCTGCAGATTAGGCTGTTGAACCGGTCAAAGATTTTTTATTCAGTATCAATAAAAAAAAAAAAAAACCCTGAATTTAAGGAGACAAAATCAATTCACAAGCAATTCTGAGTTTTAATAAGTATCCAAGTGTTCAGCTCTTGAGGAAAGGCAATTGTAATCATTTGCATGCCTAAAATCTTTAACCAGGATGAAAATAGTTGCATTCAATAACTCATTTTTCTGCAGTAGCTGTGAATGTAAAAGGTGATCTAGATAGTTTGGTTTTTATTTGACATTGGTCTTGAATTATTTCTTGGCACCCCTTCTCCTTGTTTTAATACTGTATCTTCATCCATGCCAAAGTTAGCTTTAAGTTGACTATTTGGGATAACAATTAGTGATCTTTTCTGGAGATATACTTTACTTGAAAATGAAGGGAAAAATACATAAAGTATTTCCAAAACCAATTCTTACATAGGCATATATAGAAATGGTTCTTTTTAAAACTGAGGTCATGTATGGTAGCCATATTTTTTCATCAAATTAGTATATATTGATGAGAACTATAAGTCAATAAAGCACTTTGAAAACAAACATTTTGGCATTTGAACGTGTAACCTATCCTGAAAAACAATTTTCTTGACTAAAAACATGGGGCATATTTCTAATTCAAGTAACTACCTGTGTTTTTATCTTTCACTTAAAAGCACGATTCTAGTTACTGTTTACTTTTTTCTAGTTCCAGAAGCAGTTATAAATATACATGTAATTACCCCCCAACTTTTCTAAAGTACAGGAGTTACCAAGAAACCACAAAATTTAAAAGCAGACTTCTCATTCTATTATGGATTATGAGCCATAGAACATGAAATGGTACTGAAATCTCTTTGGCCTCCACATTGATTTTTCAAAATCATTTCACTTCTACCCTGCTGGGGAGAAGGGGAACCTTCCTCTCTGAGGCACAGGTTTCCTATCTATGCCACCCTCTGCCTTTTACCATTGTCAACAGAGGCCCTTCTGATGTTATGTTTACCATCTTACCCTCCCTCCCCCCCTTTAATGTTTTGAGATTGTGTGCTCAATCAGAGGAGGGGCAGAGAGAGAGAGAATCCCAAGCACGCTGTCAGTGCAGGGCTGAAACGTGGGGCCCGAACCCCTGAACCATGAGATCATGACCCAAGCTGAAATCAAGAGTCAGCCGCTTAATCAACTAAGCCACCCAGGCACCCCTCTCCCCCTTTTTCTTAAATTCATCAAGGAATGGGGAACCATCTCATTGTCTCATTCTCATATCTTAGAATTATTTTCTATTGTATTCTCTCTATAAAGGCAATTTCACATTACTATTAGAATTTTAAAGGCTTATAATATCTGCATCATCTTTTGAAGGTGCAAACTTTATTCACATCCATCTAATCTAGCTTTCATAGTAGCCTCTTTCCTCCCCCCCCTTTTTTTAAGGAAGAAATAAGCTTAGAGGAAACTTTTTACCATGGTTCCACAGCTTAGACTCTGGTCTGGCTGCATTTGAACCCAGGTGTTGCTGAGTCCAAGAGATTTACCTGTTTCTTTTACCATGAATTGTTAGCACTCAACATTTTTCAGAGAATATCATGACATTTGATTTGGTTTCTCCTATGGTTTTCTTCTCTATTTGATTTTGGGAATATAGAGGGGGTCATTTATCCATGTTTAAAATGGTGTACCTTTGCATATTTTCAGATACAGTGTGCGATCATAAGTTCAGAGATCAAAGAGAAATTCAGTGCAGGTAAGCCTTAGAACTGCCCATTACACAAATATTTATACGCATTTACAATATAGGTCCATGGAACCTTGAGGCTATGACAAACAATCTCTGCCTTAAAGCAGCTTATTTTGAAGATTACAGATACATTCTCTTTAAGCTATAAAAGTATCAAGAGGTCAAGTCCTTTACCACACACCTATAGCATCTCTTTCAGTGCCCAGCCCGCAGATCTTCATTAATGTTATATTAATGGATTAATGCAGCAGTTCTAAAGTATGGTCCAGGATCCCATTGGGGGTCCATGATTCCCTTTCTTGGGGTGCATAAGGTGAAACTTGAATACTAGAACATTTGTCACCTGTGTTATTCTTACAAGTATTCAGAGTTTTTAGAAAGTACATGATAATATCACTGCTGCTAATGAAATGTGTATTTACACATGCTTGCATTTTAAAAATGCCTCTTGCAATTCCTAACACTGTAATTGTTGATACATATAACCCACATAAATAAAACCTTTTTAGGGTCCTGAAAATACTTGAAAATGCAAAGGCTCCTGAGACAAAAAACATATAGAGGTTGCTAAATAAATATTTTTCAAATTCAAGAAATATGTTTGCCATACTAGGATGTGAAAGAGGGGATAGAGAAGTCACGGGTTCAACTTTTTAAGATATAATTGTTTCGGAATATGCAATATTAGTTCCAGGTGTAGAACACTATGTATATATTGCAAAATGATCACAAGAAGTCTAGTTAGCATCCATCACCACACATAGCTACATAGTTTTCCTCATGGTAAGAACTTTTGAGAGCTACTATCTTAGCAACTTTCAAATTGACAATTAGAAAGTGTTTACTTTTTGGGGCCCCTGGGTGGCTCAGTCGGTTCAACATCTGACTTTGGCTCAGGTCATGATCTCACCGTTTGAGTTCTAGCCGTGCATCAGGCTTTGCACTGGTGGTGTGGAGCTTGCTTGGGATTCTCATTCTCTCTTGTCCCTTCATTACCTGTGTGCTCTCTCTCAAAATAAATATTAAAAAAATGTGTTTACTTTCTAACTGTAATAAGTTGAAGCGTCTCACACTGTGGTCTCAAATGTTTAACTATGCCTCATTTCCCTCTCCCCAACTTATTCTTTTATTGGGATAAATCATTTTGCATAGGTGGTTCTGCATCTGATGGGATCAGTATGGTATTAGTACTATGTGATATACTGTGATACCAATAAATATGAGTTGTTCTTGCACTTTTGTCTTCCACCCTATGTTTTTGGTTAATAAAAGTATTTCTAAGCAGAGTGGAGAAATGCTTGGGTACCAAATAGCTCCCATCAAACAATATTCTGATGGGCTAAAATTAAACCTCAGCCAGCATTTTCAGAGCCTATATGAAGGCTTTCAAGATGATTGGAAATATGCTGAGCAAAATCATACTAAGAAAAGACCCATCAAACTGAATACATTTAAAACACCACCAAGAGGTATTGGTCAAATGCATATGTGCAGTACTTTGATAAAATCACTTTTTTCCATCTACAAAGTTATCTTGGTCATTTGCAGTTGATAAAAACATTAAACTCCTGGGGCGCCTGGGTGGCGCAGTCAGTTAAGCGTCCGACTTCAGCCAAGTCACGATCTCGCGGTCCGTGAGTTCGAGCCCTGCGTCGGGCTCTGGGCTGATGGCTCAGAGCCTGGAGCCTGTTTCCGATTCTGTGTCTCCCTCTCTCTCTGCCCCTCCCCCGTTCATGCTCTGTCTCTCTCTGTCCCAAAAATAAATAAACGTTGAAAAAAAAAATTTAAAACATTAAACTCCTCTTGGACATATCATAGGTGACTCTTTTCTGTCCAGTGTACAGATGGTGTACTAATAGTTTCCTCCTCCAGTAGGGATTCTCTTTCCTTTATTTAAATGTATTTTTTCCAAATACTACTGTGATTTTTTTTTTTAAGTGAAAGACACACCTAGAGATCTCAAGTATCATCTGGTTTGTGTATCTGTAAAATGTGTTTTGCCTCATTCAAAAGGTTTTAAAAATTCTAGAGGCATTTCTTTTCACAGTTCATGAGTTCGAGCCCTTTGATGGGCTCAGTGCTGACAGTGTAGAGCCTGCTTGGGATTCTCTCTGCCCCTTTCTTCCCCTCTCCTACACTGTCATGCACATTCTCTCTCTCAGAAAATATTCTTGCATTCAAAATTGAACTAATCAGGAAGTGAAGATCAAGCAAATAAGGAAAACCATACAAACAAAAACAAGTCAAAGGTTAACTTATACATTCTAGAAGCTGGTTTTGCCCCAAGAGTTATCCATAAATTCAGGGCTTGTTAAGGACAGGTCTCACATCAGAGTAATCCCTTGGGTCCCATTCTGGGGTGAACTTGAATTTGCCATGAATCACTACCAAGAATGTTTACAAAAACATGTTCAGCAGAAATTCAAAGCCTTGAGAATCTCCATTAAAAAAGTTTCACATTCAGATGTGTTTGGGAACCAGTGGATGCAGGGTGATATGCCTCATGGAGTTTCAAATGCATATTAGTCTATTAAGAACTCTGAAAACCCTTCCAGTGAAGAATTGTTTGGTTTTTCTGGAACCAATCAAGTCCCCAAATTTACGCTATCACAGAGCCCCCTTCGATGTAATTTGTATGAAAGATTCTTGCAACTCATGTTCTGTGGAACATTTTTTTTTTTTTTAAACATTTTTGAGAGAGAGAGCATGAGAGTGAGGGAGCACGGGAGCAAGCACTCTCACGAACACAGGTAGGGGATAGGGAGAGAGAGAGAGGGGGGGGAGAGAGAGAGAGAGAGAGAGAGAGAGAGAGAGAGAGAGAGAGAGAGAGAGAGACACAGACAGACACACACACAATCTGAAACAGGCTCCAGGCTCTGAGCTGTCAGCACAGAGCCCAATGTGGGGCTTGAACTCATGAACCGCGAGATCACGACCTGAGCCAAAGTGGGATGCTTAACCAGCTAAGCCACCCAAGTGCCCCAGTGGAACGCATTTTCAAAAATATCGACCCAGGATAACAATCTGCCTCTTGGGCCCGCTCCCAACTGGGGAGGATGTAGGGGACTTCCCGCAGGTAATACTCTAAACCGATCAGCCCAGGGAATACCCTTCATTTCACTGTATTTCTCCTTCTGCTTGCCTTGCTGAAGCCCCACAGCAAGTATCGTTAAAATTCTCTTCATCTCAACAATGTCGCTATGGTCATTTCTGCCTTGATATTTTATGGAATTATAACATTTTACATAATCTGTATGGAATTCACTTGGATGAAATAAGAAATCATAATTTTAAACCTGGAAAAAGAACCTAACTCTTAAACGAGGAAAGTTAAACCCAGCGCCTTTGTCACTTGCCCAAAGTCGTACAACCAATTAAACATTTTATGGGGAAATAGAATTTAATAGAAAGCTCTATCCAGCAATGTGCTGTATTTGGATCAGACTATGCTACCCTTAAAGTATAAAGTCAATTCCAACCCTGAGTGGTTTTAGTTCCAAAGTAGGCAAGGAAAAATGTCAACTGTGGGAGAAAACAAAGATGAAATGTAATAGACAAAAAGCCCAGCACCAGAGCTGCCCTGCTGTGTCTCATCCCGGATATAGTAGCAAAGAATATCGTTGAAGTCTTCAGGCCAACATTCCAACATCTGAGCATTTACACTGGCATTAGTCAGATGCCATGTGAATTGCTTGCCATGGGCACTCTGGTACTGCCTGGAGTTTTCTTATGGGACTGATAGGAAAAGAATTGCCTGTGAATTCATTAATTCATTTCCTCATGACCTCAGGGTGAGGAGTCTTCGTATCTGCTGATTATTACACTAGAGGTTCAGTTGTAATGGTTATCCCCCACTTGGAATTTTATCAGTTGCTTTCTATCAAAAATGTCATAGCGGCCTCCTTTTGCAAAGAACTAATTTTGTGAAGAACTAATTTTAAAACACTCCATTTATTTCAGTGTCCCGAAAACTCAAAGTTTAACTGAACTTAAATGAAGACAGGTCTGCTCTCCAACATTTCCCTCCTTTGGATGTTCCATCGCTTTTACATTTCCACCATTATGACTAACAATAAAATTCCATAGACGCCTCTCTCTCATTTCACTCCCTTTGGCTACTTACCATTTGTTCATTCCAGATGATGATCATTAGCACAATCATTATTATCATCTTCAACAAATAAGCACGGAGAGCCCACAGGGTGCATGCCACTAGAGGAAGGCTATTCCAACATGGAAATCACGTGGTAGAACAGATGAAGCCCAGAGTGGGATTTGGAAAAGCACAAGCTTTGTTTATGGTCCTGCCCATGATATGTTGCCTGGAATTGCTTCAAACATGTAATTTCTTGAGGCTCTCATTTCTACTTCTCTGAAATGTAAATAATGCCCATGCCTACCTCTTGTCTCTCCCTATGGATTTTATAGGAAATCATACAAGGTATAAAGCTTTATAGAAATACTCTATCAGGAGATGTTGTAAGATTATCTTTTTTTGCTACAATCCTATGCTACTATTCACATTTTAACAGCCTTTCTTTCATTTCCATTCCAGGCCACAAGAGCTAGGACTTTGGATGCCAGGATTACAAATAAAAAAGTGTAAGTCCAGCCAAACAGCTGGGGTTTGGGGCACGCGTGTGGACACACTACTCTTCGGAAAGCCTTGTTTTCCTCCTGAAATGACTGGCTGCTTTACTAAACTAACTAAATTAACTGCTTGTTTTGGCAACATAAACCTTAAAAAATGGCTGAGAACAATAAAACCATGTAGAATGGCTCATTTTCCTTTTTCCAAAAACACTGGGGTTGTTTAATGTGTGCCTTATGACGTGCCTAAATAAACTTAATCCAATTTTTTGAAAACATCCAGTTAAGGTGTCAAAGTGTTATTTACATTGTAACTTGTTAGTCCTTTTCAAGTCATTCCTGTCCACCCCTTCCATGTTACTTGGGATAACCTCTCTCTCCTCTCCTTTAGTCAATCATTCCTAAGATCATACCTTTATCCCACCCTCTGGCACTTCTCACCTCCTGCCCTGTACTGAGCCACTTCAGGAAGCATGTGGCAAGGGCAGAGCTGAGGGAAGGAGAGAGCATGCCCCACAACCACGCCCTCCTCACTTTTCCCAAAATTCCAAGGGTAACTATGGTTCCTACAGTTCTTACGACTCCTGCCACACTGCTTTATCCTCTACCATGATCTCCTCTTTCTCTGCATCTCATAGCCCATTTTGCCTTCTCTCACAGAATGTTTATCATACACACAAGGCGTGCTCTCACGTTCACCTTCATTTCAGCCCATTACACACCCGAGGACCTAGCTACTGTGAACACAGCTACCAAGGCTCCATGCTGCCTTCTAAGTCTAAATGTACAAAGAAACACTTACCAGCCTTTGTCTCACTTAAATTCTTGAGCATCTGATACTCTTGCCTAGACCACTCCTTCAAAACTCTCCCAATTAGCCTTTGACACAACTTTTCCTTCTCTGACCAATTGTTTTCCAGATCCTGTTCTTCTCTTGCTCCCCTCTCTCCTTCTGTTGGCGTTTCCTAATTATCAGTCACTTCAGGACTCCTTCCACTGCAATCCCGCCCTGGGTGTTCTTACTCATGATCTCTATGTTCTGTCAACTTCTTCCTCCTAAGCCCCAGACTTAGGTGAGTCGGTGCCTTGTCAGATCAACCCTCCATATGCCTAGGAGGAGAAGACGTCATGGATGAGACATTTTCCCTACTCCAGGAACAATGACCAGAGTGCCTCACTTAGTTATATAAATTAAGAGCAAGCAGCACTGCTTACCCTGGGGGTTGTGTATAATGGCACCTTTTGGGAGCATTTTATATGTATGTGTGCAGCTTAATGATCTCCTGTCCACTTTAATGTGCAGCGCTCAAAGGATGGATTACTCCATTTGCAAAAGCAGCACAGGGGTTTTCCAGTGTGAAGATGACTAAGGCCTCTGACACATTCCCTGCAACACTAAAAATGGGGCAAGTGTGCCGGGGTGGTCCAGGTCAAGGGTGTATGTCAAGAAGTCACAATTCTCCTGGAACAACATTTCCATTGGTGTGTGTCTTAGTTCAGGCTTCCATAACAAGTATCACAGGCTGAGTGGTTTGAGCAGCACACAATTTCTCACAATTCTGAAGGCTGCAGGGAGCTATAAGGCCCAGTGGACCACTGAACTTCCTGGCTTGCAAGATGGCCACCTTCTTGTATCCTCACATGGCAGAGAACAGGACTAAGTCCCATGTTTCATCTTTTTAGAAGGGCATTAATCCTATCATGAGAGCACCACTCTCATGACCTAATCTAACCCAAATTATCTTCCAGAGGCTCAGTCTGCAAATACCATCACACTGGGGGTGAGGATTTCAATACATAAATTTGGTGTATGTGGGGGGAGGGGGAGAGCAAGCATCCATAACAGGATAGAAGAATAGGTAAGTATTGAACTGGCTTTTGCCCTATCAGGGAAGATAATGTAGATGATGTTCTGCTTCCTGGAACTTCTACCAAGGTTGTGCCTTCAAGGAGGAGACTATAGGAACGACTGAAATATGCTATCACCTTAACAGCTCTGGTCTATTATGAGCTACTGTTGACTGAGCATCTAACTTGAGGAGGTTAGCATTCCTAAAGGAATCTACAGCACTGGGGGCAGGGAGTTGCTCTAGCAACTAGTGGGTCATCGAAAAGAGAGGACTTGGGAATAGGTTACTTGCTCACAGCACTTAACCTAAACCTCAACCAATGGATACACGCTTTCCCACCCTAGGCCATGTGTCCTCACCGTCACAGAACATCTTCACTGATGAAAGACCTACTTCAATAGACAATGCCCCACTCATCTTCGCAGGAATTAGGAGAAGGACATATTAAAGAGCTGTAAGTTGCTCAGGGAGGGTAGCCCAACTTCTGTCAGGGGTTTTCCTGACCACAGCACTAGAAATTAGTCCTCGTGCAAGAGGCAGCAAGAGCAAATGGAAATCCCCCCGCCCCCACTTTTAGGCCTACTTTTTGTCACATGTGTCACTACCTCCCCTTCTGAGTGTAGGCAGACCTCTCCTAAGCAATGCATCTCGAGGGCAGTTCTATTGCCTGTGGCTTCCATGCTTAAGCTAAGGGCATCCACCTGAGTTACAGTTTGCATCTCAATGATACAGTTACAGTTTATATCTCAGTGAGCCAGGTGTACTGAAGAAGAGACTTCTCCCGTCTACCCATATTTAAACCTAGACACCAGTAATTCAGAACACAGGGATTACTGGACATAGAAGAGATGCTTTGATATAAGTTTCACTTCCTGCTAACTGACCAATGTGTGAGTTCCTGCATTACTACTCTGAAGCTATAATTACAACCCACACAGTAAAATCTGGTTGTCCAGATGCACTTGGGTCTATGGTACCTACATGCTGAGGTCATCTAGGTGATGGACAGCTGGCACTTGTACTTGAAACTCAAAACACCCTAATGGAATTCATCTTTCCTCCCAAGTATCTTCTTTCCTTCAATATATCAGACACAACCTGGATACTCAAGTCCAACCTGGAACTATCATTAGCTCCTCCTTTATTTTTACCCCCATTTCAGTTTTGCCATCAATCCCTTTCACTCTTTAAATTGAAGGAATCCCACACCTCCTATATCATTCTTATCTGTCAGCCTGGATGGTTCCCTGTTGTCTTCACAGTTCAGGCCAGAAATTAAGGATGACCAACAATACCCCTTCCATCCTGGTCTCCTTGAATCTCTACTCTCCTCCTCGTGTAAATACTAAGATATATCTTAAGACACAGGGTTTTATACCTCTGAGTCTTGTTCCCAAAGCTTCCCAAGGCCTGGAATGCTCTTGTTCACTACTCCAAAGACTAATCCTCAAGCATTCTTGGAAACTCAGCTTAATCCCTTCTCCCGCAGAAGAAGGACTTTTCTACCACTCCCTCCCCTCTAAGGACAGGTGAGGTTGCTTCTCAGACCTTCTCCCATCATTTCCAAAATGCTTAACTCATGATAGTGTAACAGTGTTATTGTCTCTCCGTATTGTATTCATCTCTGCATCTCCAGCACTAAGTAAGTGTCGTATATTTGGCACTTAATTACAGTTTGCTGAATGAATGCATGCAGAAAGGAGAAGGCTGAGGAAGTCCATGCAATGCCAGTCTGGCCCTTATTTGTTACTAACAAACCTCAAAAGACCTGCACAGTTGAGGGATGAGAGGAGCTCTGAGTCTGTGCACAGTTCAGCTTAGAGCAGGAAAAGAAAGACTCAGTTGGAAGTCATCAACGAAAACCACACCTTAGTTGATCCACCGAAGTGTAATACCCAGGCTATATTAATGTGATTTACCTAGAAGAGCCGAAAGAAATTGAGAGGAAACAATACATATTCTTTTTTTTTTTTTAATTTTTTTTTTTTTCAACGTTTATTTTTGGGACAGAGAGAGACAGAGCATGAACGGGGGAGGGTCAGAGAGAGAGGGAGACACAGAATCGGAAACAGGCTCCAGGCTCTGAGCCATCAGCCCAGAGCCCGACGCAGGGCTCGAACTCCCGGACCGCGAGATCGTGACCTGGCTGAAGTCGGACGCTTAACCGACTGCGCCACCCAGGCGCCCCCAATACATATTCTTTTAAACTGCTAAGTACTCATTGCAAAATTCATTAAGGCAACTTGGTTGACAACCATCAAAAAGCGAGAGACACTCATAGATTTTTAAATAGAGATAGGAAAGGCTGAGTTTGTATTATATCCATGGTCTCTATGGCTCAGCTCTATTGAAAAGTCTTCTAACTTACTAGGTCAGGTAGAACAAATAGAAATTCACTAATGATAATCCTACGCAAGAATTTAGTGACCACACATTTTCATTTACATATTAACAGAAATAGCAAGTATTTCACTGTAGATCTTTTCTATTGCTTTGGCAATATTTATATTCCTATGTTCCTTATTTTCCATTTATCTTCAAAGTTTAAGCCAAATATTTAGTATGTGAATTATGAAAAAAGGGCCTACTAGATTTTAATGTATTATAAAAATATCATTCAAAGTTACTTCTCTACTCGATTTCATTCCTCCTTGCATTTTCCCAATCCTTCTACATTGCATAAATACATACTTTGCATCATTTACTTTCTGTTCTGTGAGATACTCTATTGATTTTTATCAGCATTGAAGCTCAATGCCAAGTTAAGGGAAACTGCCAAGGTTGGAAACGTTTTCCTTATATGCATTCAGAGAATCTTGAAACTCAAGGTCACTTTTTGAGATAATCTGAATATTTCTAAGGTTTTAAGCTACAAAAAAAAAAAAAAAAAAAAAAAAAAAAAAAAAAAAAACCCAGACAACTCAACCTATAAGTTGGGATGGATGTCTCATCTTAAGTCCATCTACAATGCACTCTGGGCAGGTCTCCTTGAGCCCTACTCAGGGAATTTTTATCAAGAGATCAGTGGTGTCTTTCCATTATATACTGCAGGGACATCTAAGCTCCAAGAAGTGACCCATGTGGTGGGACTAGAATAAATGTTTTAAGTTTGCAGACAGTTATATGTGGGAAGCATCTAGTTCTTGTTAAAGATAAATTTTAAATGTGTAAGACACTAGGTCTCAGAAGCCAAGCTATTATAAATCCCCAAAGGGAGTCCTTCCACTGATTTCATCACAGGCATAGTGAAAGAAAGTAACCTGCCCTTCAAGTGTCACAGCATTCTACCTTAAGGAATTGAAAGGGGACTTTAGTACTAAGAGTGGATATGACACCAAAAGCATTCATCCATGCACTCATTCTGTAAACATTTAACGAACACCTATATAGGTCAGGCTGTTTATTAAGGGCTTGGAAATGAAAAATTACCAAGACCTGTTTCCTGACCCAAAGAATACCAAAGTTCATAAAGGAGATTGGAGGAAGTTGAGTGAGCATAAGGGTAGGATAAAACAATCACAACAGTCACAAAGTAAAATAGTAAAAATCACTGTGTTAGACATATCAAAGGTTTCTAAAAGACAACTGGGTGCCAGGCTGCATTCCAAGTGGTTTTTAGGCATTAACCCATTTAGCCCTCATAGTTCTCCATGAGGGAGGCTGCTGTTATCCCATTTTATACACGAGGAAACTGAATCTCAGAGGAGTTAGGGAACTTAAGCAAGGTGGAACTAGTGTTTGAACCAAGGCAATCTGATATTCATATTTAGAAAACATTAGGAATTCCTACAATCCAGCAAGAGGCAGACATCCCAAATGGAAAAACAGGCAAACCGTATGACCAGAAACTTCTCATCAGTTTAACCTGGGATAGCAAAAGAGGATTCAAAGAGACCGGGCAGCATTGAGTAAAATAGACACCACATATAGGCAACTACATCATCCTATTTCTATGGAAATAACTACATACGGTTCACAGGCATCCATATACAAATAAAGGTGTGGAGGACAGTTGAAAGAACATGTTGAATGCATGGAATATTCAGATAGTTATGACAATCCTAAGTGATAAACTCTCAATCTTAAGTATGATATCATGACAGCTACAACTTATTAGTACTTATTTCCCAGGCATTATTTCCAAGGGCTTTATTAACTCACAAGAATGACTGAAACACTATTGTTACCCCAGTTTTACAAATGAGAAAAAAACTGAGTCATACAAGGATAAACAGGTTTCTCCCATAGAAATTTTAAATGCTGAATATGGGATTTGAATCTAGCACTAACTATCGAGTCAAAGCTCTTACTATAATTCTTAACAGTTATATACTGTATCTCCAAACAGGACAATCAGATGAATCACAATTTATATGATGGTTTGGAGTGGGGAGAACACGTGTGAGGTTCTGGTATACATTATATATCCACAGTCATTTGAAAGATCATCCTGACAAAGATGGTGACAATGAAGCTCTTCTGCTTGCATTGACCTCTTCCACAGGATAAAGTGAACTCAACTGAAATGAGGGATCTGAGTAAGACTGACTGGGATAGTAAAGACAGAACATATTTTTTAGTTTCTGCCATATGCCACTAACTGTTAAATGCTTCTATATTTGTTATCACACTTAATGTTAAACTCTGAGATAGGTATTAGAAGTCTCCTTTTAGACTTGAAATCTAAGACACAGGGAGGCTAACTACCCTCCCAACTTACAATTGTGGAGCTGTGACAGAAACTCATCTAATTTCAAGGTCAATGGTCTTATTGCATCATCTCTAAAATGGATCAGGTGGTCCTATCTCATGACCTACTTAGATCAGTGTTCTAGATCTAGCTAGTAACGTACCAATTAATCTCTTCAGTTTAACTTCTAAAATATGAGTAACAGGCATGAGTGACCACACATACAAGGAACTGCATTCTAAATCTTCTAATTGTTACTCTTAGTTGTCCAATACAAACACTAAGTATCTGGATCAACAAACATTTTTTTGGTGCCTATTTGAGGTTGGAAGGTTTTCCAATGACACATGGAATCTTTCATTCTTTTAACAAGATACTGAATTTATTTTACAATAACTTTTCATTTATTCTTATTTCTACTTGCCAACTGGTCTAAAGACAAGCAGGTTTTAGAAGTAGTGGCACGTACTCCAATACATCACCCCCTTCATATCTGGGTTCCTTCCTTTCCACCAGAGCTGTCTTCCAAATCTGAACAAATACAGACTATTTCTCTGTCTCCAGTATTACTCTATCTTGACAGTATTTTTTATGATACCTGAAGGGACAAGGAAAATAGATGGGTGAAACTATTTCTCCCTATTTAATCAAAACCCACCAGAGTTTTTACCAGCTGTGTGAGTGCAGCACAGCATCATTAAAAGGGGACTTTGAAATGAGATAAACCAGAGTGTGGATCTCAGATATGCCATTTATAATCCGTGTGACTTTGGGCAGATAATTCTCCAAGCATGGTTTTTATGACTTTAAAAATAATGTAATGATCCTTACATTTTCAGGTAATTCTGATTCTAAAAAAATATGTAACTTGGAGGGCAGTCCAAGATGGTGGCACAAGATCCTGAACTCACTTCTCCAATGGACATATGGACTCTGTAGCTACAGATGGAAAAATCACTTCTGAAAAAGACCTGAAAAATAGCCCAACAGCCCCTTCAAAACCATGAAAGGGCCACACAGAGATGGCTAGGAGAGGCAGAGATGCTGTGTTACCAAAAACCCCACCCCAAGAACAGTGAGCCACAATCAGCAAAGATCTCACACAGCAAGACTCCCTGAGTGAGGGACTGGTGTTTTACAGCAGGCACCATAACCCTTGGGACCTGTGCTAGAGATACAAGTCCCCTAAAACCTCTAGCTGTGAAAAAGAACGAGGCTTATGTCCAAGAGATCCAAAGGCTGTAGGCAATGGAGATTCCACTCTTAAGGCACTCATAAGTGACTTAACTTGAGGCCCAGCACAAAAGCAGCAGTTGGAAAAGAGCCTAGACTATTTGTGAAGGAGATCCATTTGCAAATCGAAGGATCTGCCCAGGGGTCAGGAACCTATCGAGACTCTCTCCAGATGGAGGTTGTGGGCGCCATTTTGGTAGTCCTACTTTACCTTGCTAGCACTGGCAGGCACACCCAGTTCCTGTGCTCTCCAGCTACCCTGCTAAAGCCAGCAAGCTCACTGTCACACAATGACACCTTACACCTGTCAGAATGGCTATTCTCAACAAGCCAAGAAAACAGTGTGGAGGTTCCTCAAAAAATTAAAAATAGATCTACCCTATGACCCAGCAGTAGCACTGCTAGGAATTTACCCAAGGGATACAGGAGTGCTGATGCACAAGGGGCACTTGTACCCCAACGTTTATCAACACTCTCAACAATAGCCAAATTATGGAAAGAGCCTAAATGTCCATCAAATGATGAATGGATAAAGAAATTGTGGTTTATATACATAATGGAGTACTACGTGGCAATGAGAAAGAAATATGGCCCTTTGTAGCAACATGGATGGAAATGGAGAGTGTTATGCTAAGTGAAATAAGCCATAAAGAGAAAGACAGATACCGTATGTTTTCACTCTTATGTGGATCCTGAGAAACTTAACAGAAGACCATGGGGGAGGGGAAGGAGAAAAAAAAAAAAAGGTTAGAGGCAGTGAGCCAAAACAAACTCTTAAAAACTGAGAACTGAGGGCTGATGGGAGGAGAGGGTGGGTGATGGGCACTGAGGAGGGCACCTGTTGGGAGGAGCACTGGGTGTTCTATGGAAACCAATTTGACAATAAATTTCATTAAAAAAAAAGCCAAGAAGTAACAAGGACTGGTGAGGATGAGGGGGGAAAAAAGGGAACTCACGCACTGTTAGTGGGAATGTAAATTGATGCAGCTACTACAGAAACTAGTATGGAGGTTCCTCAAATTATTATAAATAGAATTACCATATGATACAGCTATTCTGCTTCAAGGTATGTATTTGAAGAATATCAAAATACTAATTCAAAAAGACATATCCCTATGTTCACTGAAACATTTACAATAGCCAAGATATGGAAGCAACCTAAATGTCCATTGATCAATGAATGGATAAACATGTGTTATCTCTCCTCCCCCCCCTCCCTCTCTCTCTCTCTCTCTCTCTCTCTCTCTCTCTCTCTCTCTCTCTCTCTCTCACACACACACACACACACACACACACACACACACACACTGGAATGGACCTGGAGTATTAGCTTAAGTCAGAAAGACAAATACCATAGAACTTCATTTAAAATGAATAAAATAGAAACAGACTCGTACAGAGAACTGATGTTCCCAGAGGAGAGTTGGGGCAGGGAGATAGAGGAAATAGGTGAAGGGAGTTAAGAAGTACAATCTTCCAGTTATAAAGTAAGACATGGGAATGTAATGTATAGCATAAGGAATACAGTCAATAATGTTAACTTTGGTGACAGATGGTAACTAGGTTTATGACCATTTCATAAGTATCAAATCACTACTCTGTACACTTGAAACACAACATTGTAGATTATTCAATTTTTAAATAGATCAAAGAAGTTTAAGAATGTTTACTACTCTGTAAAGACCGTTCATGGATCTGCAAGGTCTGTCTCCCCTTCTTTGAAAGACAAATTCGTGAATACGTCCACGTAGAAAACTAAATGCTCATGGGGCGCCTGGGTGGTGCAGTTGGTTAAGCGTCCGACTTCAGCCAGGTCACGATCTCGCGGTCCGGGAGTTCGAGCCCCGCGTCAGGCTCTGGGCTGATGGCTCGGAGCCTGGAGCCTGTTTCCGATTCTGTGTCTCCCTCTCTCTCTGCCCCTCCCCCGTTCATGCTCTGTCTCTCTCTGCCCCAAAAATAAATAAAAAATGTTGAAAACAAAAATTAAAAAAAAAAAAAACTAAATGCTCCAACTTTGCACCTACCACACATCTAGTACGTTCCAGACATTAGGATGTAAGCTGGTGTTACACTTTTCTGATGCTTGGTGTCTGGACCTAATGCCTGGAGGTCCCACAGCCACCCTGGAACAGGAGGGGACCCTGAGGATGGAATCCAGGTGACACAGCATGAAGAAGGAAAAATACCAGACCTTTGATGATTTCTTAGAGCCATATACTAATTAGCCCTGGGCTGCCTGCTTCTAAATGCTCTTACATAGAAGAAAAATCTCGCTTAAGTTACCTTTTTGGAAAGGGGTACTACCTCTAGGATACTCTGTTTCAAGTAACTGAATAGGACTTCTAAATGATACAACTGCTATTAGAATATACAGACTACATTTTAAAGATTCTTACCACTTAGTACTAATTCTACTTAATTATTTTTAACACTCTTGTGTAAAAATCTCTTAAAGGCTCTTATGATCTCATGGCTTGTGTAGGCTAATGGCCCCCTAAAAGATATTCACATCCTTACCCCTTGACCCTGTAAATATTAGCTCATATGGTTAAAAAAAAGTCTAATTTGAGAATTTCATAAGATATGTAAAGATATTGCAATGGGGAGATTTATTCTTGATTATCTGGGTGGGCCCCAAATGTAATCACAAACGTCCTTATAAAAGGAGAGGCAGAGTGAGATTTGACAAAGAGAAAAGGCAATGTGATCACATGGGCAGAGATTAGAGTGACGTGGCCCTAAACCACGGAATGCTGGCAGCCACGGAAGCTGGAAGAGGCAAGAATGTTCTTTCCTGTAGCCTCTGTAAGGAACATGGCCCTGGCAGCAGCAACTTGATTTCAGCTCAGTTGTATGCATTTCAAGCTTGGCTTCTAAAACTGGGAGAAAATTAATTTCATTTTAATATGCCAAATACAAAAACCAAAACCCCCACATAGGTGATAAGCTCTTTGACATAGGTCCTGGTAAGATTATATTTAGATCCAATTCTGAAAACAAAGGCAAAGAGAGAAAAAATAAATAGGACAAGGTCAAACTAAAGAGCTGCTACACAGCAGAAGAAGTCATTAACAAAATGAAAGAGCACCCTACTGAATGGGACAGGATATTTGCAAATTATGCATCTGATAAAGGGTTACTATCCAAAATCTACAAGCACTTCATACAACAGCAAAAAAAAAAAAAAATTTAAGAATGGTCGAATGTTCTAAAAAGATTTTTCCAGAGATGACATCCAGGTGACCAACAGAAACATGAAAAGATGCTCACGTCACTAGTTACCAGGAAAAGGCAAATCAAAACCACCGGGAAATACCACCTCAAACCATTCTAACACCTGTTAGAATGTCTAGTATCAAAAAGACAAGAATTAACAAGTGTCGGCAAGGATATAGGGAAAAGGGAACCCCTCATGCACCATTGGGAATGTTTAGTGCAGCCACTGTGGAAAACAGTATGGAGGTTCATCAAAAAATTGAAAATAAAGCTACCATATGATCCAGCAATTCCACTTCTGGGTATTTATCCAAAGGAAATGAAAACACTAATTTGAAAAGATATCTGCACCCCGTGTTTGCTCTAACATTTACAACAGCCAAGATGTGGGAACAACCTGTGTCCGTTGAAAGATGAATTAAGATGTGGTATGTATATAAAGGAATGCTACTCAGCCATAAAAAAGGAAACTTGCTATTTGCAACATGGATATATACACATACATACATATATGTGTGTGTCTATATACACACAGATATATAGATATGATGTGCCTAACATAGCCAGCCAGCATATAAGTCCCCAGTGAATGGACATAACCATAGCTGTATGACCTTGGACAAATTACTTTGCACCCCCTCTTATATAATTTCCAGCCAGCTAGCAACAGAGCCAGGCCTGGAACAGAATCCTTTTATTTTGCCCTTTGCTCAAGTCCCTTTGGTCTCTCCCATTCTTTCCTACTTTTAGCATTTCAATGGTCTCTCTTTTTCTAGTTCCTAACTCTTTACTCACACAAGTACTTTTTTTTTTTTAATTTTTTAACATTTTTTGAGAGAGAGAGCGCAAGTAGGGGGATGGGTAGAAAGAGAGGGAGACACAGAATCCAAGGCTCCAAGCTGTCAGCACAGAGCCCTAGACGGGGCTTGAACCCACAAACCGTGAGATCATGACCTGAGCCAAAGTCAGACGCTTAACCGACTGAGCCACCCAGGTGCCCCTCACACAAGTACTTTTATTCCATCAATGATCAAATTTTTTTTGGTAGTGTCCACAACATCTGTAGACCCGTTTAGAATCTGAAATATATTCTGATAACCTCAGAGCTCACTTTCTGGCACGGTCACATATGAACTTGCACGTGGTATTTGGAGGTTAAAAACATTCCTTAGGGGTTATTTT
Source organism: Felis catus (assembly GCF_018350175.1). Classification (NCBI taxonomy): domain Eukaryota; kingdom Metazoa; phylum Chordata; class Mammalia; order Carnivora; family Felidae; genus Felis; species Felis catus. The sequence goes on from NC_058379.1 coordinate 49,943,110, forward strand.
TAGTTCATTTCTTTGCAACCTTGGGTTCTTCATGCTTTACGTAATTAGTTTATCCTAAGAATGGTAATGTTGAAAGAAATTTCTTTTGAGCAAAGCAGCAACTGAAAAACTGTTGCAAGAAGTCACAGCAGTAATAAGACTATTGCTGAGCATGGGTTTATTAGAAAGTAAAATAAACAGCATCCTGCATGCAGACTTCATCCTCATTAAACATTCATACTGGAAATGCTTACCTTGTCTATAGCCAAGATGTTATCCTTTGCAGAAGGGGGGGAAAAAAAACAAAACAAAAAACAAAACCAAACCAAAAAAACAAACAACAACCTCTAAGCCAACATACTGCAAAGCTTTCCAGGACTTTGGGAAAGCAGTGTTATGTAAAATCTTCAAATATGTTAGCGTAAGCAGTTTGGCCTTCAAATGATTTCAACCACCTTGGGGCAGGGCATGATGGTGAGGTAGGCATCTCAGAAGAGAATGAATTGACTTGCATTCTGCCATGCAGAGCAATGTAAATAAAAATTCAAGAGGCCTTTATGCCACTACCATCATGGTATGTGAGTCACTTGGTTTAATATGTTAAGAGGATTAGTGCTAAAGCCGCATGAACTTTGAAATAGCCCAATGAAGCTTATGTGCTTTCCAGTTTAAATTGGTCCTCAGCAAGACCTCTCTGATCATCAGGAATTTGGCAGCCTGGGTACTCTGCCACCATTTCCAGAGCAAGGTCGAGCCCCCTGGGTGTCAACAGTGTAGCCTCCTTTTTTATTCGAGGGGGAGATGGAGAGAAGACTAGAAGAGGAAGGGGCAGGGGTCATAGGAGGTCACGGTGAAAGCCAAGATCCAAATTACTGCTTCATGCTTTCCCAAAGATCACACAGTTTAACCAAATTAAATTAAAAAACCACCTCCCCAGCCGTTGCATCTTGCTTATGGCTTAAGAGGTCAAAAGGAAAACCCTTTCTTTACCCACTTAACCTAGGGGGGCTTCAGTGAGCATGAATGAATCTTCCTTACAGGAATAAAGGCATCATACTGTGTGGTTCATGTGGAAAACACACTTGGAGAAGGGGGAAACTCACTGTCAAATGGCTCTTTCCTTAGTAAAACCTCTCAAGTGTCTACCTTCACACTTCAAACTAGAAACATGGGGTTTATCACTAACTACAGAGGCATGCTGAAGAACTGTCCCATCACAAATTGATCCCTACATATGATTAATAAGGCATAACACCCATATATAAAGGCACACATATGTGTCCGGGCATTCAGTGTCCCTATGTGTCTTTGCATAGCTGTAGGATCAGCCTAAAACACATACTCCCAGCCAACACAGGCTAAAAAAGAAAAAAAGAAACTCCTGTAAGGCATGCCACCTCCAGATTTCATGGGGCTTTTTGCTGGGGGTGCCAATGGTTTTGGAATGAGTTACAATGAAATACATCATTCAGGAAGCAGCTGGGCAACCTGTTCCTGTGACTCTCCCGCGTGTCCTTTGAAGCTCCTGCTTCTGCTTCAAGGATATCAAATGACAGGAACCTTTCTTTGTCTCCAGAAGCAGTCAAATACGGGAAGCCTGCTCAAACACTTGAGCCAGTGCTACAGACTACCATCACAAAAGGCAGTAGCTGAGAATAGCAGTCAGTCCAGCAAAAGGAATTTTAAAGAATCAGTGTAATTTGCCAATTGAGAAGGCTTCTAGAGTCAGAGGTGGTCGTTTTCCACAAAGTGAAGACAATCTAGCTCATTTTAGAATACAGAGTAAAGAAAGGAATAAAAAGGTAAATGCTACTTGAAAGCTTTGCAGTATTAACTCAGAAACAGATTTTAGAAACTAGATTTAGAATCAGTTAGATTTAGAAACAGTTTAGATTTCCTTCTGATCTTTTGTCACAGCAATGGGTTTGTGTAATAACTCTGTCATGTTCTCTTTCTCCCATCCCATGTCCACTGCTACTAAGTGAATTCATGAAGAGACCAAGAGCTGCTTTGACAACATAGAAAATTAGTTATAGAAGCAATGAATTTTTTAGCAGAAAATATATTGTATTTTTAACAAGCCATGACTTCTCAGCTGAAAGTGACATAATGCAGGATCAATTGTATGGGCTCAAATGCTTGCACTCACCACAGATGTATTTTCATTTATAATTATGTCATGCAAAGAGCATTGCTAGGGCCCCATTCCAGACAGACTGGAACACCCACCACGCCATGCAATATGACTGCAGTTGTTAACTCCTTTGGGAACTTTCCAGCAAAGTTTTTTTTTTTTGGGGGGGGGGGGGGGGGGGAGCCAAAACCAACAAAGAGACCAAACGTGTGCAGCATTGCTCCAGGGTTACTGGAAATCTCTGAACTTCTTAAAATGTAACTCATTAAAAAAAGTTATCCATTTATATAGGTATTAAAATTTACTTTCCACATTTTCCTAGATTTTAATGAGAAGTTTAGATCTTTAAGTTGAAAGTAGGACGAGGCAGTTCTGAGTTTTTGGCAGTAGGGTGCGATACCAAATCTGTCTTTTGATATCAACTCTCATTCTGCTATGTGGCTCATGACCTGATTTGAAATGCTTAAAAGATCCAAGATGGCTGTCTTCCTTTTTGACTTAAGCTTGTAGCCTTTGCTTAGGTCCAACACTCTTCCCTAAGGTTGGCAGGAAAGAGAGGGTTCCATAATACCATTAACTCTGAAAGAGTAAATATATACAGAGAATGGCCAGACCATATATGAAAGTGGAACTTTCCCTAAATAGCCAAAGCTATTTGAAAAAGTTTCTTCTTAAGAAGAACAAAGCTACAGGCATCATAAATCCCTCATTCCAAGATATACTACAAAGCTATAGTAATCAAAACAGTATGGCACTGGCACAAAAATAGACACAGGTTCACATTTATATAATCTATGTCAAAGGAGGCAAAAATACACAATAGGGAAAAGACGGTCTCTTGGATAAAAGGTGCTGCAAAAACTGGGCAGCTACACGCAAAAGAATGAAACTAGATGACTTTCTTACACCATACACAAATAGAAATTCCAAATGGATTACAGACCTAATGTGAAGACCTGAAACCATAAAACTTCTTAAAAAAAAAAAAAATGGGCAATCTCTCAGATACTGACCTTAGCCACATCTTTCTGGATATATCTCCTCAAGCAAGGGTAAGAAAAACTAGGACTATATCAAGCTAAAAAACTTTTGCACAGCAAAACAAAATGCAACCTATTAAATGGGAAAACACATTTGCAAATGATACATCCAATAAGGGTTAATATACAAAACTACAACAGCTAAGAAAAATAATCCAATTTAAGCATGGGCCAATGACCCAGAGACATTTTTTCTAAGACCTACAGATGACCAATAGACACATGAAAAGATGCTCAACATTGCTAACAATCAGGGAAATGCAAATCTAAACCACAGTGAGATGTCATCTCATACCTGTCAGAATGGCCCGTATCAAACAGACAAGATATAACAAGGGTTGGCAAGGATGTGAAGAAAAGGGAATCCTCTTGCACTGTTGATACAACCACTGTTGAAAACAGGAAGGAATTTCTTCAAGTAATTGATAGAAATACCATACAATCCAGTTATTCTACTTCTGGCTATTCACCCCCCAAAAATGAAAACACTGATTCAAGAAGATGTATGCACCCAACCGTACCCAACGTTTATTGCAGCATTATTTACAATAGCCAAGACATGAAAGCAACCTAAGTGCTCACTGATAGATGAATGGATAAAGAACGTGTGTGTGTGTGTGGGGGGGTATATGTGGAGGGGGTGTGCGTGTGGGTGCGTGCACGCACGTGTAGATTACAAAAAAGGACAAAATCTTGCTCTTCTTGACAACATGGTTGGACCTAGAGGCTTTCATGCTAAATGAAAGAAGTCTGAGAAGGACAAACACCATATGATTACACTTTTATGTAAAATCGAAATAAAACCAAAAACAAAGAATCTAATATAAATAAATGGTGGTTACAGAAGTGGAGCGGGGAATAAACTTCCAGTTATAAGTCAGGGGGACAAAAAGTACAGTACAGGGAATAGAATCAATATTGTAAAACCACTGTAGGATGACAGTAACTGCACTAATCATGAGCATTGTGTAATTTACAGAATTGTCGATTCACTATGTCATGTCTGAAACTAATGCAACCGTGTATGTCAACCAAACTTCAATTAAAAAAATATAAAAGTTAAACTGACTCATGACCAGGAATCTATCCAGAAAATTCCCTTTATAATCATCAGCACAGGAAGCCACTCCGATAGATCAGACTTGTAGGAAGTCAGACTATTTCTAGTAATGATTTAAGACAGTAACTTTTTTTAACCATCAGCCCGAATTGGCCAGCATTGGATGAATACCTGACCACCCCTAACCAATCACATAGGATACCCACTTCTGTTAGCCTGTCAACACAAAGGTTCTCTGTGTGATTCCTTGATTTTAGAGAATAGCTATATTGTCAGGATTTATACACTTAGAAAAGAGCCAAAATCATGTTTAGGATCCAAACAGTGAATCCGCATCCAGTCAGAAAGAGAGAAACCACTCCATGCATTTCAAACAGAAGAACCTTAAAACATTGATTACAGATGAGTGAAAACTGAGGTTGTAAGGAAGGGTGACAGAAGAGCAAAGAGAACAGCTGTTAATCTAGAATCAGGAAGCTACCACCCTACCCTCCTGAACTGGATCCTGTGAGCCCAAATAGACTGATACTTTGATGGAACCCCATCACTCCGAAGCAGAAAAAATGAGTCATGCTCCTATTTTGCTAGTAAACTGCCAGCAACACTAGAGCCCGTGTCCACTAGGAACCCTAGAGGCTACTGTCTGAAGCATTCCAATATGGGCTTTACAAGCTCCCACCAGTGCTTTCAGTGAAAGAGCGCACCAGGAGGACAGCTGGCAGAGGCAGCTTGGGAGACGGAGTCTGCCATCTTCCAACCCCCAGGGTGAAGAGAAAGGCAAGTGTGGAGCTAAACACAGACACTGTCCAGCACAGATAACACATTTTAGCCTAAACTGGATCATAAATCCCAACCAGAAGAATATTCTAAATGTACCGAACTTTCTCTTTGAATCAGATTAAAAAAAAAAAAAGTTGAGCTCATGACAAAGATTGCCAGTGCCCTGAATGTTCCCAGGAAGAAGTGAATGATGGAGAACTAGGCCCCATCCTCCCCACTTCTAATGTCATAGGTTTGGGGCCAGGCCAGCAGAGAGAGCACCCTGGAGGAGCAGCTTTGCAAAAGTTCTGAGCCCCAGTTATAGCGGATAGAGGTGGGAGCTAGAATCCTGTGAATGATAGGATTCATGCATATGAAGCTCTGACCCCTCACCCGGTTTTTGACTCACCCTAGATCTGGAGTCTGTACAATAGCTATCCATAGCACATCCACTGGAAGATTAATTCCTCCAGAGGATCAGGGCCATCAGAAGAGGAGGATGAACCATTTATATTCTTTTTCCGTGTCCCATTTCATCAGCCATTATTTACTGACCATGTATGCAGGCACAATTTCAAGCACAGGGAATATACTAAAGAACAAACCCCTGCCTTTATATAGTGTACATTCTACGGGGGGAAACGTAAACAATTGTATAATTCAAAGGTGGTATTACGAAAGAGTAGGGACAGGGGAGAGACCATGCAGAGGCAGCTTTGCCATTTTAGTTAGGTCGACGGGAAGAGCTTCATTGAAGAAATAACACTGTAGCAGGATTCGTGCACAGAGAGATGGGACACTGAGGCTCTTCTTCCCAGGAAGTAAATTTATTCATGCCAGCACAGGCTTAGAGAGCTAAGACCCCAAAAAGGTTGAGCTCCGAGCACAGCTGGGTGTAGCCTTTTATGCAATTTCTACTTGTCTCCCATACATGGTTACACATACGGTCTGACTGAACACAGTCCATGTTACAAAGTCATGCAGAGCTATGCATAGGTGTATAGGAGTTGACTGGGCCACGTTGGCACATTGCCTTTGTTCTGAGAAGGTCTCTACCACATTCCTTAGGGAGGGTCTCTACCACCTCAGTTCAGCAAATACTTCCAGAAAGTGAGCTAGGGAGTTATGGGAACACCAAGGGAAGATCCACCTGGCAGACGGAATTGCAAATTCAAAGCCCCTGAAGCACAATGTGCTTAGTGTATTTAGCAAACCGTTTTTGTGTGGCTAGCAGAGAAGCAGCAGTGTGGTCAGAAGGAAAGTCAGATCACAGGGAGCCCTGAAGGCCCTTGTAAAAAAAAAAAAAAAACAAACAAAAAAACCAAAAAAAAACAAAACAGCTCTTCCTCAGAATGAGATGGCAAGCCATGGAGGGGCAGTGGTGGGGGTGGGGGGAGGAGATTGGCCCAGAAGAATGACAGGATCATCATGGAAGCTCTCTGAACAGGTGGAGGGAGCATGTAGGGATGCAGGTGGTGAGGGCAGAGGCAGGGAGGCCAGTTGAGGCACTGTTGCCATATTCCAGATGAGAGATGCCCTGAAGTAGTGGTCATAGAGGTGTTAGTAGTTTGTTCACATAAATAGAAATAGGAAATTACTCAACCTAGCCAGAATTATATCTGCAACACTCCACCGAAAAATCTAGTATAAATATAACCCTCTTGTGATGCTAGGTTAGCAGTATCCTCTTTAGACCTAAATATGATACCAAAATTCACTTTGTATTTGCACTCTCTATGCTCCAACTGCTTCACTTTGAAAATGTGTTACCTTTAGATAATAAGACAAATAACTAAATGCATTTCACATAGAGCACCTATCCTTTTCCTTGCTTATGGTGCGTTTTCCAAACTAGGACCCTTTTAACCAAAAAAGACTTTGTGAATGCTTATATTCAGCTGTATTTTTAGCACCCACAGACGAAAATACATAATGACAAAAAGCTACTATAAAATCAGTAATGCTTGAAAATGCCATATTTTATAAGTACAAACAGCATCTCCACTCAACTGAAAAGTAATTGCAGGTGTATGCACAAAATCAAATACTTGTAATTCACTGACCACAGGTGTATAAGGTTTGAGAGACCCTTTGTCTTGTCATAGAAATAGCTTCTACAGAAAGTGAAATCTACGTTACACAGCTTTGTGATACACCAAATTCGACATCCCATTTAAATATTTAGAAGTCACAAATTGATTAACAAAAACTAGGCACCATGGTTTATGTAAGTGGAGATGAGGAATTTTTTTTTTAAATGAAGGAATGTGCTATCCTCATACCCAAGGTGATCACTCCCTTCAATAAGTTATGGGTTCTATGGCATGACGACTATGAAAGGAAGCTCTCCTTAAATGTCACCAGTTCCAGGTCTCAAGTAGAACCAAAATCTTTGGTCAGTTAGCAACCTCCTATAGCTAAAGAGGTAATTTAAAACCTGTCAGCCACCTTGGGTGGCTCAGTTAAGCATCTGACTCTTGATTTTAGCTCAGGTCATGATCTCATGATTCGTGAGACTGAGCCCCATGTCAGGCCCTGCATTGATAGCAAGAGAGCCTGCTTGGGATTCTCTCTCACCGTGTGTCTGTCTCCCTCCCTCTCTCTCTCTCTCTCTCCCCCCCTCTCCCCCCCTCCCCCTCCCTCTCTCTCTCTCCCCCTCTCTCTCTCTCTCTCTCTGCCCCTACCTGGATCATGCTCTCTCAAATTAAACTTTCAAAACAAAACAAAAAAAACTTGGCAGGCACAACCACAATGGTTTCCTTAGAGGTTAAGTTCTTTATAAAGTAATTAATCATACCTCTTAGCATTCATATTTTTCATGTTAGATTTAGAAGTAACATACACATGTGGTATTGCGTATGGATAATATGTCAGAGGATTTGACATAGTAGGGTGTTCTAATGCAGAAGTCTTCTAATTTTGATGGAAAACCTAAAGGATTTATTTCAACTCAATTTAACCTGAAATCTTGCAAATTTGCCTATAGTACTAAAACATGTAAAGAATTGCTTCTCAAACCTTGCTATGCATCAGAATCACCTGGAGAGCTTGCTACAACAGCTTGGGGGCCAATGCCTAGTTTCTTATGCAGGAGGATCTAGAATGGAGCCTGCGGATTTACATTTCTAGTACGTTCTCAGGTGATGTGGATGCTGGCCCAGGGACCACACCTTGGGAAACCGATTTACAGGATCTTAAGATTCACTTTATTCATAAGGTAAATGTATTAGACACAGAAATGACTTTAGAACTTTGGAAAATTTGTTAAATCCGAGGACTTTAAAAAGGCAATGTTAAATTGATAAATACAGCTTAGAATGTTTAAAGGAGGTTAATAATCTAAGTTGGTAAAGGATACCAAGCATTTATAGCCTGAACAATTTACCAGTGTTATATAGAGAATAGTAAGATTTTTAAGTTTAAAGAACAGGCTTTGAAGGACTGAGTCCATTGACGTGAATATTACATGTAAAACCCAAGTCACTTCTGAATAATTTTTGTACACAAACCTCACTAGACCTAAAAACCCAGCACTGAGAGTTGTCACTGCTTTTTCCAGGGCTTCTGAGCCCATGAATTGGGAACCTTTGGCTACAACTAGCTAAACGTTCACCCTTTCTCTAAACCATTTGATGCCTCTTCAAATGGCCTTATTCCTCTGCTCAGAGTCGGGGCTTGCTTTGAAGACAGTGGACTGAACAAAGAGTCCACATCTTGATCGACTTTGTCTGCCACAGGAATGAATCTCCTGCAAACGCCCTGGAGCTTTTCTCTCCAGCTCCCCTGCTAACTGTCATTGTCTTCATGCACTGTCAGAGGACACCACAGAAAGAAGAATGGCATGTCAAGATCAATCTTCCTCCAGAGACCCTCCTTGAAATAATGTTGAATAGCTGTGCTTTTGGAAATCTTCACTTCTGAGACCAATTATCTCCCTCTACAATGTATTCAGCCTTCACCAGCTTGGCTTCTGGACCCAGCTGTTTTCTGTAAGGCCAGATGTACTGTGAATCACAGATGTGATCATTTAAATTAACTAAATTTTCTATGTTTTTAAAAGGGGACACTTATTAGCCTTCAGGGAATATAGTCCTTGGTTCATTCTGCAGGTTAGGAAGCACCTAAAGCTACCTTCTAGTTCAAGAGGAATTAAAGTTAGTGAAGATCCTAAGATTTCCATAGGATTCCATCTTCCATTTGGAAGCTAACTTGATTGAATACTAAGTTTCAATCTATTGCTTGAGGCCAGATCCACCCCCTACGGTATCCTTAGAGTTTGGACATATTTGGGTTACCAAAGCAACCTTTTATTTTGGGGGGACCTTAATTTTTGGATCTAATCTTAAGTGAAAATTTACAGAAAGCCGTCACAGGAAGAAATCTATAGTCCATTTCCTTTGGGCTTCAAAACACAATAGTACGTGCAACTGGTCTTAGACAAATGCTCCATTGTAAAAGTTGTGCCACCACAGTAGACATGGGCAAGAACAACAGAGTCTGTAATGAGATGCTTTGAGTTCTGGCTTTGCATTGTCTAAACCTGTTTACTTTTTTAAAAACAGGAAAATACCTAGTGTCTGGGACATAGAAAGTGCTCAACAAATGTGAGCTATGATATTTTTCTCACCAAAATGCTTATCAGAACGTGCTTAATCCTTTTGATGGAATTATTAGTCATTAGAAATTTATGTAAAATGATGTAATGATATATTTAAAGTTTAAAACTATTCTATTTAAAAATTAAAAAAAATTTTTTAACATTTATTTTACAGAGACAGAGTATGAATGGGGGAGAAGAAGAGAGAGAGAGAATCTGAAGCAGGCTCCAGACTGAGCTGTCAGCACAGAACCCCACACAGGGCTTGAAAACTCACCTACCGCGAGATCATGACCTGAGCTGAAATTGGACACTTAACCAACTGAGCCACCCAGGCACCCCTAAACAAACTATTTTAGAAACTAGGGCCAAGACAGAAAAATCCACCAAATTATTACTAAGTTTTTGTGGAACTATGTCCTTTTAGAAGTTTTATCCATTCTACTTTTCTACATTTGGGGGGACATTTAATTCAATCAGAGACAAATGAACAAATTCACAGAAATTTAAAAGTTGTGAATGAAATTACATTGGCATACCAAACTCCATTACAAACTACTAATTGCTATTGTTAATGGTACAATTGTATCTTACATATCCCCACAGATCATAATCACAAAAAGAACCGCATTTAAACATTCACTTACCTTCAAGACACTTATTTTCAATAAATCTTTGTAGGTGATTAAGTGGTTATTATTTCTTTCCATTTTACAGGAGAGAAACTGGAAACTGACACACCCAACTTATTTCTGGAGCTATTGTAGATGCAAATAACCTAGTGGTTTATGTTTATTGGTCACTGTTCACCTTGCTCAACCCTATGTAAACCTTCACTGACATAGCTGTGTCTTGGGTTGGGGGTGGGGGTGGGGAGTTACACGGACTCTGGTGGGTATCCCATCTACAAAATGGTAATGGACACATCCATCCTCCCCACCTCAGAGGCTTGTAAGAGAATCAAACAACCTAGTGCAGAGGAAAACTTTACATGTCAATTTAAGGCATTTTCTTTTATTCTTTTTAACCAAGACTAAAATCACAGAAACTAATTCTAGATAACTATGTGCTTCATATTGTTTAGAAACCAACTTCCACTTAGTAGATGGCCCCAAAACATTATTTCCCTTTTTAGGTCCCTCTTGAAAGTGTTAGAGTTGTAGATCTATACAATTTGAGGTTGGGGGAACCTTAGAGGTCACTTATTCGACCTCTACACAACATCAGATGTTATTCACCCTCTGCTTGAGTACTTCAACTGAAAGAGAAGGTCTTCACCTCAGGGGGCACTTTTCTTTTGGCTGGAGCAAAACACGGTTATTCCATTTACAAGTCTAACTATTTCAACGAGTTCTAACAGAAAAGAAAAAGTAGCAACTTTATCTTAAGAGGATTATAATCAAATACTGCTTAGAAAATTTTTTATTTTTCAAGTTTCTTTCACTGTGCTTGGACTGCTCATCTGAATGTCTAATTAGGAAGTCTCATCTTTCCTGGGTTTTCACTGAGCATTGTTACTCCACAGGCAAGAATTTTCATTTTTAAATTTTCATGACATCAACATAATCCTATATCATAAAATAGAGTGCAGAAAAAAAAAACTTAGCTACTTGGGGGTTAGATGTGCATTATGGGTAGTAATTTGCAAATACCTTGCCTTGAACCTCAGAACTGGATCTGTAATGAACAAACCCCTGCAAAGTAATGCTGGCAGTGAATCCCTTCTGGAACACGCTGTCTGGATACCACAGGGTAAGAGAAAGTAAGCCTTATAAGAACCACCACCTCATTCAGTGGGAAAACTCTTGCTGACACCAATTTAGACCTAAAAATATGTTGAAATCTAAATATGGAAAATGTGCAATTTCACCCATCTTTATTCAACCCAGTCATTCCAAACACTGTCCTTCATTTTAGTCTGCAGTGAACAATAGCATAGCAAAGATGACAAGTTGTGTGGCTCTAATGGTCAACTGCTCCTGGTGTTCCACCTCAGATAATGATAGCTGGGAGGTGGTTCTGAATATTCATCCTGCCCTCCAACACGGCACAAGCCTGCAAATATTAGGAGTGTCCATGCACATGTTAAGGTTTCCTTCATAAGAAAGAAGCGTCCTTGTGAAGAAAACTGCATGATTTAGAAAACAGCTTAATTAGGCGCAAAATGTTTTTTTGCAGTTGTAATGGTTTTAGCATCCACCAGCTCCTCTCATTTACTCAAGCCTCAGGTTATGCATGCTAGGAGGCATCCATCCTCAAGAACCTTCCATCTCTCCCCATTGCCCCAGAGTAAAAGGTGGGCTGTTTAGAAAAGCAGCTGTGTCTCCCAGAATGAGGGCCTCTGAAAATTTCCCAAGAAAATTTTGGCAGCTAATAGATAAAAACCATGTCCCAGGTCAGCTCATTTTAATCACATCACCTGGGTATCTTTAACCAGCCGTCCCCAAATTCCCCAAGCTCTGCCTCCCACAAACCCCTAAGAATTTCAGGAGGCATATTTACCCACCTAAGTATATGGGGATTCCTGCAGACTTATGGCTGAGTTCTGTGGAAGGTAAAAATCCCGGGTTATACAGCTATTTCCCTGTTTACAGCAGCCCACTGAAACCTGTCACTGTGCAAAAATAAATGCTGATATTGTGCTCTGAATGAACAGGGGAAGCCTGAATGCAGTTGGGGGTACTTAATTTTTCTGAATGCTTCCTGTTTTTTCCTCACATCCAGAAAGGAGCCTGCAGGGTGGGAGAAAGGAAGGTGCAAGTATGGCCCATGCAAGGTATTAACACTTTTTTTTTATCACATAATCTCACTTAGATGTTATATAGATACTTTTAAACTAATATCAGGGTGCCTGATATTAGGGCTCAGTTGGTTAAGCACCTAACTTTTTAAAAAATGTTTTTAAACATTTATTATTGAGAGAGACAGAGAGACACAGAGCATGAGCAGGGGAGAGGTGGGGAGAGGTAGAGAGAGGGGGAGACACAGAATCTGAAGTAGGCTCCGGGCTCTGAGCTGTCAGCACAGAGCCCAATGCAGGGCTCGAACTCACAAACTGTGAGATCATGACCTGAGCCGAAGTCAGACACTTAACCAACTGAGCCACCCAGATGCCCCAAAAGCACCTAACTCTTGATTTCAGCTCAGGTCATGAGAGCTCATGGTTCTCGAGACTGAGCTACGATCTCCGTGAGGAGCCTGATTGGGATTCTCCCTTCCCCTCCTTCTGTCTCTCCCCAGCTAACATTTTAAGAGAATGCTTTAAACTAATGTCATAAAACTTATATTTTCCTTCTAAGTCCATTTCATAGCCTACTACAACAAGCATAAAAATTTTTAAATACTATGAAAAAGGTGGGTTTGAAACCCAGTCTACATTATCTTTAGTAAGAAACAAGCTTCAAAATATCCAGCCACCAAGAAGGCAGAGACAACATGACCACAGATGATAAAAAGATATTTAAGTTTAAACTATCCTCATTCTATGCACCTGAAGGACCTAAAGTTTCAGTAAGTACAGCTTTATTATTATTTAAATGTGCATTTTTGAGATAGAGAGGCAAGCAGGAGAAAGGGCAGAGAGAGAGGGAGACACAGAATCTGAAACAGGCTCCAGGCTCTGAGCTGTCAGCACAGAGCCTGACGCAGGGCTTGAACTCATGAACCATAGATCATGACCTGAGCCAAAGTTGGATGCTTAACCGACTGAGCCACCCAGGTGCCCCAAGTACAGCTTTCTAATAGGATCCTTCTTTTCAGAACCTCATTTATCGAAACAAAACCAATAATCCCAAAACAGGAGTTTGGGAGATGGTCACGACAATTCTTTTAGGGAAAGATGGGAGCCCAGAGAGACAGTGAAAACGGGAAGTAGCAGAAAGGGCAGAATGAGGTGGTAATTCTGTCTCACATGGAAACCAAAACAGAGGAAGGCATGGACACTGGCAGCCCTTGCTAACAAACGTGTCAGCCACAGAGGCTGCAGACAGGGAGCAAGAACATGTCCCAGGGGTATGAGCAGCAGGCTGGGCATCTTTCCTGAATGACAAAGGGCTGACTCGAAGGTCAGGAGAGCTGTCCTGTGAGCAGTGGGGAGGTCCAGGAAAGGTAAAGGAGCTTACTGGGTTCAGCAGAGTCCCTGTACTGATTCTGGCCTCAGTTTCTCCATTCTCCTGGGCAGCTAATCATCATGGACATGGACACCTCGATGCCATGACCCTGCCAAAACCAAGGTGGTACATAAAGATGGCCAGGGAAGGGGGCAATGAGAGAAGACACATGGGGAGAGAATGGAGTGACACAAAGCAGGAAGTGGAGGCAAAGTCACCCGTCTCCTCCCTGGAGAAGGACACTAAATGCCCAGGATCAGAATACTCCTGCTTGATGAAATTCTATTCTTTAGAGTGAGTGCAGGTGAGTCGTCTCACGTTCTCCTGAAGCCTCATTGCCCTTCTTCCAGTTGGTTCCTTCTGCTAGGAGGAGGAGTGAGGAATCAGTGAGGGGCTCACGGTCTCAGTGCATTAACTCCATGGTCCTGAAAAGTTCCTGATTAAGACCGCCACTTACAGATCAAAATATTTTGAGTCCCACAAGCCTGCTCCTCATTACCATGCATTGCTATCACCCAGGCATCTGGACTTAGATTATACTTCAACTCCGCTCCCTCATGTATTAAGTGATGGAAACGAGCTTAGGTGGTTTACTGCTCACATTCTCTTTGGGAACTAGTCTCAGAGACCATCCATATCTTGGTTTGCTGTTGTACTGTGGTTTTTGCTGTTGCTTGGTTTTGTGTTTACACAACTGATTGATTTAATACAGACTTACAGAGGCTTTATTTATATTTATGAAACTTTCCATTTAATAATATACTAAAATCTGGTTTTGCTCTACAAATACTTTAATGTAATGAAGAGGATATCATAAAACATTTTTGAAAAGTTTTAACACTCTTCATCTGTGCCTAACCACGACAAAACGAACAAAGCAGGAATCAACAGAAACACTATGATATATTAGAGAGAATATCTTAACATACTTCTCTCAAAAATAGTGTTTCAAATAGGTTTTTATAAGAAATTTTAAATATGAATATGAAATTCCAAATGGATCAGATATCCAAATGTAAATATAGAACTCCACCAGTACTAGGAAAAAAATTAATAAATTCCTTATATAAGAACTAGGAGAAAGGACAACTTCCTGGACTAGGACTCAAAATCCAATTTTCTAGCTAGGACTCAAAATTAGAAATTGGATTACAAGAGTATAAATTATAACTTTGCATGGCCAAAATAATTCAAACAAGTTAAAATGAAATACTGACAAGAAAGGTGTTGCAACTTATCCACAAAGGGTTATAAAGAGCTTCTCAACATTAAGAAAAACACTAGCAAACCAATAGAAAAAAATGGGCAAAGGTTATAAAGGTTATAAGTTAAATGTGAATGATCCTTAGTTGAAGGCAAATATGCTCATATTCGTTCACAGAATTAGAAATTAAAGTTAGACTAAGGTACATTTCTCACATATATTGTCAAATATTCAAAATACAGTAACTTATTCTCTGTTGCCAAGGTGTAATGAAATGGGTACTTTCATGACTTGCTAATGGGAATTCAAAATGGCACAACTCTTATAAATGTTTGGTAATACTATAGACACACATCCCTTCTGACCCAGCAGGCAGTTGTACTTTTGGAATTCTATCCCAAAGATAAACTGACAAAAAGAAATGGTATCTGAAGAAAAATAGTAGTTGTGCAATCATTTATAAAACAAAAGATGAAACACAACCTAATGTCCAGCAGTGAAGAATTGGTTGGCTAACTCTGGGAAATAGGAGGTTCCTCAAAAAATTAAGAGAATTACCCTACAACCCAGCAATACTGGGTATTTAAATACTACTAGGTATTTATCCAAGAGATACAGGTATGCTGTTTCATAGGGGCACATGAATCCCAATGTTTACAGCAGTGCTGTCAACAATAGCCCAAGTATGGAAAGAGCCCAAATGGCCATCGATCGATGTATGGATAAAGATGCGTGATCACAAAGAATGAAATCTTGCCATTGGCAACTACTTAGATCGAACTAGAGGGTATTATGCTAAACGAAATTAGAGAAAGACCAGCATGACTTCACTCATGTGAGAAACTTAAGATACAAAACGGACAAACATATGGGAAGGGAAGCAAAAATAAAAACCGGGAGGGGGACAAAACGTAAGAGACTCTTAAATATAGAGAACAGAGGGTTGCTCAAAGGGTTGTGGGTGTGTGTGTTGGGGGGGAGGGGGGCGGAGCTAAGTGGGTAAAGGGGGCATTACGGAATTTATCCCTGAAATCATTGTTGCACTATAAGCTAACTAGGATGTAAATTTAAAAATAAAAAAATACAAAGTTCTGAGCAATGCATAATATTAATAACAGTGTAGGTATTGCAAGTAGTGTGCAACTCAAATATCTGTGCATGATTTACGTTTTAAATAAAGAATTATACTTTCATAGCATTAAAAAAAAAAAAACTGGTTGACTAAACCACGGTTTGCCCATAACATGGAATATGTATATCTGTAAAAGGGGATGAAGAAAATCTAATACAGATATGAAATTATCTCCAGGATATATTTTTAAGAGACAATATCAAATATAACACACTGCAGCAACTTTTATGAAAAAGTGGAAATCTATAATAAATATACAAACAGGTTTCTTTTCTCAAAAAGGAACAATGGAAGGATAAACCAACAGCTTAATAAAAATGGCCACCTAGACAAGTTGTGAGAACATGAAAAGGAGAGTTTGAAATAAGAATTTTTAAATCTACCTTGTTGTATGTAATTTTGACTTGTAGATGATCGATGTATTTTCAGTTAAAGTAAAATGAAAAGAAAACTTTAAGAATGCTAGAAAAAAAAGGGCCTGATGGGATATCAAATTATTTGCCTACCACACTAAAACCCAAATGACTTCCAAGGTATTTAAAAGAAGTTTTTTTAATGTTTGAGAGAAAGAGACAGAGACAGACTGCAAGTGGGGGAGGAGCAGGGAGAGGGGGAGAGACCATTGGAAGCAGGCTCCAGGCCTCGAGCTGTCAGCACAGAACCCGATGCATGGCTAGAACCCACAAATTCTGAGACCATGACCTGAGCTGAAGTCGGATGTGTAACCTACTGAGCCACTCAGGCGCCCCAACGAATTTTAAACAGAGTTCGGTCATATACCTCTAGAAGCTTATGTAAGATAGCTAATCATCCAGGTTTTACCCAGGACTGAGAGGTTGCCTAGAACAAGATTTTCAGTGCCACAATGGAAAAAGTCTTAGACAAACTGGGATGTGTTAATCAGCTAATTTTAAGACAAATAATAAAAGTAAAAAAAGACCAGTGCAAATGAAAAGATATTATTTTCAAACTATTATAACTATATAGCAAGACAGAATAATTATATGAATGTCTTAAGTCAAAATTTCAGTATCATAAAGAGAAAGCAGCAGTAATATAAAATTGAAGTAAAAACAAAGAACAAGTAAACGTGGATTCAAAGGAATTTCTGGGAACACAGAGACAGCAGGGATGCTATTTTTTAATCTCCCAGAATGCGCTCAGAAAAATGGACAGAGCAGGTAGAAATGCAAAATCAGAACAGCACAAGAGACACTTACAGCAAAATTAAATGGCAAAGTGTCCCCACAATTTTGAAAATAGAAGGGTGCGCAGACAAAACGGTATCAGCATCTGTGCATGAGACAGATGAGGAAAGCAACGAACACAGGATCTACTGGGCTTGAATATTGAAGGAACTGATCAATACTTACTGGAAAGTGTGACAAGTCAAAATAAAATTAGAAGGGTTTTCAACACTCACAGGTCATTATGAAATATGCATCTGAAGGAACCAGAGCTCTGGCTCAGAACTCAACAGAAAGCCCCCTTTCATGAAAAACCTCATCCTGAGACTGGGGGTGCAGGTGCAAGGCTTCAAGTTTTCTAAGCGAGAATTCATAGAAGTAAAGGATAAAGGGAAATACAACTAAGTAGGAAAGAGGTAAAATATCTGAGAGCACAGCGTCGTATTTATTGAATTTTCAATTTGTAAACACCTAACAATTTTTTTTAAAAAAGGCTTAGATTTGTGAAGCTAGAAAAGCTAACCTGACCCCATCCTGTCCTCCTAGAAGTTCAGCAAATTTAGTATCACAAGTATGAGCAACAAACAGAATTGTATCAAATTCCATGGAACAAAACCACAGACCAAGAAGTAGAAAAATCTCCCTACAGATAATCAAAGTATTCCAGTAAGTACAGCCACTGAACAAATGAAAATTGTAAGTATTTCCAACAAGCTAAAAGAACACAAGTTGAGATTTAAAAGTTTAGATATGGGGTAAGAACTAAGAAAATAATTAGAAATACAAAATATTTCAGAAACAAAGCCTGAACTAGAATCGACCCAAGAGCAAACAGATAATGCTTCCAGAAGGCAAAAACAAAGAAAATGTGTAATCAAAAGAAAGTATTTGCCAAGAGTGCCAAGTACAGTTGATAGAGTAATAAAAAGACTTAAAGCTACTTATTAAAAGGGCTCGCTAGGTATGTTGGAAAAACCACCCAGAATGACACATTCTGAAATATTATTTAATAAGGTTAGTGGACTTTAAAGGCAAATATTAAAACAAGCAAGCAAACAAAAACCCTGGGGCCCTCAGGCAACATAACCAAGTTGCTTATTAGGGGAAAAGATAAGCAAAAAGTATTGTTGCTATTAAGTTTTTAGTAACATTTTATGCCAGAATATAATGGAATAATAGATTTAAGATATTGAAGGAAAGACCATATCGTTTCAGGATTTTATATGCAGCCAACCTGAATTTCAGGTGTTAAGTGACAAAAACACTTGCCAACCTGTAAGAACTCTGGGAATATGACTTCCATGAGCCCTTTTTCTGAGGAACCCCCTAGACCCTGAGCTTCAGATGACCAACGTAAGTGGAGAAACTTTGACATAAGGACCAGTATGTCATCTCAGAGGCCGCTGTTGGCTTCATGCTCCCTTAGAGGTACCAGAAGTGCCTCTTCCTCAGGGGTCTAAGGCCCAAATCCCTGGGCCCCCTCTTCTAAAATCCTGAATTCTTAATCCCTGGTCTCTTCCCTTTTGTTTCCTGGGTCTGTTATTCTCTGGGTAAACTCAGGACCTTGCAACCAATTTCCAGGCCAGAACAAGTTTTAAAAGTTAGAAGTATTAATATAAATGCATCATATTTTCCTTTAAAAATGTATTTCCTGGGGCACCTGGGTGGCTCAGTCGGTTAAGCGTCCGACTTCAGCTCAGGTCACGATCTCACACTCCGTGAGTTCGAGCCCCGCGTCGGGCTCTGGGCTGATGGCTCAGAGCCTGGAGCCTGCTTGCAGTTCTGTGTCTCCCTCTCTCTCTGCCCCTCCCCCGTTCATGCTCTGTCTCTGTCTCAAAAATAAATAAACGTTAAAAAAATAAAATAAAATAAAAAATGTATTTCCTTTGTCCATTGGAAAAACGAGGAAA
Organism: Felis catus; assembly: GCF_018350175.1. Classification (NCBI taxonomy): domain Eukaryota; kingdom Metazoa; phylum Chordata; class Mammalia; order Carnivora; family Felidae; genus Felis; species Felis catus. The sequence continues at coordinate 49,962,221 of NC_058379.1, forward strand.
CAATGATTTCCTAGTAGCAATGACTGCAGACATCACCCAGGCCTCTAACATCCATTTGCCACTACCAAGAACCAGGGCTCCTTGGCTAAGTTCCTTATTCTAAGTCTTGGAAAGGAAATATATAAAATAAGCCTGAGATATCTTAATAGGCCAGAAAGTAAGGAAACCATCACAGACTAATAGGATCATAGGAGCCAACACGGAAGAGCTTTCATTAGCCAAAAACTGGGCAATTTGAGCAAAGGAAAATGAATGTGTTGAAACACAAAGACATTCCTAAAATCCACGCATTTAGAGTGGTATTAAAAATCCACGAAATTATGGGGTTCCTGGGTGGCTCAATCAGTTAAGCATCTGGCTCCTGATTTTGGCTCAGGTCATGATCTTAGGGTTCAGGAGTTCAAGCCCCATGTTGGGCTCTGCACTGGCAGCATAGAGTTTGCTTAGGATTCATATTCTGTGTCTCTCAAATAGACTTAAATACATATCAATGAAATTACAATGATATGAAAGTTTTGAAACATGTTGGTCATTCTAGGAAGTCGCTGGAGCAACAACTTACTCTGAAAACTGATAAAATCAAAGACTTGCCTTTCTGGATCAATGTATTTAAAGCAGTTGGCGAGGGACTGAATGTTCTTCAAAATGCACAAAGAATTAAAGGGCAACCAGACCTTCTGTGCCTATGTTGTGACTTTTTAAAGTTTACTTATTTTGAGAGAGAGAGAGAATCAATGAATGAATCCCAAGCAGGCTCCACGCTCAGCTCACAGAACGGACTGAACCACACAGGCACCCTTCTATGTTGTAATATTTTAACACAGTAGGAAAGATACAGCACCACCTGTGAAGCATTCTTATCTAAGCAAAAACTGAGTGTGAACAGAGTTCTCTGCATTGTACTGCCAACCTACAGAAAATCGGATAAATGAGCTAAAGAACGCTGGAAAAAAAATGTAAAGAGTCCACATGGAAAATGGGCTGGTTTCTTTAATAAATCAAGAGAATAAGAAAAGGAAGTGAAAGAACATTATACAATAAGGAAAGACTCAAGTGACAACTAAAGGCAAGTTGTAGGTCTTGCTTGGATCTTAATTCAAATGTATGAACACTAAAGAGACACATACCTCTGCCAGAGAGCCAGGAGTTTCAGAACTTTTAGGTCTTTTTTTAACCCACCTCAGGAAGTAGAACAGAATGGCCCCCACATGTGGCACAGACCAGAATTTTATTTCTCACACAACAATTTTTAAATCTTCACCCTCGTAAATTTTACGCATCTGGGGCTATCCAACACCTTTAAATACCTTCCTTATACTTTCATTTGCTACAAAGTCCTTCCTTCCCAAGGTAGAAAAAAGCAACTCCCCTCTCAAAATTCTGAGGTAGTGAGGATTCTAACAAGGAGGCATACACATGCCTGGAGAGTTTGGAAGGGTTGCCATAGGAAGGGGACTAAATACTCTAGCAAACATGATCACAGAGGCCCTGGGAACGGGCAGTGGTGGAACTTCTGGCATCCAGTCTTGAGGGTCATAGGTGCTGACTGCCAGCAATACTCCGCAGTGGGCTGGCCACTATACCTGGCCAGGCAGTTTCACATTCCAGCTTTCTGGACCTCCTGGAAATTCTTTTTCTGCTCTAGGTGAATAGGGTGAAAATGCTGTTTCAACCAAGATCCCTGAGTTTCATCTACCCAGAACCTCTTTGCTATGTTTCCCTGGGCCAGTGGGTAAAGCATTCTAGAGGGCAGTTGGGGAAGGAGGCTTTTCTTAGACCATTCTCACCAGGTTAGTGACCGCACCACACTGTTGAGAGCTCCTGAAATAATATGTACAACCTGAACTACATGAGAAAAGTCACATGGTGTCAAAAAGAGGAAGGGACACAGGGGTAGTGAGCAGTGGTGTGGATTCTAGTGTATCAACATATCCATGTATCTAGTATATCAACAAGATAAGCATTCTCATACAAGATAAGGTATCAGTATGGATGTGTTGATACATGCTTATCAACACATACTCTCTTCAATTGTTCCTTATATATCTTAACACTCTTCTTTGAAAAAAGTTCCTACACCCTGTCCATTCATAAACAATCACGTAATTGTCCATGCCTCTTATGGAGAAATATGCATTTATTTGTCAGCACTTCCGTCAACAGGGAGGGAGCATAGGTACTGTGTAGGCAGAACAGGGAGAGGCAATTATCGGAGAAACCAAGAGCATGTATCTTAACTTAATCACTCCATGAATGTGGAGAAGCTACATAAACTCTCCAGCCTCCGTTTTTTAGCTATAAAAAAGAAATAACTTCTTGAGTTTATTGTGAAAATGCCATCGAACCACTTAGTGTGTTATAGTAACAAGCTTGATGAATACCAGCTTTTATCATCATTGTATTACTGGTAAGTGGATTCATAGAAAACAGTCCATATAATGTACATGTATTTTAACCTTGCAATGCTGGATGTAAAAAGAAAAAAAAAACTTTCCTGTTTGCTTAAATCAAAATGTCCTACATTTAGAAACCATCCCACTAGGATGGCATTAGGTGCACAGTCCTTATCAATACCTCCTCTCCCCATCTCAGGATCACTCGCACCTCCTATGGTGCATACACAGTCCAGAACAGCTCTGGAAGGGCTGCCTTTTTTTATTCTACACTCCCTCAGTGTTCTTAAAGACAGGTGGCTCCATAATGTCTGTGCCAATTTCCCTCACCTCTCCAGGAGGCAAATTTTAGTGTTAGGTTCCCACCACTAGCATCCTTACAACACCCACTATCTGCTTCTCAGAGCCCTGCACCTGGAAGCTGGGTAATGGGGTGCTGGTTCCAGCTATTCCTGGAACCAATAAACCTATTCTTCCTTCCTGGTATCTGAGAGAATGGCTCCAATCTTCTTCCTGAAACTTACCAGCTTCCATCACCCTTCCATGAGAAACACTTTCTCAGGATCCCACCCTTTCGACATCCAGATCTTTCTCATTTCAGAGTGTGCTATGGGGAAGGAGATACTGGAAGGAGGCTTTTTTTTTTCCCTTTGTAATTATCCATTTTCAGTGACGATTAAGTGAGCAAGTAAAATACCACGGCAAGCAAGGGAAATACAGCTGGATAGAACAGAAGCAAGAATGGAATAAGAAATGATGGGCAAAGAGCCAGCAGAGACCCTCTGGTGGATGCAAGGGACAGCTTTAAGGAGTCCAGCCCACACGATCAGTAATCAATTTTATTGGTTCTGCTTGGGCTAATGTTCAATGAGAGACTAGGCACAAAGACTCAAAAACAAGCAATTACCTCACTGTCTCTATGTTCTGACTTCATCTTGCCTCTGCTACTCCAAGACTTAAACTGCTTCTCACATCTTTTTGATCAAAGAGAAATAGGAAATGAAACCAGTATGAGAAGACTCCATCACAACCAGCCTTTCTTGGCATCAGATATCTAAATAAATTGGCCAGCTCACTTCCTCCCCCCATTCCCCCCCAAGCATGTCTGACAGTAAATAAAAGGATCCTACAACTTCTGTCTCGGCTCTCTACAGAACCCTGGCAGGGAAGAAAAGCAGCCCTCACTCAAGGCCAACAAAAACAAAAAATAAAGGTAGCTAAATGAGGAATGTGAGAAAGCACGTGAAAAAAAATAGCACAAAGCACTGCAAATGTTTCTGTATCCACCACTGCTCTTTTCTGCGGATATGTGTTGAAGCAATTAGGAACTCTGGAAACACAGGAAGAAGCCAACACTTCCAGTCGCTGCTGTCAACAGTCAATAAGCACCAAAATGATTAGTGAGGAGTTTTTAGGAAGGCTGGAAGAAAAAAAAATGTTAGAGATGTCGCCCCTTAGAATAGGCTGGGGTTGTAGAAAAGGTGGTCAGAATTTTAATGGATGCAGAGTCAGAGGGCCAAGGCCATACCGGAACCTAGAAGAGATGTTTGACTAAAATGTTGGGGATACAAGTAACACCTCCGGAAGTGTACACATGGGAAAGAGATGTCCCACCACTCCCAGCAGATGCCAAGGCAGCTTTGCTAATATAAGGGCTCTATTTTATCAGTGAAGGTCCCAGTTGAACTATCAACTATCTCAGGGAATGGTAAGTCAGAAGGAAACACCTGACGCTCAGCAGAGGAGACTGCTTCTGGGAACACTCACCTATAGTATCTGACAAACAGCATGAGGTGAGCAATGGGAAGCCAGCTGAAGCAAGGAGGGACAAAGCATGGCTGATCAAATTGTTTATGATCACCTATGGGAAACCTCTGGAAACTCCTAGAAAACCCATGGTAGGGGAACTTTGCATAGAGCAGGTATGGTACAAGGTACCATCAAGTCCTAATTAAACACAAGCTACATGTAATAGGGAAAGAAGAGTACCCACCTCACATGACTTTGTGATTTCATGTGAAATCGCTTTGTGAGCTCCACATCACCAGCTGAATGGGAGATGTTGCCAATATCAATGGGTTGCAGTCAACATTACCACCCTGAGTGTCCCAGACTTTGAGAAAAAGTGCTGAAGGTTTCTTACTGAAAGATGGTCTTTGTAATAAAGGCTAACAAATACACTGAGGTTCCAAGATGCTTCAAGAAAATACATTTTGTTGCAACTTTATTTGCAAGAATTGTATTGTTACACCACTGTAGGGAAGAGTCTCAGATCCTTCCTTGAAAGTCAATGTTGACGGCTGGCCCAGGGAAAAACAACGTATTAAACTCATCAGCTTACCTCTCTTTCCAAATTCACTTCAGCATCAGTATGCCCTAGGTCAGTACCAAACTTGTAACTTGGCTGTCACCTTTGACTCCTTTCTCCCTTATCCTTGACATCTAATTAACCACTCAGACCTCCCATTCTTAGTTCTTCATTGTTTCTTGAATCCATACACCCTCTCCCTCCCTAAAACCATTACCCCACTTTAGGCCACTATGCTTTCTTCCTTAGACTATTCCAACAGCAAAAGGGTCTTCTACTCTAAATATTACACAGTACCTGTGGCCTCACATAACCAGCCTCTGATGAGCTCCTTCACTTTATGTCATATCCTCAGGTTATATTCTGCAGACACCTTGAACCCTCTTGCAGGACTTTCAAAGTACCATGCTTTCTCAACTTCAGTTCATTGCTTGTACAGGTTTTGCCTCTCACTTACCTTTCTTCATTTTCCTAACACCCTATAATTTCTATTTGTCTTCCAGAGTTTGGTTTCCAGGTCACCTCCTCTGAGCTGCATTTCCCTACACCCCTAATTTCAAGTTTTACCATGCCTACCCCAGCTTATGATCTATAACTCTGGATTGCCTTGCCTGTTTACTAACCAAACTAGACCAGTGGTTCTCAAAGTGTGATCCACGTACTCCTAAGGGTCCCTGAGATCCTTTCACCGGTGTCCAGAAAACCACAACTATTTTCACAGAAACAGATTTTGTTTGCCTTTCTCATTATGCTGATGTTTTCACTGATGGATAAAAAGTGCTGGTACCTTAGCTCAAACCAAACTTTATCAGTACCCATATACTCTTCACTGCCACATATTCACAATAAAAGCAATGACTGTTTTACTTAGGAATCCCCTGATGAAGCAATAAATTATTTCAATTAAATCTCAGCCCTTAAGTACACATCTTTTTCGTGGTCTCTGTGATGACGTGAGAAGCAAGCACAAAGCACTTGTAATACAAGATAATTGCTGTCTCTAGGAAAAACACTTGTACAATAGTTTAGCAATGGAACTAGACTTTTTCCATAGCATTCTACTTTCACTTGAAAAAAAACTGAAAAACTACTCAACATGAGTATTTGACAGTTGATAGAAAGTGAACAGAGTGAGCCTATTAGTCAAGAGACAAAAATCAAAAATATTTGTTGATAAAATTCACACTTCCGCGTGAAAATTAGAATTTGGAAAACCTATATACATCATGAGCTTGAGAGCTTCCCAGTAAAGATGTTTCTGATAAGATCAGTGCTGATACTAATATGAATTGATAAAGTGTAATGAAACATATTAACATTTAGAAAATCTGCATAACTAAATAAGCCAACATTTTCCTAGTGACCAAGGCATAGGTAAAATATTCACTGGAAGTGTGAAATAAACCATTGGACTTTAACAGACTATGAAACGTTCATTTATATGGCTTCAAAATCCACACTGCAACTAACATTTAGAGAACTATTTGTTGCATTTTGGTGTACCATTAAAGAATACCTACCACTATCTGAAAAGCAATTAAAATATTCATCCTTTTTCCAGTTATCTTCTTACATTTGAACCAAAACATAACAGATAGAGTGCAAAAACAGATAAGAGAACTAAGCTATCTTCTATTATAAAGCCGGGCATTAAAAACATATGCAAAAATGTTAAACAAGGTCATTCTTCTGTTTTTATGTTAAAACCCATGTTAATAAAATAATTTATGTAAACATGTTGATGAGCTGGGGTTTTTAAATGAACATTTTAATTTTTTTTTTTTTACTTTCTAATATGAAAAATATCGATATAATCAACATAAAAGTTAGGGTCTTCAATTTTTGAGAGTGTAAAAAGTCAGTCCCTGAGCAGATCTGAGACCCATGTCTCCAGACTATAATCTCTTTATCACCAGCCTCACTGATTACCGTGTCCCTGGCTCCTAGCCTCAGTATCAAGCTCACAAAAAAGCATTAAATAAGCATATTTCAAAGAAATATAGATAGGGCACTGCTCAAGGGAGAAGAAATGTGTGAAATTCAGAGCAAGGCTTGCCACTTCCCCTGTGGGCAGTTCTGTGGAAAAATAGACACACCTGAATCCACAACAGACTATTCTCTACCCAGAAGTCAGACCAGCCCAGAGATGCACCTCCAGTTCTGAGATAATTCAGGAGTATCAGGAGATCCTGAAGAGGTTTTGCAAGATCCACAAAGATGACTCAGAGTTAGAATACTAACAAAGTCTGTCAGGGAAAGAGTTCTACAATGTTATGTAGTTGGCCAACTGCTCCTCGGATTCATGGAGGCAGGAACAAGAGAAACCAACTTCACCTGAAGCCTGGAGGATTTAGAGGCAAAGAGCTTGGTTTTAAGGGTTATTAAACATAATGGGCTTGTTAGGGATGCCAGGGAAGTTTGAACGGACCAAAGAGCTCTTCTGCTGAAGGAATGAAAGCAAAATAGTGTTCTCTGATGGTCTCAACTGGTCGTATTAATTCCAAGAAACAGAGCTCCACTATTCAGAAAAAGACATGGTTTCAATTTATAAGGTCAAGAAATCTAGAAGCCATCATAAATATATTTCCATTATACTTTTGTAAATATTGCGATTTACTGTGAACAGATAAGGCCAACTACAAGTGTACATTTAAATAAACTCCACTAACTCCCATTGCTAATCAAGTTTCTGCTGGCTATGGGTTGAACTGCATGCACTCCCCCCATCCTAGATTCCTATGTGTTAAAGTCCTAATCACTAGTACCTCAGACTGTGACCTTATTTGCCAACAGGGTCATTGCAGATGTAACTCAAGTTAGGATGAGGTCTGACTGGAGTAGATGGGCCCCTAATCCAACATGGCTGATGTCTTTTAAAAAGGGGAGAGGGCCCCTGAGTGGCTCAGTCAGTTAAGTGGTCTGACTTCGATTTCAGCTCAGGTCATGATCTCACGATTCATGGGTTTGAGCCCCACATCAGGTTCTGTGCTGGCAAAGAGCAGCCTGTTCTGGATTCTTTCTCCCTCTCTGCCCCTCTCCCACTTACACATGTGCTCTCCCTCAAAAATAAGATAAAAACAAACTTAAAATATGGCAATAGACAATATTCACAAACAGGAAGAATGCCATGTGAAGTTAAGGCAGAGATCAGGACGATGCTTCTGTAAGTCAACTACCTCCAAAGATTGCCAACTACCACTGACACTTGTATCTCCAGCACCTTGCCTCCCAAACAAACTGAATTGCTAGGTTTAAACCACTCAGTTTGGGGCATGTTGTGAGCTGATATATTGTGTCTGGCTACAATGAGATTTTACTGTAGTGGGCAAAAGTAGTAAGTAGATTCAGTGTTCTAAATGATGTAGTGGGATGGGATGCCTAGAACTATTTCCCAGTGGGGACCAATCTGTAGCTTGTTTGGTAAAAAGCTCTAGTAGCATAGATCTCAGCAGCATCAATATAGACAAATGCAAAGGTGTGACTTCCTCTACACTCATAGTCTATACAACTTAATGGTTAGAAGTGGTGCTGATTGAGAGGAATGGCGAGAATTATGCGAGTCAAATTTTAAGTGTTCTAGCTATACCTATTTTTCACTCACTGTCAAGCTCCCTCGAGTTCAGTTCAGCCAAAGCTGTTAGTACTTGAAACGGTGAAAATCAGAGTACATAGAAGAACACTGGTCTCAACCATTAGGATGGGAGACTGAAAAGCTAATTCAGGGATGTCAGCTTCCCTTGAATTTCAGGAAAAGTGTACCAAGTATTCCCTTGACCTTTATTTCCCTTGGTGGTACATATTCAAGCCTCTGGCATCCAGTGGAACCCCTACCACCTTTTTATCTCTTATTCTCACTCTGTAAAAGTGAAAACAAGGATCTCACTACCTTCAATGTGAGGAAGCTGCCTACATGCTCATTATTAGCTACAACAACCCTCAACTTTTTTTCCTTCTACATTTAAGTTTTGTTTCTATTTTCAAATTCAGTATCCTTGAATTGCTCCTGTCAAGCCTCGCCTAAGCAGAAAGCAGATTCTCGGGAGATCAAAGAGCAAGGAATTGAGGAAGAGGTTGGCGTTGGTTATTTGAAGACTGAGCCAATTCTCTCATTACCCCAGTTTCCAGCCCACTGGCCTGTGGAAAAAGAGCACTCCTGGGTCACTCTCGGTTCTGGGACACTAGCTGGGCTGCATGCTCCACCCCTTCAGCTGCTGGGCTCATTCCTACTCCTGAGACATTCTGTCATCTACTGAGATATTGCACAGGTAGGGAGTATTTTCAAATGTATAGCATGCTACCCTCTTTGTCCTGTAACAACGGATTCCTCAGTAGAGTCAAAGGAAAAGTTCTTTGATCCCACAGGATAAAACTTCCCTTCACCAATCTTCATCTACTCCAGTGTAATTATGGATTATTTACCCAGATCTCATCTCCCTGGCAGCTTGCAGCTAAGATGTCCATTGCTAACAAACGAGGCAGCATGCAGGTGCATTTATCATTATTGCAGGCCATTGGCTCTGCGTGTATTTAACCCATCTTTTACCACAACAGCTTTCTTTACTATAAACACTGGGTCATGGAAGACTTGGGAGTTTGGACTTTATTACAAGGGAAATCATCGTATTTACTTATGGTTTCCCAAAGTACACTTATACAAGCAAGTCTCAAAGGGACAAAGGACAGTGAACAAACTACAGCAGAAAGGTCAGCTGTTGGGGGAAGACAGAAAGGTACTAAGTAGGGAGTGTTTTCAACATAAGGAGTTATAACTACACAAAAGTTAGAGTGTATTTCTGCATTCACTTTTCATAGCTACAGCTTCATTTATTCCCATGAACGTCTACCATCAGTCTGTCTACGTGAGGAGGGAAACAAACCGCCCTGTGGAGGATGGCGCTGCCTTAGTTGTGAAGACCCCTGCGACACAAGTTTGTATCCTTGTTCCTTCTGGTTTCCTGCCAAGAAACTGTATCAGTGCTGCCCTCTAATGGTCGTCACCTTTCAGGTTGAGTTGTCAGAACTGTTACACCACCAGTGTAAGGGTAGTCTCGTTAGATGTGTGGCAAGGCAGACAGACTAAACCAAACTCGCATCTTTTCCAAAAAGAAAAAAGGAAAAAATCACCATTGTTTACTCGGCACTAGAATTATCACTTTTCTACATACGTGTTGACTTGAGAAATGGAGCTCTCCGAAGCCAATACCACATACTCTTTATTAGATCATGGAACACCAGGGGATCCTACTTTAGATGGTAATGCAACACGTCCTCACGAACAAAAATTCATCAGGAATCAGGCAAGATGAAGTTTGCAGTAGTGCCCTTTAAGTGTACTGATTATCTGCCACATTCACATCTATCTGGTTCTCTTAAAAGGTACCAATTCATTAAGTAGGCTCTTAACCAGTTTTGGTCATCTCCCTCATGTCAGATTACTTTGCTGTTCACAAATACAAGGTTACTCTTACAAAAGTTAAAACCAGAATCTTCCTCCAAGGTTCAGAGTGTGAGCTTCACAGACTTCCTACTTTAGACCTACGTTTTAATGGACTCCAACAACAAGAAAAGCAGAGAAAGTATCATGGCTTGGATGTCTTTGGCACACTATTCAGCCTAGAAGCCTGACCTTCTATTGCCCCTGAAGTTTGGCCAAGGAAAGAATCAGCGTATAATTACAGGCAAGTGAAAATAGGAAGTCTTCTTGCACACAGCCCAGAGAAGACCTGCATCTCAACTAGCTGATCAAGCCACATAAATATTAATAACACTGTTCAAAGTGGCATGTGGTTTTATTGACCACGCCTCAGTCAAAGCAGCCTCTATAGCCCAGCTGCTACTCGCTGTCTCAGAGATCCATTTATAAATAATTGACGTATTTAGTGTGAAATTACCACCTTGTATGTAAAAGATCATTGTGCAAGTGCCCATCAGATGGGGAATCCCAAATTAGTGTTCGGCTGGAGAAGATGAGGCAGCCATGTTACCAGGGTGTGCACATGCGCGTGTACACATCAGCCCCCTCCTGGAAGGGAGGATGGAAGAGTGCTGCTCAAATGGTTTCTTCTCCCTCTGAGTGGTCTAGGTCAGGGCACGGGCTTCAGCCCAAAATTCCTGAATTTTCTTCCAGCTGGGAGAACCAGGTTATAGTAATAGAAAACTGAGAAACAAAAGCCCAACAGGAGAGAGTGGGAGCATCGCTACTGCCACATCACAGAAGTGCTGGAATAAAGAAATACAACTCACACCATAAGTAGAACTCTCAGTAACAATGTTCTAAGACACAAAGGTGGGGAAACTGCAGGTAGCAGGAGGGCTAAGGATTATAGTTCCATCAATTTCAAAATAACAGTTTGGAGAGGGGAGGGAGAATCCACAGGGCAAACCTTAATACTATTATTTTCTTTGCACAGCATTAGAAAAAAATTTACTCTAGGAGGTAAAGAGGAGTGTGTATGGTTGACAAATGTCAAATCCAGACTGAGTTTTTGTCTTACAAATTGCAAAATATCCTTCCTCTCTTATCTCTCCCAAACAGGTCACAATAATTCGAAAGAGAAGTTTAAGCCTAAATTTATTACAAATAGCTCCTTACAATTTTTTTTTAAAGATGCTAATGAAAGTGATTTGAAGAGTTTGGTGCAAATTTTTTAAAGTTATATCTGTCTTCTAACATGTCCTGAGATAGCTCATTCAACCTATGAAAATATTGCTTCAGAAGTACTAGTTTTACCAGAAATTGAGAATCCTGTTTAAAGCATGGTGCTAGAATCTGTAGAAAGTTCAAAGACTTATAAAGCAGGGCCTTTGCCCTCAAAGGACTTGTAGCATATAGAGATGTGCTGGCAGAATAGATCCATGTTCCTACATGGATTTCTGGATCATATCTACTTCCAAAGATTTCTAGACCACTCCCTCCTACAGAGTCTATTCAGTTCCTATTGAATTGTAGGTGTGGGAAATAGGGATTTTTATACAGAACATTCCTATAAAGAGAAACCACTAATACTGAACTGCAGTGGCTTCACACTAAGATTACATGTGATCAACTTGGTAGAGCCATCCATGGTTTCTCAGAATAGCAAGAAATTCTGAAGAGGAAATCAAGTTCAATTGTTCCATTTAACCTCCAGAGCCCATGCTATCAAAGGGGAGACTTCTAACTAAAGAGGCCCTAAGATAAGGGAAAACAAGGAGGACAGCCCAGGCAGATTTCTGGTAGATTCCAAAGGCTGTATTACCTGAAATTTCTGAAACAGGCTGCTGCTGAGACAGCAGTTAAAACTGAACCAATCTCCTCTGTATCATCAGCCCACATACTTTCAGTTGTGCTCAGTTATGGAGCTAAACATTTGTGCTACCCAGCCTTTCACTCAGCACCTGCAGCCAGACTGTTTAGCTAACACATTTCTAGGTTTCTGCACGTCCCTGTGTCCTGTAGAAAACCATGGGGGTGGCACACGCTCTTTTCTTTCAAATTGAGCTTCCCTAGGGAATATGAACTGCATCTTTGGTGCCGTGTGGGAGGGGAGGGTGTTATATCCTCACAGGCAGCTGTTCCGTACAGATAAATGTTATATTTGTCAAGGGTGTTGGCAGTGCGGAAAGAGACCTGCAAAAATGATGGGCAGCAAAAGCCGGACAACACAAAGTATTTTCTGTCCACTGCGTCATTTGCTTCATTAATCCTGGAACATTGCCCTAAAATCTTCCATTAGTGTTACCCACCCACTCTCTCATTTATTCCTTACTCTTGAAAATTTTCTCTGAGATGCTCTAAGGATCTTATCCCTAGATCTATCAATGCTATAGAGATCACAACATATCACAGCACAAGTATTTTGATGGCATTGCTGTCAGAGCTGTGGACAAATCCCGGTGCGTCAGTCCATGGAATCCAGCTACATCATCAACCCAATCCCTCTTCTCCGTGTACACTGGCCTCTCAAAGAATATGCAGCCAGATAGGAAAATGACAACCCTGCAGATCCTCAGTATCTCTGTGCATGGATTCTCACAGGTCAAAATAATGCCCTGCGGCACAAAGCTATGAGAAGGATTTGCAAAGTGTCACTCTGTGGATTTCATCAACATGGCCATTCCTCTTCTACCTTCATATGAAACTACATGCTTCAAAACGGAGATCATCCCGGCCTTGGGGAACCAAGCAACCAATCACTGGAGCATTCTCATGCGACTCTTACAAGTCTCCATGTCCCGCTTAAGTATCCAAAGCTAGTAAGGAAGTGATGAGTGAACACCTGAACAATTCTTGAAAGGTTAATGAGCCATACACTATCAAACCAAATATCAGCATCTCTTAAATTCCCTTTCTGCTTATGTTCATGATTTTGATATGCCTGACTTTCCACTATCCCGTGAGATCGAGAACAAGAAATATGTCTTACCTAATTTAATATTTTTGAAACACACACACACACACACACAGAACCCAAAGCAGGCTCCAGGCTCTGAGCTGTCAGCCCAGAGCCTGACACGGGGCTCAAACCCATGAACCGTGAGATCATGACCTAAACCAAAGTCAGGCACTTAACCAACTGAGCCACCCAGGTGATCCATGTCTTACTCTTTATGGATCCAGCACCTAGCATAGTACCTGGAACACAATAGCTTCTAAGTGTTTATCAAGTTTCCTATATTAGGTGCTTGTTCCTAATTACAGGGTTATAATAACCTATCCAGGAGATTTCCCCCTCCACCCATAACTGAAAAATACTGGAAGTACTATTGGCCGAGAAAGGGAAATTTTCACATGTAAATAGATGCATGAACTGCAAGTCACCAAAAAGACCTGTTTCAGTTGTTAGAAAGCAGTTTTAAACCCTGAAGTAAAAGATTAAGCCCCACATGATAATCCGACCTTAATTTTTTATGTTGCCTGCTATGTATATATCATTTGAATTAGCAACCTTAAGGAAAGCATAGGAAAACGGGAGAAGATATTTTTATAGCTTGTGTTAATTAAAAGTGGAGATTTACAACTTTTGGAAAAATTTTAGATTTTTTAGAGAGGGAGACAGTGTGAGTGGGGGAGGGGCAGAGAGAGAGAATCCAAAGCAGGCTCCAGGCTCTGAGCTGTCAGCCCAGAGACCGACACAGGGCTCGAACTCACAGACCATGAGATGATGACTTGAGCCAAAGTCGGACACTTAACCAACTGAGCCACCCAGGCACCCCTGGAAATTTTTCTTAAGAAATTTTGAATTTGTTGACTTAGTTCCACAATGTGTAGCTGCAATGTACCCTTGACACTGAAAAATCACAAGATAATTGTATTACACGTCATGAGCAATCTAGACCCTCAGGAAGAACTGATACTATCTTGATATATATAAACTCAGCCTCAAGAGCGTTTCAAGAAGTCAAAATATAGTCTTGAAAAATAGGCTAGATACATGTGTGTGTTATGTGAGATAATATATGACCTCTCTAAAATCCTTCAATAAAATTCACAGAATTCCATTCAAACTTAATAAGCTATTGACCTTAGTTTGTCAACATCAGAGCATTAGGAATCTATATTAGCATACTATCAATGTTTAAGGTTTATGGACAAGCCTCTATCTTTATGGAGTACCCACTATGCAAAAATAAGACCATTTAAGTTTTCAGAACCAGTTTCCTTATCTGTTAAGAAAACTACTACCTACCTCTAAATACTGATATGTGATTTAATGAGATGATATCAACATATGAGACACATTCAAGTCCCCATTAGCTAGAAGTCCTGCTTACTCACCTGTCATTGATACAGTGATTTATATAATTTCAAACCTTTTAAGAGCAAAACTTCTATACCTGTGAAAATACAGAGATCCTTACATAAACAGACACTACCAGTAAACAATTTATAACAAACCTGTGTTCTCCCTTTATGCCTTTCATTAAGTTAAATGCTACCACAATGTAGTAGAATAAAGACTAGGGGCACCTGTGTGGCTCAGTTAAGCATCCGACTTCGGCTCAGATCACGATCTCGCAGTCCGTGAGTTCAAGCCCCGCGTCGGGCTCTGTGCTGACAGCTCAGAGCCTGGAGCTTGCTTCAGATTCTGTGTATCCCTCTCTCTCTGCCCCTCCCCCATTCATGTTCTGTCTCAATAAACGTTAAAAATTTAAAAAAAAAGGCTGTGCAGAAAACAAAAGGATCAAGGGGTTAAGAAACAGAACGGTAACCAGCTTAATGCAAAAGGAAAAAGGAAGAGACAGAACCTTTTTCTTTTTACCTATGTAACATCTGGATGTGTCACATGGTAGCTAAGATGAAAGCTTTGCAAATTTGTGCTGAATATCCATAAACCAAAGTGTGTCTCTGTTCATTTGTGGAAATCAACTTAAATTTTCTCCCTAAAACACATCTATGGATTGAGACAAAGCAATGTGTCAGTTCAATAACCTTAACAAGGGGAAAAACAAAGGTAATGATAATGCTTCTGGCTTCAATAGGACTGTAGACTTCCCAGGGCCAGCCTGGCAACTCAGAACAATTAAGAAAACGACAGACTCAGCCTACCAAATCTACATAGAAGAACTGTGTTGGCTTAGATCATAGATTTATTCAACTTCTATGTGCACCAAACAAGATATACGCTAATATTTGGGGGACAGTGCAGTTGAGTTGATCTAGATTGCTTGGCCTACTTGGATCTAGCCATATCTAAAGAAGGAATATAGAATTTCATTCGACAAGGCTTGAATCCCTGGAAGGCACTGTGCTAGGTTTCAAGAAAAGTAAACATTATGGGAAAAAAAAATAATATTTTAAAACATTGTAGTCCAGACTAAAGTCTAATCTGATCCTCACTTGAAATTGGGGGGGGGGGGCGGGTTAAAAATTCAGTCAATTAAGTCCATATTGAGAAGCAATAGGATCTTAAAATAGCTTCTAACATGCAAAAGAAATAGGTTCTGCAGCCCAGATAGTTTAAGGGTAATTATTTTTTTAGTTACATAAAGAGACATTTTCAGACCTCTAATTGCTCCAAATTTATCTGAAGAGTCATTATGATCCATTTTTAACCCCTCTCTGACATAAAGAACTAATGCTGTAATTGAACTATGTCATCATTGATCTCAATTCGCAACCATTAGAAGAGCTGAGTTTTGGCTTTCACTCGCAATTGTACCATTTTGCTTCTAATCACCTTCATGCCTGCAGATATGCACTGTGTAGCCCAGAGTTGTTTAAAGCCCAGCTAGATGCAATGAATGACATCTATGGCCTAGTAGACTATCACTTGTTATTTTCACATGCGTAGAGTAAGGGGAAAAGCACAGACATCTCCATTTTTAAAGCTCATTTTCTTTTATTCTTCTGGCCCCAAAGGTCTTTCATTGTAACTTAATTTAGTTTGCTTACTCATTTATAAGAGATACAAGAAAGGATTTTCATTTTGCCCCACTGCTGATGCTAAATACGTCCAACTAAGTCTCATTCTTAAGGGATAGGAAACCCGTGTAAGAAATTATGTACAAGAAATGTATATAACCGTGCTTAAGACTTTGAATTAGAGTTCTGCATTAAAACCACGATGATCTACTGTAACATACGCAGTAATCTTTAGTCCTAACGACAATGTGGACAAAAATATTTAAGGCCATGGATGTTAATCAAATTGGATTCAACTGATTAGGAAATCATTTTGTGGACTACAAATGCATGTTTTGTTTATAATGACCTCTGTAAAACTTTTCTTAAATCCAAAATATGAAGTTGTTTTGGTTTTAAAGCTCAGGAGCTGCTAAAGCACCAATACCACCCTTCCTTCTACCCTAAGAATGATTTCATAGAGAGAAACTCTGCCCCCAAACCAGAGACCTAATGAAAAGAGCAGAAGGGAACGTCAGGAACACTGGCTTCTGATCTCAGCTCCACAGTTATTGGCCCTTGCTTCAATTATTCTTTCTAAACTTCAATGCCTTCATCGTAAAAGAGGGAATTGAAATAAATTGGGTCTATGTTCATTCTAAGATTTTTAATAAACCACATGGAATCGTCATCAGTATCTTTTGAATGAATACAGCAAAGACAAGCAAAGCTGGATACTAGTTAAAAGTGATAAAGATCGTTTTATTCATAGTAACTATTGTAATAGTAGGGAAAACCAGCATAACCTGAGCTCAACTCCACTGAAACAGAAGACAGACTTTGTAAACACTGGATTGTACTAAAGGAAAGGTCATGCCAGAAGGTATAATGGTGCAAGCTGGAGCAAGGTGCCACCCAAGCTTGTTCCCTGCCCTTCCTTGGGATCTGGGAAGCAAAAGGGTTAAGCACTCTCTCCCTGAATGTTTTGATCTCGAAGAGATTGCTCTCAGGACCCCAAGGAGACAGTTTTAGGTGGTAGAAAAGTTACACCTCAAAGAACAGAGAAAAATGTATAACTGTAGGCCTTTTAAGGGGGACTGGGGACAAGTAGTGACACAGCCTTAAGCTGCTAGAAGCCATGTAAAAGTTTGGACACAGATGGTTATTAGCAATGGACCAGTTCAGGACATTCATAACCATCTGATGTCTTGAAGGAGACTAAAGCTCATTGAGAATATGGTCTACTGACGTACAGAACCACATTTTTAGAAGGTACAAAGTCTGTTCATGTAAGTTTTTGGTTCTGCCATATATATGGACTCTTAAAAAAAAAGTTGCCCCCAAAATATCTTAGTCAATGGCTCCATCTAGCCTTATTATAGCACTGTCTTGAGTCATTTTAAATACATATGTATAACTGCATTCCTCTTAAATTCCATAACAGTTGAATGTTAAGCCCATTATAATACTATCTGCCCTCCAGAAAAATGGGTCAAGTAGGATACTCAGAAGGGTCAGAGTGGAGAACGACAAACCCATTTAATTTGTATCAATAATCCTAAATTCTTCATTTTTAATTCCCTTTCCTAAAATAAGGGATTTCAAACAAAGATCTTGAGAGGGCATTTCTCGGTAAAGTCTTATTTTGCTTTCGTGAAAAATTAAGATGGGAGTTTTTGTAAATGCAAATGAAAATATTAAAGGTGCTCAATATATTCGTAGAACAGATTGAGATTTTTTCATGCAATGTTAATGTACTGTGCCCTCTGCAGCAGTACCATAATTAAACCTGTTGGCATTTCCATTTTAAACTTAGTCATAAAAACTCCCTCTAAGCAACAATGCACCATTTCAAGACTCAAACCAGCAGTTTCTACTGTTTAAGGAACAATATTTGAGAAAGTTTTAGCAGGGGGTCAAGTTCTAATAAGGTAAGAGCATTTAGCAGAATTTTGTTTTTTACACATCACCCTAGCTGCTTGTTTGCCCTCTGACAACTAATTTCAATCTAAACCTGTAATGTTTATAAATAGGATAGACAGACATGTAGCACGGACACTGCATTCAAGCTCCCATTGAGAGAAATACGGTTTGTCACATACTGGGGTATCCTGCCTCATGGGAGCTGGAGTTCAAGTGATTAGAGAGGATGATGTTCAAGAAAATAAAATTATAAGTAAACATTAGAGATGAAAGTGAGTATTTAGAGTAAGACAATCACAACCTATAACATTTGAAAGGCTGACAAATACTACAAATATAAAATCCAGAAGGGTCACAAGATATAAATGTGTTTCATCCTCATAATACTTTTTCTCTTACCTATTGGAGAAAATTAGCCTTTTCTCTACCATCAGAAACTGTCAAACTTTTTCTATAAAAGGCCAGATAGTATTTTAGGCTATGCAACATACAGTCTCTCTCACAGCTATTCGATTCTGTCACTGTAGCACAAAATCAGTGACAGACAACACATAGGTGAATGAGCCTGGCTGTGTTCCAGTAAAACTTAATTTTTCAGGTTCTATGTAATTTTCACAGGTCATGGAATAAGATTCCTTCCCCCACCCCAATCATCTAAAAATGTAAAAACCATTCTCCGTTCATGGGCCATACAAAAACACAGACCACAGTTTGCTGACCTCTGTTCCACTCTAGTTGATAGAAATCTGTTTATTATCGGTAACTTTTAAAAGCTACTTGTCAGATCTGAAAAAAATCCTTTTACATAGAAGCAATTTTTCCAGCTGTGACTAATTTTACGTGTTGTTTGAATTGGCATTCATTAACCAGTTTGTCATCGATAACCTCAATGTAAATTTCTACATGGGAACTTAAGTATCTTTGTTATAGTATTTTACATTAAGTCACTAAGAAATTTGAATATTTTCCCACCAAAGTGTTTATGCCATTCACATCACTCATAGGATTCAATCTAGGAACCTATTCACCACTTCTATTAAAAATTTATCACCTCCTCTTAATTGCTTTTGCTATGCTCGGAAAAAATTTTAGTTCTAATTATACACTTAATGTTAGCATAATTTCTTTTGATTTCATCATTCACTTTCATCACTTAAGTTCATATTTATGCACTTTTCAAATCGGTAATTTCTCTCTGTTCCTTAAAAACCACTTTAAAGAGGACAAAAGAAGGGACTCATCTAAAATCAGGTCTAATCTCTCATGTTTTATGGAAACATTCCAAATGATTTTTCAAATCACCCCATGTCTTTTTGTGCCAAGACATCAGGTCAGTTGGCACAGTGGGCAATAAAAGTATTCCAGGAAGCCCTGGCTATGCCAGGAGACTGTACGTGTGTATACGTGTACACACACACACGTACACACACACACACACACTGAACTCTACATAGACTTGAATGAAAACCACACCAGTATGTCCCAAACTCATCATGTATTGTGAACCCGAAAAGTATCTGCAGCCACCCCAATAACCACCCAATGCGAGGGGAAGAGATCAAGAAGAAAGATTGGAAAAAGACAAATTTTACCAGTTATAGAATCATGCTAAGACCTGGGCAGAGCTCCTGTCCCAGCCTTGAAAGGTGTCTGTACACCTAAGCTTGCCTTCCTGAGTCTCCTGCTCAATCCACCTGATCATTCTCCAGCCGATCTGTCCTGCAGTAGACTACATATTAGCTACAGTACCACCCACCACTCTCGCGACCATTCCACAGACCACCTAAGTTGAACATTCACTATGTAGTATTCCAGAGGGAGCCAGTGAGAACACCTATAGTTCAGCTTACAATTATGTAAAGGGTAATTTTTAAACTAAACACAAAGTATAATAGTCATTAGTTCTGAAAAAACTTACAAACGGCTTTTCTAAGGGTTTATATGTGAGTGTATGTTTGGGCCATTTCATCTGACCAAGCTCAATAGAAAATTGATATCACAATCACATAACTGATTCTAATTTGATTATGTGATTGTACACTTTTACTCCAGAAATTATAATATACAGTAATTAAACAGCATAACGAAGGCTAAATTTTTTTTAAAGGAAAAAAATTCAAAGACTCCTACATGTAAAAGAACATTAAGAAGGTCAATTACAAGCTTACAAAAGCAGACTATTCTGATTTAAAAGATAATTACATTCAGTCATTACCTTTCTGCTATAGACATTCTTTTCAGGACAAGTCAGAAAAGAGTTTCAGGTTTGAGTACCTTCATAGCTTAGAAACCACCACCTAGCCATGCTCCTAAAGATTTCCATAAAATTCCCTTTGTGTAAATGGAGTCATTTGAGGATTAATTAATCTGCAGCTCAAACTTCTTTGTCCTATCTCCTGAATTCTTTTGGCCCTAGGGTCCTCATAATACATTACTGGTCCTAAATCTACAAGCTTTTGAATGTCTATTGTTTTCCTAATATAAAGCTAATAGCTTTTTGTGATTACCCATGTAAAGGATAATTAACTTCAAGAAATTACTTTTTGGAGACTTAGACACTATAGCAACAGTAAAGGTACACTAGAGTGTCTTTTCCATCCTACTGAACTGAATACTATATTCAATTTTAAAATCTAGGTCCACAGGTCTGAGTTTGAAACTTATTACAATCAACACACACACACACACACACACACACACACACACACACACACACACACCTCTAGGATTTAGAAGTATTACGACACAAAATAGTTTACTAATTTTTGGGTTTTCTAGGTTATAAACTGGCTATGGCATTTACATTTTTACTTTAAGGGGCGCCTGGATGGCTCAGTCGGTTAAGCATCCAAATTCAGCTCAGGTCATGATCTCACGGTCTATGCACTGTGCTGACAGCTCAGAGCCTGGAACCTGCTTCAGATTCTCATTCCCCCCCCCCCCCCCATTCCCTACCAAAAATAAACATTAAAAAGCATTTTTACTTCACAAACTATACACAAGATAAAATGGTCTCTTTGTCATGACTTTCATTCAACCATCCTTATATTGGGGTAAACCTCTACCCTATAGCAGTTAATGTCAGTCTTAGGAACATGGCTTAGTTGAGACAATATTGTCTGCAATAAGTATTGTGGGAGATATAATCACCTATTATGTTAGTAGTTAAATTTCTATGCATAGTTCTATCACCAGGTAACAATTTACAGACATTCTGTAGAGCTTTGGGGAATGTTTGGAGAAAATGCTTAATTAGGCAATGGTGTGAATTTTTGACATATTTCTTCATGGTTCACCGAGTACTCTTGCTGACACAGATCAACAGTTTGATGAACAGAAATCTTATTTTTCCAATACTAAAAACAGTATTACAGGGTCACAATATGGTGAGAAAAAAAAATGTTTTATTTTTATAATTAGTGTCATCTTAGGAAGACAAAATGATCTAATAGCTCTAAAAAAATAAAACTTGCACTGAAACAGACTACTCACAAAATATGATGGATAAGAACAACTTTGAATCCACGTTAGTTGAATAAGCTTGGGGCATAAACATGTCGCTTCGGGGAGTCTGTGGCAACTCACCCACTGCTTCACTGCCCCTGTCCATGTTGGCGCTTATTGTACTGTAACATTCCAACCAGAGACTGTACTAAGGCTGTGGACCATTATGCTAGAAAAGCAAGAGGTATTCAGAAAGTTTGGGGACTCCAATTTAATTTGGTCTCCGAATCAAAGCTGTTTCAAAAGTGAGTAAATCCCCACGAACTAGAAATCCTTGTTAGTCTTCCCCATGAAATGACTTAATTGCCCACGTTAATCATTTTCATCTAGTGTTATTTTCAAGGGAATAGGTCAAATGACTGCTCTTCTGAGTATCCCAAAATTGCCTGTCAACAATTTGCAGGGTGCTGCACTGGCAGGACATTTGTTAATACTGATGAAGTTAGGGGAAAAGTTATGGAAAGAAGACCCACGTGCCACCTTAGGAAACTGAAGCATGGGCAGGTTTTTGTCTAAAATTCTCCAACCAATGGGGCACCTGGGTGGCGCAGTCGGTTAAGCGTCCGACTTCAGCCAGGTCACGATCTCGCAGTCTGTGAGTTCGAGCCCCGCGTCAGGCTCTGGGCTGATGGCTCAGAGCCTGGAGCCTGCTTCAGATTCTGTGTCTCCCTCTCTCTCTGCCCCTCCGCCGTTCATGCTCTCTCTCTCTCTGTCCCAAAAATAAATAAAAAAATAAATAAAATAAAATTCTCCAACCAAAAGTGCAAACCATGCTCTAATCCCCATTCCAGACACCCATCCCCCTCCCCCTCCATATTCTCACCAATGATAGAACCTGATTCTACTGGATATCATCATCAGTGTTAACATTAACTAAGTTAGTAGAAAACGATTTGTTTCAGCACTTTTCAAGGCTACTGACCAGCAATAAATTGTGACTTGCAAGGCTCTAGCCCATAACAAAAGCCATAGGTCACCCTCCACCAAAACTTGGTGATTTGATTCTTTGTATGGATTGAGAGTTCATGTTTTCTCAACTCTATAGAAGACCTGAATAAAAGCATTTTGAGGAGCTTTATTCTTATGTTAACATAAGTGAAAACCATCTACAGTTAACCCTTGAACTTGGGTTTGAATTGCAGGAACCCACGTGCATGCAGTTTGGGGTTTTGTCAAATACAGTATAGTGCTGTAACTACTCATGATTTTAACATTTTTATAGCTTCCTTTATTGTGATAATGCAGTATATAATGTATAAAACATACAAAATATGTTACTCAACTACTTATGTTGTGGGTAAAGCTTCTGGTCAACAGCAGGGGTTTAGTAGTTAAAGCTGCTGTGGAGCCAGAAATTATACATTGATTTTTGACTGTGGGGCAGTCAGCTATACAGGGTCAATTGTACTGGCTACTCAAATGTAGCTTTAACACAATTCTCTTCCAACATAATATTGTCCCTTAGCCTTTCGAGAACGGAATACAGAAATTGCTCTTACTCGGGGCTGTAATTTTTTAAGCACCTTGGAAAAGAGATACAAGTCTGTAGTTCATTCTTCTGTTCAGCTGCCCAGCCCAGTCAGACCATATTATCAGAATTCGTATTTAGAGTTCCCAAATACCTTATGGAATCAGGTGGAGACCCTCAAGTATTATAACAAATAGACTTGTGACCGTCATACAGCTGAGTGAATTCATGATGAAAATGTAGTGATGGGCTGTATTCTATCAACTTAAAATAGTAACAAGGTTTTAAGCACATGGTCTAGAGTCCATTCTGAAGACAAAGGACAAGCACAATGACTCTTATGTAGGTAAATGGGGGGAGGGGGGAACTATGAGAAAAATAAGCCTGGCTTAGTATGTTTATTTAAAATGTAGGAGCACCTGAATGGCTTGCTTGGTTAAGCTTCCAATTCTTAATCTCAGAGCTGTGAAATAGAGCCACACATCTGGCTCTGGGCTGACAGCATGTAGCTTGCTTGGGATTCTCTACCCCCGTGTGCGAGTCTCTCTCTGCCCCTCCCCCATGCACACTCTCTAGCTCAAAAAACTTAAAATTTTTAATTCCATCTTTCACTTCTAATTCCAGCTTTCCATCTTTCACTTCTAATAGTTTTATTCAGAATTAAAGTCCTATTAGTTTTTAAAGATTCATAGAAAAGTAACTTGCTTTCAAGAGTCATATTTTTATCTTATTTAACCACCAAAAGAATCAACGGTTGACTAGAAGTTTTTTTTTTTTTTTTTTTTTTTTTACAGTATTGTACATATGGATTTTTTCTTCCACATTTAACCAGCTTTTAAAGCTCTCCTTTCTAACAATGTTAGTGGTCTCCAACTCCCCACATACGCCTGCCTTTTAAAGTTGATTTGATTTATGGAAAAAAAATCACCATTCGTATTCCCACTTTTTTAAAACTCTGTTAGTGTAACACGGGAGATTTGGCTTGGGAGTTTGGACACCAGCATTCTCACTGCATCCCTGCTTCAGTGGTATGATCTTGAACCACATCATTTAACCTCTAGGCTTGATTCATTACTGTAAAGTGAAGGGATTGGAACAATGCCTGAAATATTTCCTGCTTTAGAACTCTAGCCTGATTACTTCTACTTGTACAAGAGAAAACTGCCTGGAACAGAACCCTTCTGCATTATTCTCACATTTTCTTGTTTTCCTTAAAGTTCCCTCAAGCACTGAAAGACAAGGTCTTCCTTAGCGCCCCCACCCAGGGTGTGAGGGCAGTGCAGACTTGACTGCACAATAGGTTTTATAAATGTGTTCACCTACAAGTAAACTTGCTAGCAAGCACTTCAAAAGAAAAGGGGGGGGGAGCGGTGCACTTGGGTGGCTCAGTCTGTTAAGTGCCTGACTTTGGTTCAAGTCATGATCTCACGGTTGGTGAATTCAAGCCTCATGTTGGGCTTTCTGCTGTCAGCTGGAGCCCACTTTGGATCCTCGGTCTCCTCTCTCTGCCCCTTCCCCACTCATGCTCTCTCAAAAGTTTTTGTTTTTGGTTTAAAACAACTATTTGCTTTTTCATGATTTTTCAGGTCAGGAATTTGTGGAAGGCTTGACTGAACGGTTTGTCTCTGTCCTAGATGGAGGACCCAGTATCAAAATGACTTTTTGCTCCAACGTCTGGCACATTTAGCATTCCTGGGTCCTTTCCCAGGCAGTGTCTCATCCTCCAGGGCCTGTGCATGCAGCCTGACATTCGCACAGCTTGGTGGTTTCAGGGAGGCTACATTTCTTACGTAGCAACTGGCATCTAAGAGGCAGGAAGGAGAAAAAGCTAGACCACCCAAGGGTCATGAAAAAGTTCCACTGTGGATACAGTAATTCCAGGGCAGCTGTTCTCCATGGGTTGGTTCATCTTTCCAGGGAGCTTTGGTCTTAAGGCACCTCTGGTATCAACATGTGCTTCAAAGATCACACACTGGAGGCTGGAAGTCCAAGATCAAGGCACCAACAGATTCAGTGTCTATTGAGGGTTTGTTCCCTTGTTGAGAAGGAAAAGTTTTTCTTCCCCAGATTAGATAGTTCTGACACTAGCTAGAGGCCTACTGTCTCACGGTCTTTTACTTCACACCGTAACCCGTGTTCATCCACTCAACCCTCTTAATTTGCCCAGAGTATAAAAATACTTGACTTCACATTCAGGTATAGGTTCAGCATTTTTATTGTGATCTATTCAAGTACTGGTATGTTTAGTCTATGTATTTTAGATGACTGGGGCCAGGATGGTGTGGTTTTTCTTGGGTTAGCACCTGGCCACTTGGGCCAGTCAGTACACGGACACCTTGTGACACGGGATGCTTCCATTGATGTAGATATTCTAAGAGCAATGTCCAAAACATGGCTATAAAGCCAGTCTCATACAATGAATCGGGACTGGGTCCTGGGAATCTGTATTTTAACACACACCCAAGGTGATTCTGATGACTGGCGACCAGGAAGTCACATCCAAGTGTCCGCATCATGGCTTTATATGCACAGTTTGTACATTGCTTTTGACAGTGAGCTTGATATTTTTTTCCTTCTAAAAAGGGATTTCACAACATGTCCTTTGGGACATGCTCATGAAGCAGCGTCCTAGAATTTGAAGTTCATTTATGTTGCCACTGAACAGCATCAAAGAGAAGTTCTCTAGGATTCAAAAATGCATGACAAACAGAGGTACTCTGCTAGGTGATTTACATACATTTTCTGCTTTAATCAAAGGGCTAAATGCCTTCTTTTACATGGATCCTCTCAAGAACAATTTTGTGCCAGACTATGCACTAATTGATGAGGATACAGCAGTGAACAAAACATACCAAGTCCCTGCCATCACTTATCTAGTGGGAGACAAAAATATATGTAGTACATGAAATGGCAAGAAGTCTCTGGACAAAAGAACTTGTCCAGAAGGGTAAAGACAAATGGATAGGATACAGGGTGGTCAGGGCAGGACTCTCAGAAAAGATGCCCTAGGAACAGAAGGAAATAAGGGACCTGGTTGGATTTAGATTCCTGATTTATAAATGAAGATAGAGCCAACAGGATATACTGATAGCCAGACTGGAGAGAAAAAAATATTAAGAATGACTCCCCAGTTTTTGGTATAACACAAAGAATGAAGTTCCCATTTACTGAACTGGGCATTATTCTAGGGGATGGAGTTTTTTTGTTTTTTTGTTTTTTTTGTTTTTTAAAGGTTAGGAAATGTAGGTTCCCATCAATTTGAAGCCTGCCACAGGTAGCACAGCTTGTACTCTAGTGGAGGTGGGCTTTGAACCAAGTCAGACTCTGGAACCCACGCACTCGCAAAAGAAGCTGTAGGACCACCAGTATGCTGGCTCTGAGCACAGCTTAGAACCTCAGGCTGAGCATAGATGGGAAGGGCAGAACTGGAGTCACTGCACCGGTGCACCGCGTATCGACAGCACTGCTGTACCCATCTATTGGTACCTCTCGGCACACACCCAAACAGGGCCAAGGCACCTCTGTTCCCTTGGCTTGACATTTCAAAGATTCCTGCTGCTCATTTCTATCTATATATAGGCAGGTCCAGCCCCGGGCAGGTGCAGGATGCGTAACAAATCTCAGCGCCTCTTCGCTATACCACCACCCTCCAGCATATGGTATGTGGGTGGAATCAGGTTAAAAAGAACATCAAGGACAACCTTGGAGGAAAAGTGAAATCCTCACCGAAAGGAAACGGGCAGTGAAATAAAGGGGGAGTGCTACATGATAAAGATGGTGTTGGAGTGCTGATTATATGTACAAGGAATCTGCAGCTGACCATCTGTCCATTGTTTTGCAAGGTTTCTCCATAGACAATTAAGTTTCAGGCTGGGTAGAAGAGGAGGAAAGGGAAAAAGCCTTTTTAATTTATCTGCTACAAGCCAGACACTGAAGTAGATGCTTCACATAACATTTTCCCAACACCATGCAGTGTTGTATGACACCAGTTTTATATAGACGAGGTCAACTAGGGCTGAAACTTAACTGTAACAGAAGATCAGTCTGTTAGTCCTGCCCTCACAGAGCTGTCCCTGCCAGGTTCACATAGCATCCCCCAAACCCCAGTGCCTAACAGCCTGGCACTCTGGGGGTGCTGACTCGAGTCAGCGCTTCTTTTTTTCCATTTCTAGCTCTAAACTTGAGATCACTTCTCTTCCCTCACCCATCCCCATCCCCCTCCCTCTTGGCCATTAAAAGAGGAAGGAAGATCTTAGGACTCCCAAGGGCTGTTTCTGCTATACAAGCAGCTGCGGCTTGCAGCTTGGGGCAGCAGGACCAGCCGGCGGGACCACCCTCCAGCAGTGATGGTTACCACCCGAGAGGGAGTCAAGGATGAAAAAACCGGGAAAAGCAGGCAGGCATTCCTGGAAATGCCTACTCTCAACTTTGACAGAAAAAGAGAGCCTTCCCTTTTAAGCAGAGAGTTGCACCTGTCTGGAGACACAAACACTCCTCGGAAGTCTATCATCCCCCAGGCGCTCTGTTTTGGAATTCAGCTCTGGATAGCTACCACCACCACCCAGGCTTCTCAACAGCTGGTGGAGCTACTCCCTGTTCTCTGCCATCTGCTTCTCAGAGCCACTACTCTTTACATTTCTGAAGTATACCCAAGCCCCCCAAAGACCTAAATTCACTTGTTCCAGTACCATTTATTCTTAGCAGAGGCACTGATTAAGAATGCAAAATGGTAGCACATACATGACACAAGTTAAGAAATTGTGCAAAAGTCTATGTCTGGATACAGTTTTGTAAATGGAACAGAAGTTATTTTCTATATTCCTCCTCAAATAATTTGCAATAGATCCCCCCCTACCCCCCTCCCGGGCTTAAAGAAAAAAGACCCATTTCAGCCTATATTAACATGAAATCGTCCTTTAGCACTGATTAAAATAAACTCAGGCAAAAAATCCCAGCAGTTGTAACTAGTTGCTACCTGGCTAGAACCAATTCCTATGATTTTCAATTTTATAAAGACTTATTTTGAGAGAAACACAGTGTTGAGTGGGGGGGAGGCAGAGAGAGACAGAGAGAAACCCAAGTCAGGCTCAATACTGCCAGCGCAGAGCCCGACCCGGGGCTAGAACTCATGAAACGGAGATCAAGAGCTTAACTGAAACCTGGAGTTGAATGTTTAACTGACCGAGCCACCCAGGTGCCCCAGCAATTTTCAACTTCAGAGCAGTAATTCAAAGCACCAAAACATAGAATTCTTTAAGTATTCACAACAATGAACCCCCCATTAGACAACACAATTTCCCTTTTACCTAAGGAATGTACAATCTGAAGTACTTCAGCACCTTTAAGTAGAATTTAAGTTGAAAAACGTCCTTTCATAGTTGTGAATGATTTGTCTTTGGTTCATCTGTGGCACCAACTATCTTCATACAGCGTTTAGTATTCACAGGAGAGAAAACAGGACCACGTTTACTGCTCGTAACTACCCCCCCACACACACCGCTGCCCACCACCCTGCCCCTGAAAAGCAAAAATCCCCCCACACACATACTGCTTATGTCCTTTCTTCATACCTCTTCTTCCCCCCTTACGATGTGTTCTGGTTTTTAAAAGTTTTAATAAGGGAGCAACTTTTTCAAATCCCAAATACTTACAAGAAAGGAGGCAGCAATGTGTTTGAGATTTCTGTCATTAGACTGTCGGAAGGGCAAGGCATATTTGGAAGGGAGAAAATACCCAAAGGTGCCTCCTTTTATTCCTTCATCCTAAAGGAAAAGAGGCCCGGTTCTGTGCAGTAGGCTTCTACCCTTTACACCCAAGATAAAATAGTGCCAGCTGTCGCCTGCTGAAACTTTAAAGCAGTGATTTGGTTAATAACAAATCACTACCAATCCCACCCAAAGCACCTGCACTTCAGAACCGAATTCATCCGCTTGCATATTTGTTATGTATGTTTGTAGTATTTCTGCAATTCCATTTGTTTACTTGTATGCATGTGAAGTGAAAAGACATCTACAGAATTCAAGCCATGTTCAGCCACTGTGTCTTCAAATAGACACATAGCTCTTTATTTAGGCTTTTGGTTTTCACTGACATTGTTTTGGTTATGGCTTGAAGTATTTTCTTGGCCTTTATAAACGCAGAAAGGAAGGTGGAGATTTCACGGGATTTCACAGAATTGTTTCTGCATAGATTTTTAGTAAATGGCTGATGGAAGATCAGTGAAGGAACTTTCCATCAAGCTATGGAAATGAGAACAGAGGGCTCTCCAGGTTGAGTGCCTTCCCCTCCATCATCCCAAATGTTACAGGAGTGTTTCCTTAACCTTGCTTCCTATTCGACTCTGAAGAGTTTTTATAAAATACAGGTTCCTGAGTATCGACACACACCTACTAAGTAAGCAGCTCTCAAAGTGAGGCTTAGGCCTTTTTTTTTTTTAAACCCTCCTTTCTGGAGGATTTTGATAGGGAGGAAGGCTTAGGAACTACCGCTCTGGTTTAGGCTCACGACACCATGTTTCCTAGTGAGTCCCCGTCTGTCACATCTGTTACTCCTAAGGCAGATAATAACCATCACTTAATGCATAGAATTTCTTTAGCCAAGACTAACTGGAAATCCCAGGCTCTGTCTGGGTGCACATGCTTGCATGCATGCACCATGACTCCTTGCTTCCTCATGCTGATTTGGGGTGATTATCTGAGCAAAGGAACATCCTGCCGTGGTTAGCCTTTAATTATTCCGGCATTAACATGCTTACCAAGTCTGACATATTTCTAATCCAGCATCTCCAGAAGCTACTAGCCCTTCTTTCCCCAAACAAGGTGACCTTCATTCCCCAATCTGAAGTGTGTCAGTTTAGTCCTACACATTTCTTGATGCCCCCCATACCCATTACAGATGCTTCAGATTCCATGTTTCCTTTTGTGCCATATAATAAAGCAAGCAAGCCTTGTGCTACATTTTTATACCTTTGACAATTATTCTTGGAATAACTACCATTTGACCAGAATTGGGCTTTCTGTAATTGTAGGAAATCATGAGAAATATGCCATGCCCGGAAGTCTTTTCAGGGAACCCCTTTTATCCTTATTCTTCATGCCTGGGTGTGTTCTTCCAGCTCCCGGTTAGAACTTCATAGGCACCAGCACAAATACCAGAAAGTGCTACACAGCTAAAATACCAGACCCAAAAGTTTCTCACTTTGGCAACATATCACTTGTCCCCACTTGTCATGCCACAAAAAAAAAAAAAAAAAAAAAGTAACATTGTGTTACATTTATTGGGGGCATCAAAGTGTCCCTGGGTGGAAAGAGTAAAAAAAATAAAGTAATATGTTCAACAGCACCTGCATGAAACAGATGCTTTCTGGGAGAAAAATGTGAAAATTAGATATGGAAAAATCTTGAAATAAGTTTTCACAACAATTAAATGTGAGATGGTAAAGAAGCAGTGTCAGTTCACAATGCACAGAAGTACAAAATAGTTCTGTTTGTCAGAAAGAAACCCTTCCCTATTAGAATTACAGTCTGTAACAGAAGAGCTGTGGGCCACCCTTCAGCTGAGAGGTGTTCCAACGATGTTACCATCTTGGAAGAACACAGGGATTGAGGACGTGAAAGAAATACTCCTAACTCCTTTTCCTCAACAGACACGGATGGTTCCCTATTAAATCAAACACGGGGCGCCTGGGTGGCACAGTCGGTGAAGCGTCCGACTTCAGCCAGGTCACGATCTCGCGGTCCGTGAGTTCGAGCCCCGCGTCAGGCTCTGGGCTGATGGCTCGGAGCCTGGAGCCTGTTTCCGATTCTGTGTCTCCCTCTCTCTCTGCCCCTCCCCCGTTCATGCTCTCTCTCTGTCCCAAAAATAAATAAACGTTAAAAAAAAAAAAATTTAAATCAAACACATCTCTTAGAGAATCGAGAATACCACCATGTTGTATTGATAGTCCACTAAAGAATACAAAGTTCAATAATGGGGGTCTATGTTGCAATAGGAAATGCTGTGGGCCTCATGTTAGAACCCAAAGACTTCGTTTTTAGCACTCCTATTCGCCTCAGAGGGACTACAACCAGTAAGAGTTTTAGAATAGTGGTGGTGGCAGTAATGTGTGAGTACGTGCACGAACACAAGGGCAGTGTGTGCTGTTTTATACCAAAACCAAATGTGTGTATTCACAGGACAGCTTAAGGATTGCAAAAAGTTAAAAAATAAACCGTCTCCTATTCCTGTACTTGGGGTGAGAACCAAGATCAGAATCTGAATTCATGGCTTCTAGAACATCTCATGAAGTTAATGTATCAGTTTATTTAAGTGTACTGCAATAAACTTTATATCCTGTTTCAGTATTACCTGACTACCAAGAATCAGGTTCTATGGTCAAAATTTAACACCTCCAAGTTACTTTTCAGTCTTCACAGACATTACACTAGAAGTTGGTTGAGGCTAAGAAAGAAGCATCCATAAAAAAGAGAAAGATTCCTAGGTGATCAGAAAATAAGTGTTTTCACTGGATCTTTTCTTTCCTCTTCCTAACACCTCCATTGACCTCTCAAATCAGAATATCGTCTAGAACTTTTAACTGCCTCTCAAACTTTCTTCAAGCCTTGGTATAAATTCTAAGGATTATTTTATTTGGGAAATTTAATCCTAATCATTACTTCAGATCAGGAATAGCCTGAGTGACGATGTTTAACCAAATATCCCGTAAAGAGGGAGGAGATAGAAGAAACTTTACTTTCAAGGTCTAGCTTATCTGATAGACACTCGATTTTTAAGTCTCTGGATAAAAAGCATATAAAGTTCAACTGAAATTGATGTTGGTAGTAATTTGTTTCTCCTTTAGATAAAATGAGTGTATTTCATTTCACCTAAGAAACCAACATCTAAAAAAAAAAAAAGGGGGGGTTGGCACTCCTTCAAAGATGTTCCTAAAGTTTTATAAAGACTTAAAATTCTTTGTGTATAATCTGGTGAAAAGTAAGTTATTGCAATAAAATGCACTGTTTATTCAAGTGGGCAACAAGACGACTGAAGATTTAATGAACACCTTCTTAGAGTATTTGTTCACAAGAAAACTAAATGTGGGATCACAAAAGTCTTTCAGCAGGAAGAACAGTTTACAACTGATCGTGTAAATTTTGGTCATTTTTAACATCCAGCATAACACTGCCTCATAGCACAGAGGGAAAATTAACTGAGATGTATTTTAAACATTCTTTGAAAATTCCAAAGAAAATAGATCCACTTTTCTGGTGCCTTATGTAGAAGTTATACATAAAATTGCTGAAGGATAGAACTATCACAGCTCTGCCTCAATTTCCACAAAGATCAAACTTTCTGTTAGAAAACTGTTTTAACTCCTGAATAATCAGAGTATCATAGCTGGAAGGAGTCCCAGAAATGGCTTTTCAGACTGCTTAATTTTACAGGTGAGAGAACTAGGGGCCAGAGAATTTAAGGGACTTATGGTCCCCTTCATTTTTAGGTTTCTAGAGATAGGTTAGGCATTCAAGTCTTCTAAGATTTGTATTACAGATTTGTTTCACTCAGGTGTCAATCACAAAGGTTAGAACCTCTAACTGGAAAGTGAACAGTCATAGCCAACTACTTCCACCTTCCATCGTTACACAGGAGAGGAGTTCAACACACATCACTGCCTGCCCTTTGCTCCCAGTTTCGAAAAGGAACTGTAATGCCATTTCTCTTACTTTCTCCACATCATGGGCTACCATCGTCCCCAGAAGCAAAGAAAGTAAGTCACGTTTTACCTGTGTTCTCCCGAAGACAGATAATGTAGGAATCTTGTGTATTCCAACAAAATATGTGTTCAAAAATAAATTGCTATCTTTTTAAAAAAAATTTTTAGAGAGCACGCACACACACGTGCTCAAGCAAGCGAGACAGCACAAGCAGGGGAGGTGCAAAGAGAGGAGAGACATAATGCCAAACAGGCTCTGCACTGATGGCAGGGCTTGAACCCATGAACCGCGAGATCATGACCGGAGATCAAGAGTCAGACGCTTAACCAACTAAGCCACCCAGGCGCCCAGCTAACTGCTATCTTTAAGGGGACTTTTGTTTGGCCCTCATGAAATGAACATATGAAGTTGCCAGATGAGAGAGAGGACAGAGCCAGTTAAGTATTCTTCTGCTCCTCTTTATTAAAGAAAAGTGTCTCCAGACTCAAACCATGATGAACCAGAACAATTCTGATACATTTGTAGTGAGACAGAATCTAGTTATTCTAAGTAGAGTGAGTTACACCTTGCCAAGTATTGAATCATCTTCTAAGTTCGATCAAGAAACATTTGTGGTCATCTTCGAGCAATCAGGTGAAAAAGAAATTTGAATAAACTGAATATGCAAATTCTTGGTTTGAATTTTATAAACTTCTAGAAATTAGACTGTTCATGTTGACCCTAATCCTAGATGAGATTCTACGATGGGTTCATCAAGTTGTTTTAAAGAATGTAGAAAGCTAACAGTTATTAAGAATATTAAAGGGATTTTTGTTTTGAATTCTGCCTCAGAAAAAACTCTAACAGAACCCAGGATTCTGCCATACATCTGACACTTTCTCACGATACTCCCAAGAAAACCACAGAGAAATGTAGATTGGATAGTGCTGTTAGTTTTTGAACAAGTCTGCTCCACTAATAACCTATCGGCAATCCAGAAAAAAAAGGGGGGAGGGAACCTATATTCTATATTGTGATCTCAGTGTCCTATATGATCTTCCCCACCTACTTCTCTCCTAGTTCTCTAAGCTTCAGTCTTGCTGGTGACTTTCTATTCTTAATCAAGTTCATTCCTTCCTGGTTACATCTGCCATTCCCTTCTGCCTGGAATGTTCTCTCAGCTCTTTGAATCTTTGTGAAACTGAAGGCATTAAATACTACCTATTCAGAAACTAATTAGATGGCCACCTACCCAACCCTGTCATGCTCTACTCTATCCCCGTTTCCTACCACACTATTTTCTACCTCCCCCATGAAATTATCAGCTTCATAAAAGCTAAGGCCTTGTTCATGTATTCACCAAGTATCCACAAGACTTCGCACAATGCCTATAACATGTACCGGGCTTCTAGGAACACTGAATAAGATAAACTAATGAAATATCTTGACACCATATCCTCTATCTGGCCTTTCAGAATTTTTTTACTGACGT
Organism: Felis catus; assembly: GCF_018350175.1. Lineage (NCBI taxonomy): Eukaryota > Metazoa > Chordata > Mammalia > Carnivora > Felidae > Felis > Felis catus. The sequence goes on from NC_058379.1 coordinate 49,996,306, forward strand.
CTTATATTGAAGTATAGAAGGCTGGATCTCTTTTCGTGGTTTTTTTTTTCCCCATTTTACCAGATAAATACACTATGTGGGGCAATACGAATGCAAAAAGGCCCTGAGGGTGTAAGAGGCCAGACCTATACAACAGAAGAACATAACAAGGATACATAGCAATTTTTGCACCTAGAATCAAAGGAAATTTGTGGGCTAGCACAGGACAGGGCAACTTGGTTTTTCTTAGCATCTGTAGGAAGTACCTTCAGTTGTAGCTCGTCACTATTTTGTTATATACCAACGGTGTGGTATTTTTTAAAAACCCCTGGAGCCTTGAAATCAAAAGAGATTACTTTCAGACCAAATTACATACTTGTTCAATTCTAGACATTAACAATTAAGAAAACTGAAAATAACTAAATGTGGTTGAAAGACAAAAAGGATTACGGTATAGGGGTCAAGGGTAGGCTGCCTCAAGATGGGTCACTTTGGTATGAAGATTTTTTACTTAAACGCAATCAAAACACAGCAGTTCCAAGAAAAGCTCTTTACCTCCCCCCACAACTGTCTCAAAGAATTTAGAGGAATTGCTCCAGGAAAAGAGCTATCACCACAGAGAACAACGTTATAATGTGAACTAGGCATGGTAGGATAGGGTCCATAGCAAGGGTACTGTGATCAAAGTCCTCTTTGTCCTGTTGTTTCTGAACAGCCTAGCAAATTCTATACCAAAAATTTACTTTTTCATCTTCCTGTGAATTGCATTCTTTTGAAGTCCCAAACCCCTAAACCCTATTGTCTTTAAACTAACCTACCTCATTTTATCAGCCTTTGGAATGTCCATGTCTGTGTGAATTCCCTGCATATTCAGAATTTTGATTGTCTGTTAATCTCTCAATTTGATTCTTTGTTCAGCTAGAAGATCTTGAAAGGCAGAGGAAATTCTTCCTTTCCTACAAGAGTCATGAAAAACTACCCTCATAAGTGAATCTGAAGCTTTGACCAGTAACTTCAATAAGAAGTGATTTTCTGGGGTGCCTGGGTGGCCCAGTCAGGTAAGCATCCAATTCTTGGTTTCAGCTCAGGTCCTGATCTCACAGTTCAGGAGTTTGAGCCCTGCATCTGGCTCTGCTCTGGCAGCACGGAAGCCTGCTTAGGTTTGTTTCCCTCCATCTCTGCCCCTCCCCTGCTTGCTCTCTAGCTCTCAAATATAAACAAGTGTTAAAAAAAAAAAAAATGATTTTCTAATACTTTAGAGTCCTCTTAAAATAGGTTACATTATTCCATAGAACAGTGAATTCCTTGTCAGATTTTTTTCTTCAAGTTTTATTTTTTTAACTTTGAGTATGAAGTTTATTGTCAAATAGGTTTCCATACAACACCCAGTGCTCATCCCAAAAGGTTCCCTCCTCAATACCCATCACCCACCCTCGCCTCCCTCCCACCTCCCACCCCCAATCAACCCTCAGTTTGTTCTCAGTTTTAAGACAGTCTCTTATGTTTTGGCTCCTTCCTTCTCTAACCTTTTTCTTCCCCTCCCCCATGGACTTATGTGGATCCTGAGAAACTTAACAGAAGAGTGAAAACATATGGTATCTGTCTTTCTCTATAGGACTTATTTCACTTAGAACACTCTCCAGTTCCATCCATGTTGCTACAAAGGGCCATATTTCATTCTTTCATCATTGCCATGTAGTATTCCATTGCATGTATAAACCACAATTTCTTTATCCATTCATCAGTTGATGGATATTTAAGGCTCTTTCCATAATTTGGCTACTGTTGAAAGTGCTGCTATAAACATTGGGGTACCTCGTCAGATTTCTACTGCATAATCAGCAGCTGGGATACAGTGGAAGAAGTTCCACAAAATGCACACTTATTTGGTTAACGATTAATGATTTACAGAATTATAGCAGAGCTTCTATACTCCCCAATTTCACTACTAGAGAGTATTTACAAATACTTTTATTGTTTTTTAAACCACTAAAGTTGATTTAAAAAGTATACATGTTTTGTCAATCTGCAAAGAATTAGTGTTTTATATATGTTAGTGGACCATGGAGACATCAAGATCAGCCACCCACCCAGGAACTGAATATTCCTCAATAACCTAGAGAAATCTATAAACACTAGAGGAAATCAGCATTTGTAGGAATAACCCAGGAGGTTCTCTAAATTTGTATCTCAAAAAGAGAAAAAAAAAAACAAAAAAAAACTAGAGACCTGAATGTAACAGAAGGAAAGCAGATTTGGGAGATGTTCATGTTTTAAGGTAGGAACACAACTGTACTCCAATTGGAGAAAATTTGAAAAGGAGGTCAGCCTTAAAAATAGGGCAGGAGGGTGAAGAGCCTGAAGTTGACTTTACCAATCCCATAGAAAACCTAGTTTTTGGTTCTCATAGTAATCTATAACGAGGGAAGATTCAACAGATTTAAAATACCTTTGTTGAAATAGTCCTCAAAGCTGCCTTTTCACTCCACTCACTAGGTAAGTCTAGTTAGGTCCACTTCTCAGGGATGCTGGTAGATAGATGGATTCATCTCCATCATAAAAAAGGATATTCCCCCATTTTAAGTGTTCATTATGGTTTGTATACTTCAGTATCATGCAATTTTGATTACCACAGGTCGGCCTCTCCAAGTCTATGAAGTGTCAAACATGATAGGGAGGTAGATCATGAGCTACCATAACAAAATAGCACCTTGGAAAGAGCCATATGGCCCTCAACTGACCACATGTTCTTCGTTTTCAAAGTTACATCATTCTGTATTGACTACATGCTTTAACTATTTAGCAGAGGCAGAATATAAAGAGATGTTGGACTTCTGGGTATGAACAACCAGTGACTAGAAAGATAATTAAGAAACCTACAGGTTGGAAGGGAATTCAGAGTGTTCTAGAGAACACAAGATCTGGAAAAGAAATGTTCAAAGATCAAAGAAAAGGATAGATTTTATATATATTATGTATATTTATATTATATACATGCACGTACAATTTTTTTTTTAATAGCAATTGGTTATTTTGAACCTTGGAAGCAAAGAAGCAGGACTCTTTCACCGGGATATGCCTAAGAATGAACAAGGTTAGTCTGAAGTTTCGCATTTGGAGAAAACCTATGCAATGACGTGTAAACTTGAAATAAGTCTACCTTCACTAAAAATTCAATGGAAGGGACTTCAGATGAAAACTGCCAAGTGCCATTCAAGAAAAGGCTGCTGATGCAGGTGCACGCATTTAACTAGGAAGACAATGAAGCACTGTTCACCTGTGCACATTTTTGAAACTATAAAAACTGCTGCTGGTCTTTTCTTCCAAAGGAGTGGAAGGAGAAACTATCCTGAGGGTGGCTTGGGTTATAACAAATGCATTAACTGCACAATGGAACATTCAAAAATTAATGGGGTCTTTCCCTCCTCTGTTGCAAGGGGTCCTTGAATCACTCTATCCAAATACTATGTGGCCCAGGTTATCAGCAGTCCCCAAGAAAGTGAACGTGTCTCTTTGCATTCTTCATGCTTTTGTGTTCCAGAATGACACCAACATAGCCAAGACTTTATAAAAGATACATAAAATGAGAGGTTCTTGACCAGTGCACAAAGAGAATATCATCATGGACTGCCTGGCGATTCCTGCCACAGTGCATTCAACTCACAGCTGTGAAAAACCTACCCTCAGAGCTCCCAACCAATAATTTTCCCCTCAACCTACCTAAATCATCTGCTTATATTCTAAAATACATTATCTACATTGGCCCCTTTTCATTCCTTTGATATCCACTCCAAGATGTTGAACCATGACCTGAGGAACAAGTTATGTCCATATAAGCAAATAAGTCTTACTGATTTCCTGAAAGAAACCTTTCGTTTCTTTCAATAGAAAATTTTGAAATTTAGACAGGAAAACAATAAGGCAAAGAGAAAGAGGTAAGTAATGCCATTTGGTTTTCTGGTTGGTGTATTTGGTAAGTAAACTGAAGTTCTTACTTGCCCAGTGACTTCAGGACAAGCATCCGGTTACTTCCTCAGGCTTAATTAAATATGCAGCTGACCTGCAGGGAAAGGGAGATAGGCTCACCATCCAGAGATCAAGGAGCCACAGAAGATTTGTGACTGATAGATATTCCAGCAAGTTGGCGCTGGAGGCAGAAATTAAGTTCCTTCCCCCAGCCACTAGATTTTAGCCTTCAGATGACAACAGCTGACCAGTGAGGATCAGTGATAGGTTTCCTGCACATGTATGCATGTTCCAGGTAACAAAAAATACAGATCTTTAAGTATTTGACTAATAAGCACATTTTAGGTCTTTCAAAACGTTTAAGCATCTGGAACTACCTAGAAGCATGGCTTTGTATCATGAGACTATGAAGTCTTATAGGATCAGAGCTGTCTATTAGCACTAGAATATGACCAGAGTCAAGAATGGCCCCAATAACCTATTCAAATCAGGACATAGAACCCTTTTTTCTAACAACTTTTTAAAATAGCCATTTGTAAGACTTGGAATTATTTAGGTAAACAAGGGTGGCCATTTGCTTAAGAAAAAAATCCACTCAGTGGCTACCCCACTTTTTACTAACACCTCTAGTTTGAATATTGCCCAACTATGCCAGAGAGCTAGAGCTGAAAGTCCAAATGGTAAGAATCTGTTTTCAATCCCACAAAGGAACCCGCAGCGAAGTTTAAAATGGGTAATACAACCTACCGTACGAAAAAGACCAATTCCCCGACAGAAGTAGTGAGAAAGGGAAGCTAGGAAACCAACTTACAGAAACCACATTCACCTCTTTCTGAAAAAGCACTCACAGAGCATACTGAGCATGGCTCCCAGCCTGCCAAAAAAAGGATTGGGCCACCTTCCTGGATCTGTCAAGGATGTTAACAAATGGTGCCTGGTGATGTTTGCAAGGACAAATGAGTGGCAGTCACATGGCTGCAGGTCCCCATCCAGGCTGCTTATCTTGAGATTCATGGACTTCATAATGAGGTTTAGAATTCTGCTCACTGACAGTACACAGCTTGCTATGGTTCTAGACTGTCATTAACCCAGCCAAATAGCTAAATTCAGGTGTTAGATTCTGCCATCTTCATTTAAGGAGATCTAGCACGTGGCAGATGGTTGAAGTAGGAAATCATGGGTGGATTTAAGAGAGTTTTGGGGTTTAAAAAAATCTTGGGGTGTGGAGCAAAAAAATCTTGGGTGTGTGGAGGGAGAGGAAGACCTGGGTTACCTGTGGAAACAGGTGTCTGTTCTGAATCATCCTGACAGAGGACAGGTTTATGGCAATTTAGTAAACCTAACACATATGACTGGAGTTAAAATACATTCCTCCCTTATTTCATTTCAATTCAGAATAGGCTACAGACCCTAAAATTCTTATTTTAGGCATTCTATAATTGGGTGTTTTTATATGGTATGAGAACTGAGGAGATCAAGGATTCTTCCTTAGCATAAAGACTCATTTTGTCCTGAATGTAAAAATGTTCCTCATTTTCCTTAGGTAGATTTGCAATGGTGTTTTAACATCTGAAACTGCCATCCATGAATTTGAATTTCTGCATCATTAAATGGGCAACAAGCTAGTGCTGGTGGATGAAAATATGAGCTGGAAGATAACACCACCATATGGAATGATGATCACATAATGAACCAGGAAACCCAAAAACTGAACGAGTCAGGCTGCTTAGAAACACAAAACAAGGTTATAGCACGCTTTTGGAATTACTACACTCACAAATGATAAAGAATATTACCTTCCAAACTTGATATCACCTCGGCTCAGAAGGCTTATAAGGTCCCTAAACTGTTCCTAAGGATGTCAGCAGTTCTCATATACTTCAGAGAAAACAGAATATCTTAACCCTTCCTTTTCAAGGAAACCTTAGGCTCTGACTCACTTTTCAACCCACAGTGAAAAGCACAAAGATGCACAATTTTTTATTGAAGTGACATACATCCGTTAGATTGGTGATCACATTTTAAGTTGAAAGTTCTAAATATGTGAGAGTCATGGCTAGGATTTATAGAGCTAAATTGTTATTTTATTAACAGCAACTGATTTCATTAAACCATGAGTTTTGGAATGATGACATTGAAGGTAACCAATGACGACTCCCACTTGATCTTTACTCAAGAGACTTTGATACTTCATGGTTTGAGCAACTACTCTATAATTATGGCTTGAATTCTAGGTGGTTGGATAAACTTCAATACTACATATACAATATATGTAATATATGGCAGTAATAACAAGCAACTTGTTAGACCAGTAGTAATGATTTACATCATTCCCAAGGGCTAAACAACTCCAAGGGAACTATAGGTTTTAAGAGCCTTTGAGGACATGTTAGTCATTTTGGTCACTAGAAGGTCTCAAAACACTCAGTATATAGACAACCCAGCATAGTTAAAAGCAGTCAGTGATGGGGCCCACAGGATTTCTACATAAAATATCCGATTTAATCCTCATGAAAAGCTTGTGAGTTAGGTTTTATTATTCACATTTTACAGAAGTTTGAAGGATTTGCCCTATATCACACATAGCTAATATAGGAGCAAAGCCAGCCTGGAAGAATATGAGGATTATGTAGCATTTACTATATATCAAACATTGCTCTTAGAACTTAACCAACTCAATCTTCAGGAAGGTAGACAGAAGGCCGAGGTCACATGATTAGCGGTTGGCAGTATGGCTCTACAGTCTGCTCCCAGACAACCACCCTGCGCTTCCCTTGACTAGTTCCAGGAGCCTCTGGATGGATAAAAGCAATACAGAGGCCTAATGTTTGGAGATTCTGGCTTCGTGTTGGACATTATAAGTAGCCAAATACAAATAGAGCAGCAATAAAGATTGAATTCCCAAATGTTCTGCAAGTAAAAATAAGATCTTAAGATGCTAAATTTCTTATTTCTATGTCATTCCCTTGACTTCATCTTTAAAAACCTTCTAGTCTTGCTTCAAATTACCTAAAAAATATTTCAGAAATGCAGTGTCTTGATCTCCAAGAAACTCCTAGAAGTTTTAACATGCTTCCATTACCATATAGAAGTTTCGTCAAAAAACAAGAGAAAATGGTCATAAAATTGATTTGATGTAAAATACCCTGTATCTACTTCTGATGATTCTAAGGGCAAGAAGAGGTAGAAAAGCAATACACGTGTAACAAGAACTAGATAATTCACTTTAAATTAGCTTCATCAAAAAAAAAAAAGTTATGATTTCATGCATTTTTTCCTTTCATATTCACACCTTGGATGTTCTGTCAAAAATATCAGATGGGCTCTTAATGCACTTGAGAATATTCTTCACCTATATCTTTAGAAAAGATTGTGGCTAGCTCTTACAAAAGTGAGAAAAAAATGGGGGGAAAAAAGAGGTACTTAGGCACTATTGGTGTAAAATGTATAGTTGCATGTGAGTATTAAATGTTTACTGAGATAGACAAGTAAACCAAGCTTATTAGACAGGATACTTGTCTAGTGAGTTGGAATTTCAAATTCAACATGGCAGTAAGCCACATGGGATAGTTTACAAAATGTGTTTAGGGGAAAGCAGAATTTTAAAAAGCAATTACTAATTAACTTATTACAGAGAGAGTCTATAGTTTGTTAAAAATGGTTTTTAAAATAGCATTGTCATTGAAAAACAGATTTTAAGAAAATCTCCATGGACAATCATTGAAATATATGACAGAAAGGCCCCATGTGAGTCTTTTCTACTCTGCTCATTTTCATAAAGTTTAGAAAGTGCTACATTGCTTCAATAGGTTGTAAAAATAGTAGCCCCAACTTTATTGCTACCTGGAGCTTGACAGATCAAGAATCACAAAACACGTGTTCAAAAGAAGTTTCTGAAACTTAAAAATACACACAAATTAGACAAAGTTTAGACATTCTAAACAAGAAAATCTGAAAAGTACGAAGTTTAACCTACCTGTACACTGCTGTGCAGGTGATTGTTCACAGGGGAAATGGACTTTATAATTGAGAAACCAGTTGAACTGCAAAGTTTGTACTAGAATATGAACAAAATTCCTACTAGGACTCTTATGGAAAACCATTTTTTCCCCCAAATTACTACTTCAAAATAAGATATTCTATGGAGTGAGCAAGCCAGTTTGACAGTGAAAACAAATTGGGGGTGAAGAATAGCTACTTCACTGTGTGATGGTCTTAATATCTAGTATGAACCTCAATACACAATAGGGTTCATTATGATGAAATTATGTGTGAATTGCATCCCCCTAAGCAAGCAATGTTTACATTCTAACCCCCAGCATCTCAGAATGTGACCTTACTTGAGAACAGGGTTATTGCTGATGTAGATGATTAAAATGCATCTATACTGAAGTAGAGCAGGTCCCTAATCCAGACTGGTGCCCTCCCCCGCCATGTGCTGACAACACGAAGACAGATACAAGGAAAATGCCATGTGACAAGAAAGATGGAAACTGGAGTCATACAGCTGCCAATCAAGGAATGCCAAAGATTGGCAGCAAACCACCCAGAAACGGAACAGGAAAGTATCTCTACAGAGACCATGGTCCTGCCAATGCCTTGATTTTGGACTTGTAGCTTCAAGAACTGAAACAATTTGGTTTTAGCCACCCAACTTGTGGTATTTTGTTACAGAAGCCATAGAAAACTAATACAAACACCATATAAATTGTGTACCTCTCCCTTCTCACCTCCCTTTGTTGTTGCAGAGGGCATGGTGGAAGGAGTTTGATAGAGTTTGAATCCTAATGCATTAACTCATTTAACTTCTGAGCTGCGGATTACTCATGTTGAAAAATGAGAATAATCCGAGGCTCCTGGGTGACTCAGTCAGGCATCCAACTCTTGATAAGAGCTCAGGTCACAAAATCACACACGAGATTGAGCCCCAGGTCAAACTCTGCACTGACAGCACGAGCCCACTTGTGATGCTCTCTCCTCCTCTCTGTCCCTCCCCCTGCTCACTGTCAAAATAAACTTAAAAAAACAAAATGAGAATAACCCTCCATAAAGTTACCAAGATTAGATGAGAGGATATATCTAAAGAGCCTGGCACACAGTAGATGCTGATTGTCAACCCTAGTCCCTCCCTCCTCCACATAAAGTTGTAATGAAGATTGAGACTATAATGATTTTACTGTAGACTGTTCTGCATTTTATTATTCTAAAATGACCCACAACTTGAACATGCCATGAAAGGCCCAAAAGAGTCATCCTAGAGATAGTGGAGACTTCTAGAGCCTAGGAAAAGAACTTAGGAGGGTTTAGAATTGAGTTCTGGGAGATTAGAACCCTTGCCCTAAACTACAAGTGCTCCATGAAATATGGAATTCCCTTCAGAGTTCTAAAAATCCCCAAACCTCAGACTCAGCAGCTTTGTATGTGGTCCACAGTCCTTCCGGAACTTTCCCAGTCACTGAATAAGGGACTCAAACTTGAATGAGCAAAATCACCTCCTACTGGAAAAGCAACCTACAGAGAGAACAAAACTCTCAAGTGGCTATAGTTGTTGCTTCAGTGAAGAGAAAGCAGAGGACTGGGATCAGAAGTATTGCTAACTAAGATCAATACTGAGATCAGAGGTCAGGATCTAGCCCTAGGGAGAGGAATTGTAATCCCAAAAGCACCACTAGGAAACCATTACATCCATACCATGGAATACTGCTCAGCAACAAATAGGAACTAAACATTAATACATGCAGCCACTACGGAAAACCATATGGACATCCTCAAAGTAAAGAGAAGTACCATGTGACCCAACAATTCCAATTCTGGGTATTTATCCAAAGGAACAAAAACATTAACTCAAAAAGATAGCTGAACCCCCATGTTCATCACAACATTATTTATAACAGCCAAGACATGGAAACAACCCAAGTGTTCATCAATGAATGAATGGATAAAGAAAATACGTATAGGGGCGCCTGGGTGGCTTAGTCGGTTAAGCATCCAACTTAAGCTCAGGTCATGATCTCACAATTCATGGGTTCAAGCCCCACGTTGGGTTCTGTGCTGACAGCTCAGAGCCTAGAACCTGCTTCAGATTCTGTGTCTCCCTCTCTCTGCCTCTCCCCTGCTCACTAGCATTTTCTCTCTCAATAAAAACAAAATATGGAATATTATTCAGCCACAAAAAAGGAAATCTTGTCATTTGCAACAGCATGGACAGACCCTGACAGCATTATGCTATGTTAAATGAGTCAGACAGGGAAAGACAAACACCATACAATCTCACTTCTATATGGACTCTAGAAAGAAAAAAAAAAAAAACACCTCAGATACAGAAAATATGTTGGTGGCTGCCAGAGGCAGGGAAAGGATAAATGGGTGAATGTGGTCAAAAGGTACAAGTTTTAAGCTATAAAAGGCATCCTGGGGATGTAACCTACAACAGGACTATAACATTACTTGAAACATATTTGAGAGCTGCTGAGACTAAATCTTAAGTTCTTATAAGAAAAAAAAGATTGTAAGTATGTGTGGTGACAGATGTCAGACTTACCATAGTGAATATTGATATATACATATATCAAGTCATTACACTGCATACCCAAAATATTACATATCAATTTTTTGCGATACAGTTGACAAACTATTTGCAGCATTCAAGGGATTATGCAGAGTGAAAAATGCTAGTCTCAAAATGCCACATACCATGATTGCACTTGTATCATAGTTTTTCAAAGATAAAACTAGAGGGGCACCTGGGTGGCTCAGTCAGTTAAGCATCCGACTTCGGCTCAGGTCATGATGTCACGATTCCCAAGTTGGAGCTCTGCATGGGGCTCACTGCTATCAGTGCAGAGTCCACTTCCGATCCTTGGTCCCTCCTCTGCTAGGTCCCTCTCAAAAACTTAACAAAAGATAGAACTATAGTGACTGACAGATCAGTGGTTACAAAGGGCTAAGGGTGGGGGTTAGACATAGTTACAAAGGGACAGCACCGAGTTGTTTGGAGTGGTAGAATTACCCTCAATCCTAATGGTGGTGGTTATATTAATATATACATGTATGAAAAGCCCTAGAACTGCGTATCTGGAAGTACTATTTTACTGTGTTCACGTTTAAAAGGTTTCAAAACTTAACCACCACCAAGACTTGAAAGAGACCCCAGGAGGCAGGAAGTCTGACTGTACTGGGACCTTAGCCCACTTTGAATAAGCTTCAGCCATCTGCAAGGTCGGCAGAGGGATAAAGGCAAGACTAACTTTTGGGGAGAATGTAGGTGAAAATAAATCCAGGGATGTGAGCAAAACTCCTACAAGGAGGTAGTCATCAGGAGCCCAGTCCTTGTCTTTCCCTGCTCAAATACTTTAAAGCAGAAGGACACTTCTTCCGCCGCACAAAGCAAGAACCACTCTGTGCCAAGTCACTCCCTTCCTCAGTCCTCTCAGCTAAATTAGCCAAAGAAGAAAGCTAAACCAAATACACTGCTAGCTGCACCCCTCAAAGTACATCCCTGGGATCGATTTTTAGGACTTTTCTCTCTTGCTCTTCTGAGTAGAAAGAGAACCCAATTGCAGCCAATTCCAAGACACGTGAATTTCTGGCTGCCAGTCCTGGCGTCAATGACTGGCTTTGGGGTGTGGTTTCTAGGTCTCTGTAGAGGCTTAGACATCCACCCAAGAGGTGAATCCTTCACACACCTGGACCATCTGGAAGTGGATCTCACCTGCCCGCCTGAGGAAGGAATCAAACAAGGCAGGGAGGCCCCGGGGCGGGGGGAGCAGGTTGTGACTGATGCCTCCCAAAGAGCAAAGAATAGTACAGCCAAGAAAGGCCCAGTGACAGCCAGATCAACCTCAGGAAATCATCCCTGCCACCTCCTCAGGGGAGGGTGAAGAGGGTAAGTGAGCAGACCACTCCCCATCCTGCTGTCGATGGGGATCCCCAGGACACATGATCAACCCCAAACCAGCAAGGAGAGGGGTGACTCTTGAGTTTCAAATTAGATTGGTCCCGGTTTTAGTAAGAGAAGTAGACTGCCATTCTAGATATGAAGGGATAAGAGACCCAGTGAACATGGTTTAAAGCAATGACTGAATAAAAATAAAGCCTTTTTGTGTGTGTACCCCCACAGAGTGCAGAACCACTTGACTGAACACACAGGTATAGATCCTGAGCTGAGCTACTGAATAATGCAGTGGCCAGTCTCTAGTAATGAGAAGTGGGGTTTCTGCAGTCCAGCCGGGTGCGGGGGTGTCAAGGTAACTGGTGGGAGATAGGACAGGCAGAGGCTCAGAGGAGAGACTGGGAAACACTGCCAGTATTCTGAATGTAATGAGCGGCTTCCAAAGCTACTGACGGCAGTGTGGGGACTTGACATTTTAAGAAGCCGAGTCTGACAGTGGGCCACAGCACAGACCCAGAAGCAGCACAGGCAAGGGGGAACACGAGGCAGGAAGGCTGAATTCAATTTGAGGCCCCTATTCCTTTGCTGCTCCCCCAATCTAACCTCTCTGGGGAGATGCCAAGGGCAAAATCGAATCCAGAGGAAAACAAGTGGGGTTGCCCCAGTGGGGAGGAAGGGAAGGTGGGAGGCATGGAGCGTTCTCAATTTGACTAATTCCTCTGATCACTAGAGCAGTCAGAATTGCTTGGGAGAAATACTGGAATTCTTCCTGCTTGGGAGGCAAACACTCCCCTGCAAAGCAAAATAGAGTTAGACTCAGGTAAGGAAATGTTGAAATATGTGGCTTAAGCTATATGTTCTGTGGGCCACAGGAGGACAGAGAAAAAGGCAGTTTCTGAAACTCCATGGAGAGACCCAGCCCCCTTCACCAGAAGGGAGCTGCCAGCATTTTGAAATTCAAAGCCTGAGTAGTCATAAGAAAAACACCTTGTCTGGGATACCCCCTTCCACTTGTGCAAGTACTTCTAGAACCTGACATGGTAGTGGCCAAGAGCATGAAAGTACAGGGATGGGGTGCTGCCTGTATGTAATTCTTGAACAGCTATTAATACTGAGGGACCAAAGGGAAAATCTGGAGAGGAAGATCAGGAGGAGGGTGAAAGAATGCTAGGGTAAATTGGCAGGGCTTAGAATCAACTAGATAACAAGCATAGAAAAAAGGAGTTACAGATTTTGAGGAGGAATGAATGGGGAAATGGCCATTACATCAAGAAAAATGAGGATAGGAAACAAGAGTCTGATCTTAACATGCTGAAACATGAGTGCCTGTAGTACATTCACAGAGAGTAAGAACTAGGAGGCTGGAGCTCGAAAGGGAGGGCATCTCCTCCCCATCCGTCCCCTTACAGCAGCAAGGCTGGGGGGTTCCGTGTTCCTGTGCCAGAAAGAGGAACTAAGCGCCAAGCGTTAGCACACACAGTGGCTGTAACAAATAGACAACAGATCTAGTTTTCACATTGACTGATCGGACTCCCCAAGGACTGGGGATGTCTCCATGTGCTGGAGCGAAGGCCCAGCATTAAGTAAATACTGAACTAATAGCGAAGGACTACAACCGCAGGCACCGTGAAGTTTGTGACAAGCAGTAATGAAAATGTCAGATGCCACATGGTTGAGGAACTTGGTGCATAAGAAACACATGTTATTTAACAATCTGCCAGGGAGTGAACAAAAACCAGCTGAAATCAAGCTAGAGGCAGCCAGGAACACACCGAGGAAGTCATTACGGAGCAATACCAAGATTGGCTCTGGAGCAGCAGAGTGGGATCCTGCCAGAAGACCAGGGCAGGGCATGGATGGAGGGTGCTGGGAACTGGAAGGGTGGGGGGCAGGGACAAGTACATTTAAGCTAGTCAGCATATTGAGTAACAAGGCAAAAGCAAAGGAGGCACCCCTCATCTAAAAGGCATTGGTGTCAGAGCTGATCTTTGTGCTAGTTTTCATTGTCAGCTAGATTTTCTAGATCTAGTTGGGGATCATGAGTAATGCTATAATTCTAGGCACACAGTACATCCTTCTTAAATATTTGTCATTTTAATCAGAAGTAGCTGGGGGCACCCGGGTGGCTCAGGTTAAGCGTCTGATTCTTGGTTTTGGCTCAAATCATGATCTCAGGGTTCAGGAGATTGAACCCTGTGCTGGGCTCTGCACTGGCAGTGCAGAGCTTGCTTGGCCTTCTCTCTCCCCCCCTCTGCCCCTCCCCAGCTCCCCCCATCTCTCAAAAAGAAAAAGTAGTTGGAAGAAGTTCCCTAAAACTTCCTTACCCAAGTTAGCAACTGCCTCACGAAAAAAGATTGCTTTGTGATTTTTTTTTTTTTTTTTTTTAGTTATGTAGAACTGTGGGATTAGCAAACTTGAATATAAGCATCAAGGCATCTGACCACCTACCTACATGGGTCATTTTTTCTATCTATGATTGAATTTGGAGTGGGGGGGGGGTGGTGGGGGAGGTCATTTTGAGTGCCTTCTCCAGGCAGGTACTATTGTAAATGTGGAGACATAACCAGAGTTACTGTTCAGGCAGCACACCCAGATACGGGCATAATAGTTAAGCTGTTGAAGGGATTTCACCAGCTGATTCATAAGAACTCTATTCAGCATCCTAGTGACCCTGTTCCCTGAGTCCCCCCAAGAATGTCTCATTATCCAGCAGAAAACTCTGCCCATAGTTCAGGGATAATTTTTCAAAATAGGTACAATCATCATTTTCATACATCTAGAATACTAACAACATCAAAGATTTAATTAACAAGGGACCCGAAATAGCAGTCACAAACACCTGAAAGGAGAATCAAAAGACCAGTAAGGACAAATATACAAGCCCATAGGAAATGTTGGAACATCTGCTTAAGGGATGCAAACTGGCTACTTGCATGGAGAGGGAATCAATTGAATCTCCAAGGCACAAAACTACCTGCAGGTCCATAGACAAGAATTATTTGCACTAGGATGGTGCTATACAACTTCTACGGGCTTAACTATATTTAGTTACTGCTCCATAGTTGTGAAATAACTCAGTCAATAAAAGAACCCCATAAAAATCATAATTGTGAACATTCTCAATGCATCTTTTCCACTTAAGACACCTGGTAATCTTTTGGCCCAGTTAAGTCTTCACTTTTTTTGGTACATCCTTTCCCTTGTTCAAGAATAACCCTGAAGAAAACGCATCTTTGTAGGGCTGGTCTCATTACATTTGGCCTCATCTGCATAGGCTCAGCGAGAAGCTTTATCAAATTTGCTCTGGAAATCTAGAGTTCTACAATATTGATCACAAAGCAAGCTGGTGGGAAGTTTCATAAGGAGATTCTAGTCAGTTTTCAATGTATCCAGCATTTACTATCCCAAGGCTAGAATCCAAACCCAAAAAACTCTTCACCAAACTTAACCTACAGAACCTATAAAGACTGGGCCCACTGAAGCTAGTTACCAGGCCAAGCTCCTGAGCTTTCATAGGCACTTACTCATAAGAAAGCCCTAAGGTAAGTCCAGTTTATATTCCTTCAAAGGGACTATCATACCTGATAAGGAGAATGATTCTCAACTGAGACATTACAGGCCAGACTTTGGCTCTATACCAATTTTTCCAATTATCTGCCAGTACAAAGGACCTATGCTTACCAAATATATGTAAATAATTATGCTATCAAACAGTAAAGAAATTTAGGAAGAGATTCTCATTTCTGGTGGAGGTGAGGAGAACAAGGTTAGGGAGAAGCAGACCTCGTTTGAAAACGTTCTAGGTGTTGACAATAGCAGCATATGCTAAGTTACTGGTTACAGATAGCCTAAGAATAAGAGCTCCCACATAGCTAACATTTAAAAAACATCAATGCACCAAACAAGTATCCATAATAAAAATTTCCTCATCAGTTCATTCAGGCCTATGTAATCAAATCACGTTCTGCTAAAAAGTTAGACTCAGGAAGCCATCTGCTTGACTAAGGAAAGCTTGAAACTCCTGACTCTGCCCACTAGCAAGGTCAACTGCACAGAAGACTCTAAGAAGTCAATAGTTTGAAGTACCTGGAACACCACCGAACAGCCTTGTTTGAAGACACAGACTCTGCTCGCTCAGGCGAGCATCAGTAAAGAGACCATCGGTAGATGACACGTGTAACGTAGATGAGGTTATTACCGTAATTTTCAGAAGATGAGGCAAGTTCAGAATAAAGTGAAGAGGAAATGGGATTGTGTGCCACAAACAAAACCAAGCCATTTCAAAGAATGTTTTAAAACAACAATGTCTAAGGGTAAGGAGTAAGTCAATTTTCAAATGTTACACTATATTCATAAGTATGTTTGTGGTTTTTTTGTGGGGTTTTTTTGTTTTGTTTTGGTTTTTTGTTTTTTTTTTTTTTTACACAGAGGAAAGGTCACGATACAATACACAATCCTGATGTAAAAGAATGCCAAGTAAAGAAACATGCAACCACTCTGGAGTATAGCCTAGACATCTGTATTTTTATAGAACTATGGGTGAATCTCCTTTGCATCTCCAATTTAGACTCACTGGCCTAGAAGATGCTAGATTCAAACTCAAGATTATCAAGACCAGACAGAATAAGCATTAGAGAAGTGGAGCTAAGAAATCCTTGTGCACTGTGGATGGGAATGTAAGTTGCTATGACCACTATGGAAAATGGTATGGAGGTTCCTCAAAAAATTGAAACCAGAATAACCATATAATCAAGCAATCCCACTTTTGGATATGTATCCAACGGAAATGAAATCATGATCTCGAAGAGATATCTGCACTCCTGTGTTCACTGCAGCATTATTCACAACAGCCCAGGATGGAAAGAGGCATTTGTCTATGGATGAATGAACACACACATGAATATTCAGCTATAAAAAAAAAAAGAAATCCTGGGGGCACCTGAGTGGCTCAGTCAGTTAAGCATCCACCCTTGATTTCTGCGTAGGTCGTGACCTCACAATTCTAGATATCAAGCCCTGTGTTGGGCTCTGAACTAGCAGCACAGAGCCTGCTTGGGATTCCTTCTCTGCCTCTCTCTGCCCCTCCCCTGCTTGTGTAATGTGCACTCTTGCTCTCAAAATAAGAAAAATAAAGGAAATCCTTCAGTTTGCAACACAGAAGTACGTTAAGAGCAGTATGCTAAGTGAAGTAAGTTAAAGACAAATAATGTATGATCTCATTTATAGGTGGAATCTGCAAACTCCTGAACTCAGCATAGGATGCCTAGGGGCTGAGGTGGTAGGGAAAGTAAGGAGACATCGGTCAAAGAGTACAAAGGTCCAGTTATGAGATAAATTCCAGGAATCTAACGTACAACAGGAGGACCACAGTTAATACAGTATAAGGTCGTTAGGATGTTTAAGTCAAATGTTCTCATGAAAGTGAGGGATGGATAGGTTAACTTCAACGTGGTAATCACTAATATATATGTATCAAATCATCACATTGTATGCCTAAACTCAATGGGTATGTCAATTATATCTCTATAGCCAGGAGTGATGGGGAAGCAGGCTTGTTCCAAGTAAGCATTTAAATAACTGATGTTGACTACTAACACTATACTGTATTTGCTTAAGATCAAGTAAACCACCACCAGAATTCTGATCAATAGAAACCTATTATGGACCATGAGAGCACTGAACAGTCTAGGAATTTCCCATGAAAAATATATAATTTCTGAAATATTTATATTAATGCATGTTATGTATTCAAATGTAACCTAGGGAAATCTGGCAGGTCTTCTGATTTGGTAACTCATTATACAAACCTAATTATTTCTAGCATTACTTTATAGAAATAAATCATTGCAATTTTCCAGAGATCTTCTGGGAAATCTCAAATATAGCTTCAGGTATAAGAGATATCCTGAAAGGTCTTTTTTCTATCTTAAGAATTTGACTTTTTGGAGGCAAAAAATAAAGACGAAATTTGGACATCTAATATAGGACTATAAACAGGTACCTGAAAGAAAAAACTTGATACCTATTTCATCAAACAATAAAGCATTTAGAAGTAAATGCAAGAATACCACAACTAAAAAGAACTTCGTTCTTTAACGAAAAGGGGAAGCTTTGTTTTTCATTAGGTGTTTTTTCTTTAATCTCAGTGGAAGATCCCCACAACTATAAGGATAATTTTAAGAAAAAAGGTAAAGTGGCTCAGACATGAAACACACCTGTCAAGGATTATATTTAATTCATTAATGAATGAGGGAATCAGAAAAGGTGTTACAACCAGTTCAAAGGAGAATTCAAAGATCAAATATATAAGGCCACGAGATTAAAATTTACATGCTTAATAGATACAACACTGACTTCTACGGGGAAGAGAAGTCACTGGAACACCCAGCACAGTATTTTTGCAGGTCTACAGGTAATTACTTGCATCACTGTTAGTTTTCTGCAACTTCTCTCCATAAAATTGCAGGATAGCGCAAATGAATGATCCAAACTCCATAGGATCAGCTAGGCTAGAAGAATGTGCCCTACACAACAGAGTTTCACTGAAGACCCCTTCTAATCTTCTGGTCCATTCAGCAGTCTCTCCCAATTTCTCCTTCACCCTGAACACAGCAGGGGGCCCCTAAGTCCCTATTAGGAGGGCTGGCCAGGCTTGTTACTGTTTACCATCACTTGTTAAGTATTTGTATACACAGAAAAACACTTCCATCTTTGATAAGCTCCTACTCCGTGCAATGGTAAAGACAGACCAATAAACAGAACAGAGAAAAGCACAGATACTTGTAGGAGGCAGCACTGAAACTGAACTTCAAGGTCAGAGAAGGCCCTACTGGACTAATAAGAATCAGCAAAGAGATAGGGAGGGTGGACAGGAAGAGAATAAGAGAAAGGGGCTCCAGATAGAGAAACGGCATGAGCCATACCTGGATGCAAGTTAGACAATGGGGCATTCAAGGAATTGCAAGCTCATTCAGGCTATGAAGAGCAAAGAAACAAGTTTACCACCATCCTTGACTTGGGCACAGGAATAAACCCAAGTAGCAGCGGTACCCTCTCTGCGTTAGAGGATTTTAAGGAAAACACAGTGAACAGACAACAGGCTAAGTGTGTGAGCAGAGTATCGTAAATAATTCTCAGGCAATTCTAAAAATGGCTTGCAGCCATTCTAAATATTGCCTAGGAATTATTTATAATGCCTGATATAACATTCTGTGATAACATAAGCACACAATTGAGGGTTTGTTAAAATTTAATCCCAATTTAAAAGCTAAGAAGACCAAGACCCAGAATAAGCAAAGGATTTTCATCTTCAGCATATTATTGAAATAAAAAAAACCCTCAAACTCGAAAGAAATTTCCCAGATAGGTAAATGCTTAGGTTGACAGACCCAGTTCTTATGTTTTGTTTTACCATATTCAACACAGGACTAGCTTTTTCACTCTTCGAAGGGTTATTGGTTTAAGTGCCACTTGTTGTCACATAGGTCACCAGCCTAATTCTAAAATTATACCTGGAAACAAGATTATAACCAGAGCTACCAGATGGCTTCAACAGTGAAGAATTTTTCATTAAAAAAGGCAGCTACCATAACCACATACCAGGCACTTTAAAAACATTACTCATTTAATCTTAACATAACAGTAGGATATATAGGAAGTTATGCCCATTTTACAGAAAGATAAGAATCACAGAGATTAAATAACTTGCATGAATTTTTCATCTTACAACATATGCAGTATAAGAGGAGCTCAGATTCTGGTCTCCACAGTCAATCCTAAAGCCCATGGTTTTTAGATTTGTTGTTGTTGTTGTTGTTTAATGTTTATTTTTGAGAGCAAGAGACACAGCACACAAGCGGGGGAGGGGCACAGAGAGGGAGACAGAATCTGAAGCAGGCTCCCGGCTCTGAGCTGTCAGCACAGAGCCTGACACAGGGCTTGAACTCAAACTGCAAGATCATGACATGAGCCAAAGTCGGACACCTAACTGACAGAGCCACCCAGACACCCCAAGCCCATGGTCTTTAAGATGTAGGACTTCTAGAGAAAAACTGAATTCCCCAAGTACTTTTAAATAATGGCATGTATTAATAGTATCTGAGTTTAGGGGTGCCCTGGGTGGTTCAGTCGGTTAAGTGTCCGACTACAGCTCGGGTCATGATCTCACAGCTAGTGAATTCGAGCCCCACGTCGGGCTCCACACTGGCAGCATAGAGCCTGCCTAGGATTCTCACTCTCCCCACCCCACCCCCTCTCCCACTCTCTACCCCTCCCCCCTATTCATACTTTCTCTCAAAATAAACTTAATAAACTCGTACTTTTTTTTTTTTTTAAAGGGACTTTGTTATCTGCCAAGTATGATTCTGGACCATACCCAGACCTGCCCCTTTCACATTGGTAGGGCCCTGACCAAGAATACAAATGAAAATCCGTAGGTCCTACATCTAAACATTAAAGACATATATAATAGCTCGTTAGATTGATTTATGTTCTATACTTCTGCCTTGATCAATAGGCTTTAGAATTCCTGGAAGGCCAGGTTAGAAGACCTCAGCTCTAAGCATGGAACCCTCCCTCTACCTCCCCCTCCACACACACTCCTTCAAGCCCTGGCACTACCCCCACGCTGAAAGGGGCCTGGAGCACACACATGTGGTCACCCCATCGGTCATGTTCAGACCCTATTTGCAACCACCTCCCAAACCCTCATAGCTGTCCCTTGGCTAGAATAGTGTGGTCTGCATTTGGAGTGCAGATTTAGGAAAAAGTTCTACACCGATCCTGAGGTAAGCTCAGGTGCCTTTGGGTAGAGAATTCTGCAGACCCGCATATAGCCTAGAACATACTATTTAAAGTACAACCTTTGAAACCCTGGTCAGTCCTTGAACTATGACAGTCTGAACCAAGTCACTATAGACCATGAAGGCAAGCATCTAGAGTCTTTCACAGCTATTGCACATTGCTAGAACATTCAAGTATAGGATTTTGTATTTCACAAAAGCATTGGTCATAAGAAATCTCCTGAAGAAGGCAGGGGAGGCAGTTCTTACCCATAGGTGGATAGAAAGGCTTTGTCGTTCAGTCTAGGTGATGAGGGGCCTGGTGTATACATCCCTTTGGCCTATACTTTCACCTTCTGTGGGGAGGGGCCCGGCCAGGGGAAAAGCCCCAGGAAGACCCTCTGAAGCATGGGCTTCCTAAAAGGGGTTTCTCTTACCAAGTCTACGGCAGCTCAGACATCACCACCTCTTCTGTTTTTATGATCTTCAAGATCTACAGATCCTTGGGGTCTTGTGCTCTGAAGAAGTAGCTAGAACGGTGAAAGTGAGCTCTGCTGTGAAGTGTGTGGGCTTTGGGGATCCCAGATGACAATAAGCAGATGCATAGCTAATAAGTAGCTAAGGGAAACTGCTAAGCCTCCAGAACTCCTGCTACCAGTATTCTACTGATTAGCTCCAGCAGGAAAAACAGGTCAAAGCCAATAAGATTCAGCTCCTATTAATTCAGGACTACTCTGACAGTTGAATGGAAAGATTTTAGATCTCCTGTATTTTTTTCTTGCCCCAAACCTCAATCCCTGCTGAAGACACATTCCCCAGCCTGTTTTTTCTCTGCCTGTTGATAAAGGGATTTTAAAGTCAAAGGCAGGAATTTGAGGTCTGTTTCAAAGAAAATGAATTTTTCAGAGTAAAATAGATCTCCAAATACTATTTGCAATCATCTTGATATTATTGCCTCAAGGTTTGGGCCAGGAAGAAATTGTTTTTAAAATGACTTGGGATAAGTAATAGGATTTGCCACTATTTACTTTTAACTTCATAATTCTATTTGTTTAATCTTTAATATGTCTAACCTTCCCTCTTGGCCCACCCCCATACTTCATTCCCTCAATGTGCACACACCCACACCGATAAGCCAACAGCTCATGAGAATTCTAAGAGCCCCATTTTTATTAAACACTGAAGTATTAATTTAGCAAGTGCTTATTTCATACACAGACCACACAACAAAAGATTCCGCTTTTAAGTTAACAGATGCTTAGCTACCATTGACTTATTTTTCTGAGAATACCCAGCTTAACTCTAGCACCACTTCTGGACATTTTCTATTCAAACGCAAAATTTGATGATTAGCTTTTACGTAAGCAAGGAGCAGAAAAGGTAAAACGGAAGAAGAAATCTAGCATCTTTCTTAGAGAAGATTCCTCTCCATCTCTCCCACAGCACACATACATCTGGTGACAAATTGACCTTCTCTCCTTTGAGGCTGGGGTTTTGTTCCGCAGCAAAGATCACTATCAACTTTACATGAAGGTTAAATTAAAGATTGTAAACTAACAAGAGCTTTGGATATCACACTTAAGATTACGTAAATAGTGTTCAGTAACACCAATACCTTGGTGAGATACAAGGTCCCTTAAGTACATACACAATTTTAACCCTGGTGTAGTCTGTCAACAATAACCCTTTTTGCTCAAACAGTGACTTGATCTCTGGAGGCAGAAGATGATTTAGGTCTATTTTCTTGAGACTTTCTCGGTATTAACTTATTTTAGGCAGGCATCTTTTCCTTCTCCTGGACCAGTCATTATAACCTTTAGTGAGAAGAATCACATAGAATCATCTTTAGGATGCATATTCCCAAGCCACACCCCTTAGAGACTGATTCTGTAGGCCTGAGATCTTGCCAGGAATTTTTTTTTTTTTTTTTTAAGTAGGCCCCCACATCCAATATAGGGCTCAAACTCACAACCCTGAGATTAAGAGTTGTGTGCTCTACCAACTGAGCTAGCCAGCTGCCACCAGAATTGTTTTGGGGTTTTTTGTTATTTTTAAACAAGTATCCAAGGTAATTCCAACATAGTTTCATGGAACAGCCCCCTTCGAGAAGCCATTAGAATTGTGGTTGTTTTAAGTACTTAACAGATCAACTAGCACTTTCTGGCAACTTGAACTATTTTGATGACCAAGGTATAGTGGTGGGGAAAAAGGAAGTCCTCAAATTCATAAACAAGGGTTAGATAATAATATAACCAAAATGCTTAATTCAAGTCCATAAAGAATTTTGTTCAAGTTGCCATATTTTAGAAGATGACAGTCATTTTACCCCTATTGTTTCACAGGCTCACCTAAGGGATATGTAATTATATAAGGGAAAGCATCAGCTATTCAATGTTTAATTAGCACCTAGACATTGTGAGTTACATGTAAACTTCTAGATTTCTATCCATAAGAAAGAAAATCCCAAAAGTTAGAGTCACATTGCCCTGTAAGACGTTAACCAGGTTTAGCATTTATGAGATTTCAATATTTTTATCTGAATAATTACATACAAATCTCCACTTCTCAAATTTTCTTTTGAGCCTGTCTCACAATCTGACTAGTTCCTTAAGCAATGGGCTGAATCAAAGCACTGACATTCATTTGTAGGAAAGTCAGGTTTTTATTTTGAGAGTTGTGCTTTGGCCGTTTTAGAGGTTCTACCAAGATGCACAAATGCACTTACCTGCCAAAGCCAATTAAACCTTGTTGGTCAAGAAATACAGTTTCTCATGCTGCCTCAACCCAAACACATCTTTTCCTGGTACCCAGTATGAATTTCAAGCAGGAGATTCATACTGACTGTTTCTCTTTTTAGTTTCCTGCCTCTGTTTTTGTTGTTTCTGGGTTCTTGACTACACTTGGTTCTGACTAGTTTCTGCACAGCCAATGCATTATTTCCCATTGGTGGCAGCAGTAGGGATCTGGTTCTATGGTTTGATGGTGTGGCTATCTGGATCAAGAGGATAGACATCGGCTTTGTCGGAGAGGAAAAAACTTTGGTCTGTCCCTTGATACACTCATGTCAATTAAGAAAATATTTTGCACACATTAGAAGGGGAACTGCTTGTACAGCAGCTGTGTTTGTTTGCTTTGTGGCTCAGATAGTATAAGTGAAGTATGTTTCTGTGTGTCTATTTAAGAGTTAACCTCTATGTAAATCTGAAGTATAGCCCTGCCTCTGAGAAGATGAAATTAGATGACAAACTCTCAAAAAGGCTAATTTTGTGTTCATTTACAGAGACTACTGGTTATGTAAGTGGAAAATTCCTAAGATTTCTCTAGAAAATAAACTGAACTGTAAATGCAATAGACTTTTAAGACAAACGAGTAAGCTGCTTTCCCAGAAGCATGGTTATATAAGAATCCAAGTTCACATAATCAAGATGAACCAGTGGACAGGTAAGACTGGTTTGATAGTTTTGGTTAATTGCAGTATGTTTTTCTGGGATTATATCAGTTCACTATTAAAAGGATTTAAAAAATGTATTTTTGAAGAGCTCCAACATGGTGGAGAAGTAGGGGGACCTACTTGAGGGATGAGTTCCCTCACCCCTCAAAACAGCAGTGTTGAGGCCAAAGGACTTTGAAGAGTCTGAGCTGCAGAGTGACAAAGATGTCCCCAGGGACCCATGGGGAAAACCTGGCGGGCCACAGGGCTACTTCAACTCAAAGCACACCTGGTGGAGGGTCCAAAGCATCACTATGAGTAGGGAGATAAAGCAAGCACAGTCACCAGAGATAGCAAGTTACATACTCCAAAAAACACCTCCTGAAGGGCCAGGCCCTGGACAGTGTATGACCTTTTTTTTTTTTTTGACCCTTCTTTAACATAGTAGTGCTCACAGGTGCATGGCATATGACAAGCTTTTAAAACACATAAGAGACAAAACTAGCCCAAATGATGAAACAGAATTCTCTTAAAAGAGATTCCAGGAAGAAATGACAGCTCAAGAATTGATCAAAACCAGTAAATATAACAATTTAGAACAGTCATAAGATTAATTGCTAGGGCTTGGAAAAAAAAAAAAAAAAACCATAGAAGAGTGCAGAGAATCTATTGCTGCAGAGATCAAGGAACTAAAAAATAGTCATGAATTTAAAAATACTGGACAGGAGGTGCAAAATGAACTAGAGGCAGTGATAGCAAGGATTGGAGACACAAAGTCAAATAGATAAAATTATGGAAAAAGATGAACCTGAGAAAAAAAATTCTTGACCACGAGGGGAGGATTAGAGAACTAAGTGATTCAATGAAACATAATATCCACATCATAGGAGTTCCAGAAAAAGCGGAGAGAAAAAGGGGCAGAAGGTGTACTTGAACAAATAGCCGAGAACTTCAACAATCTGGGGAAGGAAACACACATTGAAATCCAGGAGGCCCAGAGAACTCCCTTCAGACATAACTTGATCTTCTGCATGACATAGCATAGTGAAACTGGCAAAATACAAAGATAAAGCGAATTCTGAAAGCAGCTAGGGACAAGTGGGTTTTAACCTACAAGGGTAGACACATAAGGGTCGTAGCAGATAGATCTACTGAAACTTGGCAGGCCAGAGAGTGGCAGGCAATTTTCAATCTGCTGAGTAGGAAAAATATGCAGCCAAGAATCCTTTATCCAGCAAGCCTGTCATTCAGACTAGAAGACAAAGGTTTTCCCAGGAAAACAAACTGAATTCATCACCACTAAACCAGCCCTACAAGAGATCCCAAGGGGGACTTGAATGGAATGTTGCAAAGACCACAAAGGACCAATGACATCACTACACGATGAAACTTACAGATAACACAATGACTCTAAATCCGTATCTTTCAATAACACTGAATGTAAATGGACTAAAAGCTCCAATGAAAAGACATAGGGTATCAGAATGGATTAAAAGAAAGACCCATCTATTTGCTGTCTACAAGAGACCCATTTTAGACCTGAGGATACCTTCAAATTCAAAGTGAGAGGATGGAGAACCATCTATCATGCTACTGGAAGTCAAAAGAAAGCTCGAGTAGCCATACTTACATAAGACAAACTACTTTATTGGTAAGAATGTGGTAATTGCAGGGGACTTTAATACTCCACTTAAAACAATGGGCAGATCATCTAGAGACAAAAATCAGTAAAGAAACAATGGCCCTGGAATGATACACTGGACCAGATGTACTTGACAGATATATTCAGAACTTTTCATCTAAAAGGAGAATACACTTTCTTGAACATACGTGGAACATTCTCTAAGACAGATCACATGGTGGGTCACAAGACAGCCCTCAATATAAAGTGAGGCCATACCATGCACACTTTCAGATCACAATGCTATGAAACCTGAAATCATCCACAGGAAGAAGTTTGGAAAACTTCCAAATGTATGGAGGTTAAAGAACACCCTACTAAAGAATTAATGGGGGGGCGCCTGGGTGGCGCAGTCGGTTAAGTGTCCGACTTCAGCCAGGTCACAATCTCGCGGTCCGTGAGTTCGAGCCCCGCGTCGGGCTCTGGGCTGATGGCTCAGAGCCTGGAGCCTGTTTCCGATTCTGTGTCTGCCTCTCTCTCTGCCCCTCCCCCGTTCATGCTCTGTCTCTCTCTGTCCCAAAAATAAATAAAAAACGTTGAAGAATTAATTGGTCAGCCAGGCAATTAAAAGAATTAAGAAATATATGGAAGCTAACGAAAGTGAAAAAACAATTCAAACCTTCTGGGATGCAGCAAAGGCAGTCTTAAGAGGACAATACATTACAATCCGGGCCTATCTCAAAGAAAAATCCCAAATACAAAAATCTAACAGCACACCTAAAGGAACTAGAAACAGAATAGAGAAACCCCAAGGCCAGCAAAAAAAAAAAAAAAAAAAAAAAAAAAAGATCACAGCAGAAACAATATAGAAAACAAAAACAGAACAGATGAGTTTTGAAAAAGATAAACCCTAGCCAGACTTCTCAAAAAGACTCAAATAGTTGAAATCACTAATGAAAATAGATTTATCACAACCAATCCCCCAGAAATACAATCCGAGAATACTATGAAAAATTATATGCCAACAAACTGAGCAACCTGGAAGAAATGGGAAAATTTCTAGACACCCACATACTACCAAAACTCAAACAGGAAGAAATAGAAAATTTAAACAGACCCTAACTGGTGAAGAAATTGAGTCCGTTATCAAAATTCTCCCAACAAGAGCCCTGGGCCAGATGGCTTCCCTGGGGATTCTACCACTCAAGGTTAATACCTAGTCTTCTCAAGCTGTTCCAAAAAAACAGAAACAGAAAGAAAGCTTCTGGACTCATTCTATGAGGCCAGCATCACTTGGATTCCCAAACCTGACAAAGACCCCACAAAAAGAATTACAGGTCAATATCCCTGATTAACATGCATCCAAAATTCTCAACAAGATACTAGCAAATAGAATTCAACAGCATATAATTATTCACCATGATCAAATTGGTTTCATTCCTGGGCTGCAGGGCTGGTTCAATATTCACAAATCAATGTGATACATCACAATAAAAGAAATGATAGAAGCCATATGATCCTGTCAATAGATGCAGAAAAAAATGTTTGACAAAATACAGCATGATTTCTTAATAAGAACCCTCAAGAAAGTCAGGATAGAAGGGACACATCTAAACATCATAAAAGCCATATATGAAAAGCCCACAGCTAATATCCTCGGTGGGGAAAAACAGAGCTTTCCCACTGAGATCAGGAATGTGACAGGGATGTCCACTCTCACCACTATTGTTTAACAGTGTCGGAAGTCCTAGCATCAGCAATCAGACAACAAGATGAAATCAAAGGCATCAAAATAGGCAAAGCAGTCAAACTTTCACTTTCTGCAGACGACACGACATTCTACACAGAAAACCCAAGACTCCACCAAAAGGCTGCTAGAACAGATAGAGGAATTCAGCAAAGTCGAAGGGTACAAAAAAAAAAAAAAAAAAAAAAAAAAAAAAATCAACGTACAGAAATTTGTTGCATTTCTATATACCAACAACGAAGCAACAGAAAAAAAAAAAAAATCAAGAAATCGATCCCATTTATAATTGCACCAAGAACCACAAAATACCTAGGAATAAACCTAACCAAAGATGTAAAAGATCTGTATGCTGAAAACTATAGAAAGCTTATGAAGGAAATTGAAGATACAAAGAAATGGAAAAACATTCCGTGCTCATGGATAAATATTGTTAAAATGTCAATACTACCCAAAACAATCTACACATTCAATGCAATCCCAATGAAAGTTGCACTATTCTTCTCAACGCTAGGACAAACAATCCAAATAAGATTTGTATGGAACCACAAAAGACCCCGAATAGCCAAAGTACTATTAAAAAAGAAACCAAAGCAGGAGGCATCACAATCCCAGACTTTAGCCTCTACTACAAAGCTGTAATCATTAAGACATTATGGGTATTGGCACAAAAACAGATCCATAGGCCAATGGAATAGAGAACCCAGAATTGGACCGACAAATGTATGGCCAACTAATCTTTGGCAAAGCAGGGAAGAGTATCCAATGGAAAAAAAGACAGTCTCTTTAGCAAATGATGCCAGGACAACCAGACCAGTTTCTTACACCACACACAAAAATAAACTCAAAATGGACAAAAGACTGAAATGTGAGACAGGAAACTATCAAAACCCTAGAGGGGAAAGCAGGCAACCTCCTCTTTGACCTCAGCTGCAGCAATTCCTTGCTCAACACATCTCCAAAGGCAAGGGAATTAGAAGCAAAAATAGACTATTGGCACCATATCAAGATAAAAAGCCTCTGCACTGCAAAGGAAACAGTCAACAGAACTAAAAGGCAACTGATGGGATGGGAAAAGATATTTGCAAATGACATACTGGATGAAGGGTTAGTATCCAAAGTCTATAAAGAACTTACAAACTCATCACCTGAAAAATAAGACATGAATAGACACTTTTTCAAAGACAACATTCAGATGGCCGACATGAAAAGATGCTCAACATCAGTCCTCAGGGAAATACAAATCAAACCCACACTGAGATACCACCTCACACTGGTCAGAATGGCTAAAATTAACAACTCAGGAAACATACTGGCAAGAATGTGGAGAAAAACCCTCTTCCACTGTTGGTGGAAATGTAAACTGGTACAGCTGTTCTGGAAAACAGTATGGGGGTTCCTCAAAAAATTAAACCTAGAACTACCATATGACCCAGAAATAGCACTACTAGGAATTTATCCAAAGGATAAAGGAATACTGATTCATAGGAGCACGTGTACCCCAATGTTTATAGCAGTGCTTTCAACAATAGCCAAACTACAGAAAGAGCCCAAATGTCCAACTGATGAATGGATAAAGAGAATGGTTTATATGTGGTTTATATATACAGTGGAATACTACTTGGCAAGAAGAATGAAATCATGCCATTTGTAGCAATGTGGATGGAACTAGGCCTTATGCTGAGTGAAAGAGAAAGACAGATATCCTGTATTTTCACTCATGTGGATCTTGAGAAACTTAAGACCATGGGAGAAGGGAAGGGGGGAGAAAAGAGGGGAGGCAAACCAGGAGACTCCTAAATATAGAGAACTCTGAGGGTTGATGAGGGGGTGGGGGAAAGGGGAAAATGGGTGATGGGCACTGAGGAGGGCACTTGTTGGGATGAGCACTGGATGTTGTATGTAAGCAATGAACCACGGGAATCTACCCCCAAAACCAAGAGCATGCTTTATGTGCTGTATATGTTAGCCATTTTGACAATATATTAAAACCCTTTTCTACTACAAAAAATACTTTTTAAAGATTTGACTTTGTTTTCAGGAGTTTCCTGAAACTTGTTACATTAGCTTATTGATCAAGTTAATACTACTGCTATATTATGAAGATTATGAAAAATGTGAGGCAGCCCCAGATTGGTCCCATAACAGCAAAGGAACCAAACCCTGCCCACAACAGACAAAGACAGCCATTGCAGATGACCGACTGAAGGCAAGTGAGGCTCAGCCATAACAGTAGGACACATGCAGCACACAGGAGACACTCAAGTGCCAGGTTCAGGGGACACTGCACTGCAGGGCACTACACCAGACCTCTTCTTAAGGCCACCCCTTTCGAGATCAGGAGACTTTGCTGACTTTCCAAAATGAGAAAATCAGGCTGTCCTAAATGCAAGACCAGGACAAAAATCATAGCAAAAAGGGTTAGATTAACGAGATAAGCAACATGCTGGATACAGAATTCAAAGTAATGGTCATAAAGATTCTCACAGGACCAGAGAGTGGAGGATCTTGCAGGACCTTCAAAGAAGATAGAAAATATAAAGAACGAATCAGATGTGAAAAACTCAGTAACAGAAGTTTAAAATACATTAGAGGAAACAGCAGAAACAGAAGAACAGATAGATGAAGCAGAACAGAGTAGCAACCTGGAAGGCAGTAATGGCAAGTAACCAAGCTGAACGAAGAATATAAAAGAACGAACAGGTTAAGGAACTCAGCAATGCTATCACAAATGTAATACCATTCACATTATAGGTTTCCCAGAAGAGAGAAAAGGGGGCAGAATATTTGAAGAGCAGAAAACTTCTCTAATCCAAGAGGCACAGAAAGCCCTCAAAAAATCAACCCAAGGAGGTCTGCACTAAGACATAGTAATCAAAATGGCAAAAAGCAATGGTAAAGAGAATCTTGAAAGCAACAGTTACATGCAAGAGAAGTCCCTTAAGGCTATGCTGATTTTTCTGCAGAAATTTTGCAGCCAAAAAGTGGCATGCTATATTCAAAATCCTGAAAGGGGAAAATCTGCAGCCAGGAATATTCTACCCAGAAAGGCTGTCATTCAAAATACAATGAGAGAGGGACTTTTCCACACACACACAAAAAAAGGAATTCACCACTAAACCAGCCTTACAGAAAAGGTTAAAGGAAATTCTTTCAGTGGAAAGTGAAGGCCACAATCAGGAGCAAGAACATTAGGAAATAATTTCACAGGTACATACAAACAATCACTTGTAAGACTAGTACAGAGGTTAAAGCACAAAGGCAGTAAAATCAATTATATCTCTGAAAGTCAAGGGATTCAGGAAATATAAGGACATAAAGTGTGACATTACATAAAACACAGAGTTTAAAAACTAAAGCTTCTATCCTGTAGAGTTTCATCTTAAATTCCTAGATCCTTAGTTAG
The DNA here is from genome assembly GCF_018350175.1 of Felis catus. Classification (NCBI taxonomy): domain Eukaryota; kingdom Metazoa; phylum Chordata; class Mammalia; order Carnivora; family Felidae; genus Felis; species Felis catus. The sequence continues at coordinate 50,027,123 of NC_058379.1, forward strand.
CCAAGTCTTAGGTTGATTGCAGACCATTACTGGATAATCATCATCAGATACTTGGCTAATATATGTACCTTTGCTTAAAGTGTTCCAGAGTGGTTACAATTTTGATTATATGTGCTTACTCTTGCCATTATAAAAATGTATAAAACTGGCTACTTGCAGCTATTGGGAGGAACCTTTGCTAGTTTGTGTCCTAAACTGGGCAATAAATTATCAATTACCTCTCAGCCGAACATTACTTAGTTTTGTACATGTTCCACAGGAGTCAAATACCAGGAGCATGAACATCAGAGAACTACAACTGTGTGCACAGTAATGGGATAGGATTTTGTTTTTCGAGGAAAATGAGAACAGTATGGTCCTAAAAGTGTCAACTTGTTTCAGAATATGAAGTGGAAGCACAGTGGAGAACAAAATTGGAGTTTGTATACCAACTTGTAGATGTTTTGAGGGAACTGAATTTTATTTACCCTGCTTTATAACACCTACATCTTAATGAAATGTTAATTTTGACAGTCTTAGTTTTGATAAGGCTATTCAGGTTAATCTGTAAAAGAGCAGGAGAACCCTTTACTGCCAAACATTAACACAAACTAGAACTTGGCTTTCTATTAAAATAGCAAGTAATCTTAAAATATTCAGTCTTGATAGGTAGTAAAATGGCTTTTTACCTCCATGTAATCTGTCCAAGTTGGATTCTACTCACCAGGATAATTTTCTTAGTTTATGGGAGGGAGGGAGAGATGGAACCGTGGAGCCTGACTCAGTGCTTGATCTCATGACTGAATGTAAGATCATGAGCCAAAAATGAAGAGTTGACACTTATGGGAATGCAAGCTGGTGCAGCCACTCTGGAAAACAGTATGGAGGTTCCTCAAATAACTAAAAATAGAACTACCCTATGACCCAGCAACTGCACTAACTAGGTATTTATCCATGGGATACAGATGTGCAGTTTTGAAGGGACACATGCACCCCCCATGTTTATAGCAGCACTATCCACAATAACCCAAGTATGGAAAGAGCCCAAATGTCCACCGACAGATGAATGGATAAAGATGTGGTACACACACACACACACACACACACACACACAAAATGGAGTATTACTCAGCAATCAAAAAGAAGGAAATCTTGCCACTTGCAACTATATGGATGGAACTGGAGGGTATTATGCTAAGTGAAATTAGTCAGAATGACAAAAATCACTTCACTCATGTGATGACTTTAAGAGACAAGACAGATGAACATAAGGGAAGAGAAAAAATATAAACAGGAAGGGGGACAAAACAGAAGAGACTCAAATATGGGGAACTGAGGGTTGCTGGAGGGGTTGTGGGAAGAGGGATGGATTAGATGGGTAAGGGGCATTAAGGCATCTACTCCTGAAATCCTTGCTGCACTGTATGCTAATTTGGATGTAAATTTTAAAAATTAAATTAAAAAAGAGCTGACACAGCTAACTGAGCCACCCAGACGCCCTGATTTTTTTTTTAATAGGACATTTGCTCACTGTGGAAGTGCCAAGGTCAGAGTCTGAGCTGCATATGAACAGAGAGATGTTGAGACTGTTGGCATGCAGGGATCAACACCTGAGAGGAGGGCAGGCCAGAGCAGAGGAGAGCAGTAGCAGAAACTGGGGATGCAGGCCTAACACTTTAATCGACCCCACGGGGAGCTCTGAAACACAGCTCATCAGAGCGTCCAGCATTAGACCAAAGTGGCCAGGCTGTCTACCTGGGTTCACTGGATGTGGGCCACCCTGGGAAAGGAATGTGCTTAGACAAGGCAACAGAGAGCTTGAGGCTGCATGCTGACAGGTGAGCAAGATCTCCCTTCCTGAACAGCTACGTAGGCAGCTCATGCTCAGGTCCATCAGGATTCTCTGCAGTCATGTACCCTCTACTCTTTTTAAAATACTGTATTAAGGGGCACCTGGGTGGCTCAGTCGGTTAAGACTCCAACTTCAGCTCAGGTCACAATCTCGTGGTCCGGGAGTTCGAGCCCTGCATCGGGCTCTGGGCTGATGGCTCAGAGCCTAGAGCCTGTTTCAGATTCTGTGTCTCCCTCTCTCTCTGCCCCTCCCCCATTCATGCTGTCTGTCTCAAGAATAAACATTAATAAAAAATAAAATAAAATATTGTCTTAAATAGGTAGCCAAGTACTTGATCTCAGTAAACCATGGATCTTCTCTTAATGAGGCAAAAGCTCTTAGCACCACTCGAGTTTGCCTACAAGGGCAGAACCCATTATTTCCGAAGACTCGAATTTCAAGATATTTATCATCTAAAGCTAACAGATTTTCCATTCAACCTCTAGATCATCACAAATCTATCTTTTTGCCTTACCCAAAGAGGAATACTATAAAAGATAGGGTGTGTGTTTGTTATGCTCTGTATTTCTCAACTCAGTTATAAGAACCCTGTTTTAAGTTGTCAAATGAAGTGTATTAAATATTCACAAAATTGTTTAAGATTATGCCCTTTATGGTGTTTCTCAACGCATGGTCCCCAGACCAGAAGCATCAGCATTACCTGGGACCTTGGTAAAAATAGATTCTAAAGGGACCTGGGTGGCTCAAACGACCAAATCTTGATTTCAGTGCAGGTCATGATCTCACATTTTGTGGGTTCAAGCCTTGTGTGGGGCTCTGTGCTACCAATGCAGAGCTTGCCTGGGATTCTCTGTGCCCCTCCCACACATGCTTTCTCTCTCAAAATAAGCTTAAGAATTAAAAACATTTGAAAAAAGAAATAGGGGCACCTGGGTGGCTCAGTCGGTTAAGCATCTGACTTTGGCTCAGGTCATGATCTTGTGGTTCCTGAGTTCAAGCTCCGCATCGGGCTCTGTGCTGACAGCTCAGAGCCTGGAGCCTGCTTCGGATTCTAGGTCTTCCTCCCTCTGCCCCTCCCTCACTCATGCACTCTCAAAAAACAAACATTAAAGAAAAAAATTTTTTTAAAGAAATGCAGATGATAGGACCCCACCTCAAACCTATCTTGGGTCTTGGTAGAGTCCAGCAACCTGCTAAGGTTTGAAAATCACTCCCTTACAGAACTCATTAAGAGGCCCTTAGGTATTTGTTAATGCCTTCAATGCACATTATGAATCCCTACCCTCAGGAAAAACATAAAAGACTGAAGATATTTCCTTGCAATAGAGAACTTTAACCAATAACACAAAAATACAGGTGCATATTTTTTCATATTTGAGACAGAGCATACACACATGCAAGCCAAGGAAGGGCAGACAGAATCCCAAGCAGGCTCCACTCTGTCAACACAGAGCCCAACGTGGGGCTCAATTCCACAAACCAGGAGATCATGACCTGAGCCAAGATCAAGAGTTGAACACTTAACTGAATGAGCCACCCAGGTGACTTATTGGCTACTTTAATAAATTAATCACAGCAGTTAGCCCCATTACCAGGTTTCTGTCCTACTTTGATACTGGTCTGAAAACTAAGCTACAGGCATGAATTCTATTTTCAACACACATAGATGGTCTCAGCAACTCATGGAAAGGTCTACTCCAGATATCTCAAGGCAAAAACACACATCAGGCTTTTGGATCTTACAGATCACTTAGACAATTCCTTATTCCTGAAAAACATCAGATTTTCAAAGCAATTGTAGAAGCAGACAAGCTCATGAAGTTTTATATCAGACCAAATGAACCAATGAGAAATTTCATTGTATTTTAGTATTTTTTAGTGTTTTATTTTCTAATCAGGATGAGAAAGCCCTTTAAAAGAAAAACTCCAATTAGTAGACCACATTTCTGAGTTGACACTATTTGGTAAATCTCATCTTAACCTCAGAATTCAGGTAACTATGCAATCTCCTTACTTTTGATGAAAATATTGTTTGGTTTTTAAGTTTGAGAGAGAGAAAGCATGCATGCATGCAGAGACAGGGGAAAGGCAGAGAGGAGAGAATCCCAAGCAGATTCTACACTGTGAGCATCCAGGCCAGACAGTGGTGGGCCTTGCAGAAATCAAAAGCCCAACCGGCCCAACCGACTGAGCCACCCAGGCCTCCTAAGAGGTGATAACTTCTATTTATTCAGTCTGTCCTTACTAGGGCATAGTTGTACAGACAAACTGTGCAACCAAGAGGTCTATAGTATATTTGAAAATGATTCTTAGTGGCTATGGCAGAAGCTTACCAATAAAAATCATACTTCATGTTACGGAGCCAATGGCTACCAATCCCTTCTAGGAAAATTGACCTCGAACCTGTTCTATTGCTTAGAAGGTCCCAGCCTCACAGTGCTAATCAAGTCCACTTTCCAGTAGTCAGCAGCTTATAAAATGTTGGGGCTATCTAGGAAAGATCATTCCATCCTAACTTATAAGCACTGTAGGTACTGCAGGTGAAATTTCAGAGGGAGATTCTGGACCTTGGTTTCCAAGACTCAAGACTGAAGAGCAAACAGAGGCTTTTGAAGTCCAAGCCAAGATCCCTTTAAAGAACTGCAAGAGAGTTCATTTTTCATGTTCATTTACAAAAGGCTGCATGCTACAAGAGGCTTACATGTGTTTACACCTCTTGCCACGTCTGTATAAGTAATCAGGTCATGATTTTAAGAAGGCTAACTTTTGTCGTTAATAAACTTTAGAAATTACATGGTGATAGGGAAGCAAAAATTATTCAACATTTGGAAGTAAAATCTTGAGGATTATAGATGTCCTCTCAGGGTCACTGTTTAATGATTCTATAAATATCCAGGAGAATGCACCTATATTTGTGTTATTTAATATTTAACCAGAGTACTGATATTTTGAATATGTGATAATTTATAGATTATGTTCATTAAAAGTTCTTACTTTGTAAGGCATTAGCTTTTTAATCTATTCGCACAAACTTCAGCATTCCTTGGACTGCCTGACCAAAAAGGTCTATTTTTCAACTTCTCCTTTGAACCAGCCTTACTCTTGAACTCCTTAAACCAATGACCTAGTATCTTTGACATGTGTTCACTTTACATTTACAAAAATAGTTTACTTTTGAAAATTCTGCTTTGATACTTGGGATCAGATAGGATTTGGAATTCAGAAGTCATTTTACAAAGTATAGAAATGTGTATTTCATGTGATGCATATTTATGTTACAGAAATAGAGGGGCACCTGGATGGCTCCATCAGTTAAGCATCTGACTCAAGATCTCAGTTCATGGGCTCGAGCCCCACGTCTGGTTCTGCACTGACAGCATGGAGCCTGCTTGGTATTCTCTGACCCTCCCCTGCTTGTCTGCTTGTGCACATATGCACTCTAAACTTAAAAAAAAAAAAAACTCTCCAGCAGTACATGGGAATAGTAGCTGAAAGGCAAACATCTTAATATTTATTCAGTGAAATATTTATATTTGATGGGATGAAAGATAAGTAGACTTTGTTTATTGGTAAAAACCAAACCTGAAATGACCAAACAAGCTTAGGACAGTTCAGGATGCTACCAAATGAGTTATCAGACATGTGTCCGTTTTCAGCACTTGGATTTTGGCAAACAATTAAGGGATCACCTACAATTTTTATTACCATCTCAAACTACATTTATCCAGTTATGGGGGACTCATGTCAAAGAGGAAGTGTGAAACCTTAGAGACCATTTATAATATTCTAGAATGTAATCTAATAGTCATTTCTTTGAATTATCAGAAAATGTAACATTCTCAAAATAATGTCTAACACCCCACGATCCATGTTGAAACAGACTTCATAATCAAGAAGCAAACTAAAAACATGAAAGATAGAAGTCAAACTTCCTAAAATTTAAAATTGGTAACTGTTCCTATAGCAATACTTCACAGTAAATATAAATCTCTACATAAAGTATCTTTCAGTCTAAGTGAAATACTTCAAAGCAATACATTCAGAGAAACTAAATGCCAATTTATTAACAGCAAGATTGAAAAGAGCTTTGTCAAGGTAGGAGAAATGTACTCTTAAGTAGGATGTCTACACTGGGGATTAAAAATTAGACTATGTTAAAATATGGGTAAATCTAGAAAAACAGGAAGAAAAATGAGGAAGTTTTACTACAAAGAGTTCCATTGTACCTCAAATCTCACAACGTTATCATAATTTATGCAATAGTTTGAGTATCAAGATCCTGGATTTAAGAATTTCAGAATAGCAAAGTTCCTTAACTTTCTTCCTAGAAAACAGGTTGTTTGTTTTGTTTTCTTGGGGTTTGGGGGCTCTGTTTTTGTTTTTGGTCGTTTTAGAGAAAGGTAGAGATTCCTGGCTTTTTAAAATTGTATTTATGGGGCACCTGGGTGGCGCAGTCGGTTAAGCGTCCGACTTCGGCCAGGTCACGATCTCGCGGTCCGTGAGTTCGAGCCCCGCGTCGGGCTCTGGGCTGATGGCTCAGAGCCTGGAGCCTGTTTCCGACTCTGTGTCTCCCTCTCTCTCTGCCCCTCCCCCGTTCATGCTCTGTCTCTCTCTGTCCCAAAAATAAACGTTGAAAAAAAATTTTTTTTAAAATAAAAAAATTGTATTTATGATTATTTGCATATCTCCTTTCTCATTCGAGGAATTTACCACAAGGACAAAATGACCTAGAAAGAAGAGAAAGGAGCTCTGGACAAACTGGAGCACTGGGCTCACAGGTGGATGAAGGGACTACATGAATATCTCCATGTAAATGGTTCTTTAATTGCCTGCAGATTGACCCACACAGCTGAATGTCCTGGTACCAGATGACAAACTGGAAGTCTGATATTTTGGTCCCGGCTATTGAACCCTCTGCCAGAATGGAGCCACCACACTCCTCTCTGCCGTACTCTGAGCACCCGGTCTTGATGCTTGGGCCTTCCCTGGTAACACAAGCACTAGCTTAGCCCACAAGGGAAGTTGAACATGCTCAACTGACCCTGTTCTGCCCCCATCCTAGGGATTTGCAAAGATAAGCTGTTTCTTGTAGGTGTATATCACCTACCCATCATCCATCTAAACATACATTCTAACAAATATGTTGCCACTGTAGAATTTTCACACCTAACAATCCACAAAGTATTCCCAGGACTCTTGAAACAGGATTTGATTCAATATAAGATGCAAAGTGAGGAGAAAAGGCCTTTACAGAATCAAAGTTCTCCCTGAATGCCATCGCTCTCAAAACTTATCCTATTAAATACAGGAGAGCTTGAATCACTTTTAACAAAGAATATTTATCAAACACTTAATGAAGGACTTATTTGGAAAGCTTATATACAGAACCTTTTAATATGGTGAGAAAATGTTATAAGCTATTAATAATCCTTCCTATCTACTGATTTAGGAGCTAGGTGTTCACGTGTTCCAGTTCACCTTTCCTCCAGAAACACATCTATGGTTTTAATTTACATTCTGTATTTAATACATGTACACATTTAACATGTTTAAAATACATTATTCTCAGTCCTTCAATTGAGGATTTGTCTAAGATGTTCTCCCTGCACAGAGGATGGCTGTCCTCGGCCCTCTTTCATTTTTCCATACACTGTTCATGTATTGGTTTTCCACAAGGACAACCTAGTGATAGTCTCTTTACAGGTGTTCCATCAACACAAGGCTTAGCATAGAATTATTTTGTTCACGTATGTGAGTTACCCCAGCTACATTGTAAGTATAACCCCCCAACTGGGCAATAAATAGGCTTCTCGGGAAGGGAAAAGTGAAATAACGTTTGATAAGAAGTCAGTGATTTTGCATAGTGAAGTGATCAAGGCCTGTCAATTGGGAGCTTCTCTCCAGATGCCCAAGAACAAGATGAACCACACAGAACTTCCCGTAACTGTAGCACATAAAAAGGACAGAGACCAGAGCACATCAACATCACTCCCCTATAGAAATGCAACCTGAGGGAATACACATCAGGGGAGAATCCAACTCCTTTAGCTCAAGTACATACACACACAATCTATGATATGCATCATCAGAAAATAGAGATCACTGGAAGGAAAAGGTCAACTACGTAAAGTAGGAACTGGAGAATCTTCAGACTAAGGAGTCTGAGAAATCTAGACAACTGCGATGGCCTGATGCTAAGAAACTACTGCTTCCATGAACGGTCATGGGTGTAAAATAGAGATTCTCGAGGAGGGTGACAAGTTGGAGTCAGGACAAAAAAGGAGAAACTGGGCAGGTCCTGGACAAGATACTGGCCTCGACTGCAAGTGGCTAATTAACTCATTTAAAGACAACTAGTAGTAAGTATCAGAACCATGCTCCACATTTTCTAAGAGTAGTTATTACAGGTCTAAGTAGCAGGTGTAAGTTTAACACACAAATACGGAGATTACCACAGCTTCCAGCCACCCCAATCCAGCCTCACCACCCACCCCTCTCTTCCAGTTAGATCTGGGGGAAAAAAAGAAAAAGGACTAAGTGCTGCACAGGCACTCAAAGTTCACTCATGTTCTTCACTTCTCCCTATTTCAACCAACGACTGACCACAGCCTTTGCAGCCTGCCCTCCTGCAGGAATGCTTTACTACCATGCACAGCAGTCTTTGCCTAGATGCCTCGCCAATGCTTCAGAAGGTTGAAGCGGACTGTGGTCCATGGCCCAGGGGTTACTTTACCTCCCATATAATCAGAGCTGTTGCCCACACCCCTGTAGCAACTGTTCATTGCCTGACTTCTCAGATGGCTCTGCTCAGTTTTCCATCGGATGTACATGGAGGATTTCTTGTGGGGGGGGGGAATGAAAAGTGATGCCAGCTCTCCACCCTTCCCTTCCTTTATCCAGGACACTTGCATGAAAAAGTAGAACCTATTTCCCTGTCACTTGAATCTGGACTTTTATTTTTGACAGACATAATGCAACAAGAGGGACATGTGCATTACCTACTTTGGCCCCTTAGACCTCTACAACCACCAACAGAAGCCCAGCTAGCCTGCTGGAGGGCGACGGACCACATGACCCGGTCACCACTGTCCACTCAGGTGGCAGCGAACCAACTCCCAGGAGCAGGGATGCCTAACTGGTCTGCAGCGCCCCACAGATGTATGAGGCAGCCAGTTGGCTGGGGCTAGCCTGAAGTGCTGACCCACAGAGTACGGGCCACATATTTGGCTGTTCTTTGAAGCCAGGAGTTTGGGGGTGATTTGTCACACAGTAATTTCACAGAATATGCTGCCCATGAGAAGCTGCCCACACAGCAGGTAACTCCATAGATCAGTTAACTACACAGAAATATTTGAGCCTTCTAGGATAGATCCTACTGTATTTGAATGTTGAAAGTATTTTATTATAATGCTGTATTACTTAGCTATTATATATCAAATTATTATACATCCATTTGAGAGTCCAGATATTCCAAGGGAATCTAGTCAGCAGTGGACATACACTGGGAAGGAAGACATTACACCCAGATACCCACCTTATCAGAACATTGTTCGTTCCAGCAGTCAGGGCTTGCTGCTCAGTCTATTCTGCTTTGCTCAACTTCATCCTCCCTGATTTTTTTTTCCAAGTTACTCCTGTCTGGCCTTCACCAAGGTTCCAGTTCTTTCACACACATCTGTATACACTTCTATCACTTAGGATGCCTACAGATGGAAGCCCCTAAGTTGGCAGTTTTCAGTAGCAAGAAAATTTTCATATACCAAGAAATCCAGATGTCAAGTTCCAGGTTTGCTTTGTTCAGCAGCTCCCAAGTATCGCCAGGAATTTGTCTCTCCACACAACTGTTTAAGACCTCAGCTTTGTCCTCAGAAAAGCTCTCTCCTGGGCACCAAATTACCACCAGGACTGTAAACCTCAGATCTAGACATGGCAACATCTCCTCTTAAGTGGGTCTTTTTAGGAGCCAGAAAGCCCTTCCCAGAAGTCCTCCTGAAGAACTCCTCTCAGATCTCATTGACTAGAATTGTAACACAGGCCTCTTTCTAAACCAATCATTGGCAACTGGTAGGATATCATGATTGGCCCCAGTGAGGATTAACCCCTTTAGCACTTCACCAAGATACCTAACCTCTACGTAGGGATGATCTCAAAGCATGTTTATGGTGTTTAGAGGCTCCATGCAATTTGGTGTATTTGTCCTAACAGCCTGCTTTCAAAGGTCTCTGCTCATTTCAGGTCTTTGGGGGCAATTTTTTTTCCTAAGTCTATACATCAACACAGCCAGTATTCCCTATTATGTGTGATTTTAGATAAGCACTACTGTGTGACTAGAGTCAGAGACCCTCATAATTTCACTCCCTGGTTCTACTCTTTCAACTCAAACCCAGCTCAAATTCAGTCCCGGGACCAGCAGCAGCATCACCTGGAATTTTTTTTTTTTTTTTTTAATAGGGTCTCATCCCAGGCTAGTCCATCAGGAAATCTGAGGTTGAGACCCAGCTGTTTTTAACAAGTCTTTCAAATCACTCAGATGCTCCCTAAAGTTGAGAACTACTGTACTATGTATTAGCAGTGTGGCTTTGGATAAGACCTTCTCCTACCTTCAGATCATTCATCTTTAAAATAGGATAAGGGGCACCTGGGTGGCTCAGTGAGGTGAGCCTCCGGCTTCAGCCCAGGTCATGATCTCGTGGTTTGTAGATTCGAGCCCCACGTCGGGCTCTGTGCTGACAGCTCGGAGCCTTGAGCCTGCTTCGGATTCTGTGTCTCCTCCTCTGCCTCTCCCCTGCTCATACTCTCTCAATAAGGAAAAAAAAAAAATGAAAATAGGGTAAGAAGCTCTCTCAATGGGTTATTGCAAAAATTTAACTATACGTAAAATATTTAGTATGTCCATGTCAGACAATGCACTAAGTACTGGCACATAAACAATGTTAGTATATTTTCACATAAAGCTATGTATTCTTAAGATCTATATACAATTATAAAGGTGTGTAAATACATTAACAGATTAACTACATTTAAAATTTTTTTTTTATTTTTGAGACAACATGAGTAGAGGCAGAAAGAAAAGGAGACAGAATCCCAAGCAGACTGTGCAGAGCCCGATGTAGGGCTTGAACTCGTCAGGAAGGAGATCATGACCTGAGCTGAAACCAAGAGTCGGATGCTTAACTGACAGAGCCACCCAGGCACCCCGCAAACTAAGTATTTTAAAATCTACACAATTTTTCTAGCTTTTTAATGTTGATTTTTATTATATAGTATAGATTTTAAAAACCTAAAAACCTTTTAAAATAGCAGTTCCCTGGATGTATTACCACCATTTAGCTAGGTTTTAGGTAACATATTAAACATATGGACTTTTTCTTAATTTACAGATTAAGTTTCCTTAATTTGTGTTTGATTTGGTTTTCATGTTGGAGGCTTTCTTCAAATAGCTCGTGGTCCTTTGAGATCCTTACATAACTTAGAATGAGGCATTAAATATAATGCAGTTTTTGTGTTTGACCTATTTTGAGATGTTATATCTTAAGACAATCCAAATACCAACTGGAATTATCCTTTGCAGACCACTTCAAGTGTCCATATCTGTTTTCTATGGGGTTTCTTAGATGAAAAAACCTTCCAATTTTCTGCCCAGGTAGAAGAGGGCCAAAACCAGAAGGAAACACATGAAACTAACATTGTGTGTCAATTATACTTCAATTAAAACCCCCTCCCAAATAAAATTAGGTGAAGGGAGCTGGAAAAGACGCCATTCAGTATGTAAATTCATACTGAATCTCCAATTGTTCTCTCAATACATCAACAGCCCATTGCACAGAAAAGTGACCAGTATTCTTCTGTAGTGACCCACCTGACACCAGCTACTTTACAATTTGGATAAATAAGCTTTGGTTTCCCTATGAATCTAATAGTACCTGTTATGCACAGAATTGTGTTCTCCCACAATTTAGAGGTTGGCATCCTAACCCCCAATAATTCAGAACCGGACAGTATTTGGATGTAGGGCCTTTAAATAAAGAGTTAATCAAGGTAAGAGGAGACCCTTAGGGCGAGCCTTAATCCCATCGGTTTTTATCAAAGATTAGCACAATGGAGAAACATCAGGAATCCTTGTTTACAGATGAAAGCCCATGTGAGGCCACTGGGAGAAAGTGGCCATCTGCAAGCCAAAGGGAAAAGCCTCAGGAAAAACCAACCCTGCCAATGCCTTAATCTTAGATTTCCAGTCTCTAGAGCAGTGAGAAAATAAATCTCGAGATCGCCCAGTGTGCAGTATGTGGTCATGGCAGCCTGAGCAAACTATTACCATACCCACCTGTACATAAATTACTCATCAATATTCATTACTGAACTGATTGGAGTAATTGGTTAATTGGTGCCCTGCCCATGACCTCATAGTAGGTGAGTGCATCTATAAAGTGCCCACACATGTGAATAGCCGCCCTCATCCCTAGAGGCCAGGGGAGTGAGGAGGGCAGGCCACAGTCCATGCTCCTGGGCCACACTCAACCAACAAGGGACCACTGTGGTGGTCCCGCTTCCTCACGCCTTATTGGAACAATTCCAAAAGGTCTCTCAGATTCCCAGCAGAGCCGAGCTCCCTTTGCCCACTACAGTCCCATTGTCAGATCTTAAAGCTGAAGGATTATATGGGGGGGAGAAATCCGAAGGAAAGATGCAACAACTACAGTGAAGCTTTGGATTGCAGGAACTTGTTCTGCGAGCGTTCCGCCAGAGGAGCAAACATTTCCAAATTTTATTGCGATAAATGAGCAAGGTCTTGCAATACAAGCAGTACATGATGCCGATCACATGATCACAACGAATCATGTGGTTCTGCTCTTGCTGTGGGATTGTGGGTGACTGTCAATGCAAGGTCACATTTCCATGAAATTCTCAAAAGGCGGCAAAAGCAGGGTCATTGGATAGGTTCCTTGTTAAAGGTGCACAAAAAGAAAAAGATTCCATTGAGCTAATAGACAGCAGTGATTCCATTAGGGATAGTGAAAGTTGTCCTACACAGTAACCCTGCTCTCCCTCTCCCTCACACCAGCCACAAAGGTTTTCAAAGGTAAGTGCAGGTTAATTTTTTTATATTATGAATCTTATTTGGAATTTTTATAGGAATATTTTTGGGTAGAACAAGTCACCTGAATTTCCATTATTTCTTATGGGGACATTCGCTTTGATATACAAGTGCTTTAGATTACAAGCATGTTTCTGGGACAAGTTAGGCTTGCAAACCAAGATTTTACTGTATTTCAAAATACATTATCCTTTATCCTTAATAAAAATTTGATCTGCTGCTCCTGCCTTTTCTTACAGGTGTCAAATGTAAAGGGCTGCTCTCAAATCAGACTCCAGTCACAGAAAGTTTGCATAAGGGCTTGAAAAGGACAATTAGAAATCTATTCGTTTTATTATATAGTAAATTATTAAAGCTTCTATCTTCTGTTATTAAGTTTAGAAATTTAAATTTTATTAGCATATGACATTTTGTCATACCAGTGACTCATGTCTGTTCAGGTGGTTATGGAATGCCATCCCTCTAATAATTCAGGGCATGAAGTTTCAGGAGTGTCATTTCATGGTGTTCTCCCCTCTAATCAGCATGGATTTCTGCGCAACTACAGGCTACAAAGAACACTACTAGGAAGGTTTGGCAACGAGAGGACATAAAGTTCAGAAAAATATATACAGTATCATGGTGGGGACTTCAATTCCACTTACGCTGAATATATAATCTCCTTCAATCTAAAATTTCTTGCCCCTGGTAATTCACTCCTCATACCTGGTGTCTTAGTTCCTGTTCCCCCCAAAGCAGATTGGATCCAAGTGGCTATCTGCGAAGCTAGAAGTGTCCCGGTAGAAGGATAAAAAGGATAATCCAAACTTGACTCCATTTAAGTCTTCCAAAGATTAAAGATTTCCAAATGAGACCAAATTTAAAGAGAAAGTTTTAAGCCAGAAGAGACCAAGATCTCCCTAACACGTAAGATTACACAGGTGTATCCACTAGAAAAAATTGTTACCAAAAACAAAGTTTTCCACAACACTAGTTGTGGTCTGAGAACAGCAGAGGTCTAAAGTGGTGAAGGCAGGAAGATAATTTGAGCAGTTCAAGGGCAGGATTGGTGCCTCATGTTCAAGGCCATATACTCCATGCCTACAACAGCTCCTGGGACATCTACAAAAGGGAGGATTCAGTAAATTAAGGAGAGTCTCAGGGTTACCAATAGACTTTCATTAGGAAGTTAAAAATTAAAAAGGATATTTCTGAAATTCTAACAGGACAAGAGCAAATGGGTGATATATCCAATAGAAGCAGTCATCATAAAAAGGTCATGGGTAAGTGATGAGGTATAGGAAGATTTCTGAACAGGAAAAGGCAAGGGGATCCCCCACAGTGAAATGTGAACAACGTGAAACACCAAGTATTACTGGTAAAAACTTATCTTTATTAATGTTCGTAAGCTAAGTCTTTTAGTCCACAATGGCCCCACTCACCAAAATTACAACATAAGCAGGTTCTTACCACATGCTAATTTGTAGCATAAGTAGGCACGTATACAAGGAGGTAGAAGCTATATATTTGGTTAAAATATGGAATTAAACCAAAATCCTGGAATCTGAACATGTAAAATGATTCGAGTCGTAGGACCTTAAGGACCAGCTCCTGGAGTCCGAATGCCCAGGTTTAGAACCCAGCTCCACAACACATTAGCTGAATAACCTGGTGCAAGTTCTTTAATAGCTCTGGCTGTTTTATCACCTGTAGAATGGTACTAATAGTCCCTCACCACCAGGTTATCATTAGGAGACTCGTGTAAAGCCCGTGCGTGGTAAATGACATGTGGCAGAGACAGGTGTCTCCCATTCAACACAAGGACTTTCCCTAGTGAAGATCAGACTCAACAGCTGATAAACTCAAAGGTTTTATCTACAAAATGGGTAAAGTCTTACAGTATCGTAAAGATTAAGTGACAATACATTAAAAAATACTGTGTTACCCTCTGCTAGCAGTAGGCACTCAATAAATGCTCCTTTTCCTTTACTTTATTCGATAGGAATGTTTGGTGTGCTGGCTGAAGTTCTTTAATAGCTCTGGCTGCTTTATCACCTGTAGAATGGTACTAATAGTCCCTCACCACCAGGTTATTAGGAGACTCGTGTAAAGCCCGTGCGTGGTAAATGACATGTGGCAGAGACAGGTGTCTCCCATTCAACACAAGGACTTTCCCTAGTGAAGATCAGACTCAACAGCTGATAATCATTTAGCACTTACTTTGGGGCTGGTCACTGCAAAGTGCTTTGCATGTATTAACCAATGTTTATATGTACCAAGATGCCTAAAATGCCGCTATTTTCTTTGACAGCCACAAGTTGAACTCAGTATCATGTTTTGTTTTGTTTTGTTTTTTTTTTAAGAAGGGTGGTTATTTTTAGGTTGCCCACAACTCTTTTTGAAATGGTTACTTATCTTTAGTGTACGTTTAGGCAAACGTTTCGTGATTTCAGCTAACTTAGGTACCATTTTCCAACCGAAATCTGTCTTCGAACATATTAAATATCGTTTACACTTTGGGTTGAATACTGAAAGCAAAATTGAAACCCAATGGTTTGCTATTGATAACCTCCTCCCAGTTAACCTATAAACCAATTGTCTTAATATTACCTTATCGACTTTAGGTTTACCCAGTTGGCCAGTCATTTAATGTAACTTCTAAGCTCAAAGGTTTTATCTACAAAATGGGTAAAGTCTTACAGAATCGTAAAGATTAAGTGACAATACATTAAAAAATACTGTGTTACCCTCTGCTAGCAGTAGGCACTCAATAAATGCTCCTTTTCCTTTACTTTATTCGATAGGAATGTTTGGTGTGCTGGCTGAATCCCCCCCCCCTCCAGATTACTTTGTCGTGATATTTTACTTCAATCAATAGGCTGGGGCTTAAATTAGCTGAAACCTATAGCAAAAAAGCAACCTGGTTATATAGTGTTATATCAATTGAGGTCACAATGCCGTATTACAAACGTAAAATCATGATTGGCTTTCAGCTCCGTACTTGAAATGGATTAGCTTGCTAGATGCCTAGGTGGCTCAGGGGATTAAGCCTCTTAGTACCATTCTGCTTGGCTCAAGTCATGACCTCACAGTTTGGGAGTTTGAGCCCCAAATCTGGCTCTCAGCTTAGGGCCTGCTTCAGATGCTCGGTCCCCCTCTTTCTCTGCCCTTCCCCCTCTTATATTAGCTCACTCTCAAAAATAAACATTGAAAGAAAAATTTTTTTAGTAAGGATTGGCGTATTACTTGTGCTCAGGAGACAATTCCCAGCATACACGGCCACCGAGACAGGGCAGACGGATGCTGGTGTGCTTCCCGCCCTACCTGGGACGCGGCTCTCACACCTGCTATGCCGGGGACCCACTCCCAGTCCTCCACTGACCAGGTGACACAGGCTACCCCCACCTGCCCCACACTCCTTCCCGACCCCCACTCTCCCCGCTTCCATGACGTCAGCACTCACCTTCCCCGCAGGGGTGAGGACAACTCGCAGCTCCTCACGCCAGCGCCAGCGAAGGGTTAGTACGCCTTCTTCCCGAGCCGGTCCCCGGAGAACCGGAAAGGCAGCAAGCTTGCTTTCGCTTTACCCTCCCCTTATAAAGCAACCCGCCCCCGAGGTGGGAATCCCCTAGGGGGTCTGAGCAACAAGCAAGGCCTGAGGCCCAGCGAGAGCCTTGAGGATTACTGATTAGTTTCAGGTGTGGCCCGGGTAGTTCACGGTTAGAAGGCGCTTAGGGCCGGGCAGCCAGCGTGGAGAACCAGTGCTTCAGCTGGCCAAGAACCTGCTCCCAATACCACCTCTGGACCTAGAGTAGATCCTCATCCAGAGAGGGGCTCCATGCGCCTTTTCCTCTTCCTTTCTCTTTCGCTCACCCCTCAGACTCTAGGAACCTGCCTTGTCTCAGCCTTTTTCTTAAAAGTTCAGATGGGGGTCGATGTTATGATGGGGTATGTGGATGACAGTGGGGTTCAGAGTTGACAGCCAAGAAAGAATTCTTGAAGACGTCTTTGGTGCAGTGATTTTATTTATTTTAAAAAAAATTTAATGTTTATTTTTGAGAGAGAGAGAGAGCACTAGCTGGGGACAGGCAGAGAGAGGAGACATCATCTGAAGGAGGCTCCCCGCTCTGAGCTGTCAGCACAGAGCCCTATGCAGGGCTCGAACTCATGACTGGTGACATCATGACCTGAGCTGGACTCTCAACAACTGAGCCACCCAGGCATCCCAAAAAGGTGATTTCATTAAAGCACAGGGACAAGAACGGTGGGCAGAAAGAGCTGCACTGGAGTTGTGACGGGTGATTCATTACATACCTTCAAGTTGGGAGGGGGTAGGGATAAAGTCTCTAAGGTGTTTTGGAAGCAAGGTTTCCAGGGTCTTGAGGGGAGAGCTGCTGTTAGGAAAATGCCATTTATTACCATTTAGTAAAACCTCAGTCATGAGACCCTTCCGATGTATATCAGGGGCCATAAAGCTTGGAGTATGATTGCCAGCATATATCTTAGGGGAGTTGAGATTAAGGGAGTTTCCAAAGGAATTTTTATATGTTAGGGTAGACTGACAGGTTCCTGGGGGTCAGGATAATGTTAAGCCAAGATTCCCTTTTGCTACTAGCAACGTGTCATCATGAAGGCAGTTAAGCTCCTAGAGGGAGGTCACTCTGCCTATCAAGGACTTGTCAGTGGGCTGTAGGCAGTATGGGAATTTAAATTTTCATTTGCCTTAGTTTCCCACATCGCCATGGCAAGCACTTAAACCCCTTTCCTTTGTTCTTGGGTAGCCAGCGGTGTCCAAGTGTTATCACACATATCCCACCTGTGGGGGAGGGAGGGGAAGTGCTGTTATCCTGTACCTTGCCCTCAGCTGGCCCCACACTCCCTCATCATGTTCTACCGTGTTCTTTCTGCTAGGCAGACCCTTACAAACCCCTCACCTGCCCTTAGATTCCACTCTGGTGTAATGCTACAACAGGTTAGTTTCATTAATTCAGTTAAACAATTCAATTTCACAGGGAGAAAGCCAACCAATGCAGCTGGTTGTGTCTGATATATGTGCAAAAATAGAACCATTTTCTAAATGACTTCTTTTCTTACAACTGTTAGTTTTGGCAACATGTACCTGTAACTCCACAAACACCTCGATATTTTTTTTTGCACCAAAACTTAACAACTGAAAATATCACCCAAAAATATTTCCCCGGGGGCCAGTTTAGACAGCGCGGGCCACATTTGTAAAACATTACTTATGAATCAGTGGATAAAGTCCTAGTCACTTTAATCTTTATTCACATTCTCAAAGACTCTATATATGTATGTTTTTCAAGAAATATCTGAGAAGTAAAATGAAATGGTACATTATATTTTTTCCCAAAGTGAAATCATTTGGTAAACAGCATTATCTTGAAAGCAACTAGTTCTTTTTAATGCTTATCATGCTTTCCTTGTATTCAGTTTAAATGTCACACATCAGCATCTATAGGTGGGCTATTGTCAGTGACCTTTATATTATGTTGAAAAAAGCACCAGGAATTTATTTTTTTTCCCCTGTATTTTCAAAGAAATGAAAAGAAAAAAAAAAAAAAAAACTTCAGCCCCACTCTTTCACTGCCAGATGTGTGCAGTCCGAGCTCAGTGTTCCCTGTTGCATGACATCACAATTGTAATCAATAAATATTGACAAATTCAACAGAATCCTGTAGATCCCTTCAGATAACATCCAAATGCATGAAAGGGGGAGGGGGAGGAATCTTCCTAATAGATTTTGTACGTACTTCTGCCTTGGCAGAAAATGGTAACCTTAACCTGGGTTCCCATGGGTTCATAAATAATGCAAGAGAAGCATTTATGCCAGGACTAAACTTGGGTCCTAAAGTGCATTTTTACAAGCATGTGTTTGTGTGTTTGTATTTATATTTATATATTTATATGAAGACTTTACCCTGCATTGTAAAGTAACAATAGAAAATGGTAGACAATTAAACGCTACTGATTCAAGCTGGGGGCTTCTGTTTCAGATTACTTGCTTAATGGAGTTAGCATTTAAATGGTCAGTTTTGAAGTTAACAAACAGTCATTAAGATGCATGGTGGGGGGGGGGGGCGTTCTCAGGGTTTTTGCAACTATTGTTTTAATCTGGCTGGCTCCAGACTCCACAAAACAGCAGAAATGGGATTTACATTAGCGAAGGCTATTTTTGTTAGTGGGAGAGATTAAACCTTTTCTTCAAAATAAATAAATAAAAGGGATGGTCTTGAGAGACTAGCATGTGGGAAAAACTAAATCTTCCACCCCGTCTGGGCCAGCCTTGAGATTTGCATTTGTCATCCCCTCCTTGTCCTCGAAGGCTTCCATGCAAATGTCTCAGTTCCCAAGCATTTTGCCTTGCACGTTGCTCACGGCATCTCAGCCCCTCTCAAAGGATTCCTTGGATACTGAGCCAACTGTCTACGAGATTCATTATTCTGGACTTTCTGGGGTTAATACCCAAATCCCCTCCTGTGGCGGTACAAGTCCGAGGAGGAACGGAGGGGGGAAATTACATGAAAATTCCTAAAGGCATTGTCTGTTGAAAAGAGGGCAATAATTAAGAGATAATGTGAAAGGGGAGAGAACATTCTCACAGGATAATGGTCTCCCGCTGCTGAAAGAATGTGAATGCAAAGCCAGCACCGTTTATGGAAAATAAATGTCATGGCCAGGGAGGTTAAGACATTTACTTTCAAATCAGAAGAGCCAGTCCTTTGGCAAAGTCTTGTTATTCCAAATTATCAAAGCTGATTGAATTGTTGTATCCAATAGATGATCGTGCAGAAGAGGCTGATCACTATGTCATTAGTAGCCTGTAAAATTAGAGGCCCTCTGATAGATGATAGATAGATAGATAGATAGATAGATAGATAGATAGATAGATAGATAGATAGATGATAGACAAAACACTGGTTCTGTCTTGAGCTGGTTAAGAGAGGTGCAAGTACAGCATAATTTTTAACAAGGTCTTCACCAGGCTGTGCTCAGAGTGATTCCAACTTCTTAGCATCAGCATGCATTCTATAAAAGCTTTCTAAGAGCAAATGCCCTTTCCTTTGCTAAATGAGAATAAAATTGCTCCAGAGGTGCAGACTGAAGGATAAAGGATCTGGGTAAGGGTAGGGAGGAGGCAGTCTTTATAGTGGAAATATTTTAGGGCAAGCAGGGGCCTTTCAATACCCTCAAATCACACTCCTAAGACTAATTCCAGCACTATGATTCACAGAATGAATTCCAAAGGAATTGCAAGGTTGTTTCAAATGACTACGGATGTAACTCAGACTGCAATATCGTTAAATGTTTTTGGCCATCAATGGCATGGCACATCAATTTATTGCTCAAAAAATGCCACACGTTAATACAGGCAACTTTTTTCAAATAAACAATGCACAAATTTGATTCAGTCATAATCAGATTTGATTCAGTCATAGCCAATATCACTTGTTCTGCACTTGTGTGGTATTATACAATCAGATTCACCACATACAAAGTCAAAAAGCTATATAAGGACTATATAAAGATACAAAGTTATATAAAATATTTGGGAAATATCTACTATATGCAGAGTTTACCTTGGATGTCTCTGGACACATAAATATGAACAAGGTACCCTCAAGATATTTGTAACCCAGGGAAAGGAGAAGGAAAACTGTACCTCTTTTTATCAAAAATAAAGGGAGTGTGGTAATCCAATAGAAAGAAGTACTAAGAGAACCCACGAGGGACCAATAAATTCTAGTTAATAAAATTGTGGACAGCTTCATGGAGAGGTATGTGGCTGCCAGGAACCATGACCAAATCAGGAGCAAAAAATGGTTCATAACCAGGGTGGCTCCCCATATCACACAAGGTAAAAGCCAGTCTTTTCTGTAACCTAGGAAGTCCTATACAGATATCCTATCCTATCATTCCTTTCCTCCTCAAGGTAAGCTGGCCTCCTTGCTGTTGCTTCAGGGCCTTTACACATGCCTTTCCTTCTGCTTTAGATATACTTTACCAGATAGCCTCATCTCCATGGCTGGCTTCCTCCCCCTTTTGGGGTCTTCAATCAAATGTTCCCCTTCTCAGTAAGACCTTTCTTGGCCACCATTACTGACACTGGAATTTCCCACTGCTCCCCCCTACACTCCCCTTCTATGCTCTTTTCTTCTCTTTACCAGTTACCGTATTCTATGCCACTGCACATTTTTGCTTATTTTCTGCTCCTTCAATTAGAACGTTTTCATGCTTTGTTCACTTAGGAGCTCCATAGTAGGTGTTCTTAACTGAATTCTTACACGAACAGTTTCATTGTTTTCACATTCCATGGGAGGATTTTACCGTAGGGGCTCTAATTCTACACCTGGTGATGTAATGCTGTTTCCATAAAATGTCTTCTTGGAACATGATAGAATGTCTTTAAACAATATGGTTTCGGGATGCCTGCGTGGCTCAGTCAGTTAAGCAGCCAGCTCTTGATTTCAGCTCAGGTCATGATCTCATGGTCAATGGTGGGATCGAGCCCCACCTCAGGCTCTGCACTCTACCTCTCTCTCTGTCTCTCTCTCAATAATGCACACATGCTCTCACTCTCTCTCTCTCTCTTTCAAAATAAATAAACTTTAAGAAAAAAAACCAAGTATGATTTCTCCGAACTATTCCATCAGACTAAGATAGAAACTATCTCATAATATAAACAAATCATTGAATTTTTCCATCTGAAAAATAAAGGTGTCCAACTTATGATAATAATTTGAATAATAATATCAACCATTTAATCAGTGGATACTATGTGCAAGGCACACTGATCAATCAAAAATTAAGGAGTCACTTATGGAGTTTCTAATATATGTTAGCCACTGGAAATATGTGGTGAATAAGAAATACAAGTTATTTTGTTTGACTCTTAAGTCCCTCCATAATCTGGTCCACCCATTTATTCAATTACCAAATATCTTTTGAGCACCTACGATGTGTCAGGTACGGTGAAATGCAACTTCCCTTTTCTACAGTATTTCCTTCTACTTTTCAAAATGAGTCTTCGAAAATTAGCCTTTCATTTCCTTTTAAGTGTCCATGATGTATTCATTCCCACAGCTGTTCATGCTCTTCTTTCTGGTAATTCCTCTTCTCTTTACTTGTTCTTTACCTCTCCTGGGAGGTGTCCCAGTTTCTCCGGTCTGGTCTCCTTTCCTTAGCTACCTTCATCCTGAGTCCACTTTACCCCTTAACACATCATCCTGCATGCCATCTTGCCACTCTTCCTCTGAACTTGACTTCACATCAGAATCACCTGGAAAGATTTTTTTTTTTTAAGTAACAACTAAATTGGAATTCCAGGGGTGCCTGGGTGGGTGGCTCAGTCAGTGAAGCATCTGACTCTTGGTTTCCTTCAGCTCAGGTCATGATCTCACAAGTTCATGAGTTCGATCCCCACATCGGGCTCTGCACTGACCATGCAGAGCCTGCTCATGCTCTCTCTCAAAATAAATAAATAAACACTTAAATAAATAAATAAATAAATAAGAATTCCAGGAAGTTATCTAAGAATCACTAATTTAGACTCAAAGTTGAAAACAAATACCCTTATTCAAATTAACAAATTATAACCCTAAATTTAGTAGGGATGTCGGCATCATTTGCTTTACATTACAACGGTACGTATAACAGAAGGGGATTGTTCAACAAAATGGCAATTTTCATCTTGAATATTTGTTGCCCACCAATTTAGACAAACCCCTGGGAATATTAGCTAAAATTATGTCAAATGTCTGTTCAAGGTCTTCATTGCCTACTTGTACTACAAAATAATGAACTATGTAATACATGAGTACCAATATCCCCACCGATTTCATTCACAGTTCCATTATTTTTGCACTGTTAAAATTTTAAAATTAAGTTAAAGACATAGGATAAATAGAGACTTTTAGCTGTAACTTGCTATTTTTCCTCCAGTGGCAAGTTTTTAGTGAAAATAACCAGAGTTTGGGAAACTTACAACCTTCAAGTCTTAATTTTTATAGCTGTCATAGGGATTTCTGGATGGAGTAGATGTTTTCTCTGTTAAAAATGTTTTTACAAGAATTAGAAGATATAGGTTATTTTAAAAATTATCATCACTTTTAAAATAAGTATTTTGGGGGGTCCTGGGGTGGCTCAGTCAGTTAAGTGCCCGACTCTTGGTTTCAGCTGAGGTCATGATCTTATGGTTCATGAGTTTGAGCCCTGCATCGGGCAATGACAGTGTGGAGCCTGCTTAAGATTCTCACTCTCTCTCTGCCCTCTCCACCCCCTCTCCCATTCTCTCTTTCTCTCTTCCTCTGCCCCACTTGCCCTCTCTCTCAAAATTAAATAAACAAACTTAAACCAATTAATAAGAATTTTTCTTTGTACAGAGGAAATTCTAAGTTCCCCAGAGTCCAGCTATATTCTTGTAAACATTGAGAGGAAGGAAAAGGAAAAGTAAGGGAGGTTGCCACTTTAAAGAATGACATTACTTCCAGAACATGGTGTAGGAAACCCCAGATTCTAATCAAAGCCCTGGTTCTAACTGAACCTCCCTCACGATCCTATTGTGAAGATTCAAAGAATATATGAGAATGTACCTGAACATAAAAGTCACTCAAAATGGTTTATTCTCTCATTTTCTGTCTACACTGTCTCCACTTGACCCACAGTCTTTTCCCTTTCAGTTTTTTTGTCATTTATGAACCATAATTGTCACCTAGGAAATTTTGACGGATGAGATACCTTTTGAATTTAGAATATAGAGGGAATCAGAAACAATATAAAATGACACATTAGTAAAATACATTTTGATTTAAAAATACCTTACTGATTTATTTTGCAGCAACATGAAATAAAATATATTTGCACTTCATTATCCAGCTACTGCACAGAGGGGGGTGTAAGTGAAGTATTCTAAAATATAATTTTTGTGCCATGGTCCCTTCATGCTCCAGGGGCAGATTGTGAATTCCCATAAACTTCCCTAAATGTTGATATTCACTCTACCATCTCCAAAACAAAAACAATGGAAAATTAGATCTAAACTGACATTCTCACTTGGCTATCTATCTTACGGTGTCTTCCATGCATTGATCCTTTTAGCAACAGAAAAATCACAAAACATTTATCTTAGGAAGTCTAACACATGCTCAATTTATTCCTGACAGGTAGAAATCTGAGGAGATCTGACATTAAAACCTAAAATTTCTCCTATTAAGAAAGAAAATATGAAAATCATGCTGTATGCATGCATTCAAGGATGTCTAAATGTTCTATTCAAATCTCTTACTGGAACTGAAAGGATTATGTAACCCCCCACTTTAAAAAAACGGCCTTTGGGGGGCGCCTGGGTGGCGCAGTCGGTTAAGCGTCCGACTTCAGCCAGGTCACGATCTCGCGGTCCGTGGGTTCGAGCCTCGCGTCAGGCTCTGGGCTGATGGCTCGGAGCCTGGAGCCTGTTTCCGGTTCTGTGTCTCCCTCTCTCTCTGCCCCTCCCCCGTTCATGCTCTGTCTCTCTCTGTCCCAAAAATAAATAAACGTTGAAAAAACGGCCTTTGGATCTATACAATCTTTCTACTCTCTCAGTCAGGTTTTAAATTCTTAACCCAAAAAGTCCAGTCGCTCTCAAATGCCTACATCATTCTCCTGCCACACTGCCTGACATTTCTGATACCAGCGTCATTCCTTAGGGACCTTTAAAAAAAACTTGATCATTTTAACTTGTTTTAGGCATTGTCAAGTTCTTGGGCGCTATGGTCTATTAAACAAGGAATTTGCTAGAATTCTTTTGGCTGATTAAGCCAGTATCACTAACTCTTCATAAAGAAAAGCATGGTTCTGCAGCAACAAAGTCCAAAAGTCGTGCAATTATTTCTGTGAGGAGAGCAGGAAAAGAGGAATTTAGGTGATCTTTGAAAGGACCTTTCAGGATGGGTAGAGCACAGAGGCATAGAAACAGACCCACAAAGTTAAGTATAAAATAGACTCTGCCTACTTCGAATTACGCCCAGGTCTGAATACTTCTGCTCAACTTACAAACATTAGTTGAGCACTAACTATGTGCTGGGATCTTCTACTACTTTCGCATTTTGTTTAAACTACTTCAGCCTCTGTGAAGGCAAATGTTGACCTGGAAAAGGTACTCGTAAATTCTGCCTTCGTGTCGGCAAACCATCACGTAAATAGTAACTGCTACTCAAGAGCTTTGAAGATTTTTTATTTTTTTAAGCAATACAAGCAGAAGCCTGTAGCAAATCAATAAAATGGCATCTCATTATATGAATTAACTTCTACCTGAAGAGACCACCTAGTCCTTGTGCCTGTTATCTTTCACCTGCTCCTCCTGATACCAACCATTGAATGGGACCCTAGAGACATCTCAGACCCACTATCTTGGACCCTGTGCTTGGACTCTCATAGACCACATCCAAGCCTGTGTCAAATTCAAATTTTCCTTTCCCCCTTTTTTTTCCCCATCCATCACTCAACCAATATTTATGGAGTGCTTACAGTGTGTCTATCACTTTTCCAGAACACTGGGACATGACAGTGAGCTACACTCTAACTGGGGGGAAAAGACAAACAAATTAACTCGATGTTGTACTTGGCAGTGATGAAGAAGACAGGTCTCGCAGGGGTTGGGGACAAAGGAGATTAGAATTAGGAGAATGAGGCATGATGTGAGGTTCTCAGCTTTTTGTAGTGACTGAAATAAACAGGGATAGGGGACAGAAGGAGGTGATCACGCTTTCAAAGCAAATGCTGTTGTAAGACGAGAAGGGAGAAATGTAATCCAAGCAGTCTGGTTCACAGTATAGGAGGCTCTTTACTCTTGCAAACAACGACACAAAGACAAACGGTTGGGGGTGGGGTGGGGGCTCAGGAAAGTGGCCTTCTTATCTGGAGCCTGGGAGATAGAGGGCTCCCTCCTGCCTCTTTTGTTCATTGACAGAATCTTTGCTAAATTCCCCTGTGGATTCTTATCCAGATCATTGTCGTCTACATATATTAAAGTAGAAAATTTCTTCTTTAAAATCCCTGAAGAAATTACTAAAAATATACCTGCGACATTTTCACAAAAAGTTAAGAAGGCACCAACGCTAAAATTCTGATGGCTTGTGTCCTCCCAAGGAAATTAAATAATATCCATAACCAACTTTACTCTTTTTTTTGGTTCGTTTCCAAGTAGGAAAGAAGAAAAAGTACCAATTATTCCTGTTCCTGGCACACTGTGATTAAACTGTATGTTTCTAACTATAATTTAACTACTCAAATTGAGGGGGGAAAATGTGTTTAGTCTTCAAAACATAACCAACCCCAAAATATTATAACTAAGTCCCACTGAGCAGTGGCAATCAAGGAGCTGACTGGGGACGAGTGTCCTTAATAATGTGATCACTGGCTGCCACACGCTTCAGCTAGGGACTTTTCTACATGGACGCCTCTGTGGACCCTGGGGAGGCAGCATTTGGAGGGAGCTCGGCCTTGGACATTGACTAACTGATTTCCTGGCTGTAAGTAAGAACAAGCATGTGTCCTGAGGAGAGTAAAGACTGTGGCTGAGCACGGAGGACAAACCAAGTGGAGTGTATGTGAATAGCTTTTCCTAAGTGTGCATACAGCAAGATGTATATAGAGAGAGTTTTGTCATGTGCCTTTGTATAGGCTGCAAGTTGCATGTAGGGGCTAACATGGAGCCCTCATTTTTCCGTTCATCAAGCCATCACTCCCGTGAAGGGCCACATCCCTCAGACACCCGGGGAAGACATTTTTGTCTAGATATTGTATAGGAGGACGTGTGTGAATGTGTATGTGGGCGTGCGCGCGCGCGTGTGTGTGTGGTCCACTTTTCACTCTCCAGTATATATTCAAACCCTTCCTTTCCA
Organism: Felis catus; assembly: GCF_018350175.1. Classification (NCBI taxonomy): domain Eukaryota; kingdom Metazoa; phylum Chordata; class Mammalia; order Carnivora; family Felidae; genus Felis; species Felis catus. The sequence goes on from NC_058379.1 coordinate 50,053,926, forward strand.
GTAGCTATTTCCACTTTGCCAGGGAGCATTTGGTAAAGTACCTATGCATTTAAAACTTAACACTTTTCTTATTAATTCCTTAAGCCACTGTGTCTGCCTTCGATTCTTCTTCATTTACTGTCTGCAACACCTGCCCATTCTTTACAGCCTACAGCCTGCAGCCAGATGTTCTGCTCACACCGCTCTTCCCTTGGTTTCCAAATCCACCACCGCATCGGTTATACTCTCTTTCTGCAACATCACATTGCTGATCAGCATCTTTCCCCCTAAACCTCTCCTCCCTGGCACTGCTCATCCTCTTTGTTTTTTCCTAGAATTGCTTCTTCCCTGACCTCACCCCTGCTCTTCCTTCCTGTGTCTGGCCCCGGAGTTCTCTATTTAGCCTTCTTCTCCTCTGTCTGTTTCCCGGGAAAATGTGTTTGCTCTCATCCTTTCAATGCTCATCCCCAAGTAGAGGACTTCCAAATAGCTGTCGAGAGTTCTGACTTTTCTCCTGAGCTCCAATCCTCAATATTTCATTGCATGCCAGACCAACTGGCAAACCAAATGGATGCAGCTTGCAGCTGGTCCTCACAAAGGCACTCTCTGGAATAAAAGCCACACCAGCCACAGCCTCACTCCCTTTCGGAGGACTCTGCAGAAAAGAAAGTGAAGGAGGGAGGAGTGTCTGGGTGGCTCAGTCGGTGTTCCTTCTGCTCTCATGCACTCTCTCTCAAAACGATAAATAAACACACATTTAAAAAATTCAGGGGGTGCCTGGGTGGCTCAGTTGGTTAAGTGTCTGACTTTAGCTCAGGTCATGATTTCACCCACTTGAATGTGGGTTCAAGCCCCACATTAGGCTCTGTGCTGACAGCTCAGAGCCATGGAGCCTGCTTGGGATTCTGTATCTCCCTATCTCTCTGCCCCTCCCCCACTCATGCGTGTGTGTGTGTGTGTGTGTGTGTGTGTGTGTGTGTGTGTGCGCGCGCGCGCTCTCTCTCTCCCTTTAAATAAACATTAAAAAAATTTTTTTAAGTGAAGGAGGGAGATACGAAAGGAGAGAAAAGTGAGAGACAAAGCAGCTTGGACAGGCTTCCATCTCTGCTCGGCCCTCAATTGTGGTTTCCTATTAGCAACTCAAATAACTTGAGAAGGCTGGTGCTCTTTCTTCTCCATCCAGTCTTTAAATTCTTCTCTCTGGGTACCTCATTTATGTTTATGTGAATTCACCTTTGATTCGCCTAAGTGCAAAGCATTGACCCAAGTTCCTTTCCCTTCTTACCTCTCCAATATTTTTTTTCTATTGTGTGTCTTCTCTCCATCCTCACTGCCTTGCCCCGGGTTCCGGTTCCCGCAGCATCCTGCCTGGACTGGGACAGTAGTCCTGGTTGGTTCCCCCACCCAAAGCCCCACTCCCGTATTCCAACCTCAGAGGCCTAAACCTACTCCACACAGCCCCTGGTTATGTGGGGAGATTTTAATAAAAGACACAAATTCTGAAGAGTCTCAAGACAAATAATTAAGACCACGATGGCTGAAAAAAATGTAATGAAGTTCATAAATTCTGACCGGTAGGCAATTTCATAAAGTGAGGTCAAGCTCTGTTTCTGTGGGCCAGCACCATCAGGGAAGTATTATTAATATTCTTCTTTCCATTGAATAGTGTACTTCTCTTGGCTGTAAACAAAGCCCATTTGTTAGTATTATATATAATTCATGTTTAAAAATGTAGCTGTGAATATTTGTTTGCGATCTGGGAGAGAAAGACTGGAAAAAAGCCCACCAAGGGGTAGAAGATTTTGTATGTTGGGGGAGTGAAAAGTGCGCCAACTGAAGAAAGTCTCAGTAAACCAAGAGAACATGTTATTCTGTAAAGGTAGGCAAGACTTGATGTGAGAAAAGAAAGTACAGGAAAGAGCATGTGTGCGTGTGTGTGTGTGTGTGTGTGTGTGTGTGTGTGGAGTGTGTGTGTGTGTGTGTGTCCCCAGCTAAACAGAAAAGCTCTGCTTCCTGAAAATGACCAAATTTGAGAGGGAAGAGGCCAAACTTAGAGCACTAAACAGAAATCTGGACCTGAGAGGTCAATGTGAAGATTCTTCTCCCTAACTGATAATGCTGAGACACTATAAATATATGCTTCACTATTTAACGTGGCCAAGGTATGATGGCTGATGACGAGGTATTGAAGAGTGTCCTGAAAGGAAGAGAGTCATGGGAGTTGTCCTACAAACTCCTGGGACTCTTTCACATTCTCTGAGAGTCACCACAACATGCCTTTTTACGTAGATTATAGGGTGACTGGCTCCCTGGGCTTGTGTAAAGTGACCTGTTAATGTGGAGTTGCTTTCATTGGTCACTTCCCCAATCCCACATCCCCTACCGCGCCCCCCCCCCAAAATCAGGAGATACCCCCAGAATAAACAATTGTGACACCAGAAGTTTCCTACTGCTGCGAGAGATTCAGGGCAGCTGTCTGTAGTGCTGTTTGTGTTTTGCCATATGTTTTGATGATATTGGTAATCTAATATTGTCTTACTTTTCTCACCATCCCATCTTAGTCTACTGGTTCATAGCCCATCTTTATCTCCTAGTCTACGCCCTACACCACCACACTACACCATCATCTCTTGAAGGCAGTGACTATCTTACTTATCTTTATATCTGCCAAGTGTGTGATAATGGAAGTGAATCAATAAATCCCCAAAGCAATGGTTCTCAAATGATAAGGCTAAAATATCAAAGCATAGTACTTCATTGGACATAAGAAACTATATTTGTATAAAAACTTTGCTGTGAATACACGTCTTTTGGCAAATTCCCAAATTAGGAGTTTCAGAATCAATTAGGAAAAGACCTACAACTCGTTCCATTCATTTCCTTCTACGAAATGACACCTAGGTGGCTCCTGTCTACACTTAGCCCACTTCTCCCCAATTTCCTTCTTGCTTTTTAAACTCAGCCTTTAGACTTTGTAGGAGCTCATGGCAACCTGCCCCAAAATGTCCCACAATGGCATATTGATTATTTTGAATTGAAGCTATTTGGGAAATAGCCAGTGTAAGGACCCGCAGATCCTCCTCTGTCCCCCTGAAAGCAAGAGACAAAGCTCCTGTATTAAAAATACCTTCCCTGGGGCACCTGGGTGGCTCAGTTGGTTAAGCGTCCACCTTTGGCTCAGGTCATGATCTCATGGCTTGTGAGTTCGAGCCCCACGTCAGGCTCTGTGCTGACAACTCAGAGCCTACAGACTGCTTGGGATTCTGTGTCTCCCTCTCTCTCTGCCCCACCCCTGCTCTGTCTCTAGCTCTGTCTCTCAAAAAATAAATAAACATTAAAAAAGAAAATTTACTAAAAATACCTTCCCTGTACTGCGAAGTAAAAGACATCCTCATCACCAGAGATAAGGGACTTTACGTCAGGAAAACTGTAGAAATAAACCTTGTTACTTTTTTACTAATCTACTACCCCAGGGCACTTAGAATTCCTTACTAATTAAAATATCTGGTTTCTTTGTCCGTAAATTCCTCACAAATTGATTGTCTTTGTCTAAAATGTATAAAAACTGCCTGCCTCTTTCATTTCTTTGGGTCTCAATTTCATTACTGGACCTCTATGCACACATAATAAAACGTTGGGTTTTTTACCCCAGTTAATCTGTCTTATGTAAATTGAATTCTTAGTCCAGCAGGAAGATCTGGAAGGGTAGAGGAAGAATTCTCCCCTCCTCCAACAACATTTACCAATTCCTCTAGTGCTCCATGATCTCACTGGCTTTCATGATCCACATATGATGCTTACTCCTCCCAGAAATTGGCCCATTTTACATTGTCATCTTTCAGGTCACAATTCAGAAGTGATGTCCCCAGAGAGGCCATTTCTGACACTCGAGTTTGGTTAAGCCTCTGATTTCCTTATATATATATATATATATATATATATATATAAATTTTTATTAAGTTTATTTATTTATTTATTTATTTATTTATTTATTTATTTATCTATTTTGAGAGAGGGAGGGAAGGGAGAGGCAGAGAGAGAGGGAATGAGAGGGAATCCCAAGCAGGTCACACTGTCAGTGCAGATCCTGACACAAGGCTCAAACTCACAAACCACAAGATCTTGACCTGAGCTGAAATCAAGAGTCAGACACTTAAACAACAGAGCCCCCCAGGTCACTCCCCATTTTTTTTAGCTTTATTTATTTATTTTGAAAGAAAGAGAAAGCACAAGTTGGGGGAGGTCAGAGAGAGAGGAGAGAGAGAATCCCAAGCAGGCTCCACATTGCCAGGGCAGAGCCAGATGTGGGGCTTAAACTCATAACCTATGATATCATGACCTAAACTGACATCAGATGCTCAACCAACTGAGCCATGCAGGTACCCCGATTTTAATGTTTATTTAGAGAGAGAGAGCACATGCGTGGGGAGGGGGAGAGAGAGAGAGAATCCCAAGCAGGCTCCATGCTGTCAGTACAGAGCCCGACCTGGGGCTCTATCCCTGGAACCTCGAGACAATGACCTGAGCAGAAATCAAGAGTTGGACACTTAACCAACTGAGCCACCCAGGGGAAACGCTGATGTGCTTTTTGTGCAAAGAGGCTACCATAGTCCCCCAGTCCATGGTTACCCAAAGTCAACCGCAGGTCCAGAAGCACATGATTCTCCTTCCGATATGTCATCAGGTCAGTAGTAGCCTAACGCCAGGTCACAATGCCTACATCATTCACCTCACTTGTACTCATCACATGGGCATTTTATTATCTGACACTATCACAGGAAAAAGAGCGAGTGCAATACACTAAGATATTTCGAGTAAGAAAGGAAGACCACATTCACATAACTTTGTTACCATACATTGTTATAATTGCTCTATTTTATTAGCCATTATTAATCTCTTACTCTGCCTAATTTATAAGTTAAACTTCATCCTAGGTATGTTGGTACAGGAAAAAACATAGTCTACATAGCGTGTGGTACTGTTCATAGTTACAGGCATCCACAGGGGGCTTTACCCATGGTCTAATCCCCCATGGATAAGGAGGGACACTATACTTACATATCCTACATTGTCTGAAGCTATTTTACTCCATAACTACACACAGTGCTTTATGTAGGAGGTATTTTTCCCCCAAAATTGTCTAAACATGAAATCATATTTTCCAAGTAAAGACCATTGTCATCTCAAGGATTACGTTCTTTTCATTTTTATTGAACCTCCGTTGGAAGTAGTTCCTCACACTTTGTGTTTCTCTGCTCCAGAATCTTGCTCTCAGTTCATTAATTATACATCAACGACGCTTAAAAGTATTGGAGGAATATCTATTTAAATAAATATTTAAATGATTCCTTTTATTTTAATGAATGACACATTATTTCACCTTTGTGTAATACTTCTTGCTAAACAGCCCACACGTATCTGGGATGCAATGTGCCCTTTTGCTGAGAATGTTCAATCAACGTTTCTGTCTTGCAATGATGACATTCAAATTCAGTTTTCCCTTTTTAATTTTCTTTTTCACTCTTACATTGCCAATATTGGAATTGCCACTAACAGATTTTTCAGGAGTGAGGATAAAATGATGTGTGAGAGGAAAAAAAAATGTGATAGGGAAGTTTGACAAAGTGTTTTAACTAAGCAGAAGCTGAAATTAGAAGCTGGTTACATGAGACATAGCTAAGAAGACATGACATTAAATATGCAGTGACACGATGAAACCCCGTTCAAATAGTAGATCAGCACAAGTAAAGGTATAGAGGTTATAGTTAACTATTCTTACCATGAAAAATAAGATAAAATTAAAACATCAGAAACTTTCTCCATTCCAAACAGAAGGATACATTCACAGTTGGAAGAAGGGGCAGGTGAATGGGGATTTAGGTACCCCAGCATGAGCTCTGCATGCAAGATAAATAAATAAATAAATAAATAAATAAATAAATAAATAAATAAAGGCAAGATAGACCATGAGAGCAACACTTGCATTTTTATACCTATTTCTAAATCCAATGATCAACAGCAGTTTATTACCTATATTAAGGAAGATTCGGTCATTCACCTTTAAACTCTACCATCCCCCTTGGAGAAATAAAGAAGCATCAAGACACATCTTTGTAGCTACAGGCAAGAGGAGAATATGACTAAATAATTTATTTCTATGACAAGTGATGAGAAAAATAGGTGTATTTTATTTGGGGGAGCCATAAGCAAGTCATCTCAAAATGTGGGTAAGGGCAGAAGTCAGTTTTGTGGATCATGTAGAAAGAAGCTGGGTAAAGGGAAGAACCCATTAAAAGGCAACCTCTTGTCTCCTACTGGGTACTGATTTATTATCAGTGCAAAGGGAGAACTGCTATTTGGATTCCTAGCACTACTTACTGAATCTCCCCAGGAGATTCTGCATCTACTATCCCGAAACTGGCTTGTTCTGCACTTGTTTTATTTACGAGATCCAATGAGATTGTTCTCAAACTGATATGGCTGCAGGGTTCCTAATTCCCATGGCACCCAACACTCGGATGTGTCTTTTTCACCAAAGACACGATCGGCTCAATATCTGGTGGTTTCCATCCTTCTGTGTCCATGCCCTGGAGGCCAGAGTGAGCCAAGGTGATAGGATTCTCTTAATACATACACAATTTAGTTTGAATTGATAGGATGACAAAAAACTCAAGACAGCCTCACCATAGCCTATTACTTTGTCTAGAGGCTGACATAATTAGCTACAAATTGAAAAAGTCACTTGGCTTGTAGTTTGGTTGTTCCTCAACCAACCAGTACAACTGATAATTGTCACTAAAATGAATGATTTTTCCGATGCCTCACCACACTACTTCTCTCAATCATGAGGTTTCGAAAGCCTGAAAATAGCTGCCTATTTGATGGTTGGTCCTGATGTGCAGTGCCTCCATCATGGGCTGAGGTGCCTGATGATCTCTAGTTTCCAATCACTGCTGACTGGCTTACACCTGGGAAAAAGTTGGATGAACCAGTTTCAAAGGCCAAAGCAGAAGAAACATTCTAAGCATCCTCAGGAAGACAGTGTCAACACCAAGTAACTAAATACAAAGGATGCAAGTAATGCTGCTTCCCAGAACTCTCCAAATCACCAAATGGCAGTTATGTGGGCCTTTCCACTCTGTTGATCACAGCATAGCTTTGAAGAAGCAGAGATGCTGGTTTACTACCTGAGCAGGACTTGGATCTACTACCCAGGCCAGGAAATGTGCTAAATGGCAAATGTGAGCCCGACTCTCTAACACACACTGGATGCTTTTCAAATGACCTCTATATGGAAAGGCTTTCTTGATTGTCTTCATATATCAGAAGATAGCCCTAGATGTAGCCACCCATTTTCTTCTGAATCACATACACATAGGAGAATTGTGAGCCACTAGCCTGCTCCCAAGAATATAGCAAGGTCCTGTGTCTCAGCTCTGAAATCTTTTCCAGAGCAGTATAGAAACCTACCAGAGGCAGACCTACAAAGGCCATAGAAATAAAAAATTCTTGGGGGTACCTGGGTGGCTCAGTGGGTTAAGTATCCGACTTTGGCTCATGTTCTGATCTCACAGCTCATGAATTCAAGCCTCACATCAGGCTTTGCGCTGACAGCGTGGATCCTGCTTGGAATTCTCCCTCTCTCCCTCTCTCTCTGCCCCTCTCCCTGTCTCTCTCTCAAAATAAATAAATAAACTTAAAAAAAAAAAAGAAATCAGAGATTCTTTGCTCAAACTAAATACAAACCAGATTCAAAGGATCTAGAAGCAGCATACAAAGTTAGCTAACCTAATTCAGATCCAGATCAAATGTAGGGTTATTGTCAGAAATGTGCCTATTATTTCCCACATACTCCAAATAAACTTATGGGATAGCTCCTATTGTCTGCAGATAAAAGAAGGAGCTGAGAAAAGTTCATCTCACTCAGTGAGTAAGGTAGAGGGTGCTGAGGTGAGATGCCAACCCAGAGTGGTCTGCTTCCAGAGATTTATCTTCCCATTAAGAGCTGTTGTTTCCCTCGTAAAGGAAAATGGTAAAAGTAGACTGGCAGAAGAAGTGTGGCCGTGGTAACAGAAAACACTAATCACTGTTCCTGTTGCCACCGCTCAGACTCATTCTCTACCCCACCTCTGTGGTGATGGTGCCTATTTTGTATTATTATTTTTAAATCAGCATCTGAAAAAACAATTGAGGCCTTCGAAAAGACAAAAAACAAACAAACAAAAAAGATCTTCCTGAATCTATGAGTAAGTAACTGACAATTTTGTCACTCTGATTCCATCACTAAATCTCTCCTTCTCTCAATATCCTAATTAGTAAAAAGAGATAAAGTATCTTCTCTCCTCCTCTTTCGGTGTCAGGGAAGGAGCCAAGAAAGGAACTCAGCATCATTGTTTCTCGGACTAAATGTTTTATCGACAAAACCGTATTATGTTTACATGCTTCAGTTAAAGCTAGGACAGGAAAAAACACTCAAGAAAGGCAGGAGGGGGAAAAATAGAAGGGCAGGAGGGGTGTGGAAAAAGCAACTCATTCTCTGTGTCCTCAAGAAAAGGGAACAATGACATCGATTCATTGGAGGTAAAACTTTGAAAGTCCAAGAACTATGGCATTGACTGTTTAACTCTGTTCCCTACTCTGATTTGTCTGCCACTGGTCATTGAGCACAGAGACTGTACCATAAAACATGAACCAGGATGGAGGGCGGGGTGCAGAACCATGAGAGACCCGCACAACCCAGAACATTCAATTACACTCTTTATTTCTGGTTCATGGAAAGGAATTGGCTGGGTGTGCTGATTACCCTGAGATTTGCTGGGCTTTCTGCCAGGAGTGATATGAACTTATTCCTAATTTACCCTCCTGGACAAATCTGGAAGCTTCTACTTCATTCTTCCCATCCTAGAGGAACTGAGCACATACTGTGTCCATAATAAAGTCATTCTAGCAAGTTTTCATCAGTGGGTGTAACTAAGCAGTGGGTATAACAACATGAAATTTAAGAAACACAGTACCAAGACTGATAACGGGTAGACACTATATGATTTTTTAACAATTCCCAACTTGCTCATCCATAAATGAGAATTTTAATATTGCTATCCTAAAACCCTGAGGAGAATCTAGTAAAACTATGTATAGATCTCCAGCATGAAGTGAAGGTCCCTCCACCTTCTTGACAATCTCCAATCCAGTGGCAGTATCCAGAGATGATACATTCTAGGAAGTTAACATTTGAGTTGTCCTCACTTTAATAGATTCTGTGGCAGGTGGAGCCAGAGGCAACCACAGCAACCCATTTTGCACAACTGGGCTCTTAGTGCCTGCCATTCCTGCTCAAGGGACTCATCACTTTCCCTTGTCTCCCAATCCTTGCTATCAAATCCGCTCTCGTACATGGTCTGATCAATGCTTAAATCATGTAACTTAAAAACAGAAACAGATCTAATTTGTTACTGAAATTAAAATTTAATTGAAGTTTTCACTCCCCTGACATTTGATTCTCCACGTGAATCCAAAGAATGACATTCTGGCGAGCAGATTTTCGTGTTAGACGCTGGAGTGATGGGAAACTTGTGGCTTTATACTCGGAAGCAATGGTGGTAAGGAAAGGGTAGGGAGTGAGTGGCCTTGAGATCTCTACGTTCACTCATCATTTCCTTAAAGTTGCCATTGGATCTTATCATTTCCTACTGAAAACACTTTAACGGCTTCCCATTGCTCTTAGAATCAAGACCAGTGTGTTTAACAAACCCTCGAAGTTGAGAATTCTCTGCTCCTGTCTACTGCACTGGCTTCACCTTCATCTGCTCCAACCATACTCACCACACTGTTTCTAAACAACACAGTACTCAATCCTACCACAGAACTTTTATTTACACCTCCTTCCTGTGCCTAGCAAACCCTCATTATCTCCTCATCCCCTTTACCTCCTCTATTCATTTCTTAGGGCCGACATAGCAAATTACCATAAACACGATGGCTTACAACAGAAGAAACCTATTATCCCACAGTTTGGAGGCTAGAGGTCCAAAATCAAGGTGATGGCAGGGCCATGTCCCCTCTGAAGCCTCCAGAGAATTCTCTGCCTCTTCCAGCTTCTGGTGGCTCCAGGCCATCCTTGGCTATCTTCATCTTGTGGCTGCCTAACCCCAAACTCTGCCTCTTACTTCTATTTCACCTGGCCTATCACCTCCATTTTCTGTGTTTCTCCTATTTCCATCCCTTCTCCTCTTCTTATATTGTCCATTTTCATTGGGGTTAGAGCCCATCCAGTTAACCCAAGATGATCTTGTTTCACGATCCTTAACGTGATTACATCTGCAAAGACTCTTTCATAACAAGGTTGCATTCACAGGTACGAGGGGTTAAGACTTGGACATATCTTTTTGGGGAGCCACATATCTTTTGACCCATTACAGCTACCTATTCTTTATTTATCTTTCAAATCTCAGCTCAAGAATCATTTGCTCACAGCAGCACTCCATCCCTGAGTAAGCTCTCACAGTAACACATACCTCTCCTCTGGGGTCAGTCAAAGTCTGAGAGCACCAAAACCTAGCTTCCTCCTCCATAATTACACATCGGTGCACAGCACCATGTACACACACACATACACACACACACACAAATTCACAGAAATATACATGTTCAGGCAGCTAAGCCCGGTCCCAATACAATGCTGCCAAGTTTGAATCCCACCTTCCAATCCACATACACATACCCACAACTCTAGATCTGCATGATTGATTGCTTGGAGGCTCGGGTGCATGTTGTGTGAAAGTGGCCGGGAGGCACCTGGGTGGTTCAGTTGGTTAAGCGTTAGACTTCGTCTCAGGTCATGATCTCGCGGTTGGAGGGTTTGAGGCGCGCATCAGGATCTCTCCTCACAGCTCAGAGCCTGGAGCCTGCTTCAGATTCTGTGTCTCCCTCTCTCTCTCTGCCCCTCCCCCACTCATGCTCTCTCTCTCTCTCTCTCTCTCTCTCTCTCTCAAAAATAAACATTAAAAATTAAAAAAAAAAAAAGAAAGAAAGTGGCTGGTATCCATAGAGTCTGTGAGTGTGTATGTGTATGTCCCAGCCAGAGCCAATGCCCACCTGGATTATTCAAAATTAGCCTGGATCCCATGCATCCCCCCAAATGGTTCTATATGTATAATAATACTATTTTTTTTAAGTTTATTTATTTTGAGAAAGAGAGAGAGAGACAGTGTGTATATGCAGGCAGAGGAGGGGCAGAGAGAGAGAGAGAGAGGGAAAGAGAGAATCCCAAGCAGGCTTCACGCTGTCAGCCCAGAGCACGACATGGGGCTCAATCCCACGAACCTCAAGATCATTACTTGTGCCAAAATCAGGAATCAGTTGCTTAACTGACGGAGCCACCCAGGCACCCCTGTATAATATCATTCTAACGTAAAATTTGTTTTTCCTTGAGCAAATGGTGCCTTTTCCTAATATGCACAAAGGTATGGCATAAGCAAGCTGTCAGTGGCACCACCCAAGTATGTCCACTTCTCTCCATCACTACTGCCATAACCCTTATGCAGATGCCATCAGTCCTTGCCTAAATTGCTTTACCATCTACCTGTGTCTCAATTTCCATGCTTGCCACTTTATAACCATTTCTTCTATACACAACGTTTACAAGATTCCTTTTCAAATCAAGTCACTTATAACTCTGGCACCCCCTTGCTTAAAATACTTCGACAGCTTTCCCCCAGACTTGGAATCTTTTCCAAGAGTTTTACTGCCAGCCCCTGTACTCTCTGAGCCCCGCTACATCATACTACTCCCCCCCTCACTGCACCCCAGCGGAAGTGCCACTTCTTTCTGTTACTCAAAATTACTGAATATTAGGGCCTTTCCAGAAACTGTTGTCCTTTCTGGAATATTGCTTCCCCGGGACCTTGTGTAGCTGTATGGCTATCTCCTTATTTAAATCGGAGATTAAAAAAATAGCTTCTGGCCTCTCTAAAATAAACCTTTCCGAATCATTGTCACGGAATAGCAACTCTTTATAGCCATTGTCTTAGCTCGGGCTGTTATAACAAAACACTGAAACTGGCTGGTTTGTCAACAACAAACATTTATTTCTCACAGTTCTGATGAGAGCTGCTTGCTCATAAATGGCCATCTTGTCTCTGTAACCTCATGTGGAGGAAGGAGGCAAGGGGACTCTCGGGGATCATGAAGGGCACTGATCCCCTTCATGAGGAAGGCTCTACTCTCAAGGCCCCACCTCCTCGTTTCATGACCTTGGGCATTAGACGTCAACATGTAAATTCTGAGGGGGCTCCAATATTCAGTGCCGAGCAGCAATTACCACTCTCTGAATGTGTCTTGCCTCCTTATTATTTATTTCCTGTACCCCTTCAGGAAAATATAAGCTTCACAAGACAGAGTTGGTCCACTCCGATTTATTTACCGAATAAACAAATGCTTGGCTCCACTGACTGCTGTACACACATCTTGTAGACTTAGACAAACAGTGCACCAGCAGCCAAGACTGAACCATAAGGATGTTCATCTACTTCTTCTCTCAAAAGTTTCTCTTCCTATTCTTCCTTTCTTTACCCAGCAGCGAAAGCTGTCCCTGAGAACTCAAGTCACTTGGAGGCTTGGGTTCAGTTCTCCACTCCATTCTGCGACAGCCTCGGGGCCATTTTCTTGTTGTTACTCTAAACATCTGCAAGGTCCAGAACAATGAGATCACCTCCCCCTTCCCCTATGGCAAAGGCATAAAGAAATTCACCCTAGCACAGTCCTTCTCTGCTGGAAACAGTTCTTCTATGGCCTATTTCAAGCAAGGGTCTTACCTTTTAATCCCTTAATTCCCAGCCCCTCTGTAGATTTGACCTCATACTCTCCAGTGGAGGAAAGACTATGCCTTACGCATCTTTGTATATCCAGATATACCATAAGAATGGGCATGGAGTAGGTATTCTACAATATTTGGGGGGGGGGGGGCGGGGAGGGTGGAAGAACCTGTTTCAAAATTATTAAACTAGAGAGACTAAAAAGAAAACCAAGTCCGTCCCCAGAGGGAAAATAACTCTCTTAGATGGAATGAGATTTACTGAATCAAAATATATGCAACGAGTTAGACAGAAAAAGCCCTCCACAAGATCAAAATCATCTCCCAAAGGATGTAATGAATGTTTCCATATTTGAGTCACTTCAAACTATACCAAGCAATCTAAAACATGTAATTATTACGTCCTGTAAAAATAAAAATCTACGTTCCAAGGAAAGACGCTGAGCTCCTGATTTGAATCTAAGATGGACCAGCATCCACTGAATGTTAATGTCCTTAAACCTCAGTTTCCACATCTGATAGCACTTACCTGTCTCCCAAGGCTGTCAGGAAGCTAATGAGCTTGTGTCTGCAATGCACATGAAGACCTTTACATGAAAGGTGTTACAGAAGGCCAAGCAATTCATCCTGGCATTCGTTCCAATTGGAAAATTCCTTCAATTACTGTAGGAAAAAAATTCCACAAATGACTCACCAGGTTTTGACCCTGTGTAAAATTTAAAATCAAAAGATCTTTTAGCTTTAAAATGTAAATCTGATTATAAAGGTTATAGAAAATTCTGCAGCACTGTATAAAGCCAAGGGGCTCTGGTAACGGCCAACCTTAAATATATATTGTCTCCAGTTGCTGTGAAAGGAGGCTCACCTGTTTATTCTCTGCAATGGTTTGCAGGCAAAGGGACCAGTGCTTACATTACAATGTAATCATCACCAGCTATCCTACAGAATCCATGAAAGACACTTCTAGAAATACTTAGTCTGATACTCCAAAGCAGATGCACGTGATTAACTCTGTCATTTCTATTATCCACTCTATTTGACTGATGAGAACCAATCTTATCTTTAAAAGAATATTATTATGAGGAAGTTTTTCCAAGTCTTCTTAGATTTCACATCGGAAAAAAAAAATAATGCTGTCATTCTATCTTCTCCTTCTGAATCTATTTCTCTGGAAAGAACAAGGCCATAAATCATTTAAGCACATGTATGGAGAGAATAGAGCTTTGTTACAATCGAAGCAAAAAAGGGTTTTTTTTTAATTAGCTTCTTTTCCGTTTGCGTTTTATAAAAGAAGATACAAAAATTGTTTTTGAAATTTTTTCAAAGAATCTATTTTTCTACAGAAGAGCTTGCTTGCCTAACATTTTTTATTTTATTTTAATGCTTATTTATTATTGAGAGAGAGAGAGAGAGAGGAGAGAGAGCGTGTGTGCAAGTCGGGGAAGGGCAGAGACGGGGGACAGAGGATCCAAAGCAGGCTCCCTCGCTGACAGTAGCAAGCCCGACGCGGGGCTCGAACTCACAAACTGCGAGATCGTGACCTGAGCTGAAGTTGAACAGTCAACTGACTGAGCCACCCAGGCACCCCTTGCCTAACATTTTTATCAGTGTTGAAAAGGCAGTAGTGAGGTAATAGGAAAAGCCTGAATAAGTGACTAGAATCAAAATACTTACATTCTATCTCAGCCACACTCCAAATATGGGATTTTGGTCAAGTTACAGTGTCCCTTAGTTTTTCTCATCTGTAAATAAAGGAGAATATATTTGAGCAACTCATTTAGTAGGGTTGTTATAAAGATTAAATAAGGCAATGCACTTGACAGCATTCAAAAAGTGAAATACTACAGGTATCATTAATATGGCTAGCACGGGGCGCCTGGGTGGCTCAGTCGGTTGAGCGTCCGACTTCGGCTCAGGTCATGATCTCATGGTCTGTGAGTTCGAGCCCCGTGTCAGGCTCTGTGCTGACAGCTCGGAGCCTGGAGCCTGCTTCCGATTCTGTCTCCCTCTCTCTGCATCTCCCCCACTTTCTCTCTCTCTCTCTCTCAAAAAAAAAAAAATTAACATTAAGAAAAATTAAAAAAAAAATGGCTAGCATCTAGATCACATCATCGATGTGATCACTAATCATTATTAGGGTCATAATAGAAACATTTTATCCAATTTCTGTCCTTTTAAGGAACATGTTAACTACAATCATCCCATCCAATCTTACCTTTTGTTGTTGCGTTCAATATTTTAATTTCTTATTTTAATCCCCAAATGTGATAGTAGTGTCATTTTACCTGGTTAGCATTGGGTTTCTGTTAACCTGAAGTTTACCAAGTTATTTGACCCAGATTCCATTTTATGTCTCAGACCTTCCCCCAGAAATCTTTTTTCTCCTACTTCATACACTGCCTCCAAAGCAGGGGTTCTGCAGTCGGAGCCACATCAGGTCACTGGGACAACTTGATAGGCACTGTGGCATTTCTGACTCAAAGGGTTGGGGTGGGCCCAAACAGTTGTGTTTCCCACACATTCCCAGGTGATGCTGCTGCTGGCCCCCATGCCTTGAGAATCACCAGAAGACCTTGGAGTGAGAGTTGGTCACACACTCTGTCCCTGCTTGTTTGAAAAATGACTTAATGTGTCCTTCCCTCTTGAAAAATGATTTAATTTTTTTTTATTGTTTTATTTTTATTTTTGAGACAGAGACAGGACATGAACGGGGGAGGGGCAGAGAGAGGGAGACACAGAATCTGAAACAGGCTCCAGGCTCTGAGCTGTCAGCACAGAGCCCGACGCCGGGCTCGAACTCACGGACCGTGAGATCATGACCTGAGCCGAAGTCGGACGCTGAACTGACTGAGCCACCCAGGCGCCCCTCTTGAAAAATGATTTAGATGGATGTATGATAGTTCAGAGAGATGGTTGACAGGATTTTTTTCTTTCTCTCTCAACATTGGAAAATATTATTCCACATCTATTGGTACTGTTGAGAATTCTAACATCAATTTAACTCTTGGTTGTTTTTTTGGTAGGTAAACTTTTTCTTCTCCGGCTGATTTCAAGATCTTCCCTTTCTTTGATAATACACAGTTTTCCAAGGTAAGGATTTCTTTTCTCTCTCGGTCCCTCCCTTCCTTCCTTCCTTCCTTCCTTCTTTCCTTCCTTCCTTCTTTGGGTATGGTTTCCCTAATCTGTGAGTTCATGTCTTTCATTAGGTCTGGAACATTTTCTGCCATTATCCTTTCAAGTACTGTTTCACCATTTTCTTTCTGTTCTTATTCTCACTATTCAAGAAGATATTCTCTCTCTTTGTCTCACTGGGCCACATTTTTCAAAACTATCTTCTAGTTCCTTACTCCTCAAAGTGTGAGCATCACCTCAGAACTTACTAGAAATGTAGTCTTTGGGCCCCACCCCAGACCTAGAGAATTGGCACCTGAATTTAACAAGCTCCCTGGGTGATTGCCTTGTACATTGAAGGTTGAAAAGCATGGTTCTGACTCACTAATTCTCTCTCTTCACATGTGTCTAATATGTTGCTAACCTCACTTATTAATATTATCATTGTAAAGAGTGTATTGTTTAATTTACAGAATTCTGTTGGCTCTTTTTCCAACTTTTTAAATCATATTTATGGTCTCTTCTTCCTTTGTTCTGTTTTTCACTCCCTTAAAAAAAAATTTTTTTTTTACATTTTAAAAATTCTATGTGTTTTATAATTATTCTATTACCTAAAGTCCTTGGGGGGCCACAATGGCTCATTTAGTTGTGTGTTCAATGACTCTGGACTATGCATTTATATTTGACTGATGTGACTCTGGATTTGGAGGGCACCAGGTTGATAGATTGTTCTTCCAGCGCAAGTCTGGGTTCCACCAAGCGCCCTTGGACATGACAGTTGAAGTCTGCTTGAAATTATTTTCTTGTCTTAAGATTTTTCATAACACCAAAACAGGGCTATTTAATCTCCAAACGTGTGTGAGAAGCTCATGCCTGATTATAAATCCTTTGGGAAAGACAAGTATCTCTATCATTTGCCTTAGCCAGGAGGCAATTTTTTCTCACCAACCCCTCCCTGAGTAGGTGGCCCTATGAGGGTCCTAGCTTTCTGCAATATCTCATTTCTAACTCTCTGTGCTGCAAAGGTCCAAAACCTTGTCGCTTGGCCTCACCAGCTGTCGATTGGCCTCACCCAGTCGCTTCGGGTTCCTCATGCAGACAAATATGCTCAGAGCATCTGCAGTTTTGCTTGTCATTCTGGTCTTCAGCTCATTCAGTTTTTGTCCCGAGATTGATCTTCATTTCTCCTGAGCTCAGCTGCACTGGGGGGAAAAGAGGAGGGAAAAAAGGGAGAGGGAAAGGGAAGAAGGAGAGGGGAAAACAAGAGGAGGAGGAGAATGACGGAAGGAGGCAAAGGCAAAGAGGGGGAAGAAAGAAGTAAAAGGAGGAGGAAATGTATTCATCCAGCATCAGTTATTTTGTAACCGACAGGATTTTCCATTTTTACCATATTGCCAAACAGTCTGCAGGAAGCCTACATTATAATGAATTTATTGCTACCACTAGACCGTGTGCTCTTCTACCTTTGGGCCTCTGTTCATGTGTGCTTGGAACAGGCCACCTCTGTTTAATTTCCCCCAGCTTCCCTTTACCTGGCGTATGAATGCGTTCAGGCCTGCGTAAGACAGCACCAAAAGAACAATGGTTTAATCAATAAATAGATTTAATTGGCTCACCTGGCAAGAAGTCTGGAGATAAAAAGTCCAGCAGGCCAGTGATGTCAGGGTAAGGCCCTGGCCACTGGGCAGCTAGAACAGCTGCAGCCATGAGATGTCCCACCAATGTCACGGGCAGGAAGGACAGGAAGAGGCAAACACTTTCTCAACCTGTTTACTGGCCCCACCAACATGTACCCCCTTCTATCTTCTCAGCCACAACATTCTCACCGTGTGTCCCTGCTTCGGGAAAGTGAGGATGTGGCCCGGCAAGCATGGGTGATTATGACCAACGCTGAGCATGCGCAGCCTTCCTTTCCCTGATATCAGAGCGTCTCTATCCACTGCCTGGACGAAAAGAGAGATTCACTGACAAAGGCACGTTGTCAGGCAGGAAAAGTGTCTTTCTCCCCTTGGAAGCTCATTTAAGTCTTCACTAAATTGTTAGTGTACCAAAATACGTCAGCGTTCCTGTTAACAGTCTCTTCATAGCACTAAATTAGGTTCCCTTGTAACTTGCTTCTGGAATCTTATTCTTACCTATTGGAGCACCCTTCACACTTGACACCTGCCTTCCCTGATGTATTGTAAAGTCTGTGAGGGCAAAGGTCATGACTATTTTTATTCAATACTTAATCCGCATAATAAATACCCAACTTATATTTGTTGTATATAGTCAAAGTTCCTTAGATTTTTACTACTTTATTTTTTATTCTTTCTGTATATCTTATCTTTCATCTTGTTAGAAAATGTTTATTTATTTATTTTTAATGTTTATTTATTTTTGAGACAGAGAGAGACAGAGCATGAGCGGGGGAGGGGCAGAGAGAGAAGGAGACACAAAATCCGAAACAGGATCCAGGTTCTGAGCTGTCAGCACAGAGCCCAAAGCAGGGCTCGAACTCACAGAGTGTGAGACCATGACCTGAGCTGAAGTCAGATGCTCAACTGACAGAGCCATCCAGTCACCCCAATTTACTTATTTTTGAAAGAGAGAGAGAGAGAGAGTGAGTGCACAGAGAGAGGAAGGGCAGAAAGAGAGGGAGACTCAGAATCTGAAGCAGGCTCCAGGCTCTGAGCTGTCAGCACGGAGCCTGACACGGGGCTCAAACTCACAGATGGCGAGATCATGACCTGAGCCGAAGTGGGACGCTTAACGGACTGAGCCACCCAGGTGCCCCTCATCTTTTTTTTAAGTAGGGTCCCTATCCAACATGGGGCTTGAACCCACAACCCTAAGAACAAGAGTCGCGTGCTTTACCAACTGAGCCAGCCAGGCACCCCCAAACAAATATTTGTTGGAAAAAAAAATAGAACATCGAGAAGAGCAAACTATAAAGGGCGTCTACCCATAATTTTATTCCCAAATTCTCCTCCGAGAATCAGACCCAAATGTACAATAGTCTACTAGACATGTCCATTCTGAGATTTTAATATAGTCCTAAGAAAAAATTCTCTTAGAGTGGAGTACAGTTTTATGATGTGGTTAGCTTCCAAAGTAATCATGGAGGCCACAATCTAATACAGACAAAAGTGCCCTTAGGAATACATAAAACACAGTGATACTCAGAGACACCATCTCTCTCTCAAGTAGACCAACACGGCACCTAAGGCTTACTATGAAACTTCTTACATAGCAGGTACCAAAAACAATAATTGTTTATCAAATATACGAAGTTATAGGTTTGAATGCGGTCAGGTCAGCAGGGCAAACCAGAGAAAAATAATCGTGTTGCCCAAAAAGAGGCATTCCAAATTCTTCATGCCTTCTAATCATGCCTGTGTAGAAAAGCTGCCATCAAATCGCAAATGCTGATTTAAATCCTAATTATGCATTTACTAAACCCAACAACACAACATGCGTATTTCTTGTTTTTTTTATTGGGACCTTAACGATACATTCTCCATTAAACAATTAGAGTTGCGAAACCACTACAGTGAAAACTGCTTCCAGGCAAACAAATACTGAGGGACAACCTGTCAATTTGGGAGACTTGTATTTAACGATGAATGTTGCCTTCTATTACTGGAAACCACTTGAGGATCCTCTAAAGTGGTCACTTAAGAAGAGGGTATTTCCTCCAAGAAACAACTCTGTGATTCCTAATTTCTCAAGGTTCTCTTGAAAGACTTTGACCAAACCTCTGGTGTTTTACTGGTTACTGGTTATGGCATAGAGAGCAAAAGATATGGCAAAACATTTTTGACCTGGCCCTGGAAGCAGGGATGTCAGGGAGAGCATACTGTATTCAAAAAAACTAACTTACCCTGATTTTCTTGCCATCATGACTCATGGGATTCTATTATTCAGTAGATTTATGTGCCGCACTTTTCCAGGCACTAGGTCTAGGGAGATAAAAAAGAACAAGTGGGTACGGAGTATATTACTCTCCGGTGGAGAAGAAAGAAACTAAGCTTATAGATTATAACAGACTTTGAGGGATACGCACAGAGATACATAGGTACGAACAAACATAGTAGCAAAAAAGAGGCAACCTCAGCATACCAGCAGCATGAAAGAAAGAATTTCTCGTTTCTTTTCCTGTTTCTACATGCATCTTAAGAGATTTCTTCCATAAAATGTCTATCCTGAAACACAGGTAAGAGACAAATGATGACCATTTTCAGGCCCACCATGTAAGGATGCTGTGGTTGTACACTGCACAAAGGTGGGCCATTCCTATCATGGACATGTCCTGACATAGGCAGGTATGGAGGCTGAGTTTTAACTGTATTCAGGGATATCTCAAGTCACTTCTTTCCTGTGCTTCGACTTCAGAAGCCTAATTCATTTCATCCAGTTAGACAAAATGGTTGCTTCACCTGGAAGTAAGCCCATTCCACCTCCTCAGCCCCACCATGCGTGTCTTGCTGATGGCTGTTGGCTGTATTGAGTATCCTGGGTATGTGTGAGCAGGCATGTGTATCGGCACATGTGCGTATCCAGCTAATATCATTGTGGGCGCAGGAAAACTCCCCCAGCACAGAGATATTCAGGTTATGCTAATTTTTTAATCCTTACGGACCAAGAAACCACTTGTAATTCTCAAATAGGTACTAGCAGCTGCCATCAGCCCGTTTCACTTTCATACAAAACAAAACCAACGAGAAAACACATATCTTCCCTTTTGCTTTGTAGAAGCTCCTTGACAAAAGATGATGACAAGACGGCCAAGAATTCTGGCATCTAACCGGCATTGCCTTTTATGCCGTATGCATGCAAAGCCCCTTTGATCTGCAGCTGCAGCTGCTATTTCCAGAGCTTGGCACAGCACTGAGGAATTCCTGGTCAGCCAGAACTTTCACTCTTGGGAAGCCATGTCCTTCCTGATTGCAGCCTGCCAGCCTGGCTCAGCAGTTTCTGCGGCTTCCCAGCTGCCCACAACTCTATATTCAGCGCTGGGCCGCCCCACGCCTTCCCGGTGTTCATCTATCCTTCCTGCTTACCGTGCTGCTCCGGGGCAATTCTCTAAAAAGCAAGGAGCACCAGCGGTTCTTTTGCGTATTTCTTGTGTTGTTTTGTTTTTTGTTTTTTGGTTTTGGTTTTGTTTTTTGTTTTTTTGTTTTTTTAAAACCCCTCTAAGGGTGAGTTAAACTGGCACGGGCAAAAATGTGAGTTTTGTTTTGCAAGCACCTTTCTGGAATACATGATTTCTGTCTCCCAAGTGACCTCCCTGGACCGAAAATTCTTGAAACACCAACAAAGGAAACAACAGTGTGTACTTTTGTTAATCTCTCAAAAGCACGCAATAAAAGGTCAGGAACAGATGACCTTTGCCACTTGGAGCAAGAATAATGTTTATGGGTCAGAGGACCACCTCATCCCAGGCCTGACCTTGGATCCGCAATGATCAGAAATCCCAAGCTGCATGAATGGCGCCGCTTTGGGGAATGGGAGACAGGAGAACAGTGTCATCCGTGACCTGGATTGGGAAGACCTTAAGCCACCTTGCTTCTCTGATTTCAGGATGGCTACCGCGGCAGGAGCCTCCTGCAACAGCAAACGTATTTGAAAAACTATCCCTTTAAGGTACAATTGATTTAGCCATAAATAAACCCTGGAGGGAACGTCCTGCTCTCTGCGAGGATGGCCAGCACGCACGATGTGCATGTTCTTTCACACAGCGATATTTGATAGGCCCCAGCCTTGGCTGGAAAATGTAATTGGCTTAGTGAAGCATGCCCATCCCTTCCCCCTGATTACTTCCTGCTCCTTTTACAAATGCGCCAGCCCCTTGCCACTCAGTATCCATCAGGGCTTACCTTAGACTGATAGCAAATATTTATCAGATCGGTGATTATTTTTGTTATAAAGAAAATACACAGGCCAAACAGCCATGATGCTTCAATTACAGAAATCATTGCTCCCCCCCCCCCCGCCCCCAGGTAATTCCTAATTGAGTAATTAGAAGGCCGATAGGGCTCACTGAGACTTTCATGAATGCAAATGATGCATTCCTCTTCTTCCATGAACCGTTTTTCTTGATATGTCTACTATGAGAGAAGGTTAATATCTCTATCAGCAAAGTTTCACCTGAAAGGACGTTGGTGCTCATCAGTGTTATCACTCTGGTGCGTCTGGTTTTCATCAAGATCTTTAAAATGAACAGCCGCTGGGTTTTCTATAAACACCCAAACGCACTGATCCGAAATATCTCTGAGTGGGTCGGGGATAGAAGCGAGTTTCAGTTTCCGCCAGTCTGCCACTCTTCTTTCAATTGCCACTCCTGCCTCAGGTTCTAGATCTGAAGGTTTCCATCCCATAGGATAAGGCAATAGCTATTCTTATGTCCACAGGAGCGGAGTCCAGTTGGGCTCCTTCAAATAGATAACAAGTACAGATGATTATAATTCCTCTAGATTCAAATATAATCTTTGCTGTATACCTAAAAGCACGACAAGTACAACTCTCTACTGCTCACCCAGAAAAAGGAACATCTCTGCAAAGCCCTAGAAAAATGTAAATAGTATATAATGGTCCATGAGGAGCACCTGTTTTTGGAAAAGAGCAAGAGGAAAAGATATAAACTGTGACATAATCACCCCTATCAAATCCTCAGACATTTAGTGCATCAGAGAAGACAAATTCTGCCACTATCTTCTGCTAAGGAATATTGAGGGAAACCAGTTTTGACAGGGCTTGAGTAGCACATGAAGGCGATTATGTGTGAGGAAGTATGACGTGGAAAGAGCCTGCTCCAAATCTCTAGATACCAACACTACTGGCTGTTCTCCTCTCAGACTTAAGTGCCAGTTTCAGCAACTTCCCCTTTGCTTTTGTATTGATTTCTGTAGCCATTAAAAAATATATATATTCAGGGACGCCTGGGTGGCTCAGTCGGTTAAGCGTCGGACTCTTGACATTGGCCTCAGATCGTGATCTTGTGGTCCTGAGATTGAGTCTCAGGTCCGACTCCCCACTCTCAGCACAGAGCCTACTTGGGATTCTCTCTCTCTCCCTCTGTCTCTCTCTGCTCCTTCCCCACTCGTTTTCTCCCTCTCTCTCAAATTAAATAATAAATAAATGTTTAAAATATACATATTCATTTGGTAAGGCAGCTATAACAAAGTACCACAAAATGGACGACTTAGCACAAATGCATCATTTCACAATTGGAAACTAGAAGCCTGAAGTGAAGACGTCCATAGGGCTGATTCCTCCTAAAGATTGTGAGGGAAGACTGTTCCAGGCTTTGCCCCTTGGCTTATAGATGACTGTTCTCTGCCTATGTCTGCACTTCATTTTCCTCTATGCATGTCTGTGTCTCTGTCCAAAGTTCCTCTTTTTTATAAGGACACCAGTCACATTGGATTAAGACTCACCCTAATGACCTCATCTTAACTAACTATGTCTGTAATGGCCCGGTTTTCAAATAAGTCACATTCTGAGATACTGAGGGTTAGGATTTCAACATTCAAAAGTTGAGGCGCAGGAGAGGTATACAATTCAACTCATAACAGTTGGATTTGAAAATATGTAAAAGTTCCGACTCAGGTCCAAAATTACATGGATTTTTCTCTTTAATAATTCAGGGAAAAAGAAAAACCTCATAATTGTTTTTTGAAGTCAAAAATGAGAGGTAAGTCAGAGCCAATGTTATTAATTAAGTACTTGTAATCATGAAATTATTCACATAATGACTCTACTCACTGCTGCTCTCTTTAAAGATATACAAAGTGCTGGGGCGCCTGGGTGGCTCGATAAGCGCCTGATGTTAGCTCAGATCTGATCTCATGGTTCATGGGTTCAAGCCCCGTGTCGGGCTCTGCGCTGACAGTGTGGAGCCTGCTTGGGACTCTCTCTCTTTCCCTTGCTCTCTGTCCCTCTTCCACTCGTGCTGTCTCTCTCTCTCAAAAATAAATAAATAAACAAACAAACAAAAAAAGATAAAGTGTCAGCAGATTCACTCCCCAGTCTGTCAGAGCTGTCCCTTTGAGTGATGCAGGAACAGCTGTTAAATGTCCCCTGCCTTTCTCTCCCACCCCATGCCTGACTCAGAACCTGCCACCTGAAAGACCAGGGACTTCATTTTATTTTACTGATTTTTTTACTAGCCTTGAATGCCTTTCCTAGATGTTTTTATTGTCCGTGTGATTTTTTTTCTTGAATTCCACAAACTGTAGGGCAGGTGTGTAAAGCACACAGGAGGTGGTCGAACATCAGCTGGTGGTGACGTTAAACTTTCTATTGTGCAACTAATTGCTTTCCTCAGGGACCAAGTGCAGTAGAAGCTTTTGTAACTTCCATGACTTACACTGAGTCCATGTGAAGTAGTACATGTCTAATACACACATGTGAGCTCTGGGTTCTCAGTAGTTGACATGGTCAGATGGGGAGGGTTGGGGGTGCTTTCCTAGGTAGGCAGAGACATTGGTGAGCAACGCTGTTAGAATTCACTTAGACTTGATCTTTTGTTCACCTCCCTTCCAACCAAAACTGTATCTGTCCTAGAAGTGGCAAAACATGTTATTTTGAAAAGTGTTTGATATTATTAAAAATATTAGTCTATAGGAGTGCCTGAGTGACTCGGTTAAGTGTCCGACTTCGGCTCAAGTCATGATCTCATGGTTTGTGGGTTCGAGCCTGCAGCCTGCTTCAGATTCTGGCTCTGGCTCTCTCTGCCCCTCCCCAACTTGTGCTCTGTCTCTGAAATAAATAAACATTAAAAAAAATTTTTTTAATTTTTTTTAACGTTTATTTATTTTTGAGACAGAGAGAGACAGAGCATGAATGGGGGAGGGTCAGAGAGAGGGAGACACAGAATCTGAAACAGGCTCCAGGCTCTGAGCTGTCAGCACATAGCCCGACGCGGGGCTCGAACTCACGGACTGCAAGATCATGACCTCAGCCGAAGTCGGCCGCTTAACCGACTGCGCCACCCAGGTGCCCCCCCCCAAAAAAAATTTTTTTAAGTATTAGTCTATAAATGAAATTTGGTAGTATACCCAACTCCCTAAAAGAGAAAAAGAAGCCTTCTTTATGTAGGCTGAACCAAAGCCTCAAAATCTTCAACATATCTTCATTCTGTTCAGAGTCTACTGCAAAGAAGGTCTTAATAGGGAAAGATGAACACAACCTGTATTTTGAATGTTCACTTCTCGGGAAATAGTTTTTACTCAATCTGATAGAAAAGTTACAGTGACCCAGCAAGAATTGGATATTTATTTTATTTTTAGATGAGAAATGAAGTACCAAGACATTTCATTACAGCCATAGTCCTAGACTCACTGTTAACATGAATTCTCTGATTGGTTTTTCTATGAACACAGGGCCCCGATGCCTTTTTCCACACACAGCAGATGGATGGGCCCTCTTCCTCCCAGAGAAAATGCCTCAAAGTCTTTTCAGTGATTCCCGGCCTGAAGATGGTTATTACTGAGCCACACTTTGAAAGCAGCTGAGAAAGAAACAATTCAAGTTCAAGTAGGGTTAGAGAGTAACTTTCAAATCCACAAGCCTTGCTATTTTGGAGGCAGCCCAGCAGATTGATCAGTAAATCCTGCAGTGGGAAGAGATCTGAAGTATAGGAAAGGAGATGATTGGATTATGTTTCCCACCTGAGATAGGATTTACAACTATGTGAATACTACATGTAGAATCTTCTTTAAAAGCATGTGTGGATTCACACTTAGTATGCTCAGCACTAATGCCTGAATTCTAAAGATGGGTAGATTAAAAGTGGAAAGAAAATAAATGATGTATCAATATATACTACAGTCATTTATGGAATGGTATCTGAATGCAGGTAAATCTATTTTTTATTTGGCCCACCTAAAGTTCCAGAAACATAATTTTCCAGGTATTTCTCAAAAACGGAAAAGTAAAATAATCATGGTAAAAAAAGTTCTACCTGACTGTCACTTTTTTGATGAAGCAATCATATTATTTCATAACCTGATAAATACCTTATAGGAACATCGGATTTTATACTTAAAAAGACATTAGTGTTCCTCTAATCCTATTCTGTTACTTTATAGGAAATCTAGGATGAGTTACTTTACATTTTTATTTATTTGTTTTTATAATTTTTTTAAAGTTTATTTATTTTGAGAGAGAGAGAGAGAGAGAACAAGAATGAGCAGAGGAGGAGCAGAGACAGAGGGACAGAAACAGAATCCCAACCAGGCTCTGCACAGCCAGCATGGAACCCAACATGGAGCTTGAACCCATGAACCCATGAGATCATGACCTGAGTAGAAACCAAGAGTCAGATGCTTAACCAACTGAGCCACCCAGTGCCCCACTTTACATTTTTAAATTGAAGTAGAACAAACACACACAAAAGTGTTCAGCAAAATGAATTATGAACTTTTTTGAACATGTAATCAGTCTTTGAATAGGGAGAAATTACTTTAAAAGAAACAAGTCTTAGTTTTCCTTTCAAGTCAAGAACATTGTTTGAGGGTACTTGGGTGGCTCAGTTTGTAGAGCATCTGACTCTTCATCTCAGGGTTGTAAGTTCAAGCCCCACACTGGATGTGGAGTCTACTTTTAAAAAAAAAGAATATTATTTAAATAAATTCCTTGTTTTAAAAAAATTAAGAAATAGAAGTCAGGATAGTGGTTACCTTGGGGTAGAAGAAAGGGGTAAGGATACTGGTAATCTTAGCAGAGATTAACTTTATGTGATTTTGAATTTTGTATAAATCAACTAATACATATATCATTTTTTGTCTGGATTCTTTCATTCAACATTACATCTATATCACTTATTTATATTGTTGCACTTAACAATGGTTTATTTATTCTAATTGCTACATTGTATCTTATTGCAGGATTTATTTATTTATTCATTCATATATTTATTTATTTTTCTAGTGTACAGTTGATAGACATTGGGTTGTTCCCCATTTGCAACTACTGAAAAGAGTAGTTTTTAAATCTTTATTCTAAAGATAAAAATATAAATTGTTGTGCATGTATCTTGGTGCATATGTACATAATTCTATTGTGTATATGCTTAAGATTAGAATTGCTGATATATGGGGAATTAATACATTCAATTTTAACAGAAAATACCAATTTTTCACCAATAATTATAAAACTCTACTTGCTCCAAATCTTCATCAAGGCTTAAGGAATGAAACTAAAGTTACGTTTAGAGGCAAATTTATAGTCATTTATGCATTAATTAGAAAAGAAGATAGGTTGAAAATTAACAATGTAAGTATCCATTTTATGAAGTCAACTAAACTACATATTAGTCACAAAGAATATAGAATGATAGAAATATATAATAAGATGAGAGAGTCATGAAACAGAAAAAAATACAACAGAGGTATCAACATAGTAAAAGTTCTCAAAGCTGATTCCCCATATCAGAAAGGAAAAGAGAGTCCTCACTATAAATTCTACATGTATTAAAAAGATAATATGAAGTCACAATGAACAAATTTATGCCAATATGTCAAAAAAAATCAATGTAGGGGCGCCTGGGTGGCTCAGTCGGTTAAGCAGCCGACTTCGGCTCAGGTCATGGTCTCTCGGTCCGTGAGTTCCAGACCCTCGCTGGGCTCTGTGCTGATAGCTCAGAGCCTGGAGCCTGTTTCAGATTCTGTGTCTCCCTCTCTCTGACCCTCCCCCATTCATGCTCTGTCTCTCTCTGTCTCAAAAATAAATAAACGGTAAAAAACATTTTTTTTAAATAAAAAATCAATGTAACGTAAGAATTCTTAGAACAACACAACTTACCAAAACGGACAAAAAAGAAATAGAAAATGTGGCTGCTCCTATATCTATTATCTATCTACTTGATGATACCTCAAATTTTAAAATAGCACGTCAAACACTATACAGCTAGGTCATGGGATAACCAGGTCTAACGCATAAGTTCCTTCAATGCCCTAATACCTGTGCCAATACCAAGTATAGAGTAGTATAGAGTTGTGTGAGCTCAGGAGTAAAACTGTCTAAGTACTAACCTTGGGTCACACTAAACAACTGAGTCACATTAATTACTTTAACCTTTCTAAAATTCAGTTTCCTCAACTGTAAATGGATAAAATAATAGTACATACTCTCTAGAAATACTGTGACTAAATGAGATCAACAGTTCTTAGAACACTGCTGGGTATGCAAATAATAAATAATATATGGAAAATGCTTAGCCATTATTTTTTTTGTTAAAAATTTAAGACTAATAAAGAAACATATATGACCTATCCCTTCTCATGGGTCAGTTTTAGATATCCTCTATAGAATAAATCTGGTATTTACAAATACCTATGGTTTTTACAGGTCTTAGTCAATATTACATTAATATTAGTAAATATTATATTTGTTCTAATAAACAAAGACTAGTCCCTAGAGATTCTACATACATTATGAGTACAGAATACAGTGGGTCATCATTTCATGGTTTTTAAGAGTTCTTCTTGCTGGAAAATCTTCCACTTTCATAGCAAATTTTGTATGTCTAGGCTGATGTCTTTAAAAACATAGGTTTTTCTCTTAGATTTCACTGTGACTTACTTAGACCTCTACTAAAGCATTAAGCAAATACTAGCTCATAGGTCATTGCTTCCAAAATTTTCTATATATTGGGGTGTGAGTACCCAAGAATCAAGCAGTGGCATTTTAAAAGTTTTTTTTGTTTTGTTTTTTTAAATGTTTTTATTTATATTTGAGACAGACAGAGACAGAGCATGAGCAGGGAAGGGGCAGAGAGAGAGGGAGACACAAAATATGAAGCAGGCTCCAGGCTCTGAGCTGTCAGCACAGAGTCCAACACGGGGCTCGAACTCACAGACTGCAAGATCATGACCTGAGCTGAAGTCGGACACTTAACTGACTGAGCCACCCAGGCGCCCCTCGAGCAGTGGCATTTTAAAACTCCATGCTACTTTTCTACTTTCTGTTTAGTTTCATATTTTTTTATTTAAAAATGTTTTTAGTGTTTATTTATTTTTGAGACAGAGACAGAGCATGAGCAGGGAAGGGGCAGAGAGAGAGGGAGACACAGAATCCCAAGCAGGCTCCAGGCTCTGAGCTGTCAGCACAGAGCCTGACGTGGGGCTTGAACTCAACTGCAAGATCGTGATCTGAGCCCAACCCACTGAGCCACCCAGGCACCCTCTGTTTACTTTTGGAAGGGAATTATTTCTGTGAGTAAATGTACTACATCTGCTTTAGTCAAGGTAGCATGGAGAGATGATTAATTTTGAAAATGTGATATCCATTGTAAATATAAGCTCTGACCATATAAATTCATAGGCCAAATATATTGTAGTAGTCTCCTGATCCTTCAAAACTACTACACCTATAGTCAAAATGGTCTTTTACACACTCATGACATACATATGATTCCTCAAGTCTATGATCTTCAGTAGAAAATGTTAGAATGCCCAAAAGGAGATTCTAACATGGGGTGGGGGTGGGGGTGGGGGACTCAAAACTGCAAATATAATCTGTGATCTTGCATTAATGAGCAAATGATTTCTACTGTGATAAGAACCACTAAAACGTACAGAGGTCTTTTAAATTCGCTTCTAATTACAATAAAAAATATCTATGTTAATTTGCTAATGAGTGATGGGACATCTAAAAATCATAGCCATAAAATAATGTCTGTGTGTATGTTCTTTAGAAAATATAGGAATTTGGTGTCCTTAAAGGGATATAGTCAGCACCAATCTCTATGACACTAAAACAAAATTCAATATTAATTTCCAAATGATCACTTTATTACTTTTCTCTATTGAGAAAAAAAATCTCTAAGAATTATGATATTATTTTTCATATACACAGTGAATGCTACAACTCTTCCTTTGGATAGTCGTAATTCTATTTCATGACGCTCTTAACATAATCTTGGCAGTAGAAAAGTCTTCCAGGTGCACCTGCAGAGAGCAGATGGCTTCGAGCAGCTCTGCTTGGGGGTAGGTCTTGGTTCCCTGCATGCGCTCACCCTTTCCTGGGAGCAAAGCACCAGGTGTTGCAAAAGCTCCGTTTCTATTCCATACATACCTCATGCTCTTTTGCTTCCAAACTTGCACAAAACTATTCCTTCCTCATTTCATATTGGTAAAGTTTGGTTATTCTGCAGATGCACGGTGTGACCGTGAGAAAATTGAGCGGGCAGAGACAACTGCAAGTTTGTACTGTTGGCTTAAGGACAGCACTAGCTCATATGGGAACAAAGGAATTTCCACCAGCTTACCCCATAACTCAGAGGGGGATGGGAGAAGTCTTGAAACTGTTAAAGGAAAAAAAAGGTTTACTATTTCCTGTTATTCTTCTCAGTCCTTATCCTACAAACCAAGTTCATACAGATTAATAACATTACCAGCAGATACATTGAAAAAGTGTCTATGAAGACACTCATCCCATAAGGGGAGGTAGGTTGTAAGCAAACTTTGGAAAAATAGTACCCTCATCTTTTCAACAACATGAAAATTCAAATGGCATATCGCTAGCTAGCTATTAAAGTAGTAAAACTTGAAAATAATCATCTCCATCCCTGTTAGGTACTCATGCATTGCTAGTAGCCATTTTCGTTAACATAACTATGTTACAGAGTAGAGACTACATCTCAAATGTTTTCATGTTTCTACCATTCTGCCAAGATTTCCAAGTTGTTGGAATGCATCATTTAAAGAAATTACAAAAGAAAGGAAAATACCAACATGCATCAAGATTTTCAATGCAAGTTATTATAGTAACATTAAATTGAAAAAATAAGAACTTGTATGTTCAATAAAAGAATAGCTAAATCCATTGCAGGCCACGAACTCGATAGCAAATGCTGTTAAAATAATTCATTAACATAAGATAGCAATGTGGAAACATATGTATTATATAATATTTCATACCACAAATGAACTCTTTATTATGATTATATTCATGCAAAATTATTAAGTAAAACATGGGTAAATGAAAACAGTTTGGATATTAGACAAATGGGGTTTTTTTTTGCTCTGACTTTGACTTTTATTATAATGTTAGTTAATGTTTTCAGGTTCATGATACTAACTAATATCCTTCTCTCTCTCACAAAGTCACAGTCTAACCTACAGCAGCTCAGTTCAATCAAAATCTTCCTGATTATCACCAAAATTCAACAGTGTCACCAAAACAGCAGATATAATGAGGAATGCTATTCTTCAAGGAATAGTGCCCCTCTCCTACTACCCATGACTTCAGTAACAATTTCATGTTAGGATGCTATCCTTGGTAGTTAAACTGAAATAAAATAACTCAGGCAACATGCACAATTTAAAACTCAATTTGGCTTAGCTTCTTGGGAAGCTTCACTATGGCCTTTCTTATTGACTCTGGCAACTTCCCAGATTTCAAAGTATCATTAAAAACTATAAGGAAAAAAAACTATGCACGTCAGGCATAACTTTGTCAAAATTAAGCTGAAAGCCCATCTGGCTCCACTGTCTTATGAAATTTGTCGCATTTTATAGGTAGTTGAGTTTCTTTTCTAATAATCAACTTGTCCAAAGGATGACAAGAATTACTTCATTGTGGAAGTGAACTGCTACAGTTGGTTACCTCAACATGACACCCTCTCCCCCAGGATTTCATTGCTTATATAAACGTTTAAATTTTTATTTTGAAGATCCAGTTTTTCAAGCCCTAGTGGCCCTTAAAGAATTTATTTTTTAAAAAATTTTATTTATTCATTTTGAGAGAGAGAGAGAGTGAGCAGGGGAGGGGCAGAGAGAGAGACGGGGAGAGAGAGAGAGCCCCAAGCAGGTTCCACGCTATCACCACAGAGCCCAACGCAGGGCTTCTAACCACAAACTGTGAGATCATGACTTGAGCCAAGATCAAGAGTAGGACGCTTAACCAGCTGAGCTACCCAGGCACCCCTCTCCCCAAAGGATTCATTTTATGTTTACCACCACCCAGTTCCAGCTGCCATCCCATCTCACCCTGAACTTCAAACAGCCTCCTGATCATTTTACATACACGACTTCCCACTTCAATCTGTCCTCATTTTGGAGCCACAGTGATATTTTCAAAATCCAGTTGGGATCATATCACCATTGCTACAACCTCTATCTTCTACCCTTCCCCACACCTGGCATCTTAAGGTACTTAAATGTCCTCCTATTAATATGGTGCCTGATCTCATCCTCACCCACCCCTCTTGCTCATCTCATGCCATCCTTTCACTGTCCTTGGTGCTCCCTTCACATGCTCTCATTTTCCCCAACAATCATGACGTCTCCCTCCCTAACCCACTAACCCACCCAACATCATAGCTCTTGCTCCTGCTACCCATACTTTGCCTGAATGTCCATTTGCAGGTTATCCCTCATGGAGTGAGCTCTGCTCACATTCAGATCTCAGTTCAAGGAAGCCTTTCCTGACCCTCAAGCACAGGTCAGATCCACCACTGAACTCATGATCAGTGCCCTCATCTTTTTCCTCATGCTTATCACTGGTTTGTATATTTGTGTACTTCTGTGATTAATGTCTTAATCTCCACTATTATTTCAGTTCCAGTGGAGCAGTGACCACATTCGATTTTTTCATCACTAGGTCCTCTGCACTCAGGGGGGTTCTGCTCATAAAATGAACAATGAATGAATGAATGAAAATGAAGAGTATATTACGTCTTCTCTGTTTCTTTACATTTCTGGGCCTTTTCCTCCTAAGAGCCAAAATGATACTCTTGCTATTTACCTAACACAGATCTTAGGGATTGTCTTGATATTACTTCAAGCGGTAGATATTGGCATTATTTGTCAACATAAAGTGTTTGATATATGTTAGGCTTCCAAAAACAAACAAACAAACAAACAAACAAACAAACAAACAAAAATACACTTTGGTAAGCAAAGAAATGTCTAAATATCTGGCTAGCAAAGCAAATGTGGGCAGAAGTAAAATGTAAACATCTCACCTCACTGAGGGGAGTGGTGTAAAAACCAGAAATGGCCCCTTTGCTTCTTATCTTGCAAGCACTCTTCAAATACCATGCTTATCCCAGACACTACATGGCTAGGAGACACAGGCAAAATAAACACAATCCCTGCCTTCAAGGAGCTTCTTGCCTCACATAGCTCTGGAGACCTCTTCTAAAACTGGTTGTCTTGTAATCAAAAATTTCCAACATGAAGCACTTTCTCTGTTTCTATATTCTAACATAAGTGTATTCAGTTTTATAAATAGATTGATAACCTTATTTCCATGATGCGAAGAGTTTTTAAAATATCTATATCTGTGTATCTATATATATCTACAATGATATCTATAATATCATTAATTATCTGCTGGATAGATTGAATTATATATCTATTTATCTATCTCTCCATCTCTCCATCCCTTCATCCATCCATTCATCCATCCATCCATCCATCCATCCATCCATCCATCCACATTTCATAGCAACTTTCAAGCAAAATTTTATCGTCACTTTCTTTCATTCTCTTTAGCTGACCTGAAGAAGCTTCACAAAGGATGTTAGCATGCAACTGTAGGAGAGAACGGTTCCCTCTCAACTATGCTCTCCACTTACAATTATGAGAAACATACAGCACAGATCAGAACACCTTAGCTGAAGACCCCCATGCCCAAGTTGCTACATAGCCTTCAGAAAACTCAAGATACCCTGAAATTACCAGAAAGGAGATTGGCAGGTTCAGATGAGAAACAAATAGCGATAGGAGTCAAAGCCCCGAACCAGGCATGAACTTGTTCAAGGATCTGAAAGCCCAAGAATGAAAAATTCTACCTCAAAATGCTTCTTCAGCTGTAAAATGGGATGATAATTTGTGTCTTCTTCAAGGTTTTTGTTAATATTTTAAAAATGCTTTAATCTGATATTAAAAAGCTGTTACGGAAGAAAAAAAATGTGTGATGTGTGCGTGTGGGGGTGGGGGTGGGGGCATATGTAGGTATGTGTTGGTTATTCTCAACAAACATCCAGTCACAGTTTTTTCCGAAAAATAAAAATTCAAAGGGAATCTATTTTCAAAGCTTATTTTAAAAGTGAGAAAAAGTTTGCATGATTGTGTTTTTTATATAACATTCCTTGAGCTATTTATCAAGGCGCAGAATTGAAGAAACATGATAACAGCTGGTACTGGCTAGGAATTACTGTACTTAATTAAAAATTAGATGTAGATACTGGCAGCTTTGGTTTCACAAGATACCTGTCCTACCCACTGAGGGGAATTTAAATTCCACTTAGTACAATCAGTACATCAATACATAGAAGTGTGTTGTAAACAGATACTCTGCAGGGGGATAGAAGACCAACCAGAGCTGACTAGGAAAACAGATGCAGAACTGTAATTATTTTTATTTAGATTATTTAAGTTGTGTTGGTTTTGACTGTCAAAAATACGTGCTCAGTTTCATATTCAGAGAATTCAGAAAAGTAAAGGAAATATATAAGATCGACTCCTGGAGCTAAAACAGTGTTACAAAACATTGTTAAAATGATAATTGTATTCCCTTCCAATTTTATGTGTGCGTGTGTACATTTAAGTTCTTCTTGTAAAATTGTGGTTATATCATATACTCAGTTTGTGGTAAGGGTTAAATTTAGAATTGGGTTGGTGGATAGTTTCAAGGTCAAGGTCCTTGCTATAAAAAGTGTATCTTATTGTTGTAAGTATTTTTATGAAGCATGTTTTTAATAGCTGTATAATATCTAATTACATAGTTGTTATGTTTTAAACCATTCCCCTACAGTAGGTACTTAGACGGTTTTTATTTGTTTGTTTGTTTCTTATGCATTGCTAGGTGTCTCTAATTATTAAGACAAATCTCTGAAAGTAAACTTTTGGGGTCACAATGTTTAAATACCAAGAAGGCTTTTTTACATATATTACAGAATTATTTAAAGAATATAAAAAATATGAGAAATATATAAGGTGTTTAAAGGCACATGGGTGGCTCAATTAAACGTCTAACTCTTGATTTTGGTTCAGGTCATGATCGCACAGTTTGTGGGTTTGAGCCCTGCATCAGGCTCTGTGCTGACATCATGGAGCCTGCTTGGGATTCTCTGCCTCCTTCTCTCTATCTATTTCTCTTAAAAATAAATAAATAGACATTAAAAAATAGATAGATATATATATCAAAGAATCCATTTCTTCACACACTTAATATAATTAAATATTAAAAATTAAAAAATTAAAAATATAAAAAATTAAAAAAATTATGTCCCTGCCAAATGCATGAAAAAACCTAAAATTTTGTTATTATAATGTGTATTTTTAGTACATAATAAGGTTGCACAGTTTTGTACATATGCCTTATTTCTGAGAATTTTTTTCATATACGATTGCTTATTTTTTAATAGAGATGTTACTGTTTTTCTTATTGATCTATAAACACACTAGATGTCAAATATATAAGTATTATTTTTTTAAGTATTTCCCCTAACTTTAATCTCTATTTTAGTTTTGTTCAGAGTGCCTTTGACATTCATTCATGAGATAATTACTGAAAGCATGCTGTGGGCTGCATACAATTCTGAGCCCTGTGATATGGAAATGAACAAAACTGTAAAAAATCTGGCCCTTTGAAAATAGTTAAAGATACTATCTTTCATGAAGTTTGTGTTCTAATTGAGGGAGGACAACAACAAATAAATAGATATTAATTGATATTATGTTAGAAGGTGGTAATACCATGGGTCAAAGTGATACAGAGGACATAAAAGATGTTAGTGTTACACTTTTCAGTAGGCTTGAGGAGAGAGGATGCTTGAGCAAAAACCTGAGGGAGATGTGGGTCTAGTCAGGCAGTAGAAATAGGAAATGCAAAGTTGAGGTAAGAGATGTCAGTCATGTTGAAAGAACAGTAAAGAAAATACTAGCATGAGCTGGAATTGATCGAGTTTGGGATGCTGTAGTTTGGATCTTGTAGTTTGGGATGCTGGGTTATAGGAACCTCAATCATGAAAAGCCTAAGGCACCATTGTTAGACCTTGGCATTCACTTTGAATGGGAAATGGATTATTGGAGAATTTTACATATGTAAGTGCATTTGACTTATGGGCTTATTCTGGGTGTCATATTGGGAATAAGTGGAATCAGGTATCCTGGTTAGGAGGATACTGCAATAATAGAACATGAGATCAAACATGGTGTTAATAAAGCATGGTCAGTCTCTAGATATACGTTGAGGAAGGCTTGACAGGATTTACTCAAGGCAAGTTTCTGAAAAGTGCAAGTGAGTCAATGGTGACTCTGATTTTTGGCCTGAGCATCAAGGAGGATGGAATGTTCATGAAGATGATCTGTAGTCAATTGGAAATGCATGAGTAATGCATGAGGCCATCAGATAAGATGAGATCACTAATGGAATGATTATAGACTTTAAAGAGACGAGAAACAAAGTCTGAGTTCTGGAGAATACCAACCAGCAGAAGAGTCAGAGTGGCCATTTGAGAGGAGGAAAGCTAGAAGATTCCTCAAATATAAAGAAAGAGTTCAAGGAAAAGAGAATAATCAAACAATCAAATCATCAAAGAGAGAATAATCAAACAATCAAACAATCAAACAAATAAATGAAATAATCAAATGCTGGTGATAGATTAAGATGGAGACTGAGATTCAGACATGCCATGCATAGAACAACATGGAAGTTGTCAATCACCTTGACGGGAAGAGTTTGGATGACACCCTCTTCAAATGGGTTTGAGAGAAAAATAGGAAGAAAGGAGTTGGAGACAACAAGACAACACTTGGGTTGAGCTTAGCTGCAAAGGGGAACAGTGGTAGCTAGAGGGGAAGCTGAATGACAGAGGTATTTACTTTGGGTAGAGTAACATGGCTTGTTTGTATGTTGATGAGAAAGATCTAGAGAGATGGAAGATACTCAAAATAGAGAAAATTTAATGCAGCAACGTACTGGGTCTGAAGGAGACCCTAGGATCTACTAAACAAATGGAGGGTTTGACTTTACATACAAATATGGATGGTGTATCCATAGTGATTGACTTCTGTTTTCTTAGCAAAAAAGAAGGCAAGTTCATCAGCTGAGAATGACACATGCTTTGTTTTTTATCAGGACAAATCTGTTGAGTTTTTTTTGTTTTGTTTTGTTTTGTTTTTTGGTGATTTCTCCCACTGCTTTTCAGTTTAAGGGTCCCCTCCCATATTGAGGTTAGTTTAAAAATATCCATATTTTCTTCAAGGTGTTTTGTTTTGTTTTGTTTTGTTTTGTTTTGTTGGGAGGGTGGAGGGGCAGAGGGAGAGGGAAGGTGAGAATCTTAAGCAGGCTCCATGCTCAGCATGGAGGCTGACATGGGTCTCGGTCTCATGACCCTGAGATCATGACCTGCCTGAGCCCAAATCAAGAGTTGAATGCTTAACCGACTGAGCCACACAGGCTCCCCTCTTCAACATTTTTAATGTATAACTTTGTGCTTTGATTATTTTTTTTTTAATTTTTAGGGGGAAAAATCATCAAAGAAACAAGTTTATCAAAGTAAGACATCAAACCCAGAACCCATAAATTGATACTGAATAAATTATACTACTTAAATATTTATGAATGGCAAAAATTTACTATAAACTAGGTTAAGAAACCAACCTAAAACTAATACTGGGTCAGCTGGGCTGCTCTTG
Organism: Felis catus; assembly: GCF_018350175.1. NCBI lineage: Eukaryota > Metazoa > Chordata > Mammalia > Carnivora > Felidae > Felis > Felis catus. The sequence continues at coordinate 50,091,465 of NC_058379.1, forward strand.
TGACTGATAAATGTGACCATGCCAATTTTAATCCTAGGCCTCAAGAGTTCTCGAGTGCTTCCCTTTTGTCTCCTGGAACTTGGCAGCTACCACGTGAACAACTGTAGGTTAGCCTCCTGGAGGATGAGAGACCACTTGGAGGAGAGCTCAGTGGCTCTAACTGGGGGTCAAGACAAATGAGAGAGCCCACCCTCCTACAGCCTGCAGCCATGAGAGTGGACACATCACAGACCAGAAAAACCACCCACTTGAGCCCAGTCTAAGTCATTAACTTGCACTCGTGAGCCAAATAAGTGGTTATTGCTGTTTTAAGCCGCTGAAGTTTGGTGGGCTTGCTATGCAAACATAGCTAACTCATTCACGTGTGAGTATTTCTAAGTGTTGTGAGAAGACAGAACGGGCTTGCATAGCTTCCTCTCCAGGCCCAGGAAGAGTTAATTCTGTAATAGTAAGAGCAATCAGTCAATTTAAACTGATGTTAATTTTAAGGGCAAATGTGAGCCTACCACACCCTTCCTCGAGCTGTCCTCTTCTAAGCATTAGTCCTACTGTATGTTCACAAAAAGAGAAATAATGGAGGTAAAATCATTTTCAGAAAGGGTGCGTGCTACATTCTGCTGTAGCTTCACAATGTACATTAGCATGCACAGCCTCTAAACAGTTGTCAGTTCATGGCCTAAAACCTCATAAATGCTCAACAAATGCTGATCATCATCACCATCACCATCATTATCATCTTTATTATTTGCTCGCTTCAAATTACATTTGTCAGTTCAGACCCTTGAAACTTTATAGTTAATTGATCCACCCATCTGGTTCATCCAGCCAGTTTACTTTTAATGTTAGTATAGATTTAAAAATAATGTTAAAATAATTTTCTAAAGTTCTAAAACTTTTCATTTTGGCAAGTTTGAATGTTAAAATAAGATATGGACCTTTATTGGTAGGGTGTGAGTTAGTTAGACAAATTCTCAAAAGTGAGTTCTGAGTAAGAAGATGCAATTTCTATTAATAATCCGTGGAACTAGAGTTTTGTAAAACACTTTGGGATTCACTACTCTGAGGTGATGATGGCTAAATGGAAAATGTCACAGGTGAAATACTCTCTGCTCTTTTAAAGACTGCACAAGTAAAAGGCAGATAAAAGTTAATTATCTTACTTCCCACCAAAGAAATAAAGAGCCATGAAACAAAGTTTTCAAGTAACTCTGGAAAGTCCCCTTGAAAATCCAGCTGTGATGAATGCTAGTGGCCATGCATTATAATAATGGATCCTCACAGGGAAAAGAAAGGGAGAGTACGTTCTCAGAGTTCAATTTAATCTATAAAAGCAATGACCTTTCTTGAAACAAATGATAACACAAACAACTCTCATCTCATGTCCTCTCATTAAGCATTTCTTGTTTGTTAAATTCTTCCATTTTGGCGTTTGATTCTCATTGAGTGTTTAGTGTCTTATGTTTTTTCTGCCTTTTTTTTTTTTCTTGGTAATCAGTTATTACGAACCCATTAATTTTTATCTTATAGCCATTTTCTTATTTGACCTAAGCACCAAAACACTGGGTAGTCCTTACTGGTCAACAGACACACACACAAAAAAATGGCCTAGATTTTATTGTTTTCATGTTTCCACTGCCTACGTTGCAAGAGCTCAGAATGCAGCCAATTTAACATATCTGGGTAATAACAATTTAACCTATTTAGATATGATCTCCAATCGATACAAGTCATAGGGATTGCGGAACAAATTTATTCCCCATGTTAACTTAAACCCTTATTCTAGCAAATAGCCTTTTTATCGACTTCGATATTAGTTTGCTGGGGCTGCCATAACAAAGTACCACAGCCTGGGTATGCAATAGAAATTGATGCAGCGGAATTTATCTTCTCCCAGTTCTGGAGGCTGGAAGTCTGGGTTCAAGCTGTCAGCAAGGTTAGTTCCTCTGAGGCCTTGCTCCTTGGCTTGTAGATGATCATCTTTGCCCTGTGTCTTCACATGGTCTTCGCTCCACACTCGTCTGTGTCTAATTTTCCTCTTCGTATAAGGACACTGGTCGTATGGGCTTGGGGCCTAATTTAAGCACCTCTTTAAAGACTCTGTCTCCAAATACAACCATATTCTGAGGTACTGGGGGCTAGGACTTACATATATGGACTTTGAAGCGACACAACTCAACACCTAACAGCTTCCTTCTTAGTCCTCCTCTTTAGCCATATGATGTAAATAAACACTCTGTTCTCTGCCATTTAAACAGGGATAATAAACCATTTGTAACAAGGCTGGGAGTGCAATAAAGACTCAGTAAGTATTAGCCGATACTATCATAAACCATCTATTATTATACTCTGGTTCTGTGAAATGAAGAGTCTAACACATTATCAAGGGTAGAGAATAAACTGGAGAAAATGAGGCAAACACAAAACTAGGCTGCCGCCCAGCAGTGAACAGAACAAGTTCTAGAGTCAGATTAAAATACAGCCCTGCCACTTATAAGCCACACAACTTTATTACTGTTTAACATTTTACATTGCTTATAATATAAATCCATATTTCTCATAAGGTTGTTGAAAAGATTAAATGACATAATGTGAACATAGCATGATGGAGGTGCCTGGCTCACTGCGGTGCTGGGCAACCAGTAGCTGTGGTCATTATTAACCACCTCCAGGGTAATGCAGAGTTCATTGTATCCACTTACCTGTCACTTGCTTTGCATTTAGCCCAAAGATGTGATTATGAATATTTATTAAACCAAACACTATATTGTATCCTTTTCACTTAGGAAAAGGAAAAAGAACTCTTTAAATGTACTGTTAGGTTTCATTAAGGCTCAGTCTTTAGCTCTGTAGGCTATTTCTTGGGTTATGCACACAATTTCTAAAAGTCCAGCAAGGAACCTCAAAAAAAAAAAAAACCCAAACAAACAAAAAACAAAAACGCTCAGTTGATCCAAGGGCACCAGCTGGCTGAGTCAGAGGAGTGTGTGATTCTTCATCTTGGGATCATGAGGTCTAGCCCCACGTTGGGCGTAGAGATGACGTAAATAAATAAATAATACTTTTTAAAAATCGGTTGATCCAAGATTCACTCACAAAATAATAGATTGGTCCCTAAACAAGTTTCCCAAATAATTCCATATAATAGATAGCAGGAAAGCTTTATGAACTAACCAAATTATTTTGGATTTGAAATGTTATAGCTATTGAGAAAAATATATGTATTAATAATTTTGTTTTTAAGTGAGTTTGATAATACCCATGATCAAAGCAAATCATAGGGATAATTTTTTCACATATGATACGTTTTAATTTATAATGAAATTGTCTCTACAAAATATATTATAATCCCTTTATTTCATTTTATAATATAAAGGGACAAAAGGAAAAAATACTTCTGAGATATAAGGCTCAGAAAGAGCTATAAAGAAAGAAAGCTACATCTAAGGTTAACTATCAAAATACAGAGAATTACACCTAAGGACACATTTTGGATGTTTCATTTGCCTCTAGATTTCTAAACACAATAATGCTGCTTGTTTTTACCTAACTTTCGTTGAATTGAAATGATATTTATGATAAAGTAAAACACATTGTAGAGGCAATACAATGGTTCTCAGACATGTGAAATCATTCCTTTTCCTTGTGCTTAGATGCTTCTAATGAGCTTCAATCTGCAATTTACCCATCTTTTTAATAGTAGAGACTTTGGGGAAATGAAGAAGAATTGTGTATCTACTGGAAAAAAAACTGGGCAGGAGGTATTGAATAGTCATGTTTTATTTATTTGGTTATATACACAATGCCTTATACCCTAAATTCTCTGGACAAATGAGAGGACTTGGAATGGCTACCCACCAAATTTTCTATGAACTTCTCAACTATGCTTGGCATTACACAGAGGTTGGTCACAAAAGTATATCTATTGCTCTACATCTTTAACATTCTCTAAACACAGTAAGGAATATGCCGTGGAAGGGATGGTTCCAAAGTAATACGTTAAATTTATATCTCCATCAGAATATTTGTTGTTTTCGATATCAAAAATATCGTTCTTTGTTAGGAAAAAAAGATTCAGTGAATCTTTTCTAAAGATAAAGAAAAGTATTAATAATCCCTTAAATGAAGACTCTCTGTAATCATACCTACTTAAATGAGCCTTCCTGAATACAGCAATGTCAGCATGTTATCTTGTAAAGAAAGATAAAATTAGGCATCCTACTTCCTGAATTATTTATAATGTTGAATTTATCCAACGTTTACTTTTGATTTAAGGGTCATAATCAGAAATGCATTTGCTAATTCACAAGAACAAAAATGGAAGAATTAGCCAACACTCTTCAATACCTGTATCCAGTCATCACTCTACTCTAAGGGCCTATTTCAAATCAAGTATGCTTTTCAAAAAAACTTTGGGAAATGAAAAAAGTACCTTTGAGTGTTTAATGCAGAGTGGTAAAGAAGAAATGGTGCTTTGAGGACACCAAAGAATGGAACAAAATCCTTTCAAGGGCAAACGGTCACATTTTAGCAATATACCTGCCACTCCAGAGGTCATCAGAAAAGGTAATCAGAATTTTATACTGGATTTCAATTTATAAACTTAAAATGAATATTAGAGTGTTTCTCAAGGTGGCCAAATTTTCATTTCTGGCACTGAATTGATTTAATGAAAGGAATAAAAGAATAAGATGGCCATGTTAAAGAAGAAAGTGGGTCAGCTGTGTGGATCAGTCAGTCAAATGTCTGACTTCAGCTCAGGTCATGTTCTTAAGGCTTGTGAGTTCAAGCCCCATGAAGGGCTCTGTGCTGACAGCTTAGAGCCTGGAGAATGCTTTGGATTCTGTATCTCCTTCCCTCTCTGCCTTTCCCCGTTCACACTCTGTCTCTCAAAAATAAATAAACGTTGAAAAAAATTTTTAAAGAAGAAGAAGAAAAAGAAAAGACACGTCTAACACATCAACAAATCAGCAATGAAACTTCCTTTTGAAAATATAGTTTTCCATAAAATCTTAACAGTAGTGTGACTTTAACCTCTCTATTCCTGCAATTGTATATGCAAAATGGTTCTGTTTAAATGAGTAATATCTGACTAATTTAAACCAAAAAAAAAGGGGGGGGGGATTAATTGGAACCTATAAGGGCTCAATGAATCAAAAGAAGAGGAAACAGGCCTCAGGGAAGCTGGGTGCTGGGGTAGCTTTGAAGATCTCAACAGTAAGAGCCACAGAGCACGCTGCAGACTCCCAGGTTGAGGATATTAGTGCCCTTGTCTCTTTGTGCCCTTGTGGGTCCCTCTTCAATATTCATATTATTGGGAGAGAATCCATCAGCTCTCACTTGGGGCATGGGCATATATGCCGGTGGTAAGCTTGAGGGGTAAAGTTGGAACAGGAATAGGGGAAAAGAGGGGAAAATGATAGTCATGTGGGATACCAGTGTGGCAGACCCCCAGATCACGTGGAAGGAGGCAGGGTGGTTTTTTGAATGAAACAGGGAAGGAGATGCTGGATGGACCCTGCTCCCCCTCAAAAAGTGAAAAAAGTAAGTAAACCATCTGCATAGGGACAAGAATATAGTACTTAACAAACATTAATTCTAATGCGGTATGGTGATATATTCTGGATCATGAGTAGGCATAGAATAAAGCAAAATAAACTCAAGAACAGATTTAATCTAGAACGTGTGTCTTTTTTTATGCTCCCCAAAACACTCCTTTCAACATTTCCACCTTAATTATTTTTCAGTTTCTCCATGACTCTTGAAAAAAAAAAAAAAATCTTTTTTTTTTTTTTTTTTTTTTTCCTACTTGAACCGGAAATGAGTGGCAAGGACTTCTTTCCCAGCCGGGTCAAAGTTAGGTAGAAATGCACTCGATGTCGTGTTCCTCTTCAGTGCACAGGCTGCTCAAGGTTTTCTGGTACTGCTCCATTTTCAGAGGTACCTCTTTACTAATTTCCCCTTGCGGAGAGCAGCTTCCTGCTTTCATCATGCAGCCCCAATTAAAACCCCTCTTGGGTGCCTCCTCTGGACTACTTACATTGAACGGAAGTAAGAATCTTAAGGAAAAGGAAGGAAACTCTGACCTTAGAATTCCAACAGTCTCTTGAATGGGTGGGGTTTGACAGGAGAAGGCTCTAGCTGACGCTCCATTAAGTTGTCCCCTTTGGGCTACTGGGGACTTCCTAGGGGAACAGCACACTGACACAGAGAAAAGCCTGTGCTCAGACAAGCCATTCTTCTTGCCTATACGATCTGTAGGAGATAAAGATCTTCCCAAGTAATTGTTGTGAACTGTTCATCTACCAGCCCCTCCATTCCTCGTGTTTAGAGTCCAGTCACTGTATGGAAGCAGTCATGCACGTTCAGTCTGAATTCTGCTACCAGGCTACTCTGAGCCATGTCTGCCCTCTGTGTTTGTTCCCTTATATTTTATTGTTGTTTGCCTCTTTTGTCCCTCCTTCCTTCCCTTCCATACTCCTTTCCTCCTTTGCTTCCACCCTCTATTCCTTCCTTCCTTCCTTCCTTCCTTCCTTCCTTCCTTCTGAGCACAGAAAAATGCTATACAAAATCTAAATTTAATAAGGATGTAGTGGAGTGCATTATAAAACCATTTAAGAAGGTAAGATTTATAGTTTCTTTACATGAGTCAGTCAGTAACTAGCTGTGGAATGAGAACAAATCTTTTAACCTTTCCAAGCTTCCATTTTCTCCCCTCTAAATAGAAAGGATTGTTTAAAACAACAATCCACGAGTGTCTCTCACTCCCAACCCTCAAGCAGTTCTGTGCCAAGCTGTGCCTCAGAATGTCCTGCATGGCATTGGTGGCTGGCTGGTCTTTTAAACTTATGCAAGTCCTCTATTACCCTGCAAGATCCTATAAGGTCCTCTCCATGCTCTCTTCCGAAGAATCTTTTCTTTCTTCTTCTTTTTTTTAATGTTTTATTTATTTTTGAGAGAGCACAAGCAGAGAAGGGCAGAGAGAGAGAGAGAGGGAGGGAGGGACAGAGGATCTGAAGTGGGGTCTGCACTGACAGTAGCAAGCCCCATGTGAAGCTTGAACTCACAAACCACGAGATCATGACCTGAGCCAAAGTCAGATGCTCAACTGACTGAGCCACTCAGGAGCTCCACGAAGAATCTTTTCACTCATCACCACTGTCCATGTTACTGATGGAGTGAAGAAAGAAGTCGCTTTCTTTGCGGTCACTGGGGCAAAGTCAAGGCTGGGAACCACTGATCTGGACCAGTTCAAAAGTCCCTTCCAGTGCTGACATTAATTCTAAGTAGGTTCAAGTTGGCCACATTCTTTCATCACTCAGCATGAATCAAGGACTCCTCTCACTCCGAAAGGAGAATATATGCCAAGGACATATGATTAAGCTACTTTCCTAAGGGGTGTAGCTTTTAGAGGGGAAATGAATAGTTCAGGTCTGGGACGACCCCTTTAAAAATTGCTTTCTTCACATAGCTGCTCTTATTCCTTTTCTTCTCTCCTATGTAGCCAGTATAGTAGGTGCCCTTTGTGTTGGAAAGTGGAGTAAAACCAGGGAAGGGTTCAGAAAAATGAAGGCAGGGCTAGGTTTCTCATGTCTGCTTTTAATGAAGTGGAACTTTGTACTGCACCCACGGGGAAATGTAGCCCAGCAGAGGAAGGGCCCAGCCAGAGATTCAGAGATGAAACTCAGGAAGTATAAAGGTGAGGTCTGGTATGCATTTTCTTCATGTATCCTCTGGAAATCTAAGGAGCACACCAATAGTTAAACTTGTGCGAGGACTGAGCATCCCAAATAACCTAGGTAACACAACTTAAAAATGCAATACTATTAGCTGGCCCAGAATTTTTTTTAAGTTTATTTATTTATTTTGAGAGAGACAGAGAGAGTGTGAACAGTGGAGGGGCAGGGAGAGAGAGAGGGAGAGAGAGAGAGAGACAGAGAGAGAGAGACAGAGAGAGAGAGAGAGAGAGAATCCCGTGCTAACAGTGCACAGCCTGACATGGGGCTCGATCTCATGGACCTTATGAGCATAACCTGAGCCGAAATCAAGTGTTGGTCGCTTAACTGATTTAACCGCTTAACCACCCAGGCATCCTAATTTTTAACCACTAGAATCATGACTAGTTAAAAGTAAGAGTATTTAAATCATGAGAAAGGGAACTGCATCATTTGTATCCCCTGAAATATTCAGGTATTACAATTCCTTATAAAAAAGCTTACAGTGGATAAAAGAATTTAGGGTGTTTTTCCCCATGGATGATATATAAACATGCCACCAATCTTACAGAAAAATGGGACTATTTAGGGGCGCCTGGGTGGCTCAGTCATATGAGCATCTGACTCTTGATTTCAGCTGGGGTCATGATCCTGGGGTCATGGGATGGCCCCAGGGGCAGGCTCCACAGTGAGCGTCTGAACTGAGCAGGAAGCCTGCTTGGGATTCTCTCTCTCTCCCTTTGCCCCTTTCCTGCTCTCTCTCTCTAAAAATAAAAAAAGGGGGGGGGGCTATTTAATAATGGCAAACTATTTGTTGTTTATTACTTATTCTAATTTTTATTCACTGATAGTTCTAGAATTATAGAAGCAATTATGCTTGCAGTCGAGGTTATATTTTCAGCAAATATCTGTCTACAGAAAAAAAGCACATTTGATTTCAACAAATACCAGCTTTTTTTGAAAACTACTGTTTAGGAAGTAGTTGGTATAGTTGGTCTGTGTTAAATATTTTTTTTCTCCAAAATAATTTTGTGCTGATGATCAATTAAGTTCAAACAATATTTACATTATACCCACTATGGATGAGGTATGGTGATCAAGATCTAGTGATTACCTTGAGGGAATTTAGAATATGTATGGCAAGAGGAGGGGAGTTAAAACATAAAACATGTAACATACATCTTATGATAGGAGGATGGATAAGTATTTTGGACTCACTCTGATGCTGGAAATGGCCTATCTTAAGCGTAAAATGTTGTATTTCCATGTTGAAGTTCAAGTCATTTGCATGGCAGAAAAGGCTGTCTTTCATCTGGCTCATACATACATTTCCAATCACTTCCTCTTGTTTTAATGTACAACCCAGGAATAATTAATAATAATTTCCAAAGATGGGCCATGTTCTCTCGTGCCTCCATTCCTGTCTGTTTGTTTGTTTGTTTCTCTATTTCCTGGTTAGGCTCTGAGAGCTTTGCAGGGAGGCTTTATATGTAGGCTCTCACAGTCCTAGAACCTGGCACAGAGCTTGGCATCTGTAAAGATGTATGAAATTAAGTTGAGTGAATGATTTATTCTCCATGAGACCTTGCAAGCAGAAATTCTTGCTTCTCTTTAGTGTTCTCGCGATATTTTGTTCTTTCTACCATTTTATTCTTTCTTCTCTGTGTCACATGACTGTGGAGGCTGAGGTCAGTGCCCTTTCTCTCTTGTTTCCTTTCACCCTCTCCCTGCACAGTGCTTACCACATGCTGGCGTCAATTGCATTAATTAAGTTAATTATAATAGACTAGGGGCTGATCAAACATCTCAGCCAATAATATTAATGGCTGGCATTTTAATTATTTTTCCTGATCGTCATTTTTCAGTACTCCCAAGACTTCAGACACTCTATTTGATGCCATGAAATGGAAAGTCTCATATTCAGGATTGTTAAGGTTTACTCGAATGAGAAAAACAGCAAAAGTCAAAATAGTCAATGATTTTAATATCAAACAATAAAGATATACCATGAGTGCTTATAACCATGAGTGCTTACAAAAAAAAAATCACTCCTTAATCAAGTGGTTTTCTCAGAAATGCATTCATCGGGATTATACTTTCTAGAGCTTTCTTGTTGCTACAAAGACGAGTGCAGGCCTCAATGGTAGCATAAATAGCATCCCCGGATGCCTCACTGCAGTGCAGCAGGCCTGATGTCCTATGAGGCCCCTCCTTCCCTCCTGTTACAGGCAGCTCACCTAGAAGCCAGGTTCTACGGAAGTTCATTACCCAGCCCTAAAGCAGGCTGGCAATGCTGCCCTTGTCCGTTAAGCTAAACTGTAGCAAACTGTTAAACTGTAAAGTGAGTTAGAGTTTCTTCAGTAATTTCACAGAGATAAACACTCCCCAACTGACAGGATTCCAGATGCTCTCACCTCATGAGGGTGTGAGTTATACCGGAAATAAATGTACGGCTTCTACTAGAAATAAACAAATGCATGTTGTACTAGATATAAGCATATTTAATTTTCAGGAGCTCCATAAATTGAAGTTAGAAGCCCAAATATTCAAACATGCAACGCTCAAGTATAATCTAATCTAATCTAATCTAACCTATGGGGTAGGTGACTGGAGAACCAGAGCCTTCCCTGGTATTGAAGAGAGGAAAGGGTAAGACAAACGTGGGCAGGTAGGGGCGTGGAGTGGAGAGACTGTGACTGGGGGGCAGGGGAACAATAAGTCAAATTGGGAGATAGGAAAGCAAAGAAATTCTTTATGTTTATTTGTTACAGAAAATAGCTTTTGCTTTGAAGAAGTTGTTGGTATTTTCTTCTCCTGGCCGCCCCCATTTTCCGCCACCCAAATCACCACAAAATGTATAAACGCCTAAAAATGAACATTGAACAGAAGCATTAGAATGTTACCTCCTACTTTCTGTATATTTTTAATGTTTATTTTTGAGAGACAGAGAGACAGAGTGTGAGCGGGGGAGGGGCAGAGAGAGAGGGAAACAGAATCCAAAGCAGGCTCCAGGCTCCTAGCTGTCAGCACAGAGCCCGATGCAGGGCTCGAACTCATAAACCATGAACGAGACCATGACCTGAACTGAAGTCCCATGCTTAACCGACTGAGCCACTCAGGCGCCCCTCTATACTTTTTTGTTTTTTTGTTTTTCAAATCGAACAAACGTAAAAATTATGATTCGCTAGTTTTTGGTGAGAGGCTTTTTGAAAGGTGGTTTTATCCACCACTTAATTGACCATAAAATGTTCAAAACTGCTAATTGGTAAGCACTCCAGAATATTTCCCTCCAAATTCTAGCCTTCGCACTCTACTCAGGTGATTACCAAACCTAGGAATGCCAAAGAATACCTAGGCCTTCCTTTTTGAAAACTTGATAATAGCAAGCCGAAGGTCTGCTCATTTTTTTGTATTTTGCTTGTTTGATTGATTTTTATTTGTGGATGCGGTTTTATCTAGTATCTGACAGTATAACAGGTACTTGGGCACAAAATCGTATGTTTTTCCTCTGAGTAGCTCACAAACTATCCAACACTAAAACCCAAGTTGTGATTCAGTGACAAAAACATATTTTAAAAGTCTGTCTTCTTCCTTTTTGGAAAAATTTCAGGCTGAACTACTGGGCTTTACGATGATTATGTGATGCTCTTCAATAAATTGCTTGTGGCCTCTGCTCTGAAGACATCATGATTAAATTAAGGAGGAAATATTTACTATTCATCTATTTTTCAGTGTGGAGGAAAGATTCATTAGGTCATCTCTATATTATGCTTTGAGCAATCTAGTAGGCAAGAAATATTTTGTTACAATTTTATTAATCATTTATCATTGCCCACATTAGAATGCCCACATAAGTTTGACATTCAAAATAAACCATTCTGGGTCAAAGTCAAGTCGTATACATCTGGTGGTATACTCTGAAGCAAATTCTGCTGGTTTATTCTTGAAGCAAAGACAATTTAGCTGATCAAAGCAGCATAACTTTAAAACATACTGAATTTCACTGAAGACTTTCTCTCTCAAATTCACTTTTGAGCCCAGACTAGGCAAGATAAATTATACACCCAAAGGTATTATTCTGAGAAAATTATTAGGGAATAAAAAATAGAGGTTAGCTAGCCATGGCCTCAACAACCTGAACTGGAGCATCATGGCTCTTGCCCCTTAAATTAGATTTTCCGTGAGATCTGTGACTGCTACTCAGGGCTTGGCCTGGGTTCATCATGTGCCATGAAATTGTGGACAGCAGAACAAGCAATTAGATCAGTTCAGGTGGATGTGTGATTCTGTTCTAAATTTGTTAAGGGTTTGGACTACAAATTGTATGAAATAGTAGACCATACGTTGATCCTAAGTTTGCTTTCTTTAAAGTACTCTATTTCATTTTGATTTAGAGGCAGCATTGCATCTACAGAGTGGTTCTTGGGGGATTAAGAGTTGTGTCAAATAAGAATCACCTGGGGAGTTTTTTAGAGCATGTAAATACTAATATTTCTGATTCAAACTTCCATTCCAATTCACTTTCTCCATTCTGGGTGTGTGTAAGTTGAAAAAAATCAATATTTTTGATACCCAGGACGTTCCAATATCACAAATTACAGGGATTGTTGGGCTGGGTTTTATGCTGCCAGACTTGGAGCTGAAATAACATGGAGTTTCTCACTCAACAAAAATAACAAGAAAGAGAGATCTTTTTACCCCCAGTGATAGAAGAGGATTTCAGAGGGATGTGGGACACAAAGAGGGGTGCTTGTGTCCCAAGATGGCTGGTGTCCATAGCAGAATCCACATCCCTAATGTTAGCCTAGAAGTACATAGCTCCTTCAAGGATGGAAAGTATCATTCACTTCCCATATATATCAATCATTACTGTTCTCTAAAACTCCATCCAAGAAAAACTAGCATAATAAATATTGTTATCCATAAACTGTTACTTCATGCTGTTGTATCATTGGATTCTTTCCTGCTAGAAAATGGGGGAAAAGGTGAGCAACTATGAAAATATTCTAGTGTCCTTGAGCGATCACTTACTGAAATAGAGAAGTATCTGGAGAATGAGTAGACCTGAAATGCCTATCTGAAACCCAGAGGCAATCACAGAGTCACCAGAATTTGGCATTTGATTTTATTTATTCAGCTTTATGAACTCATAATGATGACCTTTCACTGATACTTTTATACCACCTATATCTTTCAGACACAGTTCAGTGCTGAGAAATGGAAAAGACACAAGGAGAAAATAGAACCCTCAAGACAAAAAAAGGAGGGAGGGAGAAGTGATGATAGAAATGCCCTCCAATCAAAGACTACCAGAAATACACCTAACCCTAACCCTAACCCTAACTCTAACCCCTACAGTTGAACAGGCTGAATGGCTCCTCGCAATAAAGGAAAATGCACACCATGTGGGGAGGGGAGTGGCAAAGGACATCTCAGTAAGACAGTGCTAGAAAGGATTGGAGTTTGTGTTTTGTGTTTTGGAGATTTGGACTCAGGTGTTTGTTCTGAATTGGATAGTCTCAGAAAGTGGCACTAATGTCATGTTTGGACAACTTAATAGATCTTCTCTAGAAAGAGGGAAAACTAGACCAAGGTTAAAGTTGTAAATAAGGAACTTGTATTCTATTAGCCAGTCATTTATAGTAGCCAGGACGGGGCAGTGTTAGGTCATTTTTGATGTGTTTACACACACATTCATGTGTTTGTCTGCATTCACACAGCTTATGGACTGATTTTATTTTTGTCTTGATCCATCATGGTCAGAGTAGCTACATCTGGTCTTGGTGTTCTGTGAAATTGCTTATACTCAACGGGAAAAGGCCTAATAGCGAGTGTCAGGCTAGCACCAAGATGTCAGGGAAGCTCTTCTATCTTTTGATATTCTGCTTGTCCTCATTTGTCACATGAAGACACTCAGTCATGGAAAGCATGAGTCCTTGTCCGGTGTCATGGTGCTACTAGGTTACAGAACTGGCTAGTCTACCCTCAAGGCCTAGATTCTAAAGCACACTAACAGGCTTCCCAACAAGCAAGCGGGTAAACATTCCTGCTCCCATGATCAGCTTCAACATTTTGAATAAGTAATTTCTTTTGTGACTAATTATTATCCAAGGGCCCTGGTCTCCTCCCTGGTGCTCTTCCAAGCTCCTACTTTTCTCTATTGTTAAAACATTTTACAATTTGTACCATCTCCACAGTGCGTAAACAGGAGGAAAACCAATTTGGATGATTCTGCTATATAAAAGGTGGCCTGGAAAGTATGTATAGTTACTAGATTTAATGAGTGCACATGTACACACACACACACACACACACACAAATGTGCACACACACACATGCACACACACTCAGAATGTCTAGTTACATTTGAATTTTAGATAGTAAATACCACACTTTGGATAGGTATGCCCCAATTAATACAGGAAACATTCTTATCCTAAAAAATTATTTGTTGTTTGTCTGTCTGAAATTCAAATTTAACGAATGTCCCATGTTTTAACTGGCAATCGTACTCTAAAAGTTGAGTGAAAATTTAATATGTTCAACCATGAAATTAATTTCCTTTTGCCATTTTGCTGTCCATGAAAAAAAAGAAATCATTTACTTACTCTGTGGAGGCTGAACATTCTACCATACTTATTACTCTGTCTCACACAGCTAGCATACATAGTCTATAGATACTTTTGAACTAAAGAAACTGAAATCTACAGTCCTCATACATATATACAACAACACAACCATTGGACAGCTAAAGACAGGCACATGAGTATAACAAATTACAAAAAAAATGCCCAACATTATATTCTTTTAAGATTAAACATGTGCTGGTCTTCATTCACTCAATAGTCTTTGGTCAATGAGTCAATGGTGCCTCAACTATATGCCAGGCTCTATCAGGTACTGGCTATACAAAGAGAATACCACATTTTAATGAAAGCTAAAGTAAAAAGAGAAAATAATAGCTAGTTTAGTGGACATTTTCTGATTCTCTCGTCTTCATTTATCTTACACATTCTTTAATAGAACATTTATTCTTTGGTTTTATGAAACCAATATGCTTTAGCAGTTTGTTTGGGAGAACAAGTAATTAATTTCTCCTTGGTCTCTGCTAGACTTATGTGGATGTCTGCCCTATTGACTGCTGCCTGTTATAAGAGTTTGGTATGAATTTAGCGAGTAAGCTTTTTCTAATTATTACTGTGTCTCACACAGACCTGAGTCATGGACTGGCTATATAAGCATTTTGACTTCTATCCACTAGAGATCACTGACTATTCCAAAGGATACTTTAAGGTTTGGTAATCACAAGATAGACTGTTAACCTTAACAATGAGAAAGTATGTGATCTGGAATCATTTGTTGGAAAAAGAGAATAGCTGTGCTTTGTAATAGTCTCATTAGCAACCTTATGCCAAAACAAAAGCCAGAATCCACTGTTAAAGAGAAAAATAAGCTTAAATCTAACCCACTAATTATCTTCCCAGAAAGTACTAACTGAATGTAGTAAGGTGTAGAACTCAGATTTATTTTCCTAGAATACGGCACATATGTGCAACATCACTCTGTGAGCACTGAATAATATTTGACTGCCTGGAGCATCTTTGATTAATTAAAGAACAAAAACTTCCAACAATTGCTTTTCATGGAGTTCAAGGAGTACCTAAAAAATTCTTGGGAGCAGCAAAAGCACGAGGTAATGATCTGAAATGTGGTGGGGGAGATTACAGTGCACAGTGGGAAACTCAGTTGAAACTGCCCAGCACCATACACTGGATTTGGCATGTGGGAAAAGAACACTAAATACTGAATAAACAGTGTAATTGCAAAGAACAGTCTATGGATACACCTCGGTGTTGCATAAGCAGGGATGTAGCATGATAAAAAAAGTTGAGATAGATTTGCTCAAAGTATCTACAGGCTTGTTCTCAGATCTTCTATACTGTTCCAAGAGTAAGAGATCTACACTCATCATTGCTTCAAAAGGAAAGGAAAGATGACCCAAGGACATGGGACTATTCTGTGTTGCTGTCGTAAAACCACACAATCAGACCTCTGCCCTCATGTCCTATCATTTGCCTATCTTATTAGCCTGGAAATGTTGCATGGTCCCTCCCAGATATTTACAAACACAGTCACCCCTAGTTGGTACTGCTGTCTCTTTGGAAAGACTCACATACTCTTAGTTTAAGGGACTTAAAACTTTGACTTTGGATCATTTGATGAACAAACCACCAGGATTATTAATGTGATCAGTTTGAATAAGCCCAGCTTGTCAATAGGGTCTAGTCACCTAGAAATACAAACGTCACCATTTGTTGTGGCTATCAGACCAAGAGGCCAGTGAAATCACCTGGCCAAATGCTTCCTTGTCCAATCATGCATCTCTATGTGGCAGAATTCTTGAGCTGTCCCCAGGCCCAAACTTTACTAGAATTCAAAGTATGCGAGTGATCTATTAATACTCAATGTTTCCTGTCATCATTTTATCAATATTTTCCCATTATTTGTCAGGACTTCCTCTCACAATTTTAAAGCAGGTTGTGAAAGCAATTCCAGTTTTCAATACAATAAATTGAGGTACAGAAAATAGAAGTAAAGACTATAATTTATATGTTAGGCACTATGCTGGATGTGTAAATATATTCTATAATTTAATAGCCACACCAATCAAGAAAGTTAGGTATTATACCCACTTTCAAAGTGAAGAAACTCAGTCCCACAAAAGGCTATGTAATGCAATTGGAAATTACACTTTGAAATTATTAAAAACTGTAGCCCAAATAAAATTGCTCAATTCAATTCTAGTTGAGATTGCAACTTGGGCAGATACTGTTTTGTCTTGTTTTAGTTGGTGGTGTTCACTTTGTCATCTGATCTATGCTAAGGTGCTTACCTGCGTTACATATTTAAGCATGTTTCACCAAAATTGTCTGACGCCAAAACCCCATGAAAACAAATCTAATAAATACGTCATGAATCAATTTGCTTTACAAAAATGCAGTAGAAGTGTGCTTCCTGGAGAAAGTCCAAGAATTTGGCCTCACATTTATAGGTCTAGGGACATTTCTAGTATTTTTAATCTTAGATTTTAAGGTCTGCACTATTGGTAACAGATCCAAGAAAGAGTGGCTCTAAAAAGAGCATAAAACAATGACATCAAACTGCTTATCCTGGGGACACAGTTTACTTATTCACACAATAATGCTGTCGAATCCCTTGAGAAAGTTTACAATTCCTCCTTCTACCCTTGGGAGGAACTACTCTCTTGATCAGTGTGATTTCTTGATTGAAGCCAGTACTCTGTCCACCACCTTTCTTCTTCCTTCCCTGTTAAAACCAGGAATAAAGAAGTCTTTCATTCACACTCCTCTGTGATCCTGGCAGTGAAGATGGGCCTATTCCAAGCAGGCCCTTAGGAAGCAGGGCAAGTGGGCCCAGGGTTTAGCCATTTGAGTCATGGCTCACTGCCCCCTGAGGAGGAATTTACCAAACCAATCTCATAGGAATCATTTTGCCCTTTGCCCCTTTTGTCTGGATGGGGTATATCGATCTTAATGAAATGATTTCAGTTAATCTTTTATGTATAACTTGCTTTGTTCCATGGATGTGAATCTCACCGGATCACCCCCCAAATGCTTCAGAGGGTGCATACGCTATCAAGCTAAACTACCTGAAATAATTTGCCAAGCAAGGGTTACACAGAGTTGAAGACTAAGCTTAGAATGGATTTCCTCATTCCTAAACCAATATTCTAGCCTCTCTCACTGCCTTTTTTCTCCCCCTAATAAAATTGTTGCAGCTAATTACTGGATTAGGAAACAGAAGACCGTATGAAAACATCCCTAATGGCAACAAAGGTTAAAGGGGGAAGAAGCAGGATGCATTTGTGTACTGATTACCATTGAAGGACAAAAGTCTTTTTCAAAATCATGTTCTTCTCCAGCAATAAGCTCTTATAATAGATCTCCACCCGCAGAGATTAAAAGGCTTCAGGGCTGTACAAATAACAATAATCAGACCAGAAACTGTTAAAAGCATAAGACAGATAAACCCAATGAGAAGCCTTCAGAGGGAAGCAGATAAGCATCGCATCAGAGGGAAAATGTCAGTGAAGCTATTTTGCTCTAGAAGCTATGTTTTTTTTTCCTCTCTCTCTCTCTCTCTCTCTCTCTCTCTCTCTCTCTCTGTCTCGGAGAGAAGGCACTGATTAGAAACAGAAAATTTGTGTGCATTTTAAAAAGATAGAGGAGTGTTGGTGAAGACATATCTGCCTGGTAGGCTCTTGTTCCTTGGGGTTTGGGGGCTTACTTCGCATGTAGCCTCATGCCATGGTAGCCTGCTCCCTGGTCTTTTTCAAAAAGTGGAGACCCAAAAATATACGTCAGTCAGGTATAAAAGTAAATGTTAAATGCATGAAAAAAAATTTTTACGAGGGAAAACATATGGTTGAAACACACACTCAAATTCAAAGATGGGCTGTAACAGATACAATGCTGATTTATTTCACATTGCCTCACCCAGATGAAAGCGGTCACCAAGCATAAAGAGGATGGTAATGCCACTCGTTTCCACTCAGTAATCCACCTATCCCGGAGCACGGCCAGGGCTGGGCTTCTCCTTTTAATTCATGTCCCGAGAATCTCGATTGTATAGGAAAGATACAAAATGATTAGCTGATGTAGATAAGTGTTGTTTTTTTGACTTGACATCAACACTTGCTTTTAATACTTCTCTGAGTCACAGACACCATTTTTTCTACCAGCTTTACTGAGGGATAATTTCCGTATCATTCAATTCACTCATTGTACCTGGAAAACTCAAAGGTGTCTAGGAAATTGGTAGAGTAGTGTAACCAACAGCAGAAGATTTTTCTTTGTCTATGACTTTCTGCAGTTTGAATATCATCTGCCTAGGTGTGTCTTATTTGGTATTTATCCTCCTAGATGTTCTCTGAGGCTCCTGGATCTGTGGTTTCCTGTTGCCATTAATATTGAAAAGTTCTTGGCCCTTATTACTTTGAAGATTTCTTTCACTGCATTCTCCCTTTCTTCTGATATCCCAGTTATGTGTATGGTGCTCTTTTTACATTGAACCACGGTTCTTGCATGCTTCAGTCTGCTTTTGCTTTTGTTTTTGTTTTTGTTTTGCTTTCTCTTAGCATTTTCGATTTGGGATGTTTCTATGGACATTTCTGCGGACCTTCAAGCTCACCGGTTCTTTCTTTGCCTGTGTCAAGTGTACTGATGAGCCCACAGAAGGCGTTCTTCATTTGTTACTGTGGTTTTGATTTCTAGAATTTCTTTTTGACTCTTAAAGTTTCTGTCTTCTTCCATTACCCATTTGTTCTTACATGCAGTCTTCTTTTTCTCTTGCAGACTGTAACATGTTAATCATAGTTATTTTAAATTCCCTGCCAGATAATTCCAACATCTGTGTCATATTTCTGTCTGATTCTGATTACTTTGTTTCCTTGGACTGTTTTCTTTTGGGGGGGAGGGGTAGTGGTTTTTTTGTTTTGTTTTGTTTGCTTGTTAACTTGTTTTCGCTTTGTCATTTTATGTCGAAAGCAAAATATGTTGGAGCACCTGGGTGGCTTAGTCAGTTAAGCATCTGACTCTTGATTTTGGCTCAGGTCATGATCTCACAGTTCGTGAGTTCAAGCCCCACATCGAGCTCTGAGCTGAACAGCATGGAACCTGCTTGAGATTCTCTTTCTCTCTCTCTCTGCCCATTCCCCAATCTCTCTCTCAGAAAAAAAAAAGAAAGTAAAATATGTTGATATTGGTAATAGGAGAAAAGATAAATAGGTCTCTCTCTGAAAAAAAAAAAGAAAGTAAAATATGTTGATATTGGTAATAGGAGAAAAGATAAATAGGTCTTTAATGTCTGATAGACTACAGTACAGGCTATATTTAATGTTTACTGTAGGTATCGGTGTCTGAGTCTTTCAACTACTCTAGTGTCCTCGTTTTTGTCTCAATCTCTTGACTTTGGGCTTCCCTAAGTATTCCTCTTCAGAAAGAATCTGTATCCTGCAACTCTACCAGTTGTCATCCACTATTATTATACTGGAGCCCTTTCGGTATGATGATGTGGGAATGGGACGCATTCTGCACTCTTATGATTAAATCTTAGTCCTTTGCTGAGACTGTATCTTGGGGCTGTGACCTTCACAATCTTTTCTTCGGTGTTACAGCTTTTCTTCCCCATTCCTTACTCCTTTCCTTGACCACAGCATTTCTAATATATTTCCATGAAGCCTTGACCTCTGGTGACTATGTTTTTCTCTCTCAGGTAAAAAGGAAGGCTAAAGGGTGCTGGAGTAGGAGGAATGAGCTTTCCCCAACTGGGCAAGAATCTCCTTCTCTGGAGAGACTTTTTATGGAGATGGTTCTGGGCATGTTTCACAATAGTTATGGTCTTAGTCTGCTTGGGATGCTATAACAAAATAGCA
This sequence comes from Felis catus, assembly GCF_018350175.1. NCBI lineage: Eukaryota > Metazoa > Chordata > Mammalia > Carnivora > Felidae > Felis > Felis catus. The sequence continues at coordinate 50,111,631 of NC_058379.1, forward strand.
TGTGCTGGGTAGCTTAAACAACAGACATTATTTCTCACAGTTCTGGAGATTAGGAAATCCAATATCAAGCTGCTGGCCAATTCACTTCCCTAGCAAGAGCCCTCTTCATGGCTTTCTGTCATCTGCCTTCTCGCTGTTTCACATGGCAGAGAGAGACTGAGGCAAGCTCTGTGGTGTTTCTTTTAAGCGTAGATCCCATCATGGGGCCCTTACCCTCATGACCTCATCTAATCCTAATTTCCTCCCATAGGCCCCATATCAACACCATGACATTGGGGCTTAGGGCTTTAGTATGTACAATAGAGGGGAGAGGACACACATAATTCAGTCCACAGCAATGATTCTTTTTCTCTCCCTATTAGAAATATGAGGTGATATTTCTCAGATCTTTATCATGAAAATCCAGTGGGATTTCTAGAGCTAATGCCTGTCAAAATATGGAGTCTCCCTAAGATTACGGTCCTAGAAGTTTCTCACTATCATGCTACTACACATTCTGTATGATGATTGACTTTAGTGTCACCTTAGCTAAGCCATAGTGCCCACCTGCTTGTTCAAATATCTGCTGGATGTTGCTGTGAAGGTATTTTATAGATATTATTAATATTTAAATCAGTAGACTTTGAGTAAAGCAGATTAGCCTCCATAGTATATGTGAATCTCATGCAATCAGCTGAAGGCCTTAAGAGACAGAGCCCTGCTGAGGAGGAAGGAATTCTGTCTCTAGATTACTTTCAGATTCAAGAATACGACATCCATTCTTGGGGCGCCTAGGTGGCTCAGTCAGTTAAGCGCCGGACTTCGGCTCAGGTCACGATCTCGCGGTCCGTGAGTTCAAGCCCCGTGTCGGGCTCTGTGCTAACCGCTCAGAGCTTGGAGCCTGTTTCAGATTCTGTGTCTCCCTCTCTCTCTGACCCTCCCCAGTTCATGCTCTGTCTCTCTCTGTCTCAAAAATAAATAAACGTTAAAAAAAATTAAAAAAAAAAAAGAATAGGACATCAATTCTTACCTGAATTTCCAGACTGTCAGCCTGCCCTACAACTTTCAGGCTTGCCAGCCTTCACAAGCTATTGTTTTGTCACTTGTGAACTCCTTTGTTATTGCTGACTGGTATTCCATTGTATGAATGCAACATGCTTTATTCACTCCTTCACCCACTGAGGGATATCAGGGTTAATTCTAGTTTGGGGCAAATTATTAATACAGCTTCTATAAACATTTGTATGAACATAAATTCACTCTATCTAGTAGTGGGACTGAAACACCAAACCATTTTCAAAGTGGCTTATCATTTTTCATTCCCACCAGTAGTGTATGAGAGTTCCAACTGCGCTGCATCCTTGGCAGTATTTGGTATTGTCAGTATTGTTTATTTTAGCTATTACAATAGGTATGTAATGGTACCTCATTGTGGCTCTCATTTGCATTTTCACAATGACTGGTGATGTTGGACTATTTTTCATGTGCTTATTTCCCAACCTATTATCCTTTTTGGCGAACTGTCTCTTCAAGTCCTTTTCTCAGGTTTAATTGAGTTGTTTGTTTTCTTATTGTTGAGTTTAATAGCTCTTTATATATTCCAAGTACAAGTTCTTTGTTGAATATGTGACTTGTAAATACTGTCTTCCAGTTTGTAACTTATTTTTTTAATTCTTTACAAACCTTACTAAATTCACTCATTAAACAATATGATTCTATCATAAAAGCAGACATATAAGACCAATGGAATAGAACAGAGACTACAAAAATAAACCCTCACATATATAGTCAAATGATTTTTGACAAGCCTGAAAAGACCATTCAATGGGGACCATTCTTTTCAATAAATTGTGATGTGAAAACTTGATATCTACATTGAAAGGAAAGAAATAAAGTTGGACCCTTGCCTAACACCATACTCATAACTCAAATCAAAATGGATCAAAGGCCTACATGCAAATACTAAAACTATAAAACTCTTAGACAAAAACATAGAACGAAAGCTTCATGACATTGAATTTGGCCATGATTTCCTAGATATGACACCAATGGGACAGGCAACAGCTACAACCAAAATTGGACTTCATGAAAATTTAAAGTTGTGCACCAAAAGACATTATCAATGGAGTGAAAAGGAAATCCACAGAATGGAGAAAATATTTGCAAATCATATACCTGGTAAGGGATTAATATCCAGAATGTATAGAGAACTCCTAAAATATAACAACCAGGAACAACCCAATTCAAAAGTGGGCAGGGGCACCTGGGTGGCTCAGTTGGTTAAACATCCCAGCTCTTGATTTCGGCTCAGTTCATGATCTCATGGTTTGTGGGATCAAACTCTGCATCTGGCTCTGCACTGAGAGCATGGAGCCTGCTGGGGATTCTTTCTCTCACTCTCTCTCTTCCCCTCCCCAATTTGTGTGTGTGTGCGCTCTCTCTCCCTCAAAATAAATAAATAAATAAATAAATAAATAAATAAATAAATAAATAAATTTTTTTAAGTGGGCAAAGAACTTGAATAGCTATTTCTCTAAAGAAGATCTTCAAGTGGCTATCAGGTACATAAAAAGATGCTCAACATCACTGATTATTAGGAAAATGCAAATCAAAACTACAATGAGATATCACCTCATACCCCCCAGGCTGCTATCAAAAAAAAAAACCAAAGCAAAACAAAACAAAACAAACACACACACAGACACACACACACACAGACACACACACACACACACACACACACACACACACAAACAGAGAAAAGCTAGAATTGGTGAGGATGTAGAGTGTAATTAGAACCCTTGTGTTTTGCTGGTGAGAATGTAAAATAGTAAGTTGCTGTAGAAAACAATGTGGCAGTTTCCCAAAACTTAAAAGTAGAACCACCATATGATCCTATAATTCCACTACCGGGTATATACCCCAAAGAATTGAAACAAGGTCTTAGGGAGAGATATTTTTACACCCATGTTCAGAGCAGCATTATTCAGAGCAGCTAAAGCATGAACACAACCCAAGTGCCTATTGACAGATAAGTGGATAAGCAAAATGTAGCATATACATAAAATGGAATATTTTTCAGTCTTTAAGAGAAAAGAGATTTTGGCATATGCTGCAACATGGGTGAACCTTGAGGACGCTATGCTATGAAAAATAAACTAGTCACAATGACAAATACTGTTATTTCACTTATACAAGGTACTTAGAGTAGTCAAAATCATGGAGAGAGAGCTAAACTGTGGTTTGTAGGGTCTGGAAGGAGTGGGGAATGGGGAGTTATTGCTTAAGTGGTATAGAGTTTAAATTTTATAAAATGCAAAGAATTTTGGATATGGATGGTGGTGATAGTTGCACATTATGAATATATTCAATACCACTTAACTGTACTTAAGTTATGGTTATGCACTTAAAAATGGTTAAGAGGCTAAATTTTATGTTATGTGTATTTTACTAGAATACAAAAGAAAACAATGACTAGAATATTCTATGTGATTAAAAATTAACAAGCACTCTTCTTCAAACTGCTGAAAATCTTAACTGAAATAGCTACCTTGGAAAGAAAGTTGGCATTATGTAGTTAGGCTGAAAATGTTCATATCCTATGGTCCCACAATTCCACTTGTAGGTGTATACCCGAGAGAAAATCTTATGTGTGTGCAATAAAAGGCATACTCCAAATTGTTCAAAACAGTACAGGTTCTGATCATAAAAAGGTAAAAAGAATCTAACTGCCCCTCAACGGTAGAACGGCTAAGTCATGGCATACTCTGTAATGGAAATACCACACAAAAATGATAAATAACTGACTTACACGTTTACAAAACAAAGCCAAAACTTAATAAAAGTTGATGTGATACTAACATTCACATGAAAATACCAAATATGTTAGAATAGCCAGAAAAGCACTAAGAAAGAAAAAACCATGAAGAAGACTACCTCTGCCAGACATTGAAATGGAGATTCTCTAATCATGGGCTCAGCATGCTTTCACTGCACTGCTCTACTCTCTGCTAAGGATTCTATAATTAAGCGTGGCTCGGTTGGTTAAGCATTTGACTTCAGCTCAGGTCATGATCTCATGATCCATGAGTTCAAGCCCCATATAGGGTGAGCTCGTGCTCCGCTTCTGGTGAGCTCCAGCCCCACATCGGTTGAGTACAAGCCCTGCTTCAGGTGAACACAAGCACCGGGTGAGCCCCAGGTGAGCCCTCTCTCTTTCTCTCTCTCCCCCTCTCTCTCTCTGCCTTTCCCTCATTTGCATCCTCCCTCTCAAAAAAAAAAAACTCTCTAATTAAACCATTATAACTCAGGTGCACAGCTAGACAGACCAGTGGAATCAAATATATAGCCCTGAAATTGAGTCAAGTACATATACACATTCAGCGTATGACAAAGGTGGCATTTCAAATCACTGGAACGAGATTGACTTTATAGTAAATGGTGCCAAGATAAGGGTTTAGTGACTCGGGAAAAGATACGAGTAGACCTATATTTCACACCAGGCACAAAACTAAACGCCAAATCGTTTAGGTATCTACACATGAAAAATTAAACCATAAAAATATAAGAATAAAACATGGTACATTGCTCTTTAACCTCAGAGTAGATGAAGGCTTTCTAACTATGACTCCTGGTATAGTTATATTAAAAGAGCATTAAAGTTGACCATGTAAAAATTGAAATTTCATGTGGCACAAAATATCAAAAATAAAGTCAAAATACAATTGAAAAAAGTAGGAGGAAATATTTGAAAATTATACCTCAAAGGGCTAATATATATATATTATAATATATATATTAGCCCTTTGAGGTATAATATATATATATATATATTTATATATATATATATATAAACTCTTATCGAGTTTTGATGAGGTATCAAAAGCCTCACTGAAAATGACCCAAATAAGCAATTCACACACAAAAAAGAAATAAAACTATCCTGAAATATATGGGGAAATACTCAAATTCAACCATAATGAGTCATGCAAATTATAAAACAACACTAAATGCGGTGTAAGATCCTGGATTGGAACCTGGAACACAAAAGGCACTGGTGGAAAATACAGTGAGGTTTGAAAAGTTCTGTAGTTAACAGAATTTTTCCAGTGTTAGTTTCCTGGCTTTGATCATTAACTATTGCAAGATAGTAAGTAACTTTAAGGGAAGCTGGGTGAAGAATATACTGTATAGGAATTCTGTACTACTTTTTTTTTTAATTTTTTTTTAATCTTTATTTATTTTTGAAACAGAGAGAGACAGAGCATGAATGGGGGAGGGGCAGAGAGACAGGGAGACACAGAATCGGAAGCAGGCTCCAGGCTCTGAGCCATCAGCCCAGAGCCTGACGCAGGGCTCGAACTCACGAACCGTGAGATCGTGACCTGAGCCGAAGTCGGACACTCAACTGACTGGGCCACCCAGGCGCCCCATCTGTACTATTTTTAAAAAGATTTAAAAAACAATATATTTAAGGTCACAACATTTTTGGTAACACTACTGAAAATCATGAGGGGATAAGAATAAAATATAGACTAGTGATTACATCTGAAGGTAACAGATGGGAAATGAATCAGGGAGACACATTCAGGGGACTTCAAGGGTAATTTTAATATTATTGTTCTTAGAGTAGGTGTGAGTTCATGAATTCATTGTAACATGATTATTTTATACCTTTTATCGACTTATTAATTCTTTTGGATCAATGCAATATTTATTGATTTATTGATTTATTTTTAAATGTTTATTTATTTATTTTTTAGAGAGTCAGCAATAGAAGGGGAGAGGCAGAGAAAGAGAGAGAGAGAGGATCCCAAGCAGGCTCCTTGTTGCCAGTGGACAGCATGACACAGGGCTTGAACTCACGAAACCACAAGATCATGACCTGAGCTGAAATCAAGAGTCGGATGCTTAACTGACTGAACCACCCAGGCACCTCAATGCAATATATTTAGTAAGTACAATATGTAATCCTAGCAGAAATACAAAGAGTTCCATTACAAAGAGGCTCTGTGTAGCAATTTGAAGTTGCATTGCATTAAACCAGAATACTCCTAAAAAGGCCTTTCGATGTTAAAATTTGAAGTGTTCAGCTTGCTTACTCCTCCATCTGTAGGTCCCTAATGTGAGCTGGCTGGCATCTAAGGATAGTAAAACCTTGGCAACAGTGCAGTTCAGTTCTGAGTGTGGTATCAATGGAGAAAGGGAAACAGTTGGAATATTTGCCTTTGGATACAATTTTAAGAAGAACAAATGGAAGAGAGTACTTATTGGCACATACTGAGAAAAAACCCCCTGCAGTGAGTCTCAAGATACCCAATTAAGATAAAATTAAATCATGCAAATATTGATCCAGCTAAATTTGCCAGGGGTAAGTCTTATTATCAGTCAAATTTCTTTATATCAAATAGCAAGGAACTGTAGAAAAGACAAAAATGTTTTATGTAGTTTTTAAATCGGGGGACAGTAATAATAGAGAAAAACAGTTCATTTCACTTTTATTACTTGCGCTGGTTATTGACTTAATAGTTTTGCTTATTATGACCAATTGCATTTAAAGCATCAGACTCTTTCTCAAGTGTTCAGCACTATCATAGGAAGTTCTCCCTTCAAAGAGCTAACAATTTTGTCTGAGTAAGATGCACACATTTGGGTACTTTGCACAGAGCTAAACGCATAAAATGGACGCCAGCATATCCGTGAGTACAACACTGGCACACGCTCTCAATGTCCTTAGAAAGTGTCTATTAGGCATTTCATTGATCAAAGTAATTGGATTTACTTTCATCAGGATTGAAATCACTTTTTGGGGAACTCCGTCCAATTGTTGTAGAAGAATATGTCTTTAATTCCACAAATGTGTTCGAATGAATGCAAGTCCAAATTTCCGTAGTAAGATTTTTTTCTTTAAAGATATAGTTTCCAGGGCGCCTGGGTGGCTCAGTTAGTTAAGCGTCCCACTTCTGCTCAGGTCATGATCCCGCGGTTTATGAGTTTGAGCCCTGCATCGGGCTCTGTGCTGACAGCTCAGAGCCTGGAGCCTGCTTCGGATTCTGTGTCTCCCTCTCTCTCTATCCCTCCTCTACTCATTCTCTGTCTCTCTCTGTCTCTCAATAGTGAATAATGTTAAAAAAATTAAAGATATATTTACCAAAAGCAAAATCTGCATTAAAAACTTTGCAATAAAGTGAACTCAAAAAAAAAAATCTCCAATATGAAAACATAGATATTTGGTCATGAATTTCCTTAAATTTGTCTTCATTGTTTAGGTCATTATTCCAAGTTGTTAGCCGTAACTTAATATGTATGTCTGATAAGGAAACTAGCTGCTTTATTTCAATCCACAGCCAAGCGGGTCACCTTGGAGGTCGTATATACCACTGATGCTGACCTTTGACTAAATCATTTCTGGAGTTTCTCTTTTGGAAGTGCTCTAAGAGCTTAGGACACATTCCAGAGAATCCTCTGTAGAGAATCTTAATCCTTTGACAATGAATTGGATTTCTGAAAAGAAAGTTATGTGGAGTTCAGGATAGTGAATAAGATGGGTGATGAATCAGGTCATTAGAATTCTGGGCTAAAAATGAAGCGTGATTGCACTTCAAATGGATATTGCACAAATGGCACCTTCATTAAAATGAGCATATGAACTTCCAAAGAACCTGTTTGAAAGAACAATATTCATTTGCTTGCATTGGTTATGGTACGGACATTTAAACATGGGGCTGGTTCCTGTGTGCTGCCCTAAACTTTGGAGGAGAGTTGCACACATCTCTGACAAGCCATTCTGTTTCTGCTAGGCTAGGTCTCTTGCCTAGAAGTCTCCTCAACACTATCATTACGGGGTACTGCCCTGAATTCCCGTGTCTTCTTCTAGAATGGGTGGAACACAGAATGTCATAGCTTCTCTTTTCTTTCTCCACAGAGCCCACAGCCTGAAGGAAGCCACAAATGAAGACTGTTTCAAAGAGTTGGAGTAAACGACAATAAAAGCCACAGGGTTACCAACCTCCCCCCACCAAACCTACCAATTTGTCCAGATTTGATCAAAATGAAATGGAAAACAAGTTCACTAAAGGAAGACAGACAACCGAGAGACATATGGCGAGCAAGCAAGAGGTATTTTCACCTAAAGGGGCTAAACATATGCAGAGACCTCTGCTTCTGTGGAAAACAGTTGGCAACTTTTCCCCTCCTCTCCTGACTGCAACTTTTCTCCTTCACTTGCCGCCCACTTCCCTCACCCCCCGACCCAGCATCCTCAGAGTCCTGCCTGGCTGTCTATCCCAAGGGCCCCCACAGAGCGTAGGGCAACTGATGGTTCCAGTTAGTCATATCCTGACTTCTGATTTTGTTTCCCCTCCTCCTCACTCTTCTAAAGATAAGGCAAGGCCAGTTTCTCTCCTCTAGCTTTTCAAATTGCTTCCTCGTTACTTGTCAGGTGGTACAGGAGGGGCGGTTAAGGGCACAAGTTTGAATCTCAGCCTAACTTCTTGAGAGCCGCAAGATCTACCTCACAAAAGCGTTATGCAGATTGAATGAGCTCCCGCCCATAAAGCATGCAAGGCCAGAATACGCCCTCCGTGAATGTTGGTTATGATTGTTATTATTAACACTAACCTCACTATGTCCAACAGATGCAACCTCCCTGGGCCGCCACCACACAGTGCCCACACTCCACGGATTCAAGGTCCTACCCCTTTCGGCTTGGGCTTGGGCCTGTGAAAAGGAGGGAAGAGGAATTCTGTCACCTTATAAGACTTTCATCTGGAGCAGCCTTTATCTCTTTCACTGTGGGGATTTTCCCCAGGCTCTTTTGTCCTCTATTTCAGAGTTTATTTTGCCTCTCTTTTGTGCTACATTTGCTTCAGGGGGGCAGGTTTGCTATGGGGGGGTAGAGTTGCCCTATTTACAAGAGAAGCTATCGCCATGGTAACTTGGTATTTTGATACAGGCATGAAACAATTCTGAGGGAAAAATAGATCCCTTATTTTTCAACTTTGGCATGTAGATGTATGGGGCTCAAAATTCTTGCCCGACGTTATATAGCTGGTTCAAATGTCAAAGCAAAGAAACAAGTTTTGTTGATGTTTTAAATAAGTATTGAGCAACCACAGCATGCCATCAATTGAGCAGAACGTTCTCACAATTAATTTCTGCCTCTTAGGCAGGAACGCTTGAAGGCAGCACGGAGTATACTGCTTTGGTGAACTCATTCTCTGAATGAAAAAAAATTGGTACCCATGGCGGGACAAAGAGCTGCTGTGTTCACCCAAATTGCAAAAGGCATTGTGAGAGATGTCATTTGGAGCAGCTGGGATATTTTGATTGTTGACTGAGAGGGAACAAGACAGAGAATTTGAAAAATCAGCCTGTTCTTCATGGTCAGAGGAACACTGTTGCTGTATATGTGGCTTCTGCACTGTATACGGACTGCGGAGTAGGCTGGTTTTGATTATCGAAGGCCAGCTGCGTTCCAGGCTCCCTACTATGAGCTGCTAACATAGATCAGCGAACTGTCACTCCCACCTTCGGCACCCTTCATCCGGCGAGGGAACAAACTCTTACAATACTGCGCGATGTCTCTGTAAAGATAGCTACAAGAGGCCATGAGCGAAGGAAGGAAGGCCTCCCACAGGTGCATTCTGAACTGTTTGAAGGGTGGCCAGCTGGTGAAATGAGGTACTTGGTGACACCAGTGTAGTATCTCTCCAAAACATGAACTTCCTTATCCCCCCCGCCGAGCAAGGGCAAGCGTCACGTCTACCTTGGCATATTCCAGCAACCCAGGTGTTCCTGGGAGCAGGCTTGCTCACAGACTCCATGTGAATTCCCATGCGGAGCTATTTTCAGTTTGCCAAATGTGCCGTGTTTTCTCTGCCCTTTGCTCATCTTGTTCCATCTGTCCAAAATGTCTGTTGTACCGCGTCCCCTCCTCTCCCCGCCCCACGTGTATGCTTCCTCCTACCAACTCTTGCTGTCCTTCGTGACTTGCGCTCCCTGCTTGCCCCCTAGGGTAACTTTTGCCCGGAGAGTGTGCCGGCCGTCCTACTTGCTTCTGCGGTATTCTCTACTTCTCTTACTTACATTGGGGTTTATGAAAGTGCTTTGTCGTTGACCATTTTCTGGTCTGACGCGTGGAATTTCACGACTTTCCCTTCCTTTGAGGTTGTGAGCCATCACTAGGAACACTAGGCGCTGTTTCCTTTTGTATTCCCACAGTCGAACTTAATTTTTATTAAGTAGATATACGCCTGAATAAAAGAAGACCTTGTCTATTACCTGGAAAAAAAACCCTACCTTGTCTCATAATGATGTTTCTTGGAGTTGTTACAGAGGGTTTTCTTGCAAGGTGTTTTGATTTTTTGGCCATTCAATTACTGAGTTTGGAGAGTTAAATATTTTGTATACACGTTCTTTGTCTATAGATTTTGAAAATATTGTCTTCAAGGCTGAAGTTTGCCTGTTCATTTCTTTTTAGTGTCTTTTTGATGAGCAGAAAGTTTTAGTTTTTGTGAAGCCCTCTAATTTATCATTTCTTTCCTTTGTGATTATTGCTTTCTGGGTCTAAGAAGACTGCATGCCTGTGGCAAAAATAGTCTTTTCTGTTTTCCTTTAGAATCTGTATGGTTTTACCTTTTGCATTTAGGTCTCTGATCCATCTCAAGTTAACTTTTGTACGTGCCATAAGGTAGGAGTCAAGGTTCACACTTTTGCATATGAATGTTCAGCTATACTAGGGCCATTTTTAAAAGATTTTTCTTTCCATTTTGAAAATTGCTTTGGCAAAGTTGTTGAAAATCAATTGACTGTTGTGTATCTGTTTTGTTCCATTGATTACAGTATCCATAACAGTACTACATTGACTTAATTATTCCATCTTTATAGTTAGCCTTTAAGTCAGAGAGAGTATAAGACCTCCAAGTCTTCTGATAGAGTAAGAATTGGTACCTGAGAATTGCTGAGAATTGGTAATGAGTCTTAACAATTCATGAACAAAGTATATCTATGTTTGTAGGCCTTTGTTTTCAGTATGTTTTGTATTTTAAAGTATAGAAGTTATCATTTGTTAAATCATATCTGTTAAATTTGTTAAAAATGTGTTAAATTATATCTAAATCTTTTATTTTTTTGTCATGGTATAAATGGAATTATATTTTACTTTTATTTTCCAATTTGCTGCTAGTATATAAAAATCCAATGGGTTTTGTACATTGATATCATACTCTGTGGAATTGCTAAATTTAAGAGATGCTTTTTATATTCCTTAGGACAGTCTATGTAAGCAATCACGTCATCTGAAAATGGAGACCATTTTCCTTCTTCATTTTAGAACTTTATATCTGTTGTTTATTTTTCATGCCTGGTAGTTGTGGCTGGGACCTCATATACCATGTTAAGTAGAATTAGGAAAAGACAATATCCTTGCCTCTTTCCAAAATTAAGGTGGACAGGAATGTTTAATGTTTCACCATTAAGAATTTTTTAGCTGTGGATTTTTCCATAGATGCCCTTTATTTACATTAGGAAAGTTTGATTCAATTCCTAATTTGCTAAGTGTTTTTTAAAAGCATGAATAGTGTTGAATTTTAAACTTTTGCTAAATTCTTTTTCTTCATTTATTGGTGTGAGTATATAACTTTTCTCTTTTATTCTAATAATGTAGTGAATTATGTTGATTGATTTTCAAATATTAAACTATTTCTGGGATAAATCCTAATTTTTCATGGAGTATTATCTTTTTTTAATATATTTTTTAAAAATCTCTTGCACTTTTAGTTTTTAATTTTTTTTAAGTTTATTTGTTTTGAGAGAGAAGGAGAGAGGGAGAAACCCAAGCAGGATCTGCACCACCAGCACAGAGCCCAACACAAGGCTTGAACCTACAAACCGTGAGTTTATGACCTGAGCCAAAATCAAGAGTCAGATGCTTAACCTGTCTAGCCACCCAGGCATACCCAATGCCCCTGGGTATTATCTTTTTAATATACTGAAGACTGGGTTTGCTATTATTTTGTTAATTGTTTTTATGACTTATGTTGGTGAGTGATATCAGTCTGTAGTTTTCTTATAATCTCTTTGCAAGGTTATGGCATCAGGATTATGTTGGCCTCAGAAAAGGAGTTCTGAAGTATTCACTTTTCTATTTTCTGAAATAGTTGTGTAAGGTTTGTATTATTTCTTAAGTGTTTCTTTGAGAGAAATCACAGGTGAAGGTATCTATTTATGACATATTCAATGAAGGAAGATTTTGGTTATGAATTCAGTTTTTGTTTTGTTTTGTTTTGTTTTTTTAACGTTTATTTACTTTTGAGACAGAGAGAGACAGAGCATGAACAGGGGAGGGTCAGAGAGAGGGAGAGACACAGAGTCTGAAACAGGCTCCAGGCTCTGAGCTGTCAGCACAGAGCCTGATGCGGGGCTCAAACTCATGGACCGCAAGATCATGACCTGAGCCGAAGTCAGCCGCTTAACCGGCTGAGCCACCCATGTGCCCCATGAATTCAGTTTTCTTAACAAATAAAAGGATATATAGTGTTTTTTCCTTTTAGCTTAGTTTGGTAGGTGACATTTTCAAATAGTTCATCTCTTTCATCTAAATTATCAAGTATATGCACATAAAGTTTATAAAAATGTTTTCTTCTTATCATTTTAGGTCTGTAAAATCTATAGCAGTATCACACTTCTGATGGTTAATTTTATGTGTCCATTTGGCTGGGCTAGAAGGTGCCCATTTATTTGATCCAATGTTATTCTGGGTGCTTCTGTGAGGGCATTCACAAAACACAATTTTGGGTGAGATTACCATGAAAATCAGTAGCACAGATTGAGTTCCATAATGTTGGTGGGCCTCAACTAATCAGTTGAAGTTTTGAATAAAACAAAAAGACTAGTGTTTCTTGAGCAAAAGAGATTTCTCCAGCAGATGACTGTGGATTTCATCTACAACATCAACTCTTCATACTTCTATAGCAAACTGATTTTGGACTTGAACTAGAACATTGGCTCTCCCGGCTCTCTAGCCTGCCAGGCCATCCTGCACATTTTGTATTTGCCAGTCTCCATAATTGCATGAGCCATTTCTCCATAATTGCATGAGCCATTTCTTCATAACAAACCAAAAAACAAGATTAACATCCTATTGGTACTGGTTTTCTGTAGAATTCTGATGTAACTCCTTTCATTCCTGATATTGGTAGTTGTTTTCTTATTTATCAGTCATGTTAGATGCTTCTCAATTTGTTGATCCTTTCAAAGAGCCATGCTTTGGCTTTATTAATATTATTTTTTATATTCTGTCTTTCTCTTGTTTTTTTTTTCTGGTCTTACTTCTATTTGTTCCTTTCTTCCACTTACTTGGGGTTTAACTTGCTCAACTTTTTGTTAATGGGGAAACGTAGATAATTTCAATCTTTCTTCTTTTGTAATATAAACGTTCAAAGCTGTTCATTTCTCTCTAAGCACTCACTGTGTTAGCTGCCTGCCACAAATTTTGACAAGTATCTTCATTATCTCTTACTTGGCTGTAATGTCTAATTTCTCTTGTAGGGACTTCTTGGACTCATGGGTTATTTAGAAGTCTGTTGTTCAATTTCCAAATATTTAGAAATTTTTAAATATCTTTTTATAATTTACTCCTAGTTTAGTTTCATTGTGGCCAGAGATCCTAATCTGTAATGTTTTAGTCTTTTCACATTTATTGAGGCTTGTTTTATCTTGTGGAACATTTCATGTACACTTATAAAGAATGTGAATTGGGCAGTTGTTGACTATCCCACAAATGTTAATTAGGTCAGGTTGTTTGATAGTGTTGTACAATTCTTCTATAGAACTACTGATCTTTTGTATATTTCTTCTATCTATTACTGAGAGAGAAGAGTTAAAATCTCTAACTCTTACTGTTTACTTATCTATTTTTTTTAGTTCCATCAATTTTTGCTTTTGTATTTGCAATTGTGTACATGTGCGTTTGAGATTTTATGTCTTCTTGACAAATTAATCATTTCATCATAATCAAATCCTCCTCTTTTGTCTGACACTATTTTCCACTCTATACAGTAAACATTGGAGTCTTGCTTTTTTTCCCCTGACATTCACCTCCTTATAAACAAAGCGTTTGGTCGGTCCACTTACAGTCAATAATAATATTGACACGATTTTATTTGTCTGCCATTGCCATATTTGATTTTCATTTATCTTATCTGTATTCAATTTATCATTTTTCTCCTTCTCTCTCTCTCTCTCTCTTTTTTTAATATATGAAATTTATTGTCAAATTGGTTTCCATACAGCACCCAGTGCTCATCCCAAAAGGTGCCCTCCTCAATACCCATCACCCACCCTCTCTCCTCCCTCCCACCCCCCATCAACCCTCAGTTTGTTCTCAGTTTTTAAGGGTCTCTTATGCTTTGGCTCTCTCCCACTCTAACCTCTTTTTTTTTTTCCTTCCCCTCCCCCATGGGTTTCTGTTAAGTTTCTCAGAATCCACATAAGAGTGAAACCATATGGTATCTGTCTTTCTCTGTATGGCTTATTTCACTTAGCATCACACTCTCCAGTTCCATCCACGTTGCTACAAAATGCCATATTTCATTTTTTCTCATTGCCACGTAGTATTCCATTGTGTATGTAAACCACAATTTCTTTATCCATTCATCAGTTGATGGACATTTAGGCTCTTTCCATAATTTGGCTATTGTTGAGAGTGCTGCTATAAACATTGGGGTACAAGTGCCCCTATGCATCAGTACTCCTGTATCCCTTGGATAAATTCCTAGCAGTGCTATTGCTGGGTCATAGGGTAGATCTATTTTTAATTTTCTGAGGAACCTCCACACTGCTTTCCAGAGCGGCTGCACCAATTTGCATTCCCACCAACAGTGCAAGAGGGTTCCCGTTTGTCCACCTCCTCTCCAGCATCTATAGTCTCCTGATTTGTTCATTTTGGCCACTCTGACTGGCGTGAGGTGATACCTGAGTGTGGTTTTGATTTGTATTTCCCTGATAAGGAGCGACGCTGAACATCTTTTCATGTGCCTGTTGGCCATCCGGATGTCTTCTTTAGAGAAGTGTCTATTCATGTTTTCTGCCCATTTCTTCACTGGGTTATTTGTTTTTCGGGTGTGGAGTTTGGTGAGCTCTTTATAGATTTTGGATACTAGCCCTTTGTCTGATATGTCATTTGCAAATATCTTTTCCCATTCCGTTCGTTGCCTTTTAGTTTTGTTGGTTTCCTTTGCTGTGCAGAAGCTTTTTATCTTCATAAGGTCCCAGTAATTCACTTTTGCTTTTAATTCCCTTGCCTTTGGGGATATGTCAAGTAAGAGATTGCTACGGCTGAGGTCAGAGAGGTCTTTTCCTGCTTTCTCCTCTAAGGTTTTGATGGTTTCCTGTCTCACATTCAGGTCCTTTATCCATTTTGAGTTTATTTTTGTGAATGGTGTGAGAAAATGGTCTAGTTTCAACCTTCTGCATGTTGCTGTCCAGTTCTCCCAGCACCATTTGTAAAAGAGACTGTCTTTTTTCCATTGGATATTCTTTCCTGCTTTGTCAAAGATTAGTTGGCCATATGTTTGTGGGTCTAGTTCTGGGGTTTCTATTCTATTCCATTGGTCTATGTGTCTGTTTTTGTGCCAATACCATGCTGTCTTGATGATGACAGCTTTGTAGTAGAGGCTAAAGTCTGGGATTGTGATGCCTCCTGCTTTGGTCTTCTGCTTCAAAATTCCTTTGGCTATTCGGGGCCTTTTGTGGTTCCATATGAATTTTAGGATTGCTTGTTCTAGTTTCGAGAAGAATGCTGGTGCAATTTTGATAGGGATTGCATTGAATGTGTAGATAGCTTTGGGTAGTATTGACATTTTGACAATATTTATTTTTCCAATCCATGAGCAGGGAATGTCTTTCCATTTCTTTAAATCTTCTTCAATGACCATCATAAGTTTTCTATAGTTTTCAGCATACAGATCTTTTACATCTTTGGTTAGATTTATCCCTAGGTATTTTATGCTTCTTGGTGCAGTTGTGAATGGGATCAGTTTCTTTATTTGTCTTTCTGTTGCTTCATTGTTAGTGTATAAGAATGCAACTGATTTCTGTACATTGATTTTGTATCCTGCAACTTTGCTGAATTCATGTATCAGTTCTAGCAGACTTTTGGTGGAGTCTATCGGATTTTCCATGTATAATATCATGTCATCTGCAAAAAGCGAAAGCTTGACTTCATCTTTGCCAATTTTGATGCCTTTGATTTCCTTTTGTTGTCTGATTGCTGATGCTAGAACTTCCAGCACTATGTTAAACAACAGCGGTGAGAGTGGGCATCCCTGTCGTGTTCCTGATCTCAGGGAAAAAGCTCTCAGTTTTTCCCCGTTGAGGATGATGTTAGCTGTGGGCTTTTCATAAATGGCTTTTATGATCTTTAAGTATGTTCCTTCTATCCCAACTTTCTCAAGGGTTTTTATTAAGAAAGGGTGCAGGATTTTGTCAAAGGCCTTTTCTGCATCGATTGACAGGATCATATGGTTCTTCCCTTTTTTGTTGTTAATGTGATGTATCACGTTGATTGATTTGCGAATGTTGAACCAGCCCTGCATCCCAGGAATGAATCCCACTTGATCATGGTGAATAATTCTTTTTATATGCCGTTGAATTCGATTTGCTAGTATCTTATTGAGAATTTTTGCATCCATATTCATCAGGGATATTGGCCTGTAGTTCTCTTTTTTTACTGGGTCTCTGTCTGGTTTAGGAATCAAAGTAATACTGGCTTCATAGAATGAGTCTGGAAGTTTTCCTTCCCTCATAGAATGAGTCTGGAAGTTTTCCTTCCCTTTCTATTTCTTGGAATAGCTTGAGAAGGATAGGTGTTATCTCTGCTTTAAACGTCTGGTAGAACTCCCCTGGGAAGCCATCTGGTCCTGGACTCTTATTTGTTGGGAGATTTTTGATAACCGATTCAATTTCTTCGCTGGTTATGGGTCTGTTCAAGCTTTCTATTTCCTCCTGATTGAGTTTTGGAAGAGTGTGGGTGTTTAGGAATTTGTCCATTTCTTCCAGGTTGTCCAATTTGTTGGCATATAATTTTTCATAGTATTCCCTGATAATTGTTTGTATCTCTGAGGGGTTGGTTGTAATAATTCCATTTTCATTCATGATTTTATCTATTTGGGTCATCTCCCTTTTCTTTTTGAGAAGCCTGGCTAGAGGTTTGTCAATTTTGTTTATTTTTTCAAAAAACCAACTCTTGGTTTCGTTGATCTGCTCTACAGTTTTTTTAGATTCTATATTGTTTATTTCTGCTCTGATCTTTATTATTTCTCTTCTTCTGCTGGGTTTAGGCTGCCTTTGCTATTCTGTTTCTATTTCCTTTAGGTGTGCTGTTAGATTTTGTATTTGGGATTTTTCTTGTTTCTTGAGATAGGCCTGGATTGCAATGTATTTTCCTCTCAGGACTGCCTTCGCTGCGTCCCAAAGCGTTTGGGTTGTTGTATTTTCATTTTTGTTTGTTTCCATATATTTTTAAATTTCTTCTCTAATTGCCTGGTTGACCCACTCATTCGTTAGTAGGGTGTTCTTTAACCTCCATGCTTTTGGAGGTTTTCCAGACTTTTTCCTGTGGTTGATTTCAAGCTTCATAGCATTGTGGTCTGAAAGTATGCATGGTATAATTTCAATTCTTGTAAACTTATGAAGGGCTGTTTTGTGACCCAGTATATGATCTATCTTGGAGAATGTTCCATGTGCACTCAAGAAGAAAGTATATTCTGTTGCTTTGGGATGCAGAGTTCTAAATATATCTGTCAAGTCCATCTGATCCAATGTCTCATTCAGGGCCCTTGTTTCTTTATTGACCGTGTGTCTAGATGATCTATCCATTTCTGTAAGTGGAGTGTTAAAGTCCCCTGCAATTACCACATTCTTATCAATAAGGTTGCTTATGTTTATGAGTAATTGTTTTGTATATTTGAGGGCTCCGGTATTCGGCGCATAGACATTTATAATTGTTAGCTCTTCCTGATGGATAGACCCTGTAATTATTATATAATGCCCTTCTTCATCTCTTGTTACAGCCTTTAATTTAAAGTCTAGTTTGTCTGATATAAGTATGGCTACTCCAGCTTTCTTTTGGCTTCCAGTAGCATGATAAATAGTTCTCCATCCCCTCACTCTCAATCTAAAGGTGTTCTCAGGTCTAAAATGAGTCTCTTGTAGACAGCAAATAGATGGGTCTTGTTTTTTTATCCATTCTGATACCCTATGTCTTTTGGTTGGCGCATTTAGTCCATTTACATTAAATGTTATTATAGAAGGATATGGGTTTAGAGTCATTGTGATGTCTGTATGTTTTATGCTTGTAGTGATGTCTCTGGTACTTTGTCTCACAGGATCCCCCTTAGGATCTCTTGTAGGGCTGGTTTAGTGGTGACAAATTCCTTCAGTTTTTGTTTGTTTGGGAAGACCTTTATCTCTCCTTCTATTCTAAATGACAGACTTGCTGGATAAAGGATTCTCGGCTGCATATTTTTTCTGTTTAGCACACTGAAGATATCGTGCCAATTCTTTCTGGCCTGCCAAGTTTCAAAAAAGAGATCAGTCACGAGTCTTATAGGTCTCCCTTTATATGTGAGGGCACGTTTATCCCTCGCTGCTTTCAGAGTTTTCTCTTTATCCTTGTATTTTGCCAGTTTCACTATGATATGTCGTGCAGAAGATCGATTCAAGTTACGTCTGAAGGGAGTTCTCTGTGCCTCTTGGATTTCAATGCCTTTTTCCTTCCCCAGTTCAGGGAAGTTCTCAGCTATAATTTCTTTAAGTACCCCTTCAGCACCTTTCCCTCTCTCTTCCTCCTCTGGGATACCAATTATGTGTATATTATTTCTTTTTAGTGTATCACTTAGTTCTCTAATTTTCCCCTCATACTCCTGGATTTTTTTTTATCTCTCTTTCTCTCAGCTTCCTCTTTTTCCATAACTTTATCTTCTAGTTCACCTATTCTCTCCTCTGCCTCTTCAATCCCAGCTGTCGTTTCCATTTTGTTTTGCATTTCGTTTAAAGCACTTTTCAGCTCCTCGTGACTGTTCCTTAGTCCCTTGATCTCTGTAGCAAGAGATTCTCTGCTGTCCTCTATACTGTTTTCAAGCCCAGCGATTAATTTTATGATTATTATTCTAAATTCACTTTCTGTTATATTATTTAAATCCTTTTTGATCAGCTCATTAGCTGTTGTTATTTCCTGGAGATTCTTCTGAGGGGAATTCTTCCGCTTGGTCATTTTGGATAGTCCCTGGCGTGGTGAGGACCTGCAGGGCACTTCCCCTGTGCTGTGGTGTATAACTGGAGTTGGTGGGCGGGGCTGCAGTCAGACCTGATGTCTGCCCCCAGCCCACCGCTGGGGCCATAGTCAGACTGGTGTGTGCCTTCTCTTCCCCTCTCCTAGGGGCGGGATTCACTGTGGGGTGGCGTGGCCCGTCTGGGCTACTTGCACACTGCCAGGCTTGTGATGCTGGGGATCTGGCGTATTAGCTGGGGTGGGTAGGCAAGGTGCACAGGGGCAGGAGGGGCAGGCTTAGGTTGCTTCTCCTTAGGTGATCCACTTCAGGAGGGGCCCTGTGGCAGCGGGAGGGAGTCAGATCCGCTGCCAGAGGTTTGGCTCTGCAGAAGCACAGAGTTGGGTGTTTGCGCGGAGGGAGCAAGTTCCCTGGCAGGAACTGGTTCCCTTTGGGATTTTGGCTGGGGGATGGGCGGGGGAGATGGCGCTGGCGAGTGCCTTTGTTCCCCACCAAACTGAGCTCTGTCGTCCAGGGGCTCAGCAGGTCTCCCTCCCTTTGTCCTCCAGCCTTCCCGCTTTCTGAGCAGAGCTGTTAACTTACGACCTCCCAGAGGCTAAGTCGCGCTTGCTGTCAGAACACAGTCCGTCAGGCCCCTCCGCTTTTGCCAACCAGACTCGGGGGCTCTGCTTGGCCGGCGAGCCGCCCCTCCACCCCTCCGCCCCGGCTCCCTCCCGCCAGTCCGTGGAGTGCGCACCGCCTCGCCGCCCTTCCTACCCTCTTCCGTGGGCCTCTTGTCTGCGCTTGGCTCCGGAGACTCCGTTCTGCTAATCCTCTGGCTGTTTTCTGGGTTATTTAGGCAGGTGTAGGTGGAATTTAAGTGATCAGCAGGACGTGCGGTGAGCCCAGCGTCCTCCTACGCCGCCATCTTCCCTCTCTCTCTTTTTTTTATTAATTAGGCTCCACGGCCAACGTGGAGCTTGAACTCATGACCCTGAGATCAAGAGTCTCATGCACTTGAGCCAGCCAGGTGCCCCTTTCCTTCTCTTTGTTTTGGGCCAATTAAATCTTCTTTATGAGTATGCCAGTTTAATTTCCCTATTGTTCTTTTAGGAGTTACTCTAACAATTATAGTATGTATCATTAAATGATCACAGTCTACTTAGAGTTAATATTGTACTTGTTCATCTAAAATGTAAGAACATTGCTACTGTAGAGTTTCATTTACCAACCTTATTTTTTGTACTAATGTTTTCATGTGTATTAAATCTAAATATATTATAAACTCCATTGTTATAAGATTTTGATTATCTTTTAAGGACATAATGTTTCTTTATGCTAAGAGAAGAAAAATATATACTCTTCTCGATTTACCTAAATGTATCTTTCCAGTGCTCTCCATTTTGTCAGTAGATCTGAGTTGCCATAAGGTATTTTACCTTTAGCCTGAAGAGCTCCCTTTAGCATATATTGTAGTGCAGGTTGGGAGGGAAAAGAATATGCTCTTTCTTCTTTATCTTAAAATGGTAGTCGTTATTTTTGAAGACTATTTTAAATAGATAATTCTGAGTTGTTAGATTTTATTTTTTAGTAATTGGAGGAGTATTATTCCATTGTCTTTTGGTGTCATTGTTTCTGAGAAAAAGAAAAGCTGACTATAATTTACATTTTTGGGGGGCACCTGGGAGCTCAGATGAAGCATCGAACTTTGTCTCAGGTCATGATCTCATGGATTATGGGTTCGAGCCCTGTGTGGGGCTCTGGTCTGACAGCTCAGAGCCTGGAGCTTGCTTGGGATTTGCGTCTCCCTCTCTCTCTGCCCCTCCCCCACTTGTGCTCTCTCTTTCTCTCTCTCTCTGTCTCTAAAAAATAAATAAATGTTGGAAAAAATTTTAATTTTTTTAAGCTTATTTATTTTGAGAGAGAGAAGCAGCACAAGTGGGGAGAGAGAGGGGAGAGAGAAGGAATCCCAAGCAGGCTCTGCACTTCTAGTCCAGAGCCCAGTGTGGGGCTTGAACTCACGAACTGTGAGATCATGACTTGAGCCAAAATCAGAGTCTGAGGCTTAACTGACTGAGCCACCCAGACATTCCAGGGAGCTGACTATAATTTATATCTTTGTATGCAAGTGTCGTTTTTCTCTAGTATTTTTCTTCAAAATTTTTCTCGGTAGGCTTCTACAGGAGGCTTTGAGGGACTGAGTCAAATGACACACTATGCCCTATCACTTAGAGAGACACTTTTAAAGACAAATATTTAATTGTAAATTTGATGTGATACTGACATCTACCTGACTTGCTAATGAAAGAGAAAGAAGCCCTTCTTAAAGACAAAAAAAATGCATTTGATGAGTTCAAATGCGGAGTTATGTTTACTGTGGGAAGACTTATATAATATGTTCTCTCTTTCTGATGTCATGGTAAGGGACACATCACTTGGAAAGTACTTGGAAAGTGATCACTTTTAGACTCTCTCTTTTTCATGAGTTAGTATAATAATTACTACAATAGCAAAATCTAACAGGTATTTTTTTTTAATTTTTAAAAATTTTATTTAGTTTTAGAGAGAGCATAAGCAGAAGAGAGAGGCAGAGGGGGAGAGAGGGAGAGAATCTCAAGCAGGCTTCATGCTCAGCCCAGAGCCCGTCACAGGGCTCGATCCCATGACACCGGGATGATGATTGTAGCCAAAACTAAGTGTCAGACGCTTAAACGACCGAGCCACCCAGGTGCTCTATACCTAACATTTATTGAGTTGTTACTCTACATTTGAGGTATCATTCGAAGCACTTTATCTTTATTAATTCATTTAATACTCAGAAAAATATTATGAAATATGGATGATTATTAATATTTCTGTTTCCTGGTTGAGGAAATTAAGACTTAGGCAGAAATAATATGAATAATTTTAGTCTTTATTTTTATAACCAAGAACCTGCTCTGTGGGTACAGAGTATAATCTCTTTCCTCATACTTGTTTCTGGTACTCGTATTTTACCCACTCCTTGCTCCTTCAGTACTTTCTGCTTGCTTTTCATGTTTTTCACTTAACATTATTTTAATAGTGGTAAGTTACTTAAAATCCAATTCTTCTTGCTGCTTAAAAACACTCTCCAATCTTGGCAAACGTTCACGTTTCTCCATTACTACCATGAATGTCCATTTTGTCTTTTTAACTTTTGTACTTCCTGTCACTTAATACTAATTTTGATTTGAAGAGTTGATCTTTTTCAATTACAAGAAGCAATAAGCAATTTATGTCCCTGGAACAACATTCCTCAAACTCTTTTCACTTGTGTGCCCTCCATGTTGAATGATGTGTAATGATACGTTCGTGTGACTCGATATCCAGTAGGGATTCATTTCTTCTAGATCCTAAGAAATTTTAGGTTGCGGATGATAGATCCTTTTTGTTTGTTTGTTTATCATGTCTCCAGGTACTCAAAATTTGAAGTTTGCTTTTTTGCAAAAGAAACAGTAAAAAAAAATTTGCAGCCTCATTAGATACCCTACCAGAATACAGAAGAATAGTGGTATGCCATACATGAAGAGCAATTAAATGATGACTTATGAGCATTTCAACATTGGACATCATCTTTGTTCTAGTATTAAAAATCAGTAATAGATAGTCTTAATAGCTCAACATCTTATGGGGAGATTTAGTATACATTTAAATCAGTAGTTTTAGTTCAATCTGCAAAGAGCTGGCACTCACTCAGAAACATAGAAATGGCAACCAATAAAAGGAAAATGGTTTCCTTCTTTGAGATGCCTATATGAGACAATATTATTAACAATAATGGAGGTTAGTCATTCACATTGAGAGGGCATTATGCCCATAAGTGCTCTTGAAGCTACACGTCAGATTTGCCTGTTTCTAACGTTCTGATTTATGTAGTGCCTTATCCACCGTGTAATAATATCAGTCTCTGGAGTGCATCCCATAATTATACCAGCAATAACCATTTCTTTTTGTTTATAAAAATAACAGTGAGTGAGCAGCTGAAGTGTAATTTCCTGGAGCAAAGTTCCAAGAATTGATAACATCTTTTTAACTCCCTTTCTCAACCATTTTCAAACCCGAGTTCAAAAGACCAAGATTTCTGTTTGTAATGATTTCTAAACTATGTTGCTCCGTAAGTAATGGAATTAGCAATGATTGAAAAATCACAAATATGTTATTGAATAGCGTTTAATGAATACGTGAAAATTTTAAAACATACCTCAATTACTCAGTGTAATTTAAGGAACAAGACTATCTCTTTGAATTTGCTTGTTGTGGGAGGTTTGATCCATTTTTGCTAGATGTATGAACGAGTTTACTTACCTTGTTTCATTGAATCACTTTGTATTTTTTAAAATATTAACATTAATGAACCACCAGCCTTGAATTTAGAAATCAAAATGGTTATTGCATGGTCAGTAGTCTTTGGAAAGTATTGTAGAAACAGAAATTTAAAGTTTCCACCAAATCCCACAGGTGTAAAATAGTAAATTTTTTCCCAGAAAAATGATTTTAATTATTTAAAATATAAATTTTAATTCAAAATTTGATGCCAAAAAAGGTTTGAAAAACAACTGGATAATTTAGAATTTATGTAATCTTATTTTAAGAGGTGATGATAAAAATGCAAATATGAAATTGCCTTTGGCTCTCAGCTAACAGAATAAATCCTAGCTGAATCATTTATCCCCCTTTATACATATTTATATTTTTGCTGTTGCCTAAAAACTCAGAGGTAAAAAAGTAAAGGCCTTTAGAGGTATCTAGGATGGGATTGGTAAACAGATTGAAAGTCGTGATATTTGGCAATGTGCCTTCTTCTGGTCCCTTTTTCTCATTGCCTCTGCTTATCTCCATATGTGCCTCTGTCTTAAAATGGGCACTACCTTGTTTTCCCCAAATGAATAAGAATCAAATTTAAATTTAATTTTAATCCTCTTATTGTAAGAAATTAATGCCACCTGCCTGGCATGCAGATGACATGTTTTGGGGTAGACTGTTAACATTTGATACGGCTTTACTCTCTTCAAATGGTATAGTTATTTTGGGGGTTTGTTGCATACAAGACAGCAAGCTTACTAGAGATTTTTCTACTTTCTTTATGAAAATTGATCAATATTATATACATAAGGAAAACATTTAAAGGTTTAAATGTTACTTTTCCTTTTGCAACAAATTTTTGGCCAGACTCTTTGGGGATTATGAACCAATTAACCATCCTTGATTTGAGACTTTCTGGTCCCCGGTTATATTTCTTAGGACTTCTTTGATTTTAGCTAAAAGAAAATTGTTTTAAAGGAAGTCAGATTTCATACAAGGGTACAAGGGCCTCTTTTGGAACCCACACGTGGCAATGGGGTTGGTGCTAAAGAATGTCAGAGAAGGAGGGGCTGTACTGCTTTCGCCACTTATTTTTGCCGTTGGGCAGTTGCTGGGTTAGTTCCTAGGTACAAACCAATTCCCTTTCTCAATTTTTATAATGCAAAGTGGCTATTTAATAACTCTGGGTTTATACTGACTCCACTGGGAGATGAGCAAGATGAGGCTGAGGTCATATTTGCAATGAATGACATATTTTCAGAGGTGAACTGGGATTAGACCCATCCATTCTGCCCTGAAAGTTGAATTGTGTTACACGGACATAGCTGTTCCTGTTATAAAATGTGTAAACAGTGGGGAAAGATTTGAAGGCACAGCTGCCTTGATTTCAGTGCTCAAATTACTTATAGAAACTTCTGATTAGTATAGTATTATACTCATAGAGAGATATGTGTAGTATTAGGCCAATCAGTTATATTCATTGATTTTTTTTTTATTTCTCAATGATCAGTTAGGCATCATTCAAATATACTTAGGAAGGGAAAGCTAGAATTGGCTCTGGCTTGTAACCAGGCCTGTAGAATCTAAATCCCTACTGTATAGAGATGTTAACAATATTTGCCCATTTGGAATCGTATTTGTTAGCAAAACACATAATCTATTTGCTCCTTTTTTATTTTAAAAACAAATAGCAGTAGACAATAGTATTGCAGAAAATGCAACCACATAGGTTCATCTGTAGTTATAATTCTGAAATATTAATTGTTGACCCTGGCATTCTCTGATGTAATGTGGCTCATACACAGGAGGTCAATAGGCAGGAATGGTAGGCAAATTGCTGAGATCATGGTGTTGTTGAAGCCAAGGTCAAAGGTGTAAGCACTGTGTGGGCCATGATTTCTGTAGAAAGAAAATTTCCTTTTCTTTCTTGCCTGCATCTCAAACCTCATTTATTCTTCTTATTAATGCATACCATTGGACAGGAGAGAAACTGGTGATGTTAAAGAAACTTCTTAACCAGAATGCATGTCCTCCTAGCTCTATCTCATACCAACTGCATACATAAAGGGAATTTATTTAATCAAAATAATATCTTAGTTCAAGAGCAAATCCAGGAAATTCATATATCCTGGCTTGTATGGAAATAGATTCTCTTTACTTTAAACTATTAATCTAAAAAAATGTATGAGCACATTATGAACTAATAATTGTTAGGCCATTTCCATGGCCTAAATAAATGATAATGTATATCATTCCTGATGATCTATAACATTTCATGATTATTATGACTTTACCACAATACCAGCAATTTATATGAATCTGTTTAATTCCAGTTCTTAGGTTAGAAAAAGAAGTGGGGGGGGGGGAGAGAGAGAGAGAAAAAAGAAATAGAGGAATAAATACTTATAATCTTAGAATAAAATATATGACTGGAAGCCCATCATTTGTGCTACTATGAGAAGTTAAACATCCTGTAACTTGAATCTATTTTGGATGCCCAAAGCCACTGAGTTTTGAAACTAGCTGGTGAATCAAAGGATGTTCCCAGACAAGCAAGCTAGAAGTGTTTGGGATTTAAACAACATGGTGTTATGCCTCAGTGGGTGTTTCCTTAGAAATTTGAAGTTATTCTTAACTGAGGTTTTCCAAACCCAGGTAAAAATTTACTGGAACTTATTGACTTTGATGACACAGTGTATTAGTAAGTGCTGATAATTTTTACGTAGCTTTGATTGAAGAGCTTGACCTGTTGGGGGTCTATGTGAATAGTTTTGCTGAGATAACGTAACTTAAAGAAGAAGAGACTATGATCAGCTAGTAGAAACAGTTAAAAGAAAAAGTATTTCTCACAAAATTGTGAAAGGATAGGATAAAGATGGACCTGCCACCATACTTTTCATTAATAAACACATAATAGGATAAAATATACCCCAAATCATTATGATGTCTTCTTTATTACAATTTTATTTTACTTCTAGCAGGTGTGCCAAAGAATGCATATGTGTATGTGTGTGTATATATATATACACACACATACACACACACACACACACACACATATATATATATATATATATATATATATATGTATATTCCAAGTCTTTTTCTTTTCCTAGTTCTGTCCACATCCGTCCTGGGTCTGGATTATTTTGCTGTCTGCATTCATGTCCATCAAGCAAGTCAGTTAACTCCCCATCGCCTTCTGACATGATTCTAAGAGCAATCTGAGTGCCATTTATGCTTTGATGTTCAGATTTCCTTTCAAGCTAGTGAAGGTTCCATTACAGCAACTAGAAGGAATAGATTTCTTTTGCTACTGGAATCAGAGTGGTCTATTGTCTCTTTGATACTGCTGGATTTTCTTTCAGGGACCCTGTCCAATTTTAGTATGGGTATCTCTTTCCTACCCTAAAAATCAGGGTTATTTTTTAACCTAACATCTCCCTTAAAGAGCCATACCCCAATTTTAATAATTCATTATTAGATAAAAATAATCACAGTAAGTGCTGAACCATCCTATTGACATTAAAATGTAGTGAAATAGTCACACAAGGTTGCTTTCTTTGATCATTGACCACAGGACTTTACGTGAAACATTTTATTTATCTCATTTTATTTTTTTCTGGCTTTATTTAGATATAATTGACACACAACATTGTGTAAACTTAGGGGCGCCTGGGTGGCTCAGTCAGTTGAGCGTCCGACTTTGGCTCAGGTCACAATCTCACAGCTTGTGAGTTCGAGCTCTGCGTCGGGCTCTGTGCTGACAGCTCAGAGCCTGGAGCCTGCTTTGGATTCTGTGTCTCCCCCTCTCTCTGTCCCTCCTCTGCTTGTGCTCTGTCTGTCTCTCTCTCTCTCAAAAATTAAAAAAAAAAAATAAAAAAAAACAAATATTGCAGTTCGGTTGGTTTGCAACAGCAACATTTTGGCAGTGTGCTATTTTGAAATACACTTTTACTCTATTACCTAGACTAACAGCAATTATCGTTGTCTCAGTTGCCAGTCTGGAAACCTGGTAAATTTAATGTTAACTGGTCTTTTTTCTCTCTCCATCAACCATCAATAATTGCTTCCTTGGTTTTGTTTGTTTTATTTGCTCCATGAACTCATTTATTCAGACCATATTGAAGTACCTATTAAATATGTTTAATGTACCCATTTCTTTTCCAGGCCCACAGATGAAGCCAAGCATCTGGGACTTTGTCATCTCTTGTGTGGACTCCTGAAGTGTAGTCTAACTTGTCTCCTTCCTGTAGTCTTAGCCCACTGCTACGCATTCTTTCTGTGCTGGACTAAATGTTAGCACATGGAAAGGTGAGCAAACAACTGAGATGATTTCATAGTTAACATCTCAAAACAACATGGAAACAACCAATATGAGAAATAGCAGAACATGACCAGATTTCTGCACATTTATTTTTACAATTTAATGTTTTTACTTTTTACATATGGCAGAATCACCATAATGTTTTCAGTACATAGGAACTGAAGATTTTATTTGGGCGCTGTATACACTATGGAACTACCAGTGTAGTTAAACAAACAAACAAACAAAATGATCTGGTGATATCTGCTATTCATTTCAAGTTCTTCCACAGCTTTCCGTAGCCCAAGGCATAAAATGATGAATTCTTTAACATGCTACACAGGGCTAAGCTTTGTCTGAACCTGTCTTCACTTCAAGTAAGCCTAATTCCTCACGATTCTACCCTATTTGGCATTTCTGTCAAATGACCTGACCATTCCCAGACTGTGCCTTGTAATCACACCTTGCTGCTTTTGATGATATTGCTCCTTACTAGAAAGTTCTTTTTCTTCCCTTTAAGCTGAAGAAAATTATCCTTCCCATTAATATTAAGTATTGCCATGATGAAGAGGTAATTCAAAATGGAACTATATATTCCTTTTAAAAGGTTCAGTGAGATAGGGTCCATTTCTACTACGCACATACCAGGTATGTGCTGGTCATGTGACTTACCTCCTTAGTAGACCAGAAGGTCCTTGAGGATAGACCACAAGTCTTAATCCCTTTTACAAACTCATGCTTAGCATGATGTTCAGCACAGTACAGACACTCAATCTATATCCATTATTCAATGACTATGTATCTTCCTAGGTTAAAGTACAAAGTGGAATGTGTATCCTTAATGCTTTATTTATTTTTTTCTTGCACTATAGGATTTGTCTCTTAAGTTAAAAAAACACATTTTTAAATTCCTATTTAAAGTATTAAACATAACAAAACCACTAAAACCTGAACTCTTTGATTTATAGGAATGACTATAGTATTCCACTGCAGTGGGAATACAACTATAATATTAGCAGGAAATAGACCATCTAGGGAAGGTCAGATATTTTTAGTTTTTATTTTCATTTCACTTTTTCTTGGCCATGGAAAAACTGAGGTCACGTGATAGACTCAGTTCATAGGCTTGTTCACAATGAACAACTGCTGTGATAATCACCAGTTGAGGTTAATAGATCAAAATTAATATTTGTATACATTTATATCCACAAAGGTCTTTTATATACCTTTTCTTTTTTGCCTCTCAGTGTAGCCTTTTAAATTAAGTACATGGCAGGCACTGTTATAACCATGGAACAGATAAGGATGCCAATGTGGACAGAGTCTGTGTGGTTTGTATGTGGTCATGTCATTACTAATTGTCACTGTTGGATATTAGCTCAGGGCTTCTAGATTCAAAACCCTTATCTGTTTACTAAAATATGCATCTTTCCAGATTCCATGGGTCTGGCTACCCACAAACTCCTTCTAGTAAGCACAGCAGTCTATTTCTCACTCCTTCTTTTTTAGATTATGTATTTTTCTTTCTTACCTCCTCTTCTTCTCTTTTGAACTGAAGCATTTATTTCCACTGGGCCTTGAAAAAGCTTGGGGTAGGAGGCTGACATATTAACTTTACTCACAGTCATAAAACACTCTCAATTTTTAAAGATGGTCTCCTTGAAAGGGAAACCTTTATTAATGCCAGTGTAATGTGCAGGTGCAAAGAAAAGGTGCGAGTTGAATAGTTGTATTCATTCAAATTCAAAATACAGTGTAAATTTTATGTTAGGATAGCTGACATCTTGAAATCCACATTTTATTTCTCTTTACTGTGAACATTAACAGCATTGAAATTAGAAGGTCATCTTCTAAATATATTAAAAGGTTGATAGCAGAACGTGCAACAGTTTTAAATGAAGTCCGAAATTTTGCTTTATTAGAGATAAAACCAGTTTTATAAATATTTATTATAATTAAAATAAAAACTTACTCTAAAAAATAGGTAGTGGTTAAAAATATGGGATTTTAGAATTGGACCTGCCTGAATTTTTCTCCAAACTGTAATTCACTATGTGATTTTAGGCAACTTGCTTATTATCTTGAACATTAGTTTGCTCAACTGGAAGATGTACTGATGTTTGGATCAAGTAAGGTCATTTATTTATAGCACATCTGTAAATGAAAGACATGTACAAAATGAGTTATTGTTATCACAATCATGACAGTAGGCTAATTTATCTTGTTGTTATTTTATTTTATTTTATTTTGAGAGAGAAAGCATGAGCAGGGGAGGGGTGGAGAGAGAAGGAGAGAGAGAATCCCAAGCCATCTCCACTCTGTCAGCACAGGAGCCTGACACAGGGTTCGATATCACGAACTATGAGATCATGACCTGAGCTGAAATCAGGAGTGGACACTCAACCGACACTCAACCGACTCAGCCAACTGACTGAGCCACCCAGTACCCCTCTTTTTTTTTTTAATGTATTTTCAATGTTTTAGTCAGTAATAATTGATATGTATCCCCGGGAAACATGAAAATCTACATATTCCTCTGATCTAATTTTCTCTCAAAATTCTGTTCGTTAGTTTTTCCAAAATACCTATGGTGTGTATAACACAGCGATAGGTTTAGTAGGGAGTAAAAAATGTAGGAACCACATTTTAAGCTTTCTTGACAGAAATTGAACTAATAGCCCAGTACTTTGGTTAATCAAGAAAATGTAGAATCAAGATAGTCAAGGAAGAAAAACATCTGCTAGAAATGGAGAGTTGCAGCTTGCATTTATTTTGAAAACATCGTTTTTTTTAACCTTCTTTAAAAGTATAGACACACATTTGGAAAATCACACATGGCATTCATAAATTGGATATATAATTTGACAATAGTCAATATTTGTAGACCATGTGTATCCTCACACATTTGCATCTTGATGAATTTTATAATGGATAGTTTTTATCTGATGCCAACATTCTTAAGGTGATAAAAAGTTGTAAGAGGGGAATGAGATGAATCAATCTCTGATGAGCTTTTCCCAATTGAAAGCAGTTTTTTCAAAGCTCTGAGACTAAAGTAAGCTTTAAATTTACGTTAGAAGATGCTACTTAGAATCTATTAAGTAGGAGTTAATTATATGCTATCCCTTCTACTCTAACAAATTATACTTTATTACTTTCTAGATATTTCTTTTATTTTGGAACCAACCTCTAGTATTCTTTAATGAGAGAGAGAAAGTACAAATCTCTAGTATTTTTTGTTTGTTTGTTTGTTTGTTTGTTTGTTTTAATGACAGGAGCCCATGGGGGCTTTTCTTCAGCTCAGGTCACAATCTCAAGGTTTGTGGATTTGAGCCCTGCATAGGGCTCTGTGCTGACCATTCAGAGCCTGCCGCCTGCTTCGGATTCTGTATCTCCCTCTCTCTCTGTCTCTCCCTTTGCTTGCGCTCTGTCTGCCCCTCAAAAACAAATAAACGTTAAAAAAAAACAAAGAAACAAGACATAGTGTTTTTCTCTCCATTTTCTTTCTGGTAGCCCACAGAGCAAACATACAAGCCTTTCCATATATGACCTAATTGCTGTGGACAGAAGCTGGGCATAGTAAAAACAAAAGAAAAGAAAAAAATGAAACAAAACAAAAAACCCCCACCAAAACCCTGTAATTGTAGATGTCTCCTGGGGTCTCAGTGACCTTGAGAGCTCTATTACTTCTGTTTCAGTCTGCTATCCCGACTGCACCAACCATTTCTGCTGACTCTGCCTGATATCCACAAAACCCCAGAAACACACAATATTACAGAAAACAAAGCTAAGTCCTCAAACCTGTGTCCATGTCGTTTATGCTGGAAATGGAGTGGGTGACTTATTTACAACAGTGCAGACAAATGGAAATTGAATATCAAATATCCCCAATGTTACTTAATCAGAGATCTTCTCTCGTCTTTACCTCTGTGCTCTACCCGACCCCCTGCCCCCCACCCCCACCTCATTCCTGTACATTTCGAATGTGACACTCTTTATTCACTTCTTTTTGCCCTCAGTCTCAATCCCAAGAATCTATCTACCTAAACAGAGATTTCCTTCCTATAAGGGGAATTCTTATACCGGGTGCTTGAATTTGTTTTTATTATACCACATAATAAAATGGCTAAGTTACCAAAGTTAAAACAAAGTAATAAGCATTCAATATGGAGTGCCTCCTGGAACCTTCCGGAGAACCAAAGAATGTATTTCCACAGTGGCTGAGACTGCTGCTGTCAGACAGCCCTACTGAGCCTGCTCTTGCAAGATGCTTCCACTGAAGAGGGTCCACTTACTCAAGATTGAAAACCCTCCTAGGGTGGCATGCATTCAATGACTGGTCTATGTAGGTAGGTAGGTGTGCCCCCTCATTTCAATTTGGAGCTACCCTAAAGGGCCACTGTAGCTTTACAGCAGCCTGAGATGTCAGCTAAGGTCTTCCTTGAGACTGTATGGCAGCCCAACTTTTGCCTAATCCAGCTTCTTTCCCTTCTCGTCCATAAAGGTTGATTCCCAACCCCTCCCATCCCCCAACCTAGTATAAACTTTCTGCATGCCAATTAGCTCAGAATCTCCCTCCTTGGGAACTCATCCTGGGCCATGTTCTTAACTAGCATTTCTCCATGTGGTTACAAAGTATCTCCCTCACAATGCCCACAGTGCTTTTAAGCAAAGCAGGACAGGTTCTTTTCTTGGGCTATCCTGCTAATCTGCATGATAGGTTCATTTGCTCAGGCTGTGGCCTTGGGTTTATTAGGTTAGGAAACAGGTATCAGTATTTTTTAAAGCTCTTCAGATATAGTAATGTGTAGGTACATTTAGGAACCCCACGACTCGTCATCAAATCTATCTCCTTGGCTGCATTTCTCTTTCTTTCTTTCTTTCTTTCTTTCTTTCTTTCTTTCTTCCTTTCTTTAAGTTTACTTATTTATTTTGAGAAAAAGAGAGAGAGCAGGATTAAATTGAACCTGCAGAATAGTTTGATTTAATGCTCATCTGCAGAGCCATGTTTTTAGCATCCTGAGACTCCTGGGGGACTCCAGTCTTCTTTTTTTTTTTTTAATTTTTTTTTCAACGTTTATTTATTTTTGGGACAGAGAGAGACAGAGCATGAACGGGCGAGGGGCAGAGAGAGAGGGAGACACAGAAACGGAAACAGGCTCCAGGCTCTGAGCCATCAGCCCAGAGCCCGACGCGGGGCTCGAACTCACGGACCGCGAGATCGTGACCTGGCTGAAGTCGGACGCTTAACCGACTGCGCCACCCAGGCGCCCCGGGACTCCAGTCTTCTTAGCTGAAATTACAGGCTCCTCCATTCTTCAAGAATGCCACAGTTTATTGACACATTGCATCTTTCCTAGAGGACTGGTGTAGTCATGCTAAGATTATGGTTTGACAATAGAAGAATCAACCTAACATACAAAAATAGCAAAGGAAAGTATCCATCAAAGGACCAGGAATCGTTTTTTCATACCGTTTAATCATTTCAGCTCACCATAAGCGGGGTCACGGGTGAAGGGGGTCAAAAGGTACAAACTTCCAGTTATAAATAAGTTCTGGGGATATAATGTGCGACATGGTGGCTAGAGTTAACCGTACTGTGTTGTATATTTGAAAGTTGTAGGGGCGCCTGGGTGGCTCAGTCGTTTAAGTGTCCACCTCTTGATTTTGGCTCAGGTCATGATCTCATGGTTCGTGAGGCTGAGCTCCGAGTCTGGCTCTGTGTTGACAGCACAAAGCCTGCTTGGGATTCTCTCCCTCTCTCTCTCTCTCTCTGCCCCTCCCCTGCTCAAGCTCATTCTCTGTCTCAAAATAAATAGATAAACTTAAAAAAAAAAAAGAGACTTAGGGATGCCTGGGTGGCTCCGTCGGCTGAGCGTCCGACTTCAGCTCAGGTCATCAAGGCTTGTGTGTTTGAGCCCCACTTCAGGCTCTGTGCTGACAACTCAGAGCCTGGAGCCTGCTTTGGATTCTGTGTCTCCCTCTGTCTATCCCACCCCCTGCTTGCATTCTGTCTCTCTCTGTCTCTCAAAAATAAATAAACGTTAAAAAAAAGAAAAAAAAAAGAAATTTGTAAAGAGTAGATCTTAAAAGTTCTCACCACAAGAAAAAAAATGTAACTATGTGTAGTGATAGATATTAAGTAAACTTATTCTGGTAATCATTTCACAATATCTATCTATATCAAATCACTAGGTTGTATACCTGAAACTAATGTAATTTTATATGTCAGTTAGATCTTGATTACAAAAGAAGTTGTAGTTACAATAAATTAGTTGGGAAAAATAGAATCAACAAACAAACGAATCCTGGACCAAATGGAGAAACTAATCACTCTCTATCTTTCCTGTCTGTCTGCACCGTGACATCAAGACATTCTAGGATAGCTAAGTACTAGCTGTCAGTCCATAAGAGAGATATGTATTTGAGGCTTCAATCTAAGTAGTATCTTTTTGATGATACATGTGCCATCTGCTTCCCTAAGTTACTAATTTAATATTTAAAACCTAACATTTATACAGCCTCGTACAGTTTGTAAAGTATCTTCACGTCAATTATCTCATTTGTCATTCTTCAGTTGTGCTGAGTGATTTAATAAACTGGGCGATACCAGCATTAAGTTCTTATAAGGAATATAATCATGATGAACAAAAAGCCATTTGATATATTTGCTCCTATGCCCTGTACATCCACTTATTAAAGTTTAGTGTTTCACAATGACCTAATTTTTTAAAAGATCCCTATATATGCAGTCAAAGGCTTTAAGAGGAATGGTACGATTAAGAAGGGAAATATTAGAATGTGGATTTAGAAGTAGGTGAGCCCAGCTAAAAAGGATGATTCTGCTCACATAGCTGAGTTATTAAGTCTGCATTTTTCATGCCCAGGTCCACAAGGAAACTCTCCAAAGTAATAAAGTTTGATCTCTTTAGAATCTATCACTTCCAGGCAATTTAATCAATTTTTAGAATTCCTGTATTTCCAAGTTTCCTGGATATACTTGGATATTCTTCCAGAGCTGGTGATTAAGGAGGTGTTAAAGCATTCTGGTCACTGAGACCTGGAATCATGCACTATTTTACTTCCATACGCTTCCCTATTAGGGCCAAATAATATTGGCCCCAGTATTAAATGTGCTTTTAATACTGCTTTTAATGATGGGAGGAGTTTAAAACACAAAACACAAAACTAACACAGAGATTTTCTTCAACTTTAAGAAGTAAAATAAAGTCTCCTATCAAGGTAAGTGTATATACTGAAAGTGTGAAAAGAATACGTATTACAGAATTGTAAAGTTCTTATAAAAGTTGTGACTGAACCCTTGGTGATCATCTCGGAAAAAGTAAGAAATCACACTAAACTTAAAGTGAAAGAGGTTTCTGAGAGTGGAAACATTTCCTTCTGTTGTAAATTATAAAAAGACTTAGGAGTTATGGAGATAAATATGACTGTGCTTTAATAACAGTAGATACAAATAGCTAACTTTTACAGAATTGTCCTGTGATGTACTCCTAATTTACAGTCGAGGAAACTGGGAGATGAAACAAATCATCGGAGGCTATGCAGCCAGTTAAGGGCAGAAGGGGAATCTACACCCAGAGGGAATCAATCTGTGCCTTCTGGTAAACTTTAGTTTCTCCTCCAGGCACTTGGGGTTGCTGCAGTATTATGGCAGGCCCGAAGTTAGTATATTGGAAAAACAAACCGGCTGTGTTGGATAAAGAAACAGAATAAGAGATTCATCTTTCTTAGTGGAGAAGAAAATGAGTTTCTGCTAGCGGACTAAATATTCCCCTAGAGCCCGGAAATGTTATTTTGATTTCCGAAATGGTTCAGCTTACAAGTAGAAAATGAAACGTTTGGGCCAGAGATGGCAGGCAGGTCCCGTTGTATGTATGAATGAGAGAGATTGTTGATAGTGGCAGGTAGTGGCTAGATGCTTTGAGTAGTTTTCTAGGCCCCCGGTCAATAGAGCACAGCGCTGTCTGCCTGTGACTGGGGAGAGACTGATGAGTAAGAATGTTAAGAATGTGCCAGTCTTGGCGTCAGCAGTGAGAGAAAAGGATTCAGGGAGCCTAAGAAATTATTACATTAAAAAAAAGAATTTCCTCTCCTCGTAGGGTCTCTGATTCTCCTGCATCCCGCATGCATCCTCACTAAGGTGCTTTGTGTGTCATAGGATATGTATGTTTTCCTGTAACGTACACTGTTGGTTTTTAAAATTTAGATTGAACCAATTCAAAACTTTCACTTAGGTACGTGAATTAAAATATCTGACTGTGTTGACACCTAAAGATTGGCGATGATATATGGCTCAGCCTAACATCAAAATGATAGCGGGCAGACTTTCTCCTTTCCTCACTCAGCCCTGTGATTTTTCAGTCCATGCCTATTGTAGCCCGGGAGCGACGTAAGTGTGTGGTTTCGGGAGCCAGAGAGGTGGGCTTAAGTTGGGGCTCTGCCAATTACCAGCTGAGTGTCAGTGGACAAGCCACGTAGCTTTGGCTGTGGCCTCTCCATCTGAAGAAACTAGGGAAAATGAAAGTTATCTTACATGCCCTTAATACATATTCCAGACTCAAAGGCGCTGAGGCTAAGCTTTATTGTGGTTCCTGAAAGGCACTGATGTGAAATTTTCACACAGCTTCATACAACAGCACTGCGTTACCTGGCTGAGACTCAGTAAGTGTATGATGCTCCTTGATCTTAGAATCGTTCAGCTGTGGGGGGAAATGATAAACCCATGAGAGCGGATGAAATAAGGTAATTACTGTAAGGATTAAATAAGCTAATAGGCCGAGGGAAGAGAATAGAATCTTTGTGCGTAAAAAGAACCCAGTATTACTGAAATCCATCCATGTTTCTGAATATGTATGCACATACAGGTTTACTTGATGCTGGCAACAGTTTAGTTTGTATAGTCCATGAGGCCATGTTCTCTTTGAATACAAAAGAAGTCAACTTCAATCTATAATGTTCATAATGGGGCCTGGAAGGTAGGGCACTGATTCAGTGGAATTTACTCTGAAGGTCCCAGAGATCTTAGTGCAGTGATACGAGCTAAGTGTAGGAGGTGAAAACTCTGGGGCGATGGGAAGTTTCTTTTAGTTTGTGCTTGTTGATGCCTCTATTGATACTTAATGATCAAGGTGATGTCAAAACAGGATGATAAGAAGGGCGCCTGGTGGCTCAGTCGGTTAAGTGTCTGACTTTGATTTCAGCTCAGGTCATGACCTCATGGTTCCTGAGTTCAAGCACTGGGCTCTGTGCTGACAGTGCAGAGCTTGCTTAGGGTTTTCTCTCTCTCTCTCTCTCTGCAAAACAAACAAAAAATGCAGGAAGAAAAGAAAAATATCTAATGAAACAAGAAAAATATTTTAAAATACAGTTTATAAAATAAACTAAATTAGGAAATATTCTTATCCAATACACTCATATTTGTCCACTGACCCTGGATGTTACTACAGTAAATTTCTTTACCACAATCAAATACCCTATTAGAAAGAGGCAATAAACTCTAAAATTGTGTTACGCAAACTAGCTTTCCCGCAAAGTAGAAACTGAAAAAAGTAAACTATCACTGACAAATGTATATGTACTGGCATACAAGATAAAGGTCAACATTCTTAACCTTGAGGTTTCTTACTCAAAGTATGTTAGTTGCAGAGAAAGATCAAGAATCAAATTACTGTAGAAATTGGCAGCCATTTAGTAATTCAGTTCATCGTGCAATCCTAAACATGTACATACTCTTAAGATTCATTCTTGAGGGGTGTCTGGTTGGCTTAGTCAGTTGAGCGTCTGACTTTAGGTCATGTTGTGATCTCCCATTTCATGAGCTCGAGCCCGGTATTGAGCTTGCTGCTATCAGCCTGTCAGCACGGAGCCTGCTTTGGATCTTCTGTCCTCCTCTCTCTCTGCCCCTCCCCCGCTCATGTTCTCTCTCTCTCTCTCTCTCTCTCTCTCAAGAAGTAAATATAACATTAAAAAAATTTAAAGAATCGGTCTTAAGACCAACATGTTCAAACTTTAAAAACTGAATAAATAAATCCAATATATTAAATATCCCTTGGCTTAAGGTAATAGAATACCTCAGAGATACTGTCCACCATCACATTTCTGATTCACAAAAATATTTTGAGTTGAGAGATCTGCTCCACCCCACCCCACCCCCATCTAAGAGTAGGCACTTAAAATAATCTTTTTTAAAGAAATGTTTTATTTATATTTTAGAGAGAAAGAGAGAGAGAGAGAGAGTGCATGAAGGCGGCGGGGAGGGACAGAGAGAGGAGACAGAATCTGAAGCAGTCTCCAGGCTCTGAGCTGTCAGCACAGAGCCTGATGTGGGGCTTGAACTCATAAGCTGTGAGGTTATGACCTGAGCCAAAGTCAGATGCTTAACCAACTGAGCCACTCAGGTGCCCCAGTATCATATTTCTTATGTGCATCTGTTTTG
The DNA here is from genome assembly GCF_018350175.1 of Felis catus. Lineage (NCBI taxonomy): Eukaryota > Metazoa > Chordata > Mammalia > Carnivora > Felidae > Felis > Felis catus. The sequence goes on from NC_058379.1 coordinate 50,149,963, forward strand.
CTAAAACAATCTATAGAGTGAATATGTTCTCCAACTTTAAGCTGTACTTATAGTCAGCGCAATCATTTGTTGTAAGAGAAATTAAGGGACTATAAATTACTTTAAATCTACAAATAATCTCCCCCCAAACTCATTTTAGCTGCTGCAGCATCCATCAATTCTTCTTCCACCCACTGAACTCTTTGTTGTTGTTGTTGTTGTTTTTAAGTAGGCCTCATGCCCAGCACAGAGGCCAGTGTGGGGTTTGAACTCACGACCCCGAGATCAAGACCTGAGCTGAGATCAAGAGTCAGACACTTAACTGACTGAGCCACCAGGTGCCCCACCACTGAACTCTTAATCAGACTGGCTAATAAATAGAAAAAAAAATGGTGATGTAGGAGCTTTTATGACCAATCTTACAGAAGCACTAATGATCAATTAAAAAGGAGCATCTAGAGTAAGACTGAATTTGCTGTATCAAGAAAAAGAAAAATGGTCTTCCTGCCCTCCCTTCAAATGCCTTATTAACCAGGGTCAACCAAATGATACTTTTCTAAGGAGAAGGGTTTTTGTTTGTTTCTTATTGTTGAGTACATAGTAAAATACCATCAGCTATTTTATATTTGTTTTGTGTTACTCTTATTCTGAAGTTCAGGATAGTATAAATGAATCTCTTAGCTTAGGTCTTCCAGTTTTTCCTTACATATGAAAATGGCACTTTTTTTCTCCTAATGAGGAAAAATAATACAGTGAATTTTAAATAACTGTAAAACTATGAGGTAAAATGAGGGGAGGAGGGAAAAAACCTGGCATTTTAGTGCCTTTTCTGTTTTTTACATCATGGAGATCAGTTCACATGCTGGTTGCTGGGAGATTCCCCTAAGACAGTGTGAACGATCAGTGAGTGACTCCTCACCTGCCCTCTTCACTGAGGTCACCTCTAAAAACACATGAATGGAGATTAGTGGGTGCAAAGACAGTGAACTGCAAAAACCAAATCATCATGAAGATTGATGTTTTGGTCAGTCCTGTGTTACAGTGCCTATTTGAAAAATGGCAGTGAAATAAAAAATTTTAATTTATATGTTGTTTCCAAAGCTATAAAAAGCAAAATTATTCAGAAGTCCTTAATAAAGTGACGGACAAAGCTTCCTCAGGCAAAAGCTAAAAAAAGAAAAAAAGAGACAGGCATTGTTATGCAAATATTAATATCAGACAAAATGGATTTTAGAGTCAAAAGCACTAGAAGTTGTCAAGCAAGATATTTCCCATTTGATAAAAGCTACAATCAAAACTTCAGATTAGAAAAGTTTTAAGCACACATCAATATGACCTGGAAATACACAAATCCAAAACGCTAGTGGCAAATGTTAGTAAACCTCTCTCAGGCACTGATACATCGAAAATAAGTAAAATACGAATTATTTGAAAAACTACAGTTACAGGGTGAGACAAATGTGTGCCCTATAAGCAAGTGAATAAATATTATATATCAATAGATTAAAAGGATGGTTTGTTTATTATTTATGAATTTATTTATTTATTTAATGTTTATTTATTTATTTTGGAAGAGAGAGAGTATGAACAGAGGAGAGGGGCAGGAGAGAAAAGGAGAGAGAGAATCCCAAGTAGGCTCCACACTGAGTGTGGAGCCTGAAGCAGGGCTTGATACTGTGACCCTGGGATCATAACCTGAGCTGAAATCAAGAGTTGGATGCTCAACTGACTGAGCCACCTAGGTGGCCTAGTTCGCTCTCTCATTCTTTTTTTAATAACTTTATTTATTTATCGTGAGGGAGAGAGTGAGCAAGCATGGGAGGGGCAGAGAGAGAGGGAGAGAGAATCTCAAGCAGGCTCTGCGCTGTCAGCTCAGAGCGTGATGCAGGGCTCAAACCCATGAATCAGGAGATCATGACCTGAGCCAAAATCAAGAGTCAGATACTTGGTCAACTGAGCCACACTGGTGCCCCAAAAGCTAGTTCTCTTAACAGAATAGTTGCTTTTAACTGCTCTGCTGAAGAAAAAAAGGAAACAAAAAAGTAAGAGAAAAAAGGAAACAAATTACACAACGGATTTTTAAAATCATGTACATAATGTTCTATCAACTTTTTTAGAAGCTAGACAAAACAAACAATTCTTCAGGAAGATGTAAACTGTGAAAATTGGTTAATAAGAAGCATAATGCCTGAATACACCAATTCCTACTGGGGAAAACCTAACCTCACAATGGTAAAATTGTAGGAGAATTCTAATAAATTTTTACAAATACATAATCAGTTTATATAAATGATTTGAGCACAGGAAAAATGGTGGTCTTCTTAATTTTTTATTTGAGGCCAGCATAAATCTCAGACTAAAACTGAACAAATATATGAAAAAATAGAAAGTACAAGAAAATCATATATAAATTAAAATTTCTAAGTAAAATATCAGCAAATCAAAATCATCAGCCCATTAAAAGAATAACATTATAATCAAGTGGGATTTATTCCTGAGATGCAAGGGTGGTTCAATATTTGCAAATCAATCAATGTGATATGTCAGATCAATAGGAAAAAAAATAAAAACCATATGAATATATCAATAGGTGCAGAAAATGCATTTGAAAAGTACAACCATTCTTGAAAAAAAAAACGCTCAACAAAGTACATTGAGAGGGAACATACCTCAACATAATAAAGGCCACTTATGAGAAACCCACAGGTAAGATCAGACTCAATGGTGAAAACCTGAGAGCTTTCCCCCTAAGAACAGGATTAAGACATGGATGCCCACTCTCACCATTTTTATTCAGCATAGTACTGGAAGACTTGTGGTTATAGCCACAGCAGTCAGACAAGAAAAAAGGGGGGGTGGGTGGGAAAGACATCCAACTTGCTAAGGAAGAAGTAAAACTCCCACTATTTGCAGATGACATAATACTATATATAGATAACCCTAAAGGGGCACCTGGGTGGCTCAGTCAAGTGTCCAACTTTGGTTCAAGTCATGATCTCCCAGTTTGTGGGTTCCAGCCCTGCGTTGGGATCTGTGCTGACGGAGCCTGGGGCCTACTTCAGTTTCTGTGTCTCCTTCTCTCTCTGCCCCTCCCCTGCTAGCTCTCTCTCTCTCTCAAAAATAAATAAACATTAAAAAAATTAAAGAAACCCCCAAAAACTACACCAAAATACTACTAAAACTGATAAATGAATTCAGTAAGTTCACAGGATACAAAACCAATGTACAAAAATTTGTTGTATTTCTATAGAGTAATAATGAAGTAGCAGAAAGAAATTAAGAAAACAATTCCATTTACAATTACATAAAAAAATGAAAAATAGCTAGGAATAAGCTTAATGAAGGATATAAAAGATCTGCACTCTAAAAACTATTAAATGTCTATGAAAGAAATTGAAGATGACACAAACAAATGGGAAGATATTCCACGTTCATCGATTAGAAGAATTAATATTGTCAAAATGTCCATACTACCCAAAGCAATCTACAGATTTAATGCAATCCCTGTCATAACACCAATAGCACTTTTCACAGAACTAGAACAAAAAATTATAAAATTTGTATGGAACCACAACAGAACCCGAATAGCCAAATCAATCTTGAATAAGACAGAAACTGAAAGTATCACAGTAAGATATCTTGTAGGTATCAAGATATACTACAAAGCTATAGTAATCAAAACAGTATGATACTGGCACAAAAACAGACACATAGATCAAGGGAATAGAATAGAGAGCCCAGAAATAAACCCATGATTATATGGTTAATTAATCTACAACAAAGAAGGCAAGAATATGCAATGGGAAAATGACAGTCTCTTCAAAAAATGATGTTGCGGGGTGGGGGGGCGTCTGGGTGGTTCAGCTGGCTAAGCATCTGACTTCGGCTCAGGTAATGATCTTGTGGTTTGTGGGTTCGAGCCCCACGTCAGGCTCTGTGCTGACAGCTCAGAGCTGTCACAAAATAAAACACACAAAAATAAACTCAAAATGGATTAAGTAATTAAATGTGAGAACTGAAACCATAAAAATCCTAGAAGGAAGCACGGGCAGTAATTTCTCTGACATTGGCCATAGCAACATTTTCTAGATATGTTTCTTGATGCAAAGGAAACAAAAGCAAAAATAAACTATTGGGACTACTTCTGCACAGCAAAGGAAACAACCAACAAAACTAAAAGACAACCTACTGAATGAGAGAAGATTTTGGCAAATGACATATCTGAAAAAAGAGTTGGTGTCCAAAATATATAAAAAACTTACACAACTCCACACACACAAAATAATCCAATTAAAATGGGCAGAAAGCATGAATAGACATTTCACAAAAGGATACATACAGATGGCTGACAGACACATGAAAGATGTTCAAAGTCACTCATCATCAGGGAAATGCAAATCAAAGTCACAATGAGATATCACCTCACACCCATCAGAACAGCTAAAATCAAAAACACCAGAAACAACTAGTGTTAGGATGTGGAGCAAAAGGAATCCCTGTGCATTGTAAGTGGGAATGCAAACTGGTACAGCCACTATAGAAGCGTTGTAGAGAACTGTATGGAGACTCCTCAAAATATTAAAAATGGGGGCACCTTCATGGCCCAGTCAGTTGGGCATCCAACTTCGGCTCAGGACATGATCTCACTGCTCCCAGGTTCAGGCCCCATGTCAGGCTCTATGCTGACAGCTCAGAGCCTGGAGCCAGCTTCAGATTCTGTGCCTTCCTCTCTCTCTGTCCTTCCCCCGCTTGTGCTCTGTTTCTCTCTCTCTCTCTTGAAAATAAACATTAAAAAAATTAAAAATAGAACTACCATATGATCCAGTAATTCCACTACTGGGTATTTATCCAGAGAATATGCAAACATTAATTCAAGAAGATACATGTACCCCTATGTTTATAGAAACATTACTTACAATAGCCAAGTTATGGAAACAACTGAAGTGTCCATCGATAGATGAATGAATAAAGAAGATGTGATCACACACACACACACACACACACACACACACACACTGGAATATTACGCAGCCACAAAAAAGATTGAAACCTTGCCATTTGCAACAACATAGGTGGATCTAAAGAGAATATTGCTGGGGCGCCTAGGTGGCTCAGTCATTTAGGTGTCTGACTTCAGCTCAGGTCATGATGTCACTCTCCATGAGTTCAAGCCCCGTGGCGTCGGGCTCTGTGCTGACAGCTCAGAGCCTAGAGCCTGCTTCAGATTCTGTGTCTCCCCCTCTCTCTGCTCCTCCCCTGCTCATGCTCTGTCTCTCTCTGTCTCAAAAAAAAAAAAACATTAAAAAAATTTAAAAAAAGTATATTGCTAAGTGAAATAAGTCAGAAAAAGACAAATACCATATGTTTCCACTCATATGTAGAATTTAAGAAACAAAACAAATAAAGAGAAAAGAGGCAAACCAAAAACAGATTCTTAACTATAGAAAACAAAACTGATGGTTACCAGAGGAGAGGTTGGGGAGGGGATGGGTGAAATAGGTAATGGGGGTTAAGAGTACACTTACCATGATTAGCACTGAGTAATGAATAGAATTGTTGGATCACTATATTGTACACCTGAAGCTAATATAACACTGTACGTTAACTATATTGTAATTTAAATTTTTAAAAAATTAAAAAAAGAATAACATTATGACCAAGTAGGGTTTATTATAAAAAGTTTGGTTCAATATTAGATAATCAATGGCATAATTTACTATTATTGATGTGTAAATATATTTTCACCTCTGTAGATGCAGAAAATTTTTATAAAGTTCAACATGTGTACTCATAAAATCTCAAAGTAATTCAGTTATATTCATATAAAGTAATCCAGTTTATATTCATATAAATATATGAAATATATTTATATCTACAGTAGGTCTTATATATAATGATGAAATATACAAACCATCCTACGATTGTCAGAAACAAGAAAATGCTTATGATCATTACTGTTAATTATACAGAAAATGAGCTAAGTTTTCATATTAGAGAAAACAAACTGTCATGAATTGCAGCATGATTGTCTGTCAGGAAAATCTAAGAGAATCACCAAAAAGCAATTAGAACTAATATGGGAGTAAAATAAAACAAAAGTGAGATAAATAAATAAAAGTGGATAAATTTCCAATACAGCAGTAAAAGAATTATTCAATAAAATGCTGTGAAATGTAGATCCCACTCATTATAGCAATTAAAATGATAAAACAGGGTAATAAAATGTTTAATGAAACTCTATGAAAGTGTATATGTGATCTGAAAATTGAGAGATTTACATAGTATTGCATGGGAGAATAGATGAAACTACTAACTTTTCACAACTTAATAAAAATTTCCAGCAAAATTTGTTATTGAATTTGATGGTTCTAAAATTTATGCACAAATGAAAATGTGGGAAAAGAATACAGAAAATTTTGAACAGAAGAGTGGTTTATTGAGTCAACGGTCTGGAGTAACGATTTAGTATGTGCAGGAATTAAATAAAAGATCAATGGAACAGAATAAATCATTTAGAAAGAAACACATACCTAGATGGTAGTTGTATATATGATGAAGGTGTTATCTCACATAACTGAGTTAAGGTTGAACATGTTAACAAGTGGGTTTAGAAAATAGATCATGTATCTAGAAGTTTTTTAAGTTAGATTTCTTTCTTTCTTTTTTTTTTTTAATTTTTAATGTTTATTTGGGGGGAGGGGGCAGAGATAAAGGGAGACACAGAATCTGAAGCAGGCTCCAGGCTCTGCACTGTCAGCAGAGAGTCTGATGTGGGGCTTGAACTCATAAACTGTGAGATCATCACCTGAGCTGAAGTGGGACGCTTAACTGACTGAGCCACCCAGGCACCCCAAAAAGCTAGATTTCTACCTCACACAAAGTAATTTCCAGGTGACTTCAAGAGCTAAATAAATGCAAAACAACAAAAACCCCAGAAAATATAGAATAGTTAACTTTATAATTCAGAGATGGGAAGACCTCAAACATCTACAGTTGAAAATACTGAGAGAGTAAACCAGGTAAAACAAAAATTTCAGTAGGCAAAACACCATGGACAAATTGCCAAGGTTAGCAAAAGACCAGGAGAAAAATGCACATAAGGAGTTCTTAGTAATTAATTGGAAAAGCCAAGCAATTCAACAGGGAAATAGAAACAGGCAATTCAAAGAAACACAAATGGCTAAAAAACAAGAAAAAAGTCACCGTTATTCTGTCTCCTTAGTAATCAGGAAAGTCATAATTAGCACGAGGTATCTTTGCTGCTCATCAGTCATATTGGTAAAACGTGTAATGTCCAGGGTGCTGAGGATGGAAGTCTGCAGAATTTTGTATAAGGTGTTGGCGGGTCTTCAGTTAGCTTACTCTTCATTAGGGCAACTTGACTGTGTCTCATTAAAATGTAAAATGCACATGTTGTATCATGGAAAACAACCCATTTCACAGAGATTTTAGCACTCTGCACGCATTTTGGGGGGAGGAGTAATGTTGCAGAAGAGATCCACGTCACTAGGAACAACGTAGTGAAACATGTTTCTGGCTGGGGCCCATAAACCACGTTCACAAATATAGTTTTCAAGGTTTTATTACATCACATGGTTACAGGCATTTCAAAGTACTTGAAACTAGTACTGTGGCCCGACTCAAAGACTACCTTGCAAAGAAAAAGAATAAGGCCTTGGCTAGATTGTCTTACATTTTGTGGTTACTATTTTGGGCTGCATGAAGTCCTTTTGCCAAAGAAAGAACTGGCTGGCTTTTAGAGAGCTTCATCTACTTTCAGCTAAGTGTCCATTTGAAATAACTTAAAATATTTATAATTTTGGCTATATTTAATTCATTTCTCTCCACATTTTCTAATCCAGCAATTCCATCTCCAAGTATGTCATTCAGAGAAATACCCCATGCGAAGAGACATGTGGAAGAATGTTAATTGTAGCACTGTTTTTAGTAGCAAAAAATTGGAAACGACAAATTACTTAGGAAATGGCTAAACTAACCATATGTGCATATTAATGAATTCTATATAGCATTTAGAAAGACTGATATATATATCGGTATACACCTACATATGTATGTAGGTATAGTAATAAGGAAACTTCTCCAAGGCACATGGCTTAAAGAAAAAGGCAAGTTAAACATGTAACATACAATCCCACTTTCATGAAAAACAAACAAAATAAAATCTTAATGGAAATGTGTGTGGAAAAATACTTATTGGAAAAGACCAGAAATTACACATCAAACAGCTAACAAAAGTCACTCCTGTAGCAAGGCAGGGCCGGGGCTTCCACTTACTGGTTTCCTTTTTGTTTGTTTTGAGAAGTGTTTTCACAAAGGAAATAGTCATGTATTTTAGCAAAAAAGGTAAGTTTTGAAAAATGCTGTTTACATTTACTGATTGTGTAGGTACGGAATGCTTATTAGTAATGCTTGAAGTTTGTATATATTAGATGTGGTCTGTGACCGTATGTCAACAATAAATAAATAATTGAGAGTGTTTGTTTACCTAAATAATGCAAATTTAAGTTCTGGGTTTGAGTTAAAAAAGAATAGTTGTTTTCATTTGGATATACAGCAGCACAGTGGCACAGTCTAAGAATCCATTTTTAAAAAGACTACTCCAATTAGAAAATTTAGTAAGTTTCATTACGGAAATTCCCAGAGGCAATCTCTGGCATTTAGTGATTAGAAAAGTAACAAGAAAGTATTACTTACAGAGTCAATCAATAGAAAAGTGAATTTCTGTAATATAAAATAATCCTCATGTGAAGCAAAAAGACATGGAGTTAATTAGAGGAGGTGTGTTGTATAAATGTTTTCCGAACTGGACAGTATAAGAACATATGGTGGGCGGGGAGCCCGGGTGGCTCAGTTGGCGGAGCTGTTGGACTTCAGCTCGGGTCACGATCTCGAGGTTTCTGAGTTCCAGCCCCGCATCGGCCTTGTGGCTGTAAGTGGGAGCCCGTTTCTGATCTTCTGTCCCCCCCCCTCTCTGCCCCTCCTCTGCTTATGCTCTCTCTCTCAAAAATAAATAAAACATTAAAAAGAAGGAAAATATGGTGTGATAATCATCACGAAGAAAACAGAAAATACAGTGAGACTTTCTTCATGTCTCGTAAAACTCGCTTACGAGTCATAGTAAGATACATCAATGATTTTGCAAAGTTTAGTAGGATCATTTCTCCTTTTTGTTCTCCGTGACCATCTATACAGCGCTAATACTGTTCTGTATACTTAAAATTTGCTGAGAGAGTAGATCTTTTGTGTTCTCGTACACATACAAAGGTAACTATGTGAGGTGATAAATATGTTAATTAACTTGACGGTGGAAATCATTTCGTAATCTATACAGATGGCAAATCATCGTGTTGTGTATCTTAAATACATACAATTTTATTTATCAATCATATCTCAATGAAGCCAGAAAAAAATGGTCAAGTCATGGAACGGAAGTACCAGAGAGTATATATACTGCATGGGGTACAGAAAATGGCTTCAATGAACTGCCTGAGATGCCAGGTGTCCAGTGCGGTTTTCAGGGCCAGTCCTGTAACTTTTTACCAAGATTTTCCTTATGCTGGTGCTCTAATGAAAAAGGCCCTTTAGAGTCAGTGTCATCATAAGCTGGAGCGGAAAGGAATTAAAGTACAAGTGATACCAAGAATTATACAAAGTTCACTGAAGTGATCTGTATACCATCATCGAACAGTCTCCTCCCGCGTCTCTTGGTGTTTTTCTCCTGTGACGGGAACATCCGTGGCGATTCTCTCGGTTGCTCGCTGGACAAGGCCACCAGGCTAAGGGGGGTTCAGTGGTGAACAGCGCGAGAACAAATACATACTTTTGTAGTGCTGTCCTATCAACGAAACTCCGATAGTTGGGGTTTTTGCAACATTTAAAGCAGCTCAGGTAGAAAAGAAAAAGTTCAAACCAGTCACCAGATCCAAAATTAGCATTTTATTCAGAACGCTGGGGTCAGAGGTGTGTCATTTATATTCTGGTACACAATACAGAGGCAAAGCTGCTGTCAGAAGTCTCTCCAGTTTAAAAGCTTGGTTTTTTTTTTTTTCATTTTTTTTTTAAAAACACACACTTAGTAGTGCCTCCAGTGTCAGGCCACCCCTTTCTTTTCTTTTCTTTCCTTTTTTTTTTTTTTTTGGTACAAATTATGTAAAACATTTGTGCTAAGAACTTTTCTCCCTCCCCAAACAAAAAAGAAAATAAAAAATAAAAAAAAATTAAAAAATTAAAAATTGAGTATTCTAACTACAGTTCAACAATTGAATCAAATGTCACTTTGTCTTGTAAATACTTTATCCATAACGAAAGATATAAACATGCAAAAAACCTGAATCCATAGTCCAAATAATACATACACATGTTCTGAAGTTTCTGTACTTCTCCATAGACTATGCCAATAAAACATTATGTACACATACCATTTTTACAGTGAAGTGGAAAAAATACAGTAAATAAAAAAAGTGTACATGGATTAAGACCAAAATGTATCTAACATTCTAGTTTATGAAAAAATTCAATTTTGCTACAAATTGGTGATATGAAAACTCCCTTTATTTGCAACCAGCTGCGTAAGTTTTAAGATTTTAGTGAAAAAAAAATCTAAAGTCTAAAACTAGAAGTAATGTACATTTTCCAATCTCATGGTCTCATCCCCCAAGATAATAAAATCGCTCCATGAGTTTTTGTTTTGTGTTTGTTTAATTCTGTGTTTTAATAAAAGCAAATGCAATGTAACAAAAGCGTATTGAAGCATATCATGGTTTAACTTACTGCTCCCACCACAAAATATTTTGTCTTTTACTTATCGTTTCAGAAATCAGTACCATTAAAGCCTTAAACATAAAACTAATTCCAATCTGAAAAAGGTACAAAAAGGCACATAAAATCCCAGTGCTTCTGTACTGTAAAATTCAAGTGTAACTGAGCTCAGTGTTTTTCCAAACAGTATTGGATCACTGATATTCCCTCTGAGCCCAAATTGGTTTGCAGCCTATGCCAAAGCCTCCAGCAAGCACTGTGCTAGTAGACTACAAAGTTAAAGCCTAGCTTCTGAATGCTTTTTGGGAATATCAGTTGAAATTGTTTGTACTTGTCCAAAAACCAAGTTCACCCTGAAGTTCAGTCATCACCTCCACCGTACATGTCAGCAAGTTTCTTGAAGCGTGGCCCCCAGTCGTTCAGGTAGTCATAGTCCTGCTCACCACCACTACTTGAGGAATTAAGAGAGCTCAAGGACCCAGCGGTGGAGCCGCTGCCTTCATAGTCAAAGACTAAGAGGGAGTCGTATGGCGGAGCGGTGGGATCATTGTCAGCAGCTTTAAGGCCCTACGATTTGGAAAGACAAAGAAAGAACGCAGAGAGGGTTACGATGTGCAAACCACAAGCAGATCCTAGGGGTCCCATGGAATCAAACACTTGTTTGTAAGTTTCCACCTGCAGACCACAACATTTTCTACCTACAGAAATTGGGGTTATCACCACGTTTGGAAGTTAGACAAAAATACAGCTTTCCTCTGCAGGAAAAACCCCTAGGACGTCTAGCTCAGTGAGGCCAAGACGTACAATGGAAGGGGAGTTAATCGGAGAATGTGTTTGGCAGGTGGCAGAAATGAATGGCCAACTGCTAGAGGTTGAGAAGAATCTCAGATGAAGTCCGGTAATGCAATTGGATAACCGTGCATTGAGTAATTACTGCTGGTATAAGTTATAAGAAATAACACAGGGCTATGAAATCATGTCATATGTGAACCCTAAGAGTCAGAGCCAAAGGATTCTGACAGTGACCACGTTGAACAGGTTGTAAATGCAACGCAAAGAGAGAGATATACAAATGAATGCCATATGGCCCCTGCCCTCTACAAGCTTGTATCTAGCATAACGGGCATTACTATTGTGTGAAATAAATGATAAATAAGTAATAAAGCTACAGGGTCGAGGCAAAAAATCATTAGAATGCCAAAAAAAAAAAAAAAAAAGAAAAAAAGAAAAAGAAAAAAAATCAGGACTAGCACTGAGAGCTAGGATTTCAAAGAGGAAGTGGCATATTTGACCTAGGTCTGGAAGGAAAAATGAAGGGAAATCAAAGGAAAATGAAAAAAAAAAAAAAGAAAAAAGGGATAACTGGCCAGACATGATTATAATATAAGGAAAGATACTCATTAAATCATTTATGTTCATAATGAAACACAAAATGTGACATTAATTGACTAATCATTAAACTATGATCAGGTATTATTTTTTAAGAATAGAGTGACTTCTAGCTCCCATAAGCTTCAGAAAAGTCATGTTCCAGTGTCTATATACAGTGTAAATATTGGCAGGGGGAATTTTGCAAATCTAAATTAAACATTATTTAAAAACCATAAGAGCCAATGAAATTATTATCTAAAAACTTAACTCTTGCTTTTTAATCTAGAATTCATGTACCTGTAGCCAATTCATAATTATGCCCTACAAAACCTTTAAGGTTTAATACTTAAAATGGCATTTTCTCTAAATTTTCCCCAGTTCCATTCTAGTGCCCTGAGATACACCAGCATCAGTTCCAAACAATCTTTCTCTTTTCCTACAACTCTGCTTTTTAAACGCTAGTGGGCTGTGGCCTCACTGTCGATCAATCCTTCTGATCCACATGTATTTTACGAGTACGCACATGTGGGACCTTTTAATAAGTATGTGATCATCTGTTTATTCTTCCAAGTTTACAGGGGAGGAAGAGAACAAAAGAACATGAAAATTAAGGTCAGAATCAGTATGTAGAGTGGTTAGTGGTTAACACATCAGACCTCTTAACCACTATCCCCTGGGTTGCCAGCTCAGCGCTACACAGTATTAGCTGAGGGTTTTCGGCTAAGTTCTCCAGGCTTCATTTCCTCATCTGCAGGTGTAATAACAACAGTAAGATTATTATGGAGACTAAATGGAATAAAGGCACCCAAGGGCTCATCACAGTGTCTGGTGCCTGTTGGCACTCAATGAATACTAGTCTAAAAAAATCCACTTTTAGGTTCAGTGAAAAATTTCTTGCTTTGTGACTTGAAAGAAGAAAAATAAATGTGAAGACATGGTATTTTGAGAAACAAATGGCAGCTGCCGGACTTCCATCGAAAGCAAGAGAGAAACTGGGGCGCCTGGGTGGCTCAGTCGGTTAGGCATCCTACTTCGGCTCAAGTCATGATCTCGCAGTTCAAGAGTTTGAGCCCTGTGTTGGGCTCTGTGCTGACAGCTTGGAGCCTGGAGCCTGCTTTGGATTCTGTGTCTCCCTCTCTCTCTGCCCCTCCTCCACTCACACTCTGTATCTCTCTCTCTCTCTCAAAAAAAAAAATGTATTAAAAAAAATTAAAAGGAAAAAAAAGAGAAAAGTACACACTACCAGTTTTCCCATCCCAAGTCTCTCTTACCAACCATTGTAACCATTTTAATGAAACACCATTTTCCCTCATGTCTGGTTATACTACATATAACCCAGAAAAGCCAGTGTAAAATAAAATAAAGCACATCTTCAGCAAACTACTTCAATGTATAAAACATAAGTAATTTTAGAAAGGATTTTATTTACCATATTTATAGAATAAACTACAAGGCAATTTTGCTAAGACTGAAAATCACAAACTACAATTTCTCAAAAGTCAGAATTCCTTTCTGTGGTAGACCATATTACTGTCCTCAATGATTTACTATCCTGTCTTTGTAGGTGGATCACATGCCCACACTACCACAAGTGCCTCTCTGGAGCCAGAGTTCACTTCCCAAACCCATTGTCAGGCTTGGCTATGAGCTGGGTTTGGCCAGTACAACGTAAGCAGCGGTGTAGAGAAGACACCTCAAGCCTTTTCCATCTAATGCGTTTCTATCAGTTCCTTCTCGCCCCCTTTCCCAGGAGAATGGTCTGCCCCACCTCGGAGTTTTCCTTCTGCCTGGATCCTGAAACACAGAAGACATGAAGACATTGCCTGCCCACAGTTAACCCAGAATTTGGGCAAGGAGTAAACCTTTGTTATTGTAAGCAGATGATACTTTGGAGTTGTTAATTACTGCAGCCTTAGTTGATAAAAGCCAAACAATGCACCTTTGTTCATTTTGTTTATATTTATGTATTCAATTCAAGATGTATTTATTGAGTATGTATATTAAACGTATTCTGCTTAGTGGTGGGGACACAGCTATTAATAAGCTAGATCCAACGCCTGTCCTCACGGAGTTTATATTCAAATATTAGCATGCACCCCTTTTCCTTTTCCCTACAAAATCCAGCAACTGCAAATTTAAGCAAGAGATGATTCTTTTAGTCCAGTGTCGTCTAAGTTGGGTCCACACAAGAACTGGACCCAAGAAAGATCTGGGAGGAAATCAAGAAGACAAAGAACATCCTGATAAGGAGAATAAGTTTCCGAAGACAAATACAGGTATCCCCCGCTATCCGAAAGTAAGAACATTCTGATGAAACCTTCCGAAAGGAAGGAGGAATGGAGGAAAGCAAGGAGGCAATTACTATTCATTCCTATAGGAAATTTCTTGAGTATTCCCAGACTCCAAAAATAATGCCTCTGAGGTTTTCTGATACCTCAGGACACATGTTGCTAACGGATGCACAAAATAAATGGAGATGAAGCAGAGATGTTCACAGACACAGTTCAAAGCTTTGCAGTTGGATGCTGAGATGCTGAGTGTAGTTCTGGGGAAGGAGCCTGGCGGGCTGCTCTCTCTGCTGGGGTGCACATGTCTCTATAACGGCTTCCCATACAACAGAAGCTATACACTGCTTGTTGCTTTTCACCTTTTTTCATAAAAGCAAACCCCTCTTTGGATTTCTTTCGGTTAGTGAAAACAAGTACTGATGTAGGTCTTCCATAGAAGTGAAGTGGTAGAACGTGAACTTTTGAAAAGCAGGGCATATCTGTATTAAGTTTTCATTATGACCTTGAGTAAAAGTGCTTTGTAAGACAGAGAACAGAGACAATGACCAAGGTCACCATGTTCAGGTCATCTGTTTTATCACAATTCAAAATTTAAATAGAAATACATGCAGAGCCCTGCCCAATCTTTATGGTGTCAGCTCCAAACTGGAAATATGAAAAGGTTAAGACTAAAATTAGTTCTAAAGAGTCAATGGCAGGGTGTCAAGTGTGACTGGATTCAGTGGAGAGGAAAGCAATGGCCTGTATTTACCACGACTTAGGGACAAACGTGGGAAGCTGTCTGGTATTCACTGGTGTGGAAAAGGACCTGAGACCCTTCACTGTATTCCTAAACCATCTAAGTCAACTCCTTAAAATAAGTATAATACTGCTGATAATCTAGACCCCTACTCACTACTGAGATTCTAAAGTATATTCATTTCTTGTAAATTGTTTTTATCTCTTGCTTTGGTTTTTAGATCATCCTGGTCATTTCTGAATCTGTTTCCTTCCTCCCTCCCTCCTTCCCTCCTTTCCTACCTTCCTTCCTTCCTTCCTTCCTTCCTTCCTTCCTTCCTTCCTAAGTTAAGGCCATGCAATCCATTAGAAATCACTGTGCTATGCCAGAACATTGCACAGTCTCAGGTTTTAATAATTACAAAAGGGCAAAAAAAATCACTCAACTTTTCAAGAATTCTTAGGCAAGCCATCTTTCTAGCCTGAAGATTGAGTACCTTAAGTCCCTTCCACTTGGATAGCACTGATTTTTATCTGAGAATAAAAACTCTTGTGGATGAGGTATTATATAAATTCTGGGTACTATTTTGGTAATTCTAAAAAGATCACAGTCAAGTTCTGAGAGACTGAAAATGACAGACATGCAACCAGAGAGAATGTACGGAAGAAATCCGGTGGGCCACGTACCCATCGGGTCTTCCCTTATGGGGTTCCTTTTTTCTTAGGTGTAGACACTGTTTCACACGATGTGTAATGTGCTGTTGTCAAATCTACAAATGAACTGCATGTGTTTCTCTTTCTCCGCCTACGTCTGACTAAATCTAGAAGAGCATGTGCCTTTTTTGCCTTTCCTGGAGAGGCAGATCTTGAACTCTGGATAAATCTGAACTATTTTCTATAGTTTGAGGTGTCTCTGTAAAATGAAAAAGCCTGTGTCTCTGGCTGAATTCTTGCTGAGCTTGTATTTATAGACTTCTGATCCTATGCTTTATGGATGGAGATATGCTTTTACAGGAGCTATAAAAACCCACATTCTTCAGTGCGGGAACGCATGAGGGATCTGAGAGGAAAGAGGTCCTGTTGATTCCCTTACATTCCGTCTTCTGTTCTCTCAATGCCCCTGCCTTAGTTCAGGTCCTCTTTATATCCTGCCTGGACCATAGCAAAAGCCTCTCTAACTGGTCTCCCAGTCCCCCAGTACTATTCCTACTTCTTTTCTACAAACTACGCCTGGTTCCTCTTTCAGATATTATTTGAAGTTGCTCCCCCAAGTAAAACTGATTGCTATCACCTATTGCAGTGTTTCCCAAATAAGGGAGAAGTTTCCCGGGTGGGGCGGGGGCTATGCAAGATAATTTTTAATTGGCACATGAGCACTTTAAAACAATTACCTTTATTAAACAAATAAATTAAAAATTGATTAGAAGTTTAAGTAAATAATAGAAGAGGTATGTGGACCTGGAAAAACCTAGAAGGCATTATTACTCAAATGCCTGTTGTTTGGGTAACCTACAGGATAGAGTTAAAACTCTTTAGCAGAGCAGTCAGTGAACTTGGACTGTTCATGTACTTTTCTGTCTCAGCTATTCTTGGCTTCAGCAACCACAACTAAATTATTCAACAAAAGCCCCTCCAAACCTAAAAATGTGATGTTTTTGTGTACCTCTATGTTATATGCATATTCATTTCCTGCTGGCTGAAATGTGATTTCCTTTGGCTGAAACTTCTTGACTCAAAATTTTTCATTTGATTAATATCCATCCATCCATCCATCCATCCATCCATCCTTTAAAGCCCATTAAAAATGTTACTTCTGCTACATGGATTTTTCCCTCAATCATGACTGAGAGTCATTCCCATGATCCCTTTTAATTTTATTGCCATGTTTTGGTTACACTAGATTGTGACATCCTTTTCTGCCAACGATGTTTATATTCATTTCATATCCTGCTATTCAACACAGTCCCTGACATCCAGCAGGTATACTAGAAGGTAGCTTTGCACTACTGTCCTGGGCTTGGGTTTTCACCTTATCACCGTGTTCATATTTATATATACTCCTTTTAGAAGCCGCCAGGATTTAGGATGAGGGGTACCTGGGTGGCTCAGTCGGTTAAGCAACCTACTCTTTTTTTTTTCTAATTTATTTTTTATTTTTTGAGAGAGAGAGCAAGAGCGAGCGCACACGAGTGGGGGCAGTGCAGAGAGGGAGACACAGAATCCGAAGCAGGCTCTAGGATCAGAGCTGGCAGCACAGAGCACAATGCAGGGCTTAAACCCACAAATTGTGAGATCACGACCTGAGCCAAAGTCTGATGCTTAACGAACTGGGCTACCCAGGCGCCCCAGGGGGACTGACTCTTGATTTCGCTCAGGTCATGATCTCATGGTTCCTGAGATCCAGCCCCGCATCAGGGTCCGAGCTTGGGATGATCTTTCCCTCTCTCTCTTTCCTCCCTTGCTCATGCACTGTTTCTCTCTTCCAAAATAAATAAAACTGAATAAAAAAAGAAGAAACTAGGATTTAGGCTTAAAATATATGTGGACATAAAAGTATACCAGGTTTACATTACAGTGGAATTCTGTGACTTTAATACCAACATTACTACGTCCCTTTCTGAGAATTTCATTTTACTTAAAGCAAATTTTTTGGAAAGAGAGGATTTTTTTAAATTTATACCTAGAAAACAGTAGAAAAGTGTTCTTCTTGCAAAGTAACTTGTAATAATAACTGATATAATGTGGACTATCTCATTTAGTCCTTATAGAAATCTTAACAGAGGATTTTATTATTATCCTCATTTTATGTATACATATGAAAACGGGAAATCCAAGGGGTAAAATCCAAGGATTTCAAAGATAACAGAGCTGTTAGGTGTGGTAGCTGGATATGAATTCAAAGATAAGAGTGGACAGAGATATTCTGAAGAGGACAAATAAATTTAAGAGGAGACAAAAAGTAAAAGTTCTAAACTTTAGTAGTTTCTTGCAAGTTATTTTTGAAGCACTTTTCATAAGTTTTTAAATACCAATCAAAAGTTGGTCTTTTAACAGAAATATGCCCTTCGTTTTTATATTTCTGAGATAAAGAAATATATAGGATTAGTAAAGTTATTAGAGGTATGCTAACATCTACTGTCAGGCTGAGATTAAATGAATTTGTTTCATCTTTTCACCCTCTGAAGGTCATATTTAAAACCTCAAAATAGAATGAAATTCTGTAGCTGAAATTCAAAAATGTGTGATTTGTTTTATTCTACCTACCAGACGGTAAATACATTACATTTTTTATATTCAAGGCAACATTCATTGGTTATTTAAATAAACAAACTAGAAAATGTTCTCATGAGCTTATTTATTCCTTTCATTATAAAAACACTCTAATTATAATTGCACTATACTATTCTTCCTTTGGAACATTCAGTACTGTGCTAAATCGAATAAGATCTGGGGATAAAGAAATCTGTTTGCATTTTATATGTGTTTATAAAATACACTTGAATTTTTTCTAGGTGCCTTTAACTGTTTTAAATTTATTTTCATCTGTCCAGTTATAGAAAGATATTGAATGAGACTTAATGGGTGTCTTGGAAGAATCTATAAGGTGTATTTGTATGTTATGACTTAGGCCATTTGACAGTTTCATCCCCATGAATTTCCCCACAGACCTGATCATCTCATCCCCACACCCCTGTTTTAGTTGTTTTCTGTGACACCTTCACCTCCGTAGACTCCCTTCCTATGTCCAAATGTAGGGCCTTTCTAGGTGTAAATGTTTGGTTCTCCATCTTGTCCACATTTCTCTATCTTACGATCACATTCATTGTCACGCATCCTGTGGTCATTTGGAGAGACATTTCCAAATGTGATTCTTTTGCCCATTCATGTACTTGCCAAAGCAGTGTGCCTTACACCACCCCTCAGGGATGAGCACCTCTTCCCCTGGAGGCAGAACGGAACCTTGAATGAGGGGTTATGAAAGAAGGTGAGTCCTGGATATGGTGGGATGCCACTGGACGGTGCCTGTCCCAGCTATGTGCTTGACCCTTCTTGGCTTGGTAAAGACTTAGTGGAGGAACTAATATCTAGAAAAGGGAAGGGCATTCCAGGCAGAGAGCACAGCATGGGAACATGTACTGACATGGAATTAAAGCTGAGCCTGGAAGCTACAAGTAGAGTCCCTGGCCCTGGCCTGTAAGATGCAGGGGGAGGGGGCTGAGATGAAACTGTGAAGCCAGGTAAGGATTACACCCAGCGGGCCTGCCATGTCTAGCAAAGGAAGGCTTCGGATAGTGGAATGTTTGCCTGGTATAAAGATCATGCTTGCAGCAAAGTAGGGAGTAAACACGAAGAGAATCTAGGTCTAATTTATTGTCCTTCCACATATGACTAGTGCAGATATGTACACACAGTAAGCATTCAATAGTTATTTGCTGAATGAGTGGTCCTAAACCAAGCTCAAGATCATTTCAGAATGAGGCATTTTTAGCAAATGCAGACAATCCTCAGATTATGAACTGACTGCATTCTAGAAGTTAATTTGCAAGTCAGTCGTTTGGCACCAAGTTTTCTGTATAAGTACTGAAACATGTTCATTATGGTCCTGAGCTGCTTTTTAGGCTGTGTACTTTTTAGGCTAGGCACTGTTCTGGGAAAAGGAATTCCAAATGAAATTCTGACTGTAGCTCTTTCTACCGTGGCATTTGAAGGGCTGGGTAACTGAATCTAGTGAATCAACTAGATATACTTCCTTACCTCCTGAATAAAATGCAGTCCTGTAAAAATGATGAATGAACACACACGTAGACACAAACACATAGACACAAACCCCAAGCATACACTAAAACACAACTTAGAATAACCAGTATCCTCATTTTCTGAATTTAGTCAGCTCCAGCGGAGTGAAAGGCCCCAGACCTGGGCCCCAACGAATCCCAATCAACTGCACGTCGGGCAGTGCTCAGAGCCTTATACCACGTGCCACAGCACTCGGATTCCTTAAAACAACAAAATCTAGGAGCTGGGCCACACACCAGATGCTTAGGTTATGCAAAGATGAACAAGAAATAGTCTTCATCCTGGAGAGAAGGCACGTGTTCACATGGGAGAGAGAAGTATTGACAGTTACACCTCAGTGGCCGGGGCGACAATGGAGGAAGGGTCTTGTTAACCCTTCCCGGAGGTATCAAAGAAGGCCTCCCAGAGAAGGGGATGTTTGAGGTGAATCTGAAGGCTAGGTGGGTGTTTCCCTGATGGTTGAGAAAGTAAGGGCTTTGCAGAAGTTACATTATACATAGTCAAAGCTGGGATGCTTCTGAGGAACTGCAAACAGTTCAGCGGGTCTGTAGCCCTGGAAGGAACTGTCATGGGGGAAGAGGGCAGGAGTCAGATTAGGAAAACAGTCTTATAAATGATGCTTAGTGCTTGAACTTTATCACTGAGAAAAGAACAGTGTTATGGATGGCATGGAGTCCCACGGAATACTGACACTTCAGTGAAAGGCAGAAACAGTCAAGTACTTGTTGAATCACACTGAAGCTAAAATTCTTGCTTTAAAAATGTCTTGCTTTAAAAAAAGTCTGGCTTCGACATCGCCATTCAAAAGATTCACGGTATCTTGACCCAACAACCGCAGGGATAACTAAGAAATTTCTCATGACCACAAATGCTAACTCAGAAGTAAAATCATCAGGCACTCTTAAATATTCAAAAAGATCTGGTCATAAATATAAATTCCCGCAAACCCCCTCTACATAAATAAACTGGAAAAGTCAGGGCATAGTTTTGTAGATAAAGGAGTTATTGGCACTCTGTTGTTTTGCCTTTCATCTGCTTTTAAACCATGATGAAAGCAAATTAACCTATTACCTGTTTAACAGAAGCAAAAGCATTTGTTCAGAAAGCAGCATGTATTTCAGGAATAGACAGCAATGAATAGTTGTAAAGGGAAGCTAAATAATCTTGTTTCAAAACTTTTTTTTACAAACTACAACTGCATCTAAAAAAACTGAAGTGGATATATATATATCATATATATAGATATGTATATATATATATATGTATATATATGACTACAAGGAAGCACAGGACATATGAGTCTTATCAGCACACGACTGAAGGCGACAGATGACAGATGTGTTCCACTTTGTAATGCACGGAGACCTATTCTGATCTTGGAAATACTGAGCTGCAGGACATGGCCAGAGACTGTCTGAGTCTGCCCTCTATTCACACTCGACATCAATATGTATTGCTCTCTTACACTAAAAATTCAAAAGGAGAATTGCAGTAAAACTACAGACATGATCAAAAGCAGCAGCACAGATCATTTTACTTCCAAACTTAAGTATTAACTGTAACAGAACTCTTGGTCAGTAATGAAATAAAAGAATGCCATAATAATTTTGACGGTGGAAATCATATCTGTTATATTCAACAGAGAATTAGCTGCCTCTTTCAGAAGCTCTTAAAACTCCTCAACTAGACAAGTATTTAAATCACTTACATAGTATTTAATTTAGCTCCTCTTCCTACTAATCTCATTTGATGGAACTCTCTAGTCATTGGGTAGGCACTGGATTCTCAACGTTTGTGGGATTCAAAGGGTACGATGTCAGGAAGATGAAAGTGAACTATTATTACATTCATCAGTGCTGATAAATGAAATTAGAATACACTAGAATATTGTTAGTCTATTTATTACTTGTAATCTAGGGGAAAAAAACCTTTTGGAGATAGTGTGACAGATACTGACAATATATACGAATGTCATTTACAAATACAGAATATCAATTGGTAGATCGGTTTTTGGCCCACCACAGCAATCAAATCTGTTCTGTTGCTGAAGCCACATTCGCTTTAACTCAAAGATAAGCTTGAAAAAATCAAGTGTGTTTTAACGAACTACAAAGCTGTATTCTAAGCAATGTGTGGTCTACGTATGGCTGACAATTAGCATAAAATAAACATCCTTATAAAGAAAGTGAGCCGTCTGTGCACCTCATTAATGAAGTCCCCGATGTCCCCAGGGTGCGGGGCTGCAGATCGGACTGGGTACTGGGGCTCGGCATGGATGGGTCTCTCGTCCAGTCGTCGGATTCCTACAGGCTTAATGGCATCAGGTTCCACGGTATCAGGCTGCTGCAGCTGGCTCAAGTCGTAATCCTGCAAAAGACAAAATCAAAAACCCATGGTAGATGGGCATAAAGATGGAAAATTACAACCTTTGTTTTTAAACACATACCCAGAATGCATAGAAATGAGTGAAATTTAACATAATGGAAAAGTTGCCACCATGAGTTTTTCATGTTATGATTAAATATTTCTTTCACACAGCTCTTTCTTCTGTGCTTTTCATTTCTGCAGTCTGTGCTCCATCTGCTTTCCTATGCTTCTCATCAGTTTCCAATGGAAAACAGCAGTGAGACGAGGCTCCACTATAAAACGAGGAAAAACTGTCTAGAAGATAGAGTTGTACCATAGAAGCAAAGGTACGAACTTAAGGTGGGTGGGGCTCGGGGCTCAGGGCATCCTAACTTACAGCACCTTAGCATGTTAGGTATCTCAAGTTGAAGGAATTCAAAAGCCCAACAGCAAGAGTTGCAAGGTCACTCTAACTCCCCTCATCTTGCCCTTCTTCCTTGAAACAGGTCATAAAACTCCCATGTGAATGGTCCCCTTCCTGTACCAGGAGGAGGGAAGGCATCCTTATCACCAGAGACAGAGAATTTGGGGCTAAGGAATCTGTACAAACAAACCTTGTTAAACTAACCTTAATCTCCCTAGTTACTTCTTCACCATTTACTAGCCCTAGCCCAAACCCTCGGTCTCCTCAATCCTTAGAAATTTATTGTTTCTTTGTCTCAAAGTATAAAAGGTTCCCACTCTAGACACTTCTTTTGGTCTTCACGCTTTGGGAAGCTCCCATGTACATGTAACAGTTTAATAGGATGTGTATGCTTTTCTCCTGTTAATCTTTGTTAGTTTAATTTTCAGACCAAATCGGGGATGGGGATGAAGACTTTTTCCTCTCCTACAATATCTTTAATATTAATTGGACAAATACTTGGTAGTTTTCAAACCCCTAAATTCTGATGATATAAAATTCTCCAATTTAATGTTGACATTTACAGAGACGGCAGACTTTCTGGGGCTCTTCATAGTTTAGGCTTCATCTTTTGGTCGAAAACCAGCTCAGAACCATTTGTAGTATCTCTATAGTGGTTTTGATTTATTCAACACTTGGATACTTACCAGGTACCGGCATTGTTGTAGATACTTGACATATGCTTGCTCACTTAATCCTCTGATCAGTACTATTTGATGTTAAGTTTTATTATCCCCATTTAAGAGTTGAGATATTGAGTCTCAAACAACCCAAGTAACTAGTCCATGGTCCCAGATCTACTAAGACTCAGAGACAGGTTCTGACTCCAAGCACATTGGACTTACTTCAAAGTGTAGCTCTTTGACAGTCTTGTAGGACAGTGAGTCAAGTCCAAGCTACAAGGCCAGAGCTAAATAGTGACAAACTAGACAGATAAGTGTGGAGGGCAGGAACGTGAGGAATGATGAAAATAACAAAGGAGACCAAGGGAAGGAAGGTCACTGGCATTCATGTCTGCTATGTGAGTGCCCAGGCACTCACTATACCAGCCTCTTGAGAATGTGTTCTCACAGATACTTTCTAACAAACCTGTGGAGCCTGTCTCATTATCATCTTTTTAGGTGGAGAAACAGATTCAGAGAGCTTGAGTAACTCACCCAGGGTCACACATCTAGTCTGGCGATTAGGATGGGAATCAAAACCAGGCGTGTTCGACTTCACACTGTCAAGCCACAGAGTAACTGTCTGCTCCTTGAGGCAGTCCCATTCTGACCACCCTCTCCGAAAAATCTCCTTACCGAGAGATTCAGCTACCCTAACCGCTAAAAGCCCCTCCTCTCAGGAGTCTGCAGGGGGCTGCGGGGGGTGAAGCAGGTACACACGGCAAGACAAGCCACCGTGGGATGTAAACTCGGTAAACTGCAAAGTATAAAATGCTCGGAGGAGAAAACTCGCATTAGATTTGAACCCTGAGCAGTCCATGCACTAGGGAGAAAGGACCTTTCTGGGATTACGAACAGCATGAGCAAAGGCATGGGGATGCTGTTTTCTCTTGTCAGGATAGAATACCTCAGATTATCTATACAGAACTTCAGTGAAAACATCTCGGTTATGCACAAATGTGCTCCACTTTAAATTTTATAGAATTTATGAGTGATTTATAGACTATCTTGAAGACGTACAATGATAAAACAGATGCAAAGGCCTTTGAAATGCTAAAATGTCATACAAAATAAAAACAGGGATTTATTTAGAGACTTCTGAATGCTTACACACCAAGAAGCATGTTTTTCTGCATGACGTTTAACTGCAGAACTACCAAGCATAAGAGAGTGACAATTCTCGAAGCTTTATATAGAAAGGGAAAAACAGGGGCACTTGGGTGGCTCAACTGGTTAAGCCACTGATTTTGGCTCAGGTCATGATCTCACGGCTCATGAGATTGAGGCCTGTGTCAAGCCCTGCCGTCAGCACAGAACTTACTTGGGATTCTCTCTCTCTCTCTCTCTCTCTCTCTCTCTCTGCGCCCTTCCCCCACTTGCACACGCTCTTTCTCAAGATAAATAAACTTAAAAAAAATAGATTGTAAGCATAATGATCACAGTGAAATATTTTTACACTGAGGGTGTAAAATACTTTATGAGAAGTATGAATTACATGAAATTAAGTAACTGAATCTTATGGGTAAGGACTGTCTTCTACCTGGTGACAAACTCCTTGGTACTCCTCAGTATTTTATAGGACAGTTTTGTACAAGAATATGGAGGAATTTCCTTGGCATAATTGGAGACAAAACGGACATGTTGGCTTTGCTTATGCTACTTCCTTCCTGGAAAGAACCTGTGCTCCCTGATTTCTTTCTTTCTTTTTTTTTTTTTTAATTTTTTTAACGTTTATTTATTTTTGAGACAGAGAGAGACACAGCATGAACGGGGGAGGGTCAGAGAGAGAGGGAGACACAGAATCCGAAACAGGCTCCAGGCTCTGAGCGGTCAGCACAGAGCCCGACGTGGGGCTTGAACTCACGGACTGCAGATCATGACCTGAGCCGAAGTCAGACGCTTAACCGACTAAGCCACCCAGGTACCTCGTGTGCTCCCTGATTTCTTATACAGCTTCCACTATACCCAAATGTTACAAAGATGAATGCATTTTGACAGGCCAGCAGTGTTGTAAAATTTTTTCTAATAAATTGCCAACATTTAGACATAGGGATAGTTCACCTGAAAATGGAACGATCTGGCAAAACAGAGGTTAAATTCTGATGTCATTTGTTAAAGCTGACTGCAGCTGTCTCCTCTGGACAAGGACAGCATCTCTGCCTGGACTGCTTCCTTTATTAGGGATACATATAACAGCATATTGATTGACAAGTTTTTATCTTTCTTTTGATAGTTTTTTTCTACCATCTTAAGAACCAGAGAGCAGGAACGGTCTTAAAAGGTCTGTGGTCCTGTTCGGTCCTTCTCACCATCAAAATGGCAAACCCATAGGAAATGCTCATTAAAAAATGTGTTGAATGGGGCGCCTGGGTGGCTCAGTCGGTTAAGTGGCCGACTTCGGCTGAGGTCATGATCTCGCGGTCCGTGAGTTCGAGCCCCGAGTCAGGCTCTGTGCTGACAGCTCAGAGCCTGGAGCCTGTTTCAGATTCTGTGTCTCCCTCTCTCTGACCCTCCCCCGTTCATGCTCTGTCTCTCTCTGTCTCAAAAATAAATAAACGTTAAAAAAATGTGTTGAATAAGGTCTCAGTGATGATATTCATGCCAGATGTTCAAAGGAGCAACTGATTCAAGAAACGTGCCTTGGATCACATCACACTCCATGGCAGTAATTCACAATGGGGAGGGAGGGAAAGACCCCCATTCCATCAATGAGATTCACTGCCCTGATGAGTCCTCTGTAATGATGGAAACGTGTCATGTTCCTCAGCTATGCTGCTTTCGAAAAAAGGCAGGAAACCACTGATTTATAGGAAGCTAGAAGCTAGGTTAAAACGTGTGGCTTAACGTTTCTCTGAGATGGCTTCCCCTGTCTATTACAAATATGGGATATATAAAAAAATCTGATAATAGTAGGAAGTAGGCAGAAGTGTCTTCAGGTCACAGGGACGGGTTTTTCTGTCCATATCCATCTGTGTTATATGGCAGAGGTCCTGATCTGAGCGTCCAATTTTAAGCCTTTTGATAAGGGGTCACTCTATGCAAACCTCCTAAATTACACATCTTTACAATCCCATAATACTTTACTTAAACACACAAATTACAACATGTAGGATGAGAATTATAAAGAGAATTACAGAGACTGAAAACATGCTCAAGGTCATTGGGTTCATGGTCTTACTTCTGAAGATTATAAAGAAACAATCCAGGAAGAAATCTTTATTTGGTTCCTAAAGCTCTCTAGAGAAAAAGCAGATCTGAAAATTCTCTTACAATTGTCAACCTTTATTTGCAATGTTAACTTCCTAAAGAAATTTAATTTTCAAATGAAAGCCAAGGAAAATCTTGTTTTAACTAATATTTGGAACACGTGTTATTTGGGCAACAACCATTTGTGGTAGGCATGGAATTAACGGTTTTTAGAATATTAACATCGCATGCAACAAAAATATTTTTTTTCCTCATCTATGATTTAAAATGTTATAAGGGTGATACAATTGTGGCAGAGTTAGTAAAAAGCTAGCTAGCAGCTAGCACCCTGCTTTTGGCTTTTCTTGTTAAAATTCCACTGACTTGCAACGATTTATAATTGGTTCAGTAAAGACACCACGAATCCACCCAAAGGCATTTGGTTATGTTTAAATAAATTAAAATTCTGTCTCGGTATAGATAGAAATTCTGGTACCTAGGTAAAATTTCAAAAAGCTAAAAAAAAAAAATCTAGAAAGCTACATTGCTGGAAAAAAAATCTGTAGACTCGTGTAATTAAATCTGTTTTAGAGAGTGATGAAAATATTCATTTACTGTTTTGCAAGTATTTAAGGAGAACCTACTGGGTGCCAGATGCCATTTTCAGCTCTGAGTATGTATGAAAGAAGGAAACCAGCCTTCCTCTGGTGCCCTTCACTGTCAGGAATGACATGAGGTGCTTTCACAGTGGAACCTCATATACTCCAATCACAAATCCTTCCAAGTGGGTGTTGTTCCGTCCCACTGATCACCACAGGTCAGAGAGGTTAATCATTTGCCCAAGGTCACGGATGTTAAGCAGTGTGGAAGGATAAAAACAGAGACCACCAGAGCAAGCAAGATTAAAACAAAAAAGCTGCATCTTGTTGCCAAGGGGCCAGTGAAGAAATGTACAGAATAGTTTGCTGAGGGGTAAAACATGAGGGGTTTTATGTGCTAGACGAGCTCAGGGTGATTCTGCTAACTAGGCGCTGGGATCTAGCACTCTGGTCTGTGCACAGTTGGTTAAAACGTGCCTCACCAACTTTTAGTCAGAACTAGGATTCTTCATTTCCGTCCAACAGATGGGCCTGTGTAGGAGACGGGGAGCCGGAAGGGAGGCACTGAAAGTTCCTGGTCCTGTATCAGCCTCTGCTGGGGACCACGTTGGAGGACCACAACAGCCAGCTTCCCTATCTCCCAGGCAAGGGCTGGTACAAGTGGGAAGCTTCCCTTTTATAGCAGCAAAGGCAAGTAACTTAAAAAATTCCCATACAGATAAGGTAAACATTTTTAATGTTTCAAGACTGAGTGACTGCTAGAAATAAAACTACTAACATGAAAGTAAGTGGACAAAATTCTGAAGGAAAAAAAAAAGTTATCTGGAAAAAAGCTGACTGTGGCACAGGCAAGGAACTTGAGACAGACCCAAAAAGGAATGGAAGGTGGAAGAGAAGAACTTTATTATCTCACCCCTATAGCTCCTGGCATTAAAATAATTGAATAAAATAGTGATAAGGTGTCAACACATTACCATACAACTGCTGACAAGTAAGTCAAATACCCTTGCAAGCTTTATGTAAATTACATTAAGACCTGATTTTCTTCCCCTGCAAGATACAGTTATGATGGTGACTATCTACGCAGGTGAAACGAGGCGGAAAACTAAGTAGAGTCTGGGGATTATTAAAGCCCCCCTCCCTAAAACAAAAGACTTGCTAAAAGCTTTTCTGATTGGAATCATGAACCTAATAGAGATAAAATAACTTGGGGACAGATGAAGGACCTCTATTCTCTGCTTTCATATGCATTGTAATCTCACCAGAAAGCCAGTTTCCACTTCCCACAAGGGATGTAGCCGAGTCCCCATTAAGAGGGAAACGAATGCATCCACGGTTTCTACCTCCATCGTTTACTGTTCATGCTGCCCTGTCACAGCTTCTTTCAAAACTGTTGTCTTCAGAATTTTGAATGAGCCAGTTTCACTCTTTGGCGCAAAATTATGGTTCTGTTGCAGACACTGGCATTGTGGAAATTTTATCACAACTCACTTCCAATTGTAAAATGAGGGAGTATCCTTTTGGAAAAAGGTTGCAAATATAGTTCCACTGGATTTGATTCAACAAATACATTCTGGAGAGTCTGTTGGGTCACAGATGCAGTTATTCATAGAGCTTTTGTCTACTGTCTTTTAAAAGAATCCATTCAAAAATGATGACACTTAATAGAATACCTATATAAACAATTATATAAATATGGAAGGTGAAAGTGTAAGCTTCTGGAGGAAGTGAGCATGTGACCATGCAGGGCCTGTAGGATTGAGCAGAGTAATCAGGCTTCAGAAAGATGTTTCTCTTCACATCTGAAATTCGTTTTTTATACTAATGTTTGTCATTGCCCACCCTTTCCACACAATGCAGGTACAGCCCTATAAAGATGAAAGCACTTAAAAAAATTTTTTTTAATGTTTATTTATTTTTGAGAGGGGGGAGGGGCAGAGAAAGAGGGAGACAAAGAATCTGAAGCAGGCTACAGGCTCTGTGCTGTCTGTACAGAGCCCTTTAAGGGGCCTGAACTCATGAACCACGAGATCATGACTTGAGCCAAAGTCGGACGCTTAACCGGCTGAGCCACCCAGGCGCCCCAGATGAATGCACTTCTTAACCTGTTCAAGGACATCTGTCTGGGAGACACAGACAGTACTTTCTAAATGTATCTTCAGGCCATATTCCCACCCCAAGCTCCAACTTCTTCTTACGAAAAATACAAATGTCACCATTCAGACAAAATCAAAGTCATTCTGTGTTAGCCTGACCTAGTATTCTATCTTAGAGGAAACCTAAAAATAGGTAATAAAGAAATAACAATATTTGGTCGGGAATATGGCAACAGAGCATCAAAAATCCTTCACTGCTTTAAGTCACATTGTTTTGGAACTTCCTAGAGACATAATCATTAAGACAATGTACATATAAAGGGAACATAGTATGGTGACTGAAAAACATAGATTCTGAAATCAAAATGCCTTGATTCAAATCCTGAATTCACCATATCTAACTGTGTGACCTTAGGCAGGTTTCATAAATTTCCTATGTTGACCTTCAGAGTATTCAAACTTTGGACAAAACACTAATGAGGGCTCCCTATTTCCTACCCACTAAAGGGGTTGGCAACACTTTTTTTGTAAGGGCCAGAGAATAAAAATTTAGGATTTGGGGGCTGTATAATCTCTGTTATACTGTTTCCACCCTGCTGCTGCTATAGTGTAAAAGTAGCCACAGATAACGCATAAACAATGGACACAGTGCATGGTTTGGGTTCTAATACAACTTTATTTATAAAAACAAGAAGTCAGTGGATTTGGCCAGCTGGCAGAACTTTGGCAAATACCATTTAGTATCTTAGCGTCGTTTCCCTGGCATAGCAGGAACACATAGTTGGCATTCAATATCTTTATCACTGTTATTACTGGGATACTGATAATTTTCTATTCCAATAAAATTAAATGTATTAAATTTATGATCAGTCAGGAAGAATGAATATTAAAGTGAATTACATAAATATTTTGTTCATTCCCACAAAGTGACAGGAATAGCAAATAAAAAGCTCATGTGCAAATCACATGCACATTAAAAATACTTAATGCCTGGTTAGGAATGAATGGGCCTGACCAGTTCAGAATATGCTGCCTGTAGCCTACCAACATGTGTCACATGTCATGTGTTTTGAAGATAGCTTGCACCAAGGGAATGACAATGTACTCATCCAAGCCCTGGTGAAAGTTTCCTCTTAGGAAATCAATATCAGTCTTTGAATAACTAACTTATACTAGTATTTGCAGGTGGGTCTAAATGGATGAATAACTTGGGAACATAACAGAGTGTGCTTTAGCCAACAATAAAAATGTTGAAAGTGGCCTCCACTGTTACGTCCAGATTCAGCCATCTGTCAGTTTGCTTATACAGCAGAAAGATTTTGTAAAACAGTTATTTCAAAGAATCAAATACACCAGCGTTAAATTATATAATGTCATTCTCTGCTTGAGTCGGAGGGTCTGGCTTGGTTGCTTTTACTGGGGCGCGTTCCTGAGACTGGCAGGAAGTCCATGGAGACCACTGGTTCAAGCAAAGATCCCTTGACTCAGAGAAGTGGCTCCTTTGGTCTCAAGGGGCTTTCTCACACCTGTACTCCAACCTGCTATTTAGGCAGCCAGCCTGGATTTAAAATTTTAGCTCCTGTCACACAGCTTATATACATGGATTTTTTTTTTTTTTTGTAGTAACTTGGCTGCTCAGAATTCTCTGGATTCTACCTTTCTTAATGCTAAAATGTGCTCAATACTGCAAGCCATGCTTAATCAATTAATTGAGTCTTACTCTCTCTCTTTTCTAAAGCCAGATTACCAGTGGTCTTCTGATAGGCTGTGGCTAAGCACCCAACCTCACTGGTCCTACCAGTAACACCTGCCTGCTACAAATCAGCACCACTAAATACAACATCTATCACATGGCCACCAGCAAATCCATTAGGAGTTTAGTCTCTCAAGCCATGTGGACCTGGGTTTGAACAGGTCTGCTACGTAGAACTGCTGGGAAGACTGTAAGAGAAATGCAAACAAACTAAAGGCACAGCACAGAGCCTGACACAAAAGTCTGCATATGTAATGAGTGCTAGCATTTATGAATGTTATCATCCTTTCCTGAAGACATCAGATTTCAAATAACGAAAGTGAAGTCGTCATCAGTGTACCGCTTCAATTAACTGTGTAGATAGACTTGTAAACTAAGCGGTTCAGGGGTCCCTGGGTGGCTCAGTCAGTCAAGCGTCTGACTTCGGCTCAGGTCATGATCTCATGGTTCGTGGGTTCAAGCCCCACATCGGGCTCTGTGCTGACAGGTCAGAGCCTGGAGTCTGCTTCGGATTCTGGATCTTCTCTCTCTGCCCCTCCTCCGCTCAAACTATGTCTGTTTCTCTCTTTCCCCCCAAAATAAAGAAGCATTAAAAAAATTAAAAAAAAAAAAGAAAAAAAAACTAAGAGGTTCAGGAAGAAGGCCCAATGCACATACATTCTGTGAGCACACGTCAGGTGTGAAATGTCCTAGGTACAGGAAAAACAGTGAATAGGACAAATCTCTGCCCTCACAGAGCTTAGGATCGGGGGCAGGACTAGACGCAAAAGTTCAAAACAAAGTAGACATGGGATGCTGCAGGTCACAGAGCAGAGACACTTGATGCAGCTTGGGATTCCAAGGGAAGATGTTTTGAGGTGAGTCTTGGTGGCTAAAGAGAGTTGGGCAGGTGAAGACCACAGACTAATGCCATGGAAGTGTGAAGTCACATGTCATAGGTATAGAGGTACAGGTAGGGTTCAATCCTACTGCAGTTTAACATGCAATATGAGGAGAAACTAAGTCAGCAACCCTCAGAGTCCCCATTCCTCAAAGCCAAGTCCTGGGTCACAGAAACTGTGGGATCTTACCTCACCTCAGGCACCTGAGCTCCACTGAAAGTGGTGTCAAAGAGATTCTGAGGATCTCAGTTACAGAAATACTGACATTAATTTCCAGAAATAACATAAGGAATCAATTTCATTAAAAAAAAAAGTCGATGGTAACTCATAGAGCAATTACATCTGGATCTTTTGGGTTTTGAAATCCTGGGCCACTAAAAAGAGCTCCTATCAGGACTAGGAGCATGAAATTGCATGTGATCCCTTACCCTGAAGTTACACGTGATCCGTTACACACACAAGTGCTGGTCCCTGATCAAGAAGACGTTAGTATCTCCCTGGGATATATGAGGAGCATTCACCAGGTAAGGTAAAGTTGCCCTCCCTGGTTTTTAAGAGCCTTACCTACAGTGTCTCACTTTCATGAGCTGCTGCACCTCTTGTGTGTCCCCTGTGTCCAGGGACCCACTTCCTTCCAACATATCTGGATGGGTCACAAAACAATGCACGTGGGCTAGCAATCTAGTGTGGGTGGGTCCTATGAGAAAACTGTTCTCAGTCTCAGAAAAGATTCTGTACGCTCAAATACCTAACAGGGTGGGGCAGAGACTCCCAGCTGGTCACAGAACCCATTACTTCTACTTACTAGGCACACAGCCAACAGATACTTCCTAGGGAATGGGGAGTGGAAGTGATGTGTGCCAGGCATAGCCCATAAAAGTCTCCACAAATCATCCTCCCTGCCCTTTGGTCATTCAGGGATTGCAGGTATGGCTGGGTGACCCTGAAAGCAACATGTGGAGAGTCGGAGAGTCTCTGATCCTCTGGGTCCCTTATGACTGTGTGGAGTGGGATGAACCTTCCCTCCCTACCCCCAACTCCTATGACCTAACCCCAATTACCACTAAGTGAGAAATACATTTCACCAGGCTTAGATCACTGAAATTTTAGTTTGTTATAGCAGCTAGCCTATTTTAACTAATTCATCTGGTTAAATATATCTGTGGCCAATCCACTTTCTTTTCCTTAAAAAAAATAGTATAACAGAAAATTGTCGCACGGTTTCAGAACACTATGGTACCTCCTCCTTGTAGAAATCTGCTTTTTGTTAATCCAAAGCCTAATAATTGTTATGTAATTTAATCAGAGTCAACAAAAATAGATTTCTATAAAGGATTGGCTTATAACATAAGTCAATAAAGCTGGTCTGGAATGAGAATGAGAAAAGAAAAACAATGATAGAACATGCTTGCCCTGCTTAAAGAGAGAATCTTCTACTTGGTTTCCAGTAACTGTTGTCAAGGCAGAATGCAAGTCATGTTTCTAGATCTTTCAATTTTTTCGAGAGGATTGTGAGATCCAAAATTTATGTGATTAAAAAAAATTTATACCCTGCAAGCTGAATAAAACACAGCTATGGACATCTTATGAGCACATGCCCGTCCCTCCCCACGCACAGTCTATGAAGTGTGACTTTTTTGTATGTTTATTTATTTATTTTGAGATAGAGAGAGAGCACGTGCATGCGAGTGGGAGAGGAGTAGAGAGAGACAGAGGAAGAGAGACAATCCCAAGCGGATTCACCACTGTGAGTGCAAAGCTTGATGTGGGACTCAAACTCACAAACCGTGAGATCATGACCTGAGCTGAAATCAAGAGTCAGACACTTAATTGACTGAGCCACTCTGACACTCCTGAAGTGTGATTCTTAAATGACACAGAATCCAGCTTTCAGAAACGTCCCTCAAATCATCAGGCCTCATCAGGTACTTTCTCTGAGAGCTCAGAACCATCTCTGATGCAAAAGAAAAACTCTAGTTTTAGAGCAATACGCTAAAATTTAAGAAACCAAATTTGGGAATTCAGAAGAAGTCCTCACAGGCCTGTGATGTGAAAAAGCTTCTGAGCTCAAGAGGTGCTGGGTCTTGTGTGAAGAAAGTGAGAGACAAAATTCTAGCCGACTGGAGTGTTAACACTCAGCAGCAGTGGTGTGGGAAGATGGACCAGGTATGCAGGGGATGGTAAGGGCCAAGAGTCCAAGAGTGACCACAAGAAAACCAATGTGGAACCCTTAGGTGGCCACTCTCACTTTCTGTAATGACCATCTCTGACCAGTGTCAGCTTTAACCTCAGCTGAGTTTGCAAGCCCTGCGCCCCTAATGCTGCCCTTGAGTCAGCAGCCATGGTCCAAAGGATCCCTGTGACCACTCACTGTCACCTGTGAAACCTCTGTGAAACATGGACAGTGGCCTCCTCTCTCACAGATCCAGAGTCCCCATAGGAGTCCCTCGGCCCCAAACTCAGAATGGGAAAATTTTCAAGTGAAATTTTAAGGGCAGAGGAAGCTGCTGGGTATCCCAGAGTCCACTTCTTCTGATAAATTCAAATGGCATTTAGGAAGGCATTGTTTTAATTGCCTGGCTGAGCCTGAGCTTTGCCAAGGATGGGACAGGATCCGGTAAACAAACCACTTTCTTTGGACTCAGATTGGACAGGCATTTAATCCCCACTTCACTACTTCCCAACAGTGTGTCCCAACTCTGCTGTGCTGTGGGAGGGTCAAACGAAACAATATATATAAAGCAGTAAGTATAGCGCCTAACTCATAGGGTACGCCGAACAATAGCTTTTGCTATTATTATGGAGAATGAAACTGTATAATGGTAAGTGATTTAGGTCGAGGTTGTTTAAAGCGAGCACCAGTGAGTGTTGTAAACATAACACACACTCCACAAATGTTTAATATAGAAGCAATTGTAATTAAGTCTAAGCTTTAAAGAGCAGAAAGCTAACAGTTCCCGTTTCCTATCCTGCGGCTAAAGGGATGGTTCCATGAAAAGTGAGCCACTGGCTATATTGTACATTCACCCAGATTTTATTAGTGATGCTAATATGGACGGAACTCATTGAAAAGAACATCAAAAGCTACACAGTAACTGCAACCAGCTCCATTGGCCCAAAAGTGCACCAATGAACATTTACTAACGGGGGTAATTAAACATGGCTTGATAACCACCAAAAGCCCTGCTGATTATGGCAGTGAGGCAGATAAAGAAGGAACCTCACCCTCTAAAAAGAGAGCAGACATATACTAAAAGCGTCTGCCTGTCCAACAGCCAACAGATGCTCCTGTTCAGAGGACATCTAACACTCGCTTCCAATATGGGACCAACCTAGGGTCCTGATAACCGGAACCAGAGCAGAGGATCTACAAGCACTGGTCAAAGTCTATCACACACAAGACAAAAGGCACAGATGAGTTGTTGTCATTTTTCTTAGGCTTCTTACCTATTTTGTTAAAGAAATTAGCAACCTGTATCTTGGCACAGAGCTTAGACAGCTAGAGACGCTAATTAGCGGCCAGGAAGGTCAGGGCTACCCTTGTAAAGGACTGCTTTGCGTTGTTTTCTTTCTAATCAGTTAGCTCTTTAAGAAGGATATTTTTCTCTTGGCAGGAAAAATAGGAATCTTGGCCAAGCCAGCCTGAGGGTAGGTCTTCAGGATCCCCAGCACCTGTCACCACACTGGTTACCTGGCATTTACCAACTGCCTCAACTAACCTCTGAGACCTGCCCATCCTTTGAAAACGCTGGTAATTTTTTGGAATTGCCCAGCTGAGACATCGAGAAGACCACTGCCTGAATAGGACAAGCCACGTCTGCCTGGTGTGGCACGGTCTCCATCCACATCTTGAGGCAGCACCACATCCTCCATAAAATACTACCTACGTGTAATAAAAATCGACTAAAACTCCTCGAGAATGCAACATGGCAGTAATCCCATGTCTGAGGCTTACTCTTGTAAAGAGATAATATCTGCCCCCCAAAACTAATAAAAATGTATGAATTATATTCTGTTGCTAAAAAGGCTTAATGCACACTACAAAGAAATAAGTCATGGGAATAAAAGGCACAGCATATGGAATACAATCAATGGTATTGTAAAAGTGTCCTCTGGTGACAGGTGGTAGCTACACTGGCCGTGAGCATAACATAACGTACAGACTCGTTGAATCACGAGGTTATACACCTGAAACTAGTGGAACGTTGTGTCTCGACTAAGAAAAAGAAGAAATACACTTTCTAACAGGGCGTCACACGTGAATTACGGAAAATAGAAACAGAATGTATTTCACAAAACTGAACTTCTCAGGAACTGAGCATACTTTTAAGATTTAAAGCAACAACAGGGTGGCTGGGTGGCTCAGTTGGTTAAGCGTCCAACTTCGGCTCCGATCACGGTCTTGTGGTTCATGAGTTTGAGCCCCACATTGGTCTCTCTGCTGTTAGCACATAGCTTGCTTCAGATCATCTGTCTCCCTCTCTCTCTGCCCCTCTCCTGCTCAAGCTCTCTCTCTCTCTCTCTCAAAAATAAAGAAAAACATTAAAGCAATAACATCTTATTTAGAAAATGGAAAAGTGTTTGGATTAAATTCACTTAGAAAGTAAGAGTATTGGGGGGTGCCTGGATGGCTCAGTTGGTTGAGTGTCTGACCTTGGCTCAGGTCATGATCTAACAAGTTTGTGATTTCAAGCCCCACCTCGGGCTCTTTGCACACACTACAGAGCCTGCTTCAGATCCTCTGTCTCCCTCCCCCCCCCTCTCTCTCTCTCTCTCAAAAATAAATAAACATTCAAAAAAAAAAAAAAAAAGGAAGGCAAAACAAGTAAGAGTACTAGGGCACCCGGGTGGCTCAGTCAGTTAAGCGCCCAACTCTTGGTTTTGGCTCAGGTCATGATCTCATGGTTTGTGAGTTTAAGCCCCACCTTGGGCTCTGTGCTGATGGTGTGGAACCTGCTTGGGGTTCTCTCTCTCTCTCCCCCTCTCCCTCTGCCTCTCCCTTGCTCACACACACACTCTCTCAGAATAAATAAATAAACTTAAATTTTTTTTTAAGTAAAGAAAATAAGAGTATTAAACAAAGGGTTTGTTTTCCTTATGGAAAAAGAAGGTAAATGATAAATTCCACCAAGAACGTTGATGCAAATCTTGATGAATCCAGTTAGAGGATCTGTACAAAAAGATATGAAGACACTACTAAGTGACAGCAACGAAAACAGGTGGTAGTGGCCCAAGAACAGGCAGATGGCACAAGTAGAATAGTACGGGGTCAGGCAGCCAACCCACAGACCCACACGTGTAGAATGACCTGCTTTCTGACAAGTGGGCCCTACAGTGCAGTGGAGAGGGCTATCTTTGCAGTAAATAGCACTGCATATCAAGAAAGAAAACAAAAAAGAGCTCTGATAAGTATCTTATACCAAATGAATAATCCATTAGAGATAGATCACAGACAGTATGACTGGTAAAACAATAAAGCTTCAAGAGGACAACATGAAGTTGTTGTGTTTTGTTTTATGTTATTTATTTACTTTTCGTTTCAGAAGGAGAACTCATTACCTCGGTAGGAAAAGTTTTCTTAAACTAAAGGACATAAATGTACTAACCATAATGGAATAAAATTGATACACTGGACTTAATTAAAATTAAAAACTTTTGTTCATCATAAGACACCATTAAGAGAATAAAAAAGCAAGTTACAGAATAGTTACAATAGTTACAGCTATTGACAAAACATCTATCTGATGAAGAAATGATATCCATAATATATAAGGACCTGCTACAGATCAATAAGACAGAGGCAGACAACATAATAGAAAAGGGGACACAGAAGCCAAACAGAGACCTCACAAAGAGATCAAAATGGTAAGTCAGTCAGTAGGAACATCCTGATTAGATCATACAGAGACACATGTCATCTTAGTGACTGAAATTTAAAGACTGAAAAAAGCCAAGTGCTGGTGAGGACATAGGGCAATGGAACCATCATGCACCAGCATGGCAAGGGGAGGGGCCAACCAGTACTGTCCCTCTGGAAAAGTGGCAAGATTGTGCTAAAGCTGCACACAGACACATTCTAGGATACAGAAATTCCAATCCCTGAGGACATACCAATAGAAATGCACACACACACACACACACACACACACACACACACACACGTGCGCGCAAAGAATATTCATAGCAGTTTTATTCGTAACAATTCAATTGTATGAACTCAGTCCAAGTATAGTAGAATGGATGAATAAAATGTGGTTAATTCCTACAAAAGAATACTTTTCAGCAATGATAAAAATGAACTACTTCTGTATATAGAATGGATGAATCTCACAGATAGAAGTCTGAGTGAAGGAAGCCAGAAACAAAAAGTACCTACTATACGATATCCATTTACATAATGAAATATAAAGCCCAGTTATGCTGTTCCATGGTGATGGAAATAAAAAATACTGGTTATTTTTGCCAGACAGCATCCTTCCTGGCAGGGGATACAAGAGAGGCTCCCGGGTGCTGGAAATGCTTTTATTGATATGCATGGTTGGTTACATTCTTAAACCTTATAAGAAGCCTTCTGCTTCTCGTTGGGATATAGGAACTCATGGGACTATTATTCACATTCTAATACAAAGAATAAGCCAGGTAAGTTACCACATCACAGATTTTTGAAACCATAAGATAACTGAGAACATAATGAGGTCCACTGAATAAAAATAAAGACGCTAACAAGCTCTTTCTAAGAAAAATAAGACCTATTGTTGCTTTTATCTCTGGAGGAGGAGAGAGTGGATTCTGTGATTAAGGAGGTACAGGCTTCTAGTTATGGAATGAATAAGTTACAGGGATAAAAGTTACAGCACAGGGAATATATATAGTCAACAGTATTGTAACAGCGTTGGATGGTGACAGATGGCAGCTACACGTGTGATAAGCACAGTAGAACACAAAGACTTGTTAAATCGCTATGTTGTACACCTGAAACTATATAGCATTCTGTGTCAACTACACTTCAATAAAAGGGAAGCACTAAAGCCAATAAATACAATATTTTTAGAAACTATGTCCTGAACAACAACAAGAAAGGTAGGGAGAGGAACATGAGGGCAAATCATTCAGACTTGCAAGAAAACTTTAGTGGCCACGAGTGGACAAGCTTGACAGATTCACATCTTGAGGGAGTGTCTACAACTCTTTCCACAACCCTCTATCTGCTCGCTAAGGGTGTGCACCAAAGGCCCAAAGCCCTGTCAGGCTGAAGAGGAAGTCCGGATTTGGTAACTGACAGAGAGCTGATGGAGGTGTGTCACCAGAGACAGGAAACTCATTAGGATGCTATTGCGGAACAGTGATGATTCTAAGTGAGGGCAGTGGCCTTGGTGATGGAGATAAGCAAATGGATTTCACGAACCACTTCAGAGGTAGAAGAGACAGAACCCTCGGTGTAGCATTCCTACAGGGCATATTTTATTCTGCTGTTATGAGGTAAATCATACAATAAATAAAAACCCCGTTATGTAATTTTCTCACAGCTTTCTCTATAATGAGGACTGCAAGTGGAAATCATGACACAGACACCACGATGGACACAGGCTTTTGATCTAGATGAGCATGAAACCAAAGAACCAAGTGGCTACCAAGAGATACCATCGCAAGGCCAATACTAAATAAAGATACTAGACACAGAAGACAATATAGAGAAAGTTCCAGGAAAATCCTTGGATTATCGGGGAAGTGAGTAGGAAACAAAACATTCATGCCTAAAAGCTTAGCTAGGGGCAAAGAAAACTTCAGAGGTCAGTAAAAGAAGAGGCTGAAGATTTATGGTGATGATTTTAATAAACCTGGCAATAGATAACTTCGACTATTTGATCTCAAGAATCAATCTATGTGGATAAAGTCAATAAAGGAAATCAGTCCTTCCTAAAATAACTACAACAATAAAACCTCATGAAACAATTTCTCAAAGGGACTGGACGGGAGGAGGGAGAAAGAGAGGCAGATCAGGTGGCAGTGAGTGCCTTGATCCAAACTCTCAGATGTTGAGAACGATCTTGCCTCTTGCCTCTGGGCCTCCAATTCTACGCAAGATCCCGTTATGACTGCTGGCCTTCCAGTTAGTACCATTTATACTGAAGCTTCACGGAGTCGGGTTTAGATTTATGCCTAGAAAGTTATGCACAATGACATAAAAAATTAAAATACCGAGAGTAGACTTAGGAGGTAACGTGATCGATACACGTTTGCTGATCTTGAACATAGCTCAGGAAAGTGAAAGGATAGATTAATTAAGGATTAAGCCAAACATGAATTTTAATATCCGAAGACATTTATAAGCAAGAAACCCTGGGGCATATTTATAGAGCCACTTTAATTAGTCAGTATTCAAAGCAGCTTTACACATGAGTCAAGTTTTCAACATATTTTAATAAGCATCTCTTCTAAATGCAAGAGTTGAGGTTCTGTAAACCAAGCATGGAATCTGGAATCAGAAAACGTGGGTCTCAGTTCTGGCTTTGCCAGTTACAAACTCTGAGAGCAAATCACACAACTTGCTACAAGTGTAAAATAGAAAACTCTAACGGGTTGCCATAAAGACTGAACACAACAAGGATGTGAACTGCTTTGTAAAACAAAAAGTGATACATTATTTCCTCAAATGAGTAGAGAAGAGAAAATATGTTCACGAAAATTTGCTTTTATTCAAGTTAACAGTCTTATCACAAATGTCTACATATATATTTAAGACAAAGTAGATTTGAATTTACTGATAATGATCCAAGACCCAAGAATTCTGGTTCTTATTTATTCATTTATTTATTTTTATTAAAAACATTTTTTTAACGTTTATTCATTTTTGAGAGACAGAACAGACCGTGAGCGGGGGAGGGCAGAGAGAGGGAGGCACAGAATCCAAAGCAGGCTCCAGGCTCTGGGCTGTCAGCACAGAGCCTGACATGGAGCTCGAACTCATGGACCACAAGATGATGACCCAAGCTGAAGTCGGATGCTAACCGATTGAGCCACCCAGGTGCCCCTCTGGGCTCTTTTTTTGACCACAGCCCCAAAGTTTGCATTTGTACATGGAAATAACCTAATTAACAAAGTATCTAAAAAAATGCTTGTCATGGTGATGTCTTGTGGATTACATTAGTATCTTCCAGGTAATTGCAAGAGGAACTATATCAGAGCAGTTAGTTTAGGCTGTGACATCAGACAGACCTGGATTCAAATCCTGTATCTATCACTTCTTACTTGTTTTTGAGAGTCCCATCACCTTTAGCTCTGTTTTCTATCACAAAAGTAGAGACTTTCATAGAATAGTATCACAAGTTTCAAAGATTTAAGAGATAATAGCATATAATGTACTTGGTAGAATGCCTGGTATGTGCAGGCATTCTAAGTGTTAGCTGGGATAATACCTAAAATCTGCACATAAAGATCTTTGTGTTTCCCCTTCTGGTCACTCTCAACTCTGAATGCATATACAGTGCCCCATGTACACAGTGATACAGAAGCTCATGCTATTTTATAGC
This sequence comes from Felis catus, assembly GCF_018350175.1. NCBI lineage: Eukaryota > Metazoa > Chordata > Mammalia > Carnivora > Felidae > Felis > Felis catus. The sequence continues at coordinate 50,191,410 of NC_058379.1, forward strand.
CAGATGGGAACTTCAACATTTGTTGAGCAACTACTATGAGCCAGGCATCATGAAAGACACTACAGATACAAAGATGAACTAGAAATTATTGTCTCTAATTTCAAATACTTCTCAAGAATGTAAGACTCTTGAGGGCAAATATTTGCTGACTTTTCCCACTTCCATATCCCCAGTGACCAAAATAGTGTCCGGAATATTGAACTTGCTTGGTAAATATTTGTAGAATGAATTATCTAGTGCTTGTCTTGTGTATATAGTAGATGTAAATCCCATTGTAGAAGCCACTTTTACTTCTATTTTGGGTATCCAATGAAGGGGACATATAAAGAGACACATTTTTATTAGCATTATTTTAACTGAAGCTGGGTTTAAGTCCTAGCTCCTTGAAACAATGTTAGTGATTTTCTTACAAAATAAATACAGTGACATCTGGCACTTTGAAAAAAAAATTCAAGAAATGTGAAGGACACCTAGGGAAGAAGTCCCACCAAATATTTGATAATGTGATAAGCAAAGGAACCTTGATACCATTTTCTTACTGCACATATTAACATCTGTTCTACCACTGAGATTATAGGATCACAAAATTCCATTTTAAAGGTTTAAAATATGGCTCACCTGATCTTCTTCTCCTCCACCTTCTTCATCATATTTTAAAATATTATCTCTTACATCATCTTCTGGATCAATTAAAAGTTGCTTGGCCTGGCGCTCTTTATCCCGGCGTTTCATCCATACCACAAACATCAGAACGAGGACTAGGTGGAAAAAGAGTAAAAAACAGCATAATGTCATAGCTTTTAAAACATGACCTTTCTCATCATAGCCTTTAATACCACTAACACACTTATATGGGCCAAAAGCTTGTAATGCAGCTTCCTCTCTCTTATCTCTTTCTGGCCTCCCGTGAAGAGAGAGAAGACAAAGCAGGGTTCAAGCACTGGGTATTGAGTGTGAAACCCTGGGTTCCAGAACCTGGTGTCCTTTGAACTCACTGGCGAAATGTCCATGCTCAGTATTATCATTTACAGATGGGGATGAGAACCATTTCCATCTCTCCCTTCTGCTTGCTGGAGGATAGGATACTCCTAATATAAGGGCTTGTAAATTCCAAACCAACAAACAATAGTAAGTTAAATTGTTACTTGTTATGTAACTGCTATTTCACTGAGGTTGCTCGGCCATCATTATACCCTCGGAAATCAGAGGGAACAGTACTCCCCAAGGAAGGTAAGTGCTTGCCAGGATGACTTGGGGAGCAAATCGGAACTGGATCGCCAACTGGATCTTGAGGATTTTGGGCTCCCAAAGGCTGTGCTTTTCTACTACACCATTCTGCATTCCCGCTCCTATTAAATTGCACGTTTCAGGTTAAGAAGCCGACGGGATTCGCTGGTGCACTGAAATAACATCAGGCTTTCAGGCTTTACATTTTTCTGCCAGATCTGGCACCATGAATCTTCCAGAGGGTTGACGTCAAAATCAGCACCAATTCATTTTCCTTCAAAATGCTAGTCACCCCTTATGCCAAAGTCCGTCACGTCGAAGTCTTTCCTGATAAGGTTGGCATATATGCCACATTTTAGTTCAAATGGAAACATGTCCCTAAGTGCACATCGAAGAGCGCATTCTCTCTAAAATCTGAGGATATCAGTTTACATCCTGAAGCAAGAGATTTAATGACTCCTATTTGAGCACATTTTTATTATTGGCCATAAAAGTAAATATCCTCCTTTTAAAGCCAGATACATGATCTCATTTGCCATTGTTCCAGGGCTAAATCTAGCAAGTGGATTATTAGTACAGCAATGCAGGTTTCAAATTATAGTCAAAGTAGTCTCCACACAGGAAGTAAAAAATGCTCAGGCTTCTATGGTAATTGCTTAGAATAAAGGGACAGAATTCTAAATTACCAGAACACTTGTAAATGGAGAAAACATAAAAGAAATGGCCAACATTTTCAAGAAAGTGATTGGTGCGTAGCATGATCACACAATAAACTAAGTCCTACTGCTATTTAACAATAAAACACAGGGCCAGGCAATTTATCCTTTTAACCTGCATGCTTAGAAGGGGCTCCTAAAGGACTTTCCAGTGGTTAATTTCTTGCATTCCATTGAACCAAAGATTGCAAAGTATCTGAAAAAGGAGCAATTCCTTAATCTAGACTTGCTCTAAAGACAGACAATTTATTGAGCTGTGTAATCATTTCTATTATCAAATGTGCTGTATGAAGTATAATCTCTCACTATTTTACGTAGCCCTTCAGAAACAAATACCTTGATCCCTGCATGACTGGAGTTAGCTGCTGACTGTGCTTTATACAAAGGAAAGCTAAGGAGAGCAATATACTTATTTTCCTAAATCATCAACTCCGTGTCATAAATTCATACTCAAATCATGAGTGCTCAAACTTAGCTAAGACGGTTTAACATTTTCCTATGAAAAGAGTTTGCTACAGCTCGCCAAGCCATCAGTGCCAGAAAACGGCAACGGGGCATGAGAGGGGTGCACTGGCTGGATTTGCTGCAACCATGTCAGTGCTTGAAACAGTGCTCAGGGTTTTTCTCCCTCGGAAGTGGACCTGACTGCCCCATATACAATTTGGCAAGAAAGTGCTCTTGGTTGAAGAGAGTGGTTTAGATTGTTTTGAAAGGTAAACAGCAAAAAGTTACTTTGCAAAACATCTAGGGTGGGAAAAGAATTTAAAACCCAAGAGACAGGGGCACCTGAGTGGCTCAATCAGTTAGGCAGCCGACTCTTTGATTTCCGCTCAGCTCATGATCTCAAGGTTCGGGGGTTCGAGCTCTGCATCGGGCTGTGAGCACAGAGCCCGCTTGGGAGTCTCTCTCTCCGTCTTTTCGCTGCCCTTCTCCTGCTCTCTCCCTTTTTCTCTCTCTCAAAATAAATAAAAAACATTAAAAAAAATAAAATCCTGGGGCGCCTGGGGGCTCAGTCAGTTGAGCATCTGACTTCGGCTCAGGTCATGATCTCACGGTTCGTGGGTTCGAGCCCCGCATCGGGCTCTGTGCTGAACCCTTGTTCAGAGCCTGGAGCTTGCTTCAGATTCTGTGTCTCCTCCTGTCTCTGCCCCTCCCCAGCTCATGCTCTGTCTCACTCTGTCTCTCAAAAATAAATGTAAAAAAAAAACCAAATTAAAAAAAATAATAAAATAAAATCCAAGAGACAATACAACTACTTACTGAGCAGGATGATGATGCAAAGGAGGATCGCGATAATGGCTCCTGTGCCAAGCCCTGCACCCACAATTCTGTCCACATCGGTGCAGTCCCCATTGGAGTCACACTGGCAGACCTTCACGCGAAGGATGGATATATTTGACTTGGGAGGATTACCCGAATCTGTGATTATGATTGGAACTTCATATATCCCAGCTTCCAGAAATTTTATCTTCAAATTAAGTTGAGCAAAATCACCTACACGAAAAAAGGAAAAAAAAAAGTTGGTAGTTAATACATAATACGATAAAAATACGCAGAATATTCGAGAACTGCATGTACTACGTAACAGCATATAGTGAGCAATGCAACTATGCTGCATTATGAAGGTTTTTTTAAAGCTGTGGAAGCTTTTAATATCTTATTTAACTTTAAGTAGCTTTTAAAATATATTTAATGAGAAGATTATAAGGCACCTAAAATTAACTTTTCATATCAGGCTTCAAAACCTCTCAACTGCACATATAGTCAAATAATTAACCTGTTCTTACCATTAAGCCGAGTGATGGTCCAATTTCTCTTAATAGTCACTGGAGACAAAGGAAGATCAAAAGCAAATGGTCCAGCATTTGGATCGATGTCATAATCAAGTGCTGTGATGTTAATTGAATTGGGGTCTGGAGTTTCGCAAGTCTCTGCCTCTTGAGGTAACACTTGAGGGGCATTGTCATTAATATCAAGTAAATAGATCTGCAGGGTTCCCGTTCCGCTCATAGGGGGGATTCCTTAAAAGGAGAAAAATCACAAACCAATACTGAGCAATTCTTTCCCACGAGTCTCTATTACGGTGGAATCCTCCAAGTTTCTAGCCTGCTTGCCCTTACTGTTGTATAACCTTGGAAAAATCTAGTAGCCACAGCCTCTGGCACACTGTTTTTCCAACAAGGCCACTTTTTGCTTCTTTCCTAGCATGACCCAGAGCTGCCCCTGTTGGGGTGCAGGACTGAGCCCTGTGAACAATGCATGGCACCCCTGCAGAGTGTGCTTCTACACCTGCTCTGCTGTCCCTGTCCCTTACTCTGGGCCTTTTGTCTACTACGCTCCTCTAGGCGCTGTGGGGAACACAAGAGAAGCAGAACATGGGGCTCATGATCTTTTGGACCCTACTCTTGATGGAGGACTAAGACATACGCATGAAAGAGCATGAGATTTCCTTTAAAGCTTCAACACAGCCATGAAATATTTAATCTACAGGAAACACAGACCCATAGACCTCATCTTGAGAAGAAATGCCATGGAGAAGAGAAATGGTACTTATTGATCAACCAACTACCTGCCTGACCAAGTGTTAGGCTGTTCTATATACATTATTTCATTGTAATCCTGTGAAGTACATTTGAACGGATTGGGAACCCAAGACTGTGTCAACTGCTCATGGTCACACACTCCTGTAAGGGCTGCGGTTGCTACTAAAGATGGGTCTGCCTGACCCTAAACCCACCCTAAAGATTTCTCTACTACGTTTTGTGATAATTTAGCCTCTGTGAGATTATACATATTTATGATGTTATATTATTATATATAGTGACATAATTATTGTTTTTAGTGTAATTACATAATAGACATTAAACATAGTAAAATAGAAATATAAAAAAATGTTAAGATTATAATTCAGACACCCAGAGGTTTAAGTGACCCAGCCAAGAACATGCAATTAGGAAGGTGCACACATACATGCTGAGGAAGAGGCAAGGAGAAATCTCTATGGACCTGTCTGAGGCTATAGATGGTGCTGAAAGCAGGGAGAACAAAGGTGGGGGGACACGGGGGCTGTGGACAATATTCTAATAATGACCATAGCACCAGGAGCTCTTGGATACTCCACGGTTTGAAGACCTTTCACACTCATTATCACGTGTAATATTATTTGACTCTCATAACAACTTTATAGAATAGGCAAGACGCAAAAACAACTTCTCAGTAATGAAACCAAGGCACAGAGAGTATAAAACCTTGCCCAGTCATTAAGGAATGGACCTGGGGCTCCACATCCAGCCTTGATTTAGAGTCAAGTGCATTTGCAAAGCATCAGAACTACACAGAGATGCAACCAACTACTTCTCTAGCATCCCAAACACCCTTTCAATTAGAAAAAATCCACCTTGGTGAATGACAAATCTTGTTGTAACTCACAACTAACATTCATACATATAATTTTATAGCCCTTTAAATCTCAACATAATAGTGCAAGATATATCGCTTTAAGTTCCCTCATGGAGGGAAGCTACCCCTTACGTGCAGTGAGACCATAAAACAGACACTAAGGCCGAGCTCTGATGTGCAGTGGCAAAAGCTGTCCCTACTACGTTTCAACTCCAAATATGTGAACAGTAGGTCTGATATTAGAAACGATAAGAAATATTGCTTTGAGCTTGTCACCATGTGGATTTATGATAGATACCAATCTCATTGAATCTTATTATGTAAGATCCAGAATGGTCCATCAAAACTGTTCTTATCAGAAGTGTTGATGGGTAACATTTTTCAAACTGTGCTTCCTGACCACCAAATTGAAGCCTTCTAGTTTTATGAGATGCTCGCATTCACAGTATAGCACACATATTTTAAATGATTTTAAAATATGGTTATGATTCAGTTTTAAAACTATTAACATGTAACGGAAATATTTACTTGAGTGTTTATGTCAGGCAGTTTTATTTTTTATTATTATTATCTTTTATGAATATAATGTATTGTTCAGATTGGCTTACATACAACATCCAGTGCTCATCCCAACAAGGTCAGGCACTGTTTTAAAGACTTTACGGGTACAAGCCACTTTATATTCTTCCATACACTAGTAGTAGTTAGATGCTGCTACCATTATCCCTATTTAAGAGAAAAAGGAGGGATACCTGGGTGGCTCAATTGGTTAGGCATCTGACTCTTGATTTCGGCTCAGGTCATGATCTCACAGTTCGTGGGATCAAGCCCTACATTGGGCTCTGTGCTAACAGCTGGGATTCTCTCTTTGCCTCTCTCGATGCCCCTCCCCTGCATAGAGCGCATGTGCTCTCTCTCAATAAATAAATAAATAAACTTAAAAAATAAAAAAAAAGAGAAAAAGGAAATTGAATATATTTAAAATCTTATTGCTAATCCCAAAGTGGTAGACCTGGAGTCTGGATTCAGGTAGCCAGGCAGACTCTCAGAGCTTGCACTCTTAAACACATGTCATATTGAGAGCTAACAAAGCAAAACAAATCCATCACCAGGTTTATGTAAGTCATTTTTGTCTTATATAACTAAAAAAATAAGGAAGAAGAAGAAGAAGACGAAGACGAAGAAGAAGAAGAAGAAGGTAGCTATCTATTAATTTCAATCATTTAGAATCCAGCAGAAACCCAGAAAGGGGAAAAAAAAAGGTGCTAGACTATATGTTCCAAAATGAACACACAAAAACGTGTTGTACTCACTTATTTCAATTTGTGCATGAAATTAAGAGTTTCCTATGCCAAGGCAGACGAGAGGCAGAGAATTACAAAGAGACAAAAAGGCTAGAGACAGGCCAACTGATGTGGGCAAATAGACTGACCATAAGAAGTGTAAAAAGATCACCTCAAAAAAAAAACAATGCCATGGAGGCATTGAGGCTACCCTCAACTTGTAGCAACGAGGCATCATTGTATAGCAGGGCAGAAGAAATACAAACGTTTGTCATCACAGTACTAGGCACTATGCAAGACATATCGATGTTGGGAACATTCATTACAGAAGACAGGGAATATGTGAGAAAACCCAGCGGAAACGGAAAATAGAAGTAGGGGCCTTAGCTTAAAAAAGGTCAGTTTTCTAGACATAGAAAAGCTCGTTTCCTGATGATGCATTCATGATGAGGCACTATTTAACAACATACAGGGTAATACAATGACCATGTTTAATTACATACCATTGTCAGAAGCAAGGAAAGTGGCATTATATATATTATTTTTCACATTTGGTGATTCTCTGTCCAAAACAGCAATTGTTGTTATTTGCCCATTCACAGGATCTATTTTTAGCCAATTGGCAGGATCAGATAATTTTGTGTATCTACAAAAGGAAAGCTTTAGTAAGTAAATATTTTAATTTACGTAAGAAATAAAGCCTACTTTACAGGTTTAATTCCAAATGTCGACCAGCCCATTAACTTGTGTTTTTGTACATATTGGTTGAAAATACAGCTTTAGCATGGAAAAGTATTTCTGTTGCAGTGGTTAAACTCTTGTCTCTTGTCTAGTTTAATGGATAACAATGATCCCAATAAAATAGTTCAACTATACCTTCTAATTAAACAGCAGCCCTAAAGTATAGGACTTAAGAGACATTATAAATAGAAGTTGAATTTTCTATCATGGAACACACCCAAAACACCAACTCATCATGGTGTTGATGAGGTCATAGTGGGGACACCCCTACATTCCTATCCCCATCATGACCTTCCCCACGGGGCCAAACTGTAGTCAGAACGACACTCTTCAGAAAAGTCCCACCATCTGAGTCTATATAAAGTAGATTTATATGTGTCAGTAGGTTTATCAACTTAAACTCCTTTTTTATTCTGGGTGGAGAGTAAGATTTTCAAGCTCAGATAACCAATATCCAGATTGGAAAAAATACCCTGCGTGTTGAAAGGTAAAAAGCTGTAGGAGTTCAATACACCTATTATTAATTAGCTATTTCTCTATCTCGATGTCAACGTATAGAGAAATGTGGAAGATATGCAATTATCTGTTAGCAGCAGTTCTGAAAGAAGTTAAATAAAATATGAGCTAATTTAAAAAATTATCATCACCAGCAATGGATAATAGTCATGTGGGCTGTGCTCTGCCAACGACCTACTCCCTCATCAGGAAGGATAAATTAGATTGTGCTGAGGTTGGAAATCTTTACAGATATGTTTTATAAGTCCTATAACTACCGTACAGGTAAGAGGCAAAAATAATTAGCTCTTATATCTTGTTTTTGGCATGGGTTTTCTTTTTTTTCTGACGTGTGCGGAAGGGATAAATGTTACAGCTTCTGAGAGTCCCCTGTTTACTCACAGTGAAAACTTTTTGCAGTATTTGGTATAATAGCACAGGCTAAATGATTATGAAATATACAAAGATAAAAGGGGGTGGACAAAAAAAAGAGGCAGAGAACATTTTTTTCTCCAAATAATTACACGAGTAGATCTATTCTTCTATTTCCTATCTAATATACTCATTGATCTATTTACTGAGAGGAAGCTTCATCAAGGAATTAAAAAAAAATTTTGTAATAAGTAGTTTGGGTTCCAGTTCAAATATTTTATTCAAATGGTAAGTAAACTTTGTGCACAGCATACCACATAAAGTAAATTTTTAAGAATGCCACAAATAGCATTTGATACCTAATATTTTGCTGCATATATCGATCAGGATCCTGAGCAGTAAATGTTGTTAACATGGTACCAGCATGAAGGCCTTCTTCTTGGCGAATGATCTTGGGATTTGGGGCAAAATAAGGGTTTTCATTCACATCAATAACTGTGACAGACACGGTTGCAGTTGACTGAGGTGGGTGCTGAATACCCTTGGCTAATGGCACTTGATTTTCAGCAGCAACAGTAAGGACAAACATCCTATTTGTTTCAAAGTCAATTGGCTGGGGAAAAAAAAAAGGAAACCATATTTTTGCAGGAAATAAGAATATTTGCATTCTGCAGTTTATTCTTCTTTAAGACTCCATTTCTAAAACATTAATTTTTCATTCACAACGCCATAGGTTCCTCTCAAATTTCTGGAAAACACGCATTAGCATGGTCAATGATTAAAATATTTATCACGATTGAGCCTGTTTATATAAGATATTTATAAATCTTGGGTACTTCAAAGATTTATGTTCACAAAATAATGCATATTACTACTGCACTGATTGCATTTATTCAACTACATCTAAAAACTTGATTATTCTTAACAGCAGCACTGTGAATCAAAAATACTAAATAGTCTGAGGTCAAGTGAGAACCCAGTGGTCTAGATTATATTCTCAAACATTAGTATCAAGGCCATGCCTCATGCAAGAAAGCTTTTATATCTGGGATGAAGTACGAAGAACCAAAACCAAAATCAGAAACTATTAAAATCCTATTTTTTCATAAAGCAAAAACTTAATTCTATTTAAATGTATCATTCATAATTTGAAACATTTTAAAGTACAGACATGTACACACACACTTATGAAAAATAATAGTGTTTGTACGTGGAAGGGCTTTTTTATTTTTGTTTTTTCCTTACTTAGCAAACTAAAACTCTGGCTGTCTCTCAAAAGAATTTTAGGTGTTCCACTGGTCTGTAAAAATCTCAGCTCTAAGAACAACACTCTAGATGAAGGTAATGCACAAATAACCCATAATGTAAACATTAAGTTCCAAAGTTCCATTGAATCCTACTGTCAATAGAAGAGTTACCAGGAGTCAAGTGAACAGACTGGACTTTCATTTCACTCCTGACTTCCCTCGATCATCTTCTAGTGGAGGTGCAGATAAGTATTACCGTGTCATAAGAATTTGAAAAATGAGCTTAGAGAGCTCTCATGCCGTCATAGATGGTCTAAGAAGGATTAAGAGCTGAAGCTAATGAGAAAGCCACATTAGTAGCACAAACGGCACCATTTCCTACCCTAGACCACTCCCTCAAACCTTCAAACGCATAGTTTGTTTTTCTAGCACGCTAAAATCACCAATTCAACTTCCCATTGTCAATTATTTTAAACAAGACAGTGGAAAAGCCAGAAAGTAAGACAGAATTCTTTCGAGTGGTTTCATTTGCTGCATGAGAAGTCCATGACCTAACATTTTCATGCAGAGTTCTGTCCTTCAACGCATATTAAAGTGTATTTATCCCTCAGAATGGTATGACTTAGGTACTATTATCTTCCCTGCTTTCTGTATGAAGAACCTGAGGCTTAGCGAGGTTCAACAACTTGCCATGCTCACACCACTACCAAAAGCAGACCTGGGATTCGAACACATGGCCCAGCTCTGGCGTGTTCAGAGAAATTTCCAATGCCCCCCTCCTGGGGGGAAACTCCCCTTCTACTCACTCATGAATTCTAGGCAACTGACACCTTGGTGCACCTACACGAGGCCCACATCTGGGTTCACTTAACAGAGTTGGGATGAGAGACAAGGGAACAGATCTCTTCACTGGGGGCTTGAAGGAAGAGATGTTCACTTTAATTTTACATTACAGCTATGCATTACACTTGCAGTCAACAGCCCCTTCCTTCCAGCACTCAGGGTGTTTTGTTTGTGACAATTAAAGATCAGAAGAACGAATTTCTTTAAGTCTTGAATATAGCATTTAAAAACAGCAGTGCAAATTCACAACGTTTTTGCAATGTAGGCCCTCTTTCTGCCTACACAACCCATTTTAATTTTGTGATATTTTCTGGTTTGTTCTCTGAGCCAGTGCTCCAAGGGGAACTTGAGAATAATAGGCATGGGGCCTCTTTCCTAATAGCTATCGACTGGTGATCAATTAATACTTGAGGATGTGCTACATCACTAACATATCTAAGCGCACTCCGTTAACACTGTGGAGGGCAGTCCCGTCTTCAGAATGTTAAAACTGGCCCCAAATGATTTAAACGCAATCATATTCTAGAGACAATGTGAGAACAGTTATGTTGGTCTCAACCTAGCCTCAACAGAAACTACAAAATAAATGTGGGGTGTTTGAGTGGCTCAGTCAGTTAAGTGTCCAACTCTTGATTTCAGCTCAGGTCACGATCTCACAGTTCATGAGTTCGAGCCCCGCGTCGGACTCTGTGCTGACAGCTCAGAGCCTGGAGCCTGATTTGGATTCTGTGTCTTCCCCTCTCTCTGTCCCTCCTCTGCTCATTCTCTGTCTCTCCTTCTCTCTCAAAGATAAATAAACATTAAAAATTAACAAAAAAAATAACAAATGTGATTCCCCAAAATATGTTAATTCCAGGTTTGAAGATGTTTGAAAGAAGAAAAAAAAAACAACCCTCAGAGTAAATGATAAACTATGGACCTGTCAGAGAGATCAGTGACCCAAGTGGCACTTACTTTGGCGACAGTGACTAAGCCGTCATTGCTGTTCGGGTCTGTCTGAATGGCAAATCGCCCCGTGGGATCCCCGCCGCTGATTCTGTACATGGCATTCCAGGCCGGCGTATGGGGCTGATCCTTATCAGTCACAGTTAGATTAGCTACTATGACATCTACCCTGTTTTCAGGGACCTCGCCATAGAACTACAAGAAAAACAAACCTCAGTTAGACGAGCGATGCGGACCGGTGAAGGACAGCGTGTCTTGATGACCCTGCTGCCCTGATTTTACTGCCCCATTAAATCTTTATTACCCACAGTCAACGAGGAAATCAGTAATGCAGGTAATCACAGCATTTATGTTTGACTTTAAAAATACTATAACTTTTCTCAGCAGACAAAATTTCTTCCAAATCATGTCATAGTTTCATTAATATTAAAATTAGTGTCCATTTGTGAGTCCCTGGGTGATTCATGTAGGGTTGGAGAAAAGGATTTGTCTGAGGGAAATCATTTTACTCAAGAGATAGTATCTGTATGCTGCCAAAGTTGTATAAATCAGTCAGGTAACATCCATTCAGTTTCGTGTACCTCAAAGGATTTGTAAATATTTTGTTATTACAGCACGAAGTATTTTTAGGCCATTTCTTCCGGGTAGCATGTTTCAACAACTTCATCAGTGGATTTGGAGACTAGGAGGGAACAAATCACTCAGGTGCCTCATTTAAAAGCCCTGGTGACAGAAAAGGTCTGAGCGAGTGGTCAATTTATAATTAGGTTGAGCAAGTCACACCTCTATTTAAGGCATTTATAATTCACGACAAAACTTTTCAGTAATGGACCACAGACCTAAGTTCTGTGAATGACAGTCTGTACTTACTGTCATAGCAGTAAACTCTGGAGGATTGTCATTGACATCTGTCACCGTGATGACAGCTGTAGCTGTGTTTGAAAGGCCGTATGTGGGATTGCCTTCCATGTCTGTAGCTTGAATTATTAACGTATACTGTTGCACTTTCTAAAAAGACAAAAAGATAACACCTTAAATGAAACTAATTCCTCAAGAAGACACAGCAATTGTTTTGTAAATGGCTCTTTATTACACACACGCAAAGCACAGCATCATTCATTCTGATTAGCATTACTTGAAATTTCCCATAGCGTTGACTTTAACTTGAGAAGCACAGGTCTGGTTCTTGTCTAGAAAGATGTGACTGTATATTTTCACCTCTATTTGTGGAAAAGATAAAAGATGCATTGCAGATGTGTGAATTCACAGAGAAGCTGAAACTTCCACTTGGTCTCAACCTTCCCCTCTTCCGAACTTCACAACATTGTGATCAAGCGTTCCAGTCATTTGGTTTGTTTACCTTCTCATATGTTAGTTTCTACCCAGTTTAGGATAATGAAAAATCTTGAAAGTGTGTAAGTACATATATACATACACACACATACATATATACACCCCCACATGCACACACGTATATACGTATATTTTATTTTACAGGGTATACATATGCTTTCTTTTAATATATTCTCATATATGTTCTCTCTATTTTAAAAGGGTTGATAGAATATTTTGTCCTACTCCCCATTAGCACATACTGTTCACAACTATATAGAAGAGATATATTCTTAAATGAAGTTAAAACCTAATTAAAGGGTTTATGTTTATGTCCTTAGTCATAACTACAGAACACAGTGGTACTTAATAGTTGCATACTCAACAGATTGCCATTTCTGCCTAATACTCATTGTGCCCACATACCTATGATGGTATGCACATACATCTGCACGTGCATGATTATTACCAAATAAATATCACTGCTTTCAAGTTCCTAATTGAACCTCTAAATGGGGAGCCAAATTAAGCTGCACTGTATCTAAGAGAATATCTTGAGACTGAGAAGTCTATAGCACTAGCTGACAAATATACTTTATATTAGGACAACCTAACCAAAATGATTTACTAAAGTCATTTGAAATCTCTGTGGAAATTAACACAGATAAAAAATATAGGTCGTTTCATACATGTTAAAACACTCTGAACAACAAAACTCACTTCTCTTCATACAAAAATAAACTGTCACTGCAAAGTACAGTTTTCCCTGATTCTAAATATAGCTAACATTATGAATGGCCATTCTTAAAGGATTTCTGGAGCTCGGCTAGAACAGACACAAATTGTAGCTCGTGATTTAGTTGTTAGTGGGAAGCACAAGGAAGAAGTGAGTAGGAGAAAAAGCCAAAGCCCACATATTCGATTTTTAAGTCTCTGTCCACCCAAATGCCAAATTCTAGCAGTTAATTATTTATTTGTCTTCCTAAAAAAGAAAATACCATACTTATTAAAATAAAAAACAAAAAACAGAGGCATAGTGATATTTGAACCATTTAAATTTTTCTTAACCCATAACACCTCACCATAATGTTTATGTAGGCTAAGATATTTCTCAATGATTTCCTTTCCCAATCAAGTGTCATTTCAGCTTAATCCTCTCATGGTTAGTGAGAGAATTTTGTAGGGCACTCAGTTCAGCTTCCCAGCTGAAAATCATGAAAATAAAAATTTGTTATGACTTTGAAATGCCATTTCTGTTAACTGCTATTTGCAGAAGCAGATGAGCATTAAAAAAATTTTTTTTTTTTGATTTTGGTTTTGGTTAAAGAAGGTAAAAATCTCACACAGATACTGTATGGAAATACAATTCTTTGTAATGTCTACTCTTTAAATTAGAATGTCTACTTTAAAATTATATAAGCATAATATATACAATTTTCCACTGAGCTGAAATATTGGGATCAGTAGCTAAAACATGAAATTTCCTACTGCTTCAAGTTCGTTTTAGAATCCTTAAGTTACAAAAGACCATTGTTGTTTCTAAAATACAATGTTTCTCCAAATAAAAAAATTCCAACTTGGTAAATAATAGAATCTCCACTTTCATATGCTCGGTTGGTAAAATGTTCTTACATTTAGTTAGGAAGACATGACAGCCTGTTTTAGACAACCAAACTATTTAGGGCTTCTTGACTAATTTAGTCCCTGGGCATCTGGTTCGGAATGACTGACATTTAGGTTTCAGAAGGATTTGACTTCCCATCCTTAATCCCACATCTGATTGAGGGGATTTTGCTTAAAAATGTTTCCTTACTTCCTGTTTCTAGATGGGTAAAATCTCAACTCACCTGCTCGCTATCTATCCATCCTTCTCTCCCTGTGACTCACCTATCTTACCAAAGCTTTATATCACTTTTTTATCCACTTACCCTACACCTTGAGCTGTTGGTATTTACTTTCAGGTGCCTATTGTGACACTACACCACTGCATCTGGCATTCCCCTCAGGCTAGAATTGTAGTTCTCAACTGAGGTAATTTTGTCTCTCCCCCACCCCCCCCTGCAAGGGGACATCTGGCCATTCCTGGGACATTTTTGGTTGCCACAATTGGGAAGTGCTACTGACATCTAATGGATAGAGGCCAGGGAGGCTGCTGAACACCCTATGATACACAGGATAGGCCCCGCAGAAAAGATTTATCTGATCCAAAATATCATGGGTGCCAACATTGAGAAACTCTGGGCTTGAATACCTTTCCCTTCTCCCTGAACCTGGAAAACACGAAGTGGAAAAGCCACCTTAGATGACTTCTGAAAGTCCTGGAGGCAGAGCTGTTGGCTGGTCCGGGACACACCTCTAGCACTGTTTCCAGAATTATATGGCTGCTATTGGTCCGTATGTCTGTCCTCCTGGCTGTGGACACACATACACGCCCCTCCTCAGGGGCCCTGCTTTGTCAACGTTTGTGTCACTGGTATACAGTCTAATGCCTGACACAGAGCAAGCAAGCGATAAATGCTTTTGACTTGGTGGTCAGATGAGTGAATGAATGAGAAACTCTCGACCTTGTATCACGTTATAAAAATCATTCCAGGTTTGGAGAAAAACATCTTGTTTACATGGTAGCTATTATATTTTTTTCATTGAATCATATACTGGGAGTATAAACTAGTTCAGTTTCCCAAACTACAGTGATTCATACACCATCTTTCCAAGGCTGCCATATCCTCATATTTCTATATCATGAGTCACTTAACATTTATCTTGACATTCACTCCCTTTTAAAAAACTTAATTTATTATAAAAGTACTGTAAATGGAAAGCCAGCATCACCTGCCATAAATATAACTGTAAAAATAAACACAACAGGATCCTTGCACTCTGGCAGTCTCTACTCGATGGAGGAACATCTAAAGACTGTGGTCTCTAGTCTTCTCTAGAGGCTTCCCTACATTATCAACTGAAATCATTATACCTGTGCACTTTTGAAACACTGAGCTGGAGAGATAGAAGTGAATGAGGAAGTGAGAGCATTCAGTCATTCAATCTGGCAGACATTTCATGAAGGTCTACTGGATGCCTGGTGATGTATTTCCTTGGAAAAGATAATGAACAAACCCAGAGATGGCCTTGTATCGTTAGGTGATGGAGGCAGATACTAATGGTTCACGGGAGCAGATGTACAAAGCAACTGTAGTAAGAGTACGAAGAAGTGAAGCAAGGGCATCCAAACCAGTCCAGTCCTCAAAGTCTGGAGGGAGGAGTGAATACGAGAGACATTTTGGAGGTAAAATGAGAGGAACCTGAGAACTGAACCTATCAGTGGCTGGATGGAGGGCAGGGCATGGGAAGGCAAGTAGACCGTGATTTGGGGAGACTGGGGACGTGGCACTGCTCCCATGAAATAGGACCTTGATCAAGAATAGCAGGTTGAAGGAAATGATAGCTTGCTTTGGATGCACTGGGTTAGGGGATGGACTGTTAAGTAATAATGTCATGAGATCTTAGAGGAGAAGTACAGGTTTGTGGCCCTGTTCAACTTCTTAAATGCTAAGCCCCAGTTCCTTCGTCTGTGAAATGGGGCTGATGGCACCATCTGCCTGGTGTGTCTGGAGTATAAAAATTTTGTTTTGAATGTTTATTGTATGCTGACATTGTTCTGAGGGCTTTGATGAGAAAAACAATAACATTTATTGAGATTGAGTATTAATTATGTATCAGGCACACCGCTAAGCACTATGCATTATCTTATTCAGTCCTCACAGTAATCCCATAAGGCAGGTGGATTTTTTTTTTAAGCCTCATTTTCCAGATAAGGAAACCAAGGCTTAGGGAGGCGAGGAAGTTTGCCCACTGACACCCAGCCATAAGTAGCAGAGACAAGATTTGAACCCAGGTCTCTCGGGAGTCCAGAGTCTGTACCATTAATTGCTCCACTGTATTAGGACCTTCCAAGAAAATGCGAATATGTGCATGACATGGGTGCATCCAGGTAGTGTAGGCAGACAGAAAGCCATACTTCAAGATGAGGAAGAGGTGGGAGCTGAGCATGAATGTGGACTGTCCTTTCGAGGAGTATGGTGCTGAAACGAAGAAGAAAATCTTGGAACGTGAAGGTTCCTTCGGGGTTCCTGTTCAGGGTAAAGAGGAACACATCAGCCTCACAAAATATTGGGAGCAAGAAGGCAGATATATTGTCTATGTAACATAGTCTTTGCATATCTCAGGGAAGGCAGAGACTACAATGGGTGACCAGGGAGGGGTTGTGGACTGACTCTCAAAGAGTGAGGATCGCCTTGCTATGGAAAGATGGGAAAGGAAATCGGCAGGCAGAGGAAACAACGGGAACAGAAGAACACAGAGCTTCAGATTTGTACAAGGAATCGCACGTGGCTGTATGAATGCCGGGCATCTTTGCTCCTCAGCAGGAAGCGAGGAATCCCAGGAGGTTAGACCCAAAGAAGGCTTTGAGACCAATGTCACGGAGTGTTTGGATCGCCATGTTAAAGGGCTCTGATGTCATCCTATGGGTGATGGAGTGCCATTTTACCCCAGGGGACACACAGCATGTTTATAAAGACACTTGTGGGGTTTGTAGAAAGGAACCTGTAGAGAAGGGAAGACCAAGATAGAGGGACACAGGAGAAAATGCTGCTGACAGCACAAGTGAAAACAGGAAGGCTTGGAAAACAAGAAGTAGAATTCTTTCTTTGCCATGAGAAAAGGATGAGGAGGAGTAAAAGTGATAGTGCCCACCCAGTAGACGCGGAGGCTGGATTTACGATGGCGACAGGGGAAAACAATAGCTAATATGAACTGGGCACAGTGCTGCATGCTTTATACCTCGTGTTACATAACCCGTACAGCCTTCCCATAAGGGAGGTCATAGTATTGGGCCCGTTCACAGATCTGGGGACTGAGGTTTCAGCTTAATACACTGAAGGTCAAATAGCCCACAACGGGCAGTGCCAGGATTTACACCTCCTGAAGCAGAGTGTGAGTCATCAGTAGTCCTACCCGAGAAGGGCACGAGATGGGCCATAAAGAGAAAGGAGTGGAGAAAAGAAAATGCCAGGAATAGGCACCACCGAGTGATGCAAAAAGAAGTCAGGTGGAGGTACAGCACTGAAGCCTGGCAGATGTGGTAGGTACCGCTTTAGGCCTGGAAAACCTGAAGAATGGATATTTTTCTAAACCCACAGATTGAAGTAAAATAAAAAACTGAACCTCAGTAAGCATTTCAATGATTAGGAGTTCAATCGCTTGTAGGTGTCATATATCCTGGGAGAATGACAACTGAAATTACTTTTGACAGAAAGAAAACTGTGAATTCTAATAGAAATAAAAGAATCTCAGGCCTGCACGAGGCCTGAAGAAGTCGCAGTAATTTATCCCTGGCCTCAGGCAGAATTACCATAAACCATCTGAGATAGATACATTTTTTTTTCTGTTAAATGACTTTCAGAAATGGAAGGTTTTCCATAATTTTCCCTAGTAACTCATTGTTGTGTTTAATAATTTCACTGTCAAGAAGCTATTGCTCACACATGATTCTAACGCTGCGAATCCATTTCCACATCCATTTCATCAGGGGGTGGTGCATAGCTGCTTCTGTCCACTGCGACATAAATTCAACCACGATGACATAGGACTTCAGGCTTCCATTCTCTAAACTAAACGCAGTCTCCTGGCTTTTCAATTTGGTTGTTCTGCTTTAGTAAAACTATCTTTAATTCTCGATGCCTCTTTCTTGTCATGAAACAGCCAGGCTGAATGAGGTAAGAATACTGCTGTGTGCACACAAGATGAAGACCCATTTCTGTATTTCACAATGAAGAGTGTGGATGAAAGAGAAATACTTATGTTGGGGGGATGAGCTATACCTACATAGAATGTGTGCAACTTGGCACTCAAGAGAGAATATTAAAAAATACCCCATGTTCTCATACCAAAATATGCATCCATGCTAAGTTTACTGGCATTTAAGAATGGCACGTCCTACAGTAGTGGAAGAGGTGAAAAGACATACGTGTTTC
The DNA here is from genome assembly GCF_018350175.1 of Felis catus. Classification (NCBI taxonomy): domain Eukaryota; kingdom Metazoa; phylum Chordata; class Mammalia; order Carnivora; family Felidae; genus Felis; species Felis catus. Next base: position 50,210,045 of record NC_058379.1, read on the forward strand.
AAATATCACTGAACCAGAAGTACTACTGCAAAAACTAAATTTCAACCATTTCCAACCCAGAAGATTCCTGGAAAAAGAATCGTTGATACCTGGAAGTTAACAGGTGCAACGTAATCGGCATACATTTAACTCCTAAGTAAGGCTCTCAGCTAAGTTCAGTTGTGAATAAAGTAATCTCGATTGTTCGTACTACTTTAGTAAGGTGTTTCTAGCACAATCTTGCATATATAATTAATTGCAATAGCAATGTTTTCTTCGATCCAATTCAAGTGAATGCTACTAAGGCAAATGAAGCATCATAAAAACCAACTCCTAAAATCCTTGTCAATATTATTTATTATGGTAAGTATAATGTTTCCTTTTGACATACATAATCTGAGGTCTCGTTACTATAAAAGCTGGCTCAGCCAGAAATCTACAAAGCACAAATGTCTATGTGTTAGCACTTTGATAATTCTTCAAACAATGACTACTGATGGTCAATAATGACCTTGAGAATCTCTTAAGAAAATGGGCAGAACAGAATAAGGAGTGTAAAAGATTCATTAGGGGCAGAGTTTTCAGGAAAGGATATAAGTGGGGCTTAAACTGAAGATGAAGAACTGGAAGGTTCCAAATCAAAAAAAAAGGTGCAAGGCATTCCTGGTGGAAGGAATCACATGAACAAAAAACTCCGAGGTGTGTAAGAGGACAGTGGGTTGAGGTCTGTCACAGTGAGATGAACATTTGGAATTAACCGAAATACCCATTCCCTCTCAGACTGTGACACTACATGGTATTTCACTGCTGTCAACATTTTATGCCTTTCCAACAAAAATTATGCCAGAAGTCTGTTTTTCTCCATTTACAACTTTAAAGCCTTGTCAGTGGAATTAATGTCATTGCTAGTCTTCAAACCTGCTCAGGAAGTTAATCATAAAGTTAAGGGGCAAGTTTTAATAAAGGTGATAATCTCCTTTAACAAAACCAGTCTATCCACAGAGACTACAAACACTCCACCACACACATGTTATGTGTAGCCTCTCAAAAATATTAATGTTAAAATTTATCCTAAATTCATGCACACATTATTTGGGCATGATTTTTAATTTAATTCTTCACAAAAACCTTTGAATGTGAGGGAAAACTGAGAAAATGCCAAGAATTAAAAAAAAGTTAAATACAGATGCATCTAATTAACTTAGTTGATTACACACTATTTATTATATGGACTAACAATGACTTATCCCGTATGCATACATAATTCAACTAATGTGAAGTTCGGCAGAAAATAGCATAAGAGTTCTTTAAAAAAACTGACGTCGCATAATACTGTGGATTTGTTATTACCTGGAGATAAACTGCATGTGATACCGCGTACCTTTATGATTAAAAACAAATTCAAATAGTTTTTGGTTGGCTTACTTCTCTATCAAGTCCAGCTGCCACGGTGATAATATCACCAGTCTCATTGTTGATTGTAAACATGTTGGGCGAAGGGGTGCTTGGAGCCTGGGACAGGATTCTGTACCTCAACATCCCGTTTAGGGCGTTTGGATCGTCAGCATCAATAGCAGTGACTGTCATCACGTATGTCCCTAGACACAGTATACATGGAAAATGAATGGTCACCCTTCACTTCGGTCTCCTAAATAGATATACCTCAAAGGTATATTTGCCTTTTTGATCAATCTTCATTTTACTTCTTCAAAACAAACATTTAATCATTTAGACTTGATTAAAAATGCTACCCATAAGAACAGTATTCACTTTAAAAAATATAAAACACGGTTTAAATTCTTGAAAGGAAAACTATTAAAAATGTATACATTTATAAAGATTCATTTTTTCCATAACTTAGAAGACAAGTTCACTCTACGACTCAAAGAAAGTATCACTTCAGACCTTTATTCATATAAAGTGCAAACAATAATACAGAATGCAACATATTTTATGACCACTGATACCTTTTCCTATGTCATATTTTCTTCTGCTATACAGTAACATCAGAAATGACACACTGAGCATGATTCTCCTCAATGCCTAAGTCACTTTCTGAAAGTAAGCTGTGTGCACAACGAGGCACACTCCATTTACTCAAGTCATAAGGAATCATTCCATGCGTTACTGTTTTGGTACATTGAATAGGGGTTTGGCATTGTGGTTCGTTATTTCCTAGGAGATTACAAGAGCACTGTAACAAACTCAGGGACTTCAACTATTAGATATTTTGGAAAGGAAATCTACAAAGCATCAGAACCAAATAAGTTCAAACTAGCTACACAAACTGTGTAATTTAGAAGCAGAGAGCAAAGTAGTTACTATTTAGGAAGGTCTGTTCTGTGGGAAATTTAGAAGAACTGGAGTAAAAAATTTTCCATCTCTAACTTACCTTCTTCACGAGTGCTCTAAGCCCAGTTCTGCTTTAGAACCTCTCCATGGTATAGTTTTGCCCCAGAATTCACAAAGTCTTGACCACATTATTCAAATCTCGTTTCAGAGTTTGCTCCTCTAAGCAAGACGCTCTTATTATGTGCCGTCTCTACACCCTTATTATTTTTTAAAAAAAAACTTCATTGCATATTTCCTTGCTTCCTTTTATTCTTCTCCCCTACCAGAATGTAAGCTCCAGTAGGGTCGGAACAGCCCCACAGGGCTGGAAAAGTGCCCAGCACACAGCACAGACCCTATAAACATTTGTTGAATGAACAAATGAATGGTTAAAAAAAAATATGTTCCCAGATGTTGAGCCAAAATACTGATTATAATGCAGTTTAACTCAAAATTCTTACAGAACAACCACAAGAAATATATGCATGAAGCGTCTTTACTTCTCATGAAGATTGAGTCTTTTATTTGGGGGGGGGGCTTTAATGGAAATTCATGATGAAATGCATAATAAATATATCTTTAATGGTTTACTTTTGACAATCTTTGTGAAGCAGTACTTTTTAATAGAAATAACAGAGGAAAAAAATAAATGATTAAACCAAAAAAAATTTTCCCCATGTTAAAAAAACTTTATCTCTAGAATATGTGGATAAGACTTGTGTTTTAGTAAGGATACGTTTAATATTCTTTGATTTTATAGTATTTTAAAATACCAAAGAAAGCTACTCCAGAATGTGACTCAGAAGGAGCCACAGATGGTTGAACTTCCCGCAGAGTCCTGTCCTCCCCTGTGGCTCCCCTCACCCCCACCTCTTCTTCCTTTCTGAGGATACAGACAAGCGCATTTGGATCGAGAAAAAAATGCCAGTAAAAGCATATTCGGTTATACGCATAAATCGGGCATATGCATGAGAGCTACCGGTAAAAATTGATATAGACGGCAAGGATAATATGTAGCACAATTTTAAATATTGAGGCTTTTTTTAATACAAAATCAAAATAATAATAATAATAATAATAATAATAATAATAATAATATAGCTAATGAAGTCCCTCTAAACACCAAATCACTCAGGAAGGTTGGAGAAACCCTCTCTCCTTTTCCCATCTCTCTCTGAACGGATTTTCATGTCCACTAGTTTTTCAAACTAAACCGGCCCCCCCTAGGCTTGCTCTTCTGAAGTCTACAGTGTTTTCAGTACAAGAATCGAAAATCTTAGTCAAACACCACTTCACAATGGCGAGAAGCTTTGGCAATCGCTGCTTCTAGGCTAGGACACTTTCCATGACACTAAGCTGAAAAGCGCAGGCTGCAGAAGACATTCGGGTCATGCACAAGTAAATAACCAGTGTGTCCACAGGGCAGCGATCACAGCTGCCTCCAGTCCCCTTTCCGCTTTTGGCTTTACCTCACTGCCTGGCCCCAGGAATACCAACTACCTTTCAGACTCTCTGACTGCGTTTCACGTGCTGCTCCGACTAATATGATAAAATCTGCACTTTATGAATGGAAAGCCACTGGTATTCTGGTGCTCACTTTTTCCTGCCCTGACTTTATGAACCACAGCCAAATGAAAGAACCCATAGATCCTATACTATAGAACCGAAAATACTGTAGTGTGTACTTTTTCAAAGGTGGGAAGTGTTTTCTCTCTTCAGTGGGTTTTTTCCTAAGTTACCTTCTTTTTTCCCTAAAATCATTTTGCATGAAAGAAGATAACACTAAAAAGGCTCACATGATTTCTCCTTTTGCTTATACCCCAGTGCTGTATTACACTGCATTTCCTGAATCTCGGAGTTATGATTTTCAAACTTACCGGGCTTGGACCCCTCAGGAACTGTCCCATTCCAAACCTGGTGTAAGAACTCTGGTCTGTTATCGTTCATATCAATAACATTGATGACAATGTCAATGGGGTTCTCCACTTGGTTCCCGTTAATATCCACTGCGTGTGCCCTCAACTGCAAAAGTAATTAGAAGACAAAACTATTTAACAGGTTTATGTCTCGAGTGAGAAGAAAAACAGACAATGACTGCACTACCAAAATAGCAAGAATGAACCAAGAAAGTGAAAAAAAAGCTACTCTCCCCGTCAAAATTTAAGTTAGCCAAACTTCATATGATTAGGATAGATATAGTAGTAAAAAGCCAGCAAATGCTGTCTGCTAGGAATTGTGCTCAGAGTCGTATGGATTTTAACTCATTTAATCCATATATGAAAGAGTAAGGCAGAAATGATAAGTACTTGAAGGTGAAGAAATTGAGCTTCAGAAAAAGCCAGTCCTGTCCAGTTCCCAAATCCTTTTGCTAAATCCACACATATGAGTCCGGGTAATTAACAATGTACTGGCACAGAGTAGTCGTAAAGATTAAGAGAACAGAACAGAATTTAGAAAGAATTAGGTGCGTGTAGGGAATTTTGACACTGGGTGTTTTTGTTTGTTTGTTTTTTTTAATTGTAAAGTCACTCTTAAACATTAAAAGTGCCTGCGTATTATATAAGACCGTTGTTCTCTCCCAAGCCCGAGTTCTCAGTTTTACAGGTATTCTAAATATTTCATTTCTTTTTCTCTTTAAATAAATAGAGTCACTTGGCTACTCTTGGCAGAATATCCTCAAAATCTTTTAATCCAGCACATAGAGATCCATTGCATTCTTTGCAATAGCTGTGTAGTGCTCCATTGAATTGTTTCTTTTTAACTGGAATGCTTCTGTGGTTTTCCTGGTGATGTTGCCTGTTGGTTTCTGTTGGGTAGGCTTCAAGTTAAAGACGCATCAACATATCCCCCTTTTCTTCATTTAGAAGTTATTTAATACATGAAGCAATGCAAATTTTATTATTGCCTTTCAACACCAATAAAAATAATCCTTTTTTCCTTCACTTATTTAATATATTACATTAATAGAGTCTTAATACTGAAACATTCTTGCAATTCTATAATTGAGTCTATTTTTTTTTTATTAGTATCTCTTAATTATGTGGTGGCAGTAAGAATCTGCAGAGGAAGAATTTGCCCCAAAACTGACCTGAAAATATTTATTTCCCGGTCTTACCCACAGGAGTTCAAATAATGAGAATTCATTCAGGAAGAATTATTTAGAAGTTTTGTATTGATATTATTTATATTCATAAATTTGAGACTAGTCTAATTAGAGACTGGTCTATTGTGTGCTATCTTTATCAAGTTTCTGTATTAATGAGATTTTGTTTTTATGGAAGGTTTGAAAGTTTGACTCCTTTCTTAAACCTTTAGACCAATATAAAAAGCGTCAGCATTATATGTTCCTTAAGGATTTTATTTATTTATTATTTATTTACTTTTTCTTTAAGGATTTTAAAAGAACTGGTTGATGAAACAATCAAGGCCTTTGGAAGAAGGGAGTGTTGAGTAATATTCAAGGCAGAAAACACTGTTGTTTAATTTTTTTAAATTTTTGCACCCAATGTGGGGCTCAAACTTATGACCCTGAGATCAAGAGTTGCACGCTCCACTGACTGAGCCAGGCAGGTGCCCCTTGAAAACATTTTAAATTTCTCATACACTTACTCACATGTTTAGATCAGGGGGAGTCCTGCTCTACTACATACCAATATTTTAATAATTTTCAAAACTTCAATCATTTAAAAAGTTTTTACAAGTGCAGGGGCACCTGGGTGGCTCAGTCAGTTAAGCATCCAACTTCAGCTCAGGTCATGATCTCACTGTTTGTGGGTTCGAGCCTTGCGATGGGCTCTGTGCTGACAGCTCAGAGCCTGGAGCCTGCTTTGGATTCTATGTCTCCCTCTCTCTCTGCCCCTCCCCTACTCCCGCTTTGTCTGTCTCTCTCAAAAATAAACATTAAAAAAATTTAAAAAGTTTTTAGTGCAAAAATTCAACAAATATGTTACTATGCAAAGTAAGAATCTAGAAACAAACACATATATACGTGGAATAAAAAGTTTTGAAAGACTAAGTGTAGATGATAAATTCCTGGGAATACTAATTCAATACATGGGACAATTGACTATAAAGGAAAAACAAAGTCGTTCTATATATACCTCTCTCCTTTTAGTAAAATAAACCCGACAGAGGTTAAAAATATAGAGGCTAAATACATACATACATACATACAAAAAAGAAAATTGGGTAGATTAGCATCTTGGGGTAGAGAAGGTTTTTAACAACCATCTCTAAAACCAGATTGTATGATAAAATTGAAAAACACAATTTTGCAATGCAAGAACTATGAACTATAGTAGGGTAAAAATTATTAACAAAGCTTAAAAACAAACAACAAAAGGGGAAAATATGTGACAAATTAAATATTAATATCCCTTACTGTTAAGAGGTTCCTAACAGTAAAAAAAAAAAAAAAAAAAAGAAAGAAGAACAAAAGGTAAAGAATCCAAAAGAAAATTCAACACAGGAGTAGGGAATTCACTACGATTAGATATTCAACTTAGGCAACTTAAAGCATTAAGATCTTTTTTTTTTTCAAATAATATTGAATAAATAAATGCCTAGAATTGATAATGGTATGGAGAAAGTAAATCTCCTATATAATGGGTAGGTACTGCAACATAATACGACCATTCTAGAGAACAATTTCACAATATTTATCAGAATAATTCCAATTTCAGGAATTTATTCCAAGGATATAATGGGAAAATGTACAGACAAGTGTTCATTGCCACATTATTTGTAGTTACAAAATAGAATAAAATAAACCAAATTACCTAAATATCTACCAATAGGCAATTAGCTAAAATTACATTACATTCATTCAACAAAATAATATAAAGCAATCAAAAATGATGACATAAATAGATAATTATTTATTGACATGGAAAGATGCTGAATCTTAGGATTGCTGAGTGACAAAAGCGGGTTTCCGAGAATGATGCCAATTTCAACGAAATACATTTATGAATCTATGCAAAGAAAAAATCTTGCAGCATATCACTAAAGTGTTAAAAAAAAAAAGAAAAAGGTTGGTTCCACGTACTGAAATTACAAATCATTTTTACTTTCTTATTAATACTGCATTATTTTAAAAGTTTTTATAATGTGCATATATTGTCTAAAAATGATAATTTCATTAAAAGTTTTAGTTATTCATGCAGAAATTGGAGAAGTAATAAAGACCAACTTAGTTTTCTATATTAAAGTCATGAAAAAATATTTGAAATCTTGTTCTAGGAAATGTGCAAGCATGGCTAAAAAAAAAAAGAAATGAAAAATGCCTTGTGGAATTTATATTAATATTAGGCAATTCTTGAGTTTCAAAATACTCACTACAATTAATATTTAAAATGATTAAAAATCAGTTTCAAATATATACATATACTATATTTAAAAATATGACCATATAATTGTATACAAAAAGTTGTGATAACCCAGTAAGAAAATGAATAAAACAGAAAAATAAAGAACATAAAAACAAACATAAGACATATAATAAGATAGGGGCACCTGGGTGGCTCAGTTGGTTAAGCGTTCAACTCTTGGTAATGACTCAGGTCATGATCTCATAGTTCATGAGATCAAGCCCCACTTCAGACTCCTTGCTGACAGCGTGGAGCCTGCTTGGGATTCTCTCTCTCTGCCCCTCCTCCACTTGCACACACTCTTTCTTTCCCTCTTTCTCAAAAATAAATAAATAAATACTTTAAAAAGTACAGTCTATACATTTAATGGAATATTATGCAGTCATTAAAAGTGATCTCCATATAATTTACACGCAACAATTTTGACTTCCTTCACGTGAATTTGTTCTTGTAAGTTCTTAGCCACACCGACTTGTAAAGGGTAATGATATTTTACGCCATTTTACTTTCTTCTTTGCACTGTTCTTTACCATGGTACACATCAAGTCTATAAAACAATAATTATTACAACAAATTGAAAAGGCTACAAAGCACATTTCTGGTACGCGAACTCTCAGCACCAAAGCATGAAGACCAATAGAAGAGGCAAATGTTACAGTCTACACAGTCAGAAGAGTATTAGTACAACAGATCATCAGCTGGCTGATATCTTACATGAAACCGGGCTATCAGCTCACGGTCCAGAGGCTTGGTTACTGACAGCTGGCCTGAGATGGGGTTGATAATGAAGATACCAGTCGGAGGCTGGTCAGCTCCTGGCCCCGTCACGCTATACCGTAGTGAAAGGTTTTTATCTCTATCGGACCTGATCTGAGGATCAAGAAGACAATCATATTAAATGAGAGACTAAATGAGCTCATTATCAGAGACAGGGCCTGTCATACCTTATGCCCTTTTTCAGTTATAAATTTACAGCATCTCTTCCCAGAAAACCAGTCCTGTTTCTCTCACCCTTGCTTCTTGGTGACAGGCTTCAAAAAGAGATATCACCTATCACCAGGAAGACTGAGGGCAACATTCACATCTAAAAGAACACTCGCTTAGGAGCAGCGCAAGAAGTCCAAATTAAGGAGTGTCAGTGTTTGAACTGAATCATATTCTATCCAGGGAGCTTGTAGGTGAGAATAGTTAACACAGGAACAGGCGTCCAATTTAATTAAAGTAAAACTTGTTTACCGTTTTGTATCAGTTAGGAGAAGAAAGAACTGTGTTAGGCCACAGTATGAAACAGCCTTATGTGAGAACTCCGATATGGTTGAGTTTAGGAGTCAGATTTCCGCACTTGTATTATACTGACATTATTCACTGCAACCAAAGCTTTCAAAGTCATTTTAAGGTGGTACCTATTACTCAAAATTCTTAGATAAATACCAAAACATACAAGAAAGGATTTTAAAATGTGTTTTTATACTCTCAAAAATTATACCCACTATAGGCCCACTGCTTTCTCCTCCAAATATAACAGTTCTCAGGAAAAATAAGTTTATAGGTGAGCAGTCACAGGAACAGGCTATATAGAAAGGGAGTATGACGAATAGCACAGACAAGGGTCAACTGGCAATACCTTGGCAGGTGATAATAACAGATCTTTATGTATTAGGTAAATATACTTAACCCAATAGCAGAATCCAGTTTATTAATTTTCTTGTGAAGACAAAATTCTCTCTCAACTTATTGTCCATTAAAGTAGAAAAATAAAAAAAAAAAACACCTTTATTTGGGGGCTATGTTGTTCATTGTTAAATCAAATTATAATGTGCATTAAAATAAAATATGCAATACAAATAAATGACTTATTAAAAGTGCAACTTTCAGTAAGTAGGTATAGGAACGCTAAATTAATCACACACAAATGTACATTCTAATAAATCAATATACAATAACTCTGTCCTTTTCCTTTTGCAATAAATAGTGGGTTGCTAATTTTACTAAACATGTATGAATATCTGTGATTTCTTTTTCTCTACATCTGATGGTACGCATTTAGAGTAACCGGAAAAAATTACTTCTCAGATTTATAAAAGCCTATGTTTTTGCACAGTCCCAGGGATTCTGTTAATGGTATCAGAGGTCATTTTCTTTTTTCTTTAAAGAACTCTCAAATGCACTCAGTGCTGGCATTTTTAGCAATGATTGTCCCTTTATTTCTTCTTTGGCTCAAAAGCTATCTATAGAGGGCAAAGATCATCATGGAGAGCATGGCTTTCAGACACGGAAGCGAAGATGTGTATGTGTGTTGTGAGAAAGGGTATGGTACGGGTGTGGATACATGTTGGAGTTAGGGCTTATATATTCACACATTCAACAAACTCTATCGTTCATGGTGTATGGGACCCACAGAGAGCTAGCTCTCACTATAAATAATCTGAGGTAATTAAAAAAAAGAGGCTTTCTGCAACACTATAGACATTTCATCTACACACAAACATATAGTTTTAATACATGTTGTTAACTCTATCTTGTGATAAAACAGACAAAAACATTTCTAACGTATACTTGACCCATGCCATGGAGACAATTAAAATTGTGCCAGCCTACCCTGACAAGCTCTTGAGGAAAAGGTCCTCTGGAATTTTCTGGCAAGTTGATTGGAGGGATAACCCAGTCTCTCTTCTGCCTTTGTAGGTGGCCATTGTGCTTAGTCGCTTGTCTTGGGAATACTATTTCTTCAATTTCTTGTGATTCCTTTCCATTAAAATACAACAAGACATTGCTGAGTACTAGGAAAAACATTTTCTGAAAGGACAGCAATATCAATGGATACCTGACAGTGAAGGGTTCACTGTCAGGAACAAGAAAATATGCCTGGAGGCCCTCTCCTCATCCCTCTATTAAAATAATAGAAAACACCATAAAATTTAGGGGCTACCATGACGATTGAAGAATTGAATTCCAAACAATTTATTATGTAGCACAGCTGTGTAAACTATTTGCAGTTTCTATAAACCATCTTAGATAGGAGTTAATATTGAGCACAATTTAATAGTACCCTTTTATATATCTCTCATTAGTTTAAACCACAGTTCAGGTAATGTGCTACTGTACATTAAATTTAGATCTTGATGTGCTAAAATATAATTTGAATTCCAGGAGAAGTTTAATACATACTGCTAAGGCATGTCTCAAATATTTATGACCCTATTAAATCCCACAGAATTAATGCTGTAATTATTCTAAACCTATGTCAGCCATGATGGATGCTGTAGATGACCCACTTTGCACATTGGGTATTAATCTCTGCTGGATGTCAACATTTTCTTCTGTTTTCCCTTATATCTGTAGACACTTTAGCCATTAGCCCTTACTGCTTCAGTGCAAATATCCACGCTAGTTTGCTGGACCACAGCGAATCATCAACAACAAAAGCGTTTTTTCACTCAATTAGTTACCAGCTTCTCACTCTGTATTCCCCAAATGACATGATTCCCCTTAACAGTTAACAGATTAATAAACTACATCTCATATAATGAAAGTCGAGCGTTGGTGCAAGAGAAAAATGCTATCTTTTCCACTGATATACTTATTCCTATTTGATTATGGGTGTGTATAAGACATTTACAATTAAACAGCAGAAGTGAATGTGTGTATTCCTATCTCCCAAAGTACAATAAATATACAAAATGTAATAGTTATACTTCATGAAATTATGGACTTCAAAATAGATGACTGGTGCCCCCTCATTTGTTTCAAATTAACTCAACGCGAACTAGAATATTCAGAAACTAATATCAGATAACTAATGTTATCATAGCTTTACTGAAGACGTTATTGTGTCTTACTAAAACTCCTAATATAGTGACTTATACAAAACAAGTGCTCAATAAATGTCTGTTGCATTTAATCCAACTGTAACTTTTGTTGGAAGTGTATCTATTTATTTTATCTTGGCTTATAGCAGCTTCCACCAGAGGGAGTATATCATTCCTAAAAGTTATGTCCGTAGTTTAAATAATTCATACTCCCCAATTTGATTATTCAGGGGCAAGACAAAAACCCCATATTCCTAGCTAGGAATGCTTTCTATTGCTACTGTACTGTGTATCTGTACTTCCCACTTAATACACTTGACTGGTGACATCTTGCCAAGAACTGTTTATTTTCTGGTTATATTTAACAGCTTGTAAAGCTTCTGAGAAATTTAAAGCAAACAACTACTTCTAATTTTAAATTAAGTTCTAAATCTCAAAGTATAAACAACCCTTTCAAACACAGTTTGAGATAGCTTAAATATACATTTAGTCTAAGTATCTTGTAAGATTAAAAAAAAACCCACAAAATACTATTGAAGTGACTGAAGTTGATGAAAATTCAAATACTGGCCAAGGTGACGTATAAAGCAAGGTACATATTTAGTTCCAACTGAATAAATCAGATTTTTGAAGATGGCTCCGAAGCCATATTTGGATACTCCACCTTCACTGCATCCTCAGGTAAGGTTGGCTTGAGGCTCAATTTTACTGCTACTTGCCACTTTTCCTGAGTCTCTTTGTCTTGGGCATAAATCAGGAACTTCGCATGCTCGGAGGAGAGGGGAAAGCTTCTCACGGCATACACCATGCCGTCTTCATCCACCTTAAAATCTGCTGGCTCACTGCTTTCATACTGTACTTTCCTTTTCCCATTGCAGTTGCTGAACTTTACTGTAAAAGATAATAAATAGGTAAGTCTAGCGATAATACAAAGGCAGAAACACCTAACGTCTAACTAAGTCCATGAACCGCTTAGGTTTTAGTAGGTATAAAACACAAAAGTTTTATTTTTACATTATTAAAGGAATTCTCATACTATAGAATATCAGATTGTGGGGCTGAGTTGTACCCCAGAATCTCCTTGTTCCAAAGCCTTCCCCCACCCTTCACATTCCCCAGGAGCTTGGGCCCTTGGCTATAGCTGCTTTCTCCCCCCATGCCTCTCAATGACATTATCTGCTACTCCCTAACAAACTCCTACTCATCCTTCAGCACCCAGCTCCAGAGTCACTGAAAGTGGCACAATCTCTTGTTCTCAGTCTTCATGTAGTAATCTGAACTCTATTATCACAGTTTTTTTTAAGTTTATCTATTTTTTTGGGGGGGGAGGGGAAGAGAGAAAGAGGGAGACAAAGAATCCAAAGCAGGCTCCAGGCTCTGAGCTGTCAGCACAGAGACTGTTGCGGGGCTCGAACCCACGAACTGCGAGATCATGACCTGAGCCAAAGTTGGACGCTTAACTGACTGAGCCACCCAGATGCCCCTCTACTGTCACAGTTTTATAGCTACTCCTGACATTCACTGTGAGAGGTACTTCAGGACAAATTTTCTTAGTTATCTTGTATACCTTGCACATTTCCTCGCACTTAGTCTTCATATATAATTTTTGAAGAAATTCTTAAAGGAAGAAAGCAATTACTTTGATTAATGTTGAATGCTCACTTTGCTCTAAAATTACAAGACCTTAGTAGTAATTAAAAGGGGAATAATTTGCAATTTCTAGTCTTCATGGTGCTTAGAATAGTTCTATGAAGCAGTAACAATTTATAAATTTTCAAACAAAAATAAAGATATATCTCAAAATAAATTTTAAGTAAAAATACTTATGGCTTAAGAATAAAAAATCAAAAAGATTTTAGTAACTTATCTTTATCTTTAATGCCTTAAAATTGAAAAAAAAATGAATGCTTTCTTAAAAGGTTAATCAGCTTATGTCTCATTGGATACCAACACAGAAGTTATACCACATACTTAGAAATGTAGAACTATACATACTCAAGCCAAAATAAAATTATAAAATAATAAAAAAATATTCTCTAAGGAAGATCATTTCTTTTGAACTTCTTAAATCATTCTTTATGAGGAAAAGTTCTATGGGAATAGCATGAAGGGATCAAAGAAAAAGCGTTTTTTAAATTTCTGTAAACATACAATGTTAGATCTTAAACACAATTACATAGGATACATTTAGAAAGCAAGTAATAGGTACACATTACAGGTGTCTAGGTGGCTCAGTTGGGTAAGCATCTGTCTTCAGCTCAGGTCATGATCTTAGGTCTGTGAATTTGAGCCCTTGCATCGGGCTGTCTGCTCTCAGCACAGAGCCTGCTTTGGATCCCCTGTCCCCCCTCTCTCTGCTCTTCTCCCACTTGCACTCTCTCTCTGTCTCTCTCAAAATAAATAAATAAACTTAAAAAAAATTTGTACACATTGCAAAGTATAATCATATACTACTTTTTGCATTTTTAAGTATCTAAGTAAATTTTTCCAAACTCCCACTCCATATGTATATATTGATGAGTTCTTTTGTTTCCATTAATATAAATTCGCTGAGATGTGCACAAGATCACAGCCCCAAAACATGCATGCTTATTTCCCTTAGTAACCATAAAATCCTTGATAACAGAAATAAAATACTTTAACTAGTGAATATATTATTTCCCACATAGCCCCACATATATCATCCTTCATTTTACAAACATCTGAAAATGAAAATAAAAGTTGTATCTCCTGCTAAATTATGCTAAACCCAAATATTTGTCTTTGGAGTAGAAGTATCCCAAAAGATACTTATTATCCTATCTTACTTGCCATGTGATTTAAAAGTGAAAAACAGGATCTCTTCTACAGAGCAGTGCCATCGACTGCTAATCTTTTATTAAAGACAAAATGAAAAGTAAAATTGTTTGGAGGAATCCTGCTGAGATACCGAAACGAAAGACTTTTATCATCTTTCTGTATAAAAGTACCTTTTTTATATCAAAAAAGGCATTTGTGAACTTAAAAACACAGAGTCTTGATTAGATCTTCGGCACTTTTTTGGTTCATTTTTACCACTCTAGCGTGGATCCTCATCACTTCACACCTGGATTTTTGTATCTGCCTCCTAGAGGTGTTCTTCCTGTTCCAGGTCATTGAGCATCTACTCTTAGACTAAACCTCTGTTGCTCAGTCATGTGTCCTCCCCATTTAATATCCATAGTATTATATGTATGCTTTCATCATATAGTGCTCTTCTCACTCTTGGTGCCTTTAGTGTTTCATGCATTACCTTCTAAGACATATTCTGCCCAATCAGATTTCTCAGTCATTCCCCCCTCTCACTGCAGCCCACACCCCATGCTCACTATCTTTTCTAGAAAGCTCCTCCACCCCCATTCTCCATGCCACAGCTCCAGAGCCAGGCCATGACTTGGGGTTAATGGGTCTACTAGATGACCTTTCAAAGATGGCAGCCGATGCCCTCATTTGGGAAGGCTTCACATTTTGAATTTTAATTTAATTTTAACTTTTATTTGTTTTTACATTTTGTGTCCATGGAAGCACATATGAGCACTTTATTTTTATTAGAATGGTGATTATAATAAATAATGTCTAGTTATTAATGGTTTCATGTGACTACATCTTCTCTCTGTAAGTAGACTGTAAACTCATTTTGGCTTCCTGGCAATGAGTCTAGGTTCTTTTGTTTCCTGGGACACCTAGCAGTGACAGAGACTGTATAAATGCTCATTTAATATTCACAGGCCAGTTGTATAGATGAATATCTTACAACTTTTCAAAACACTCGAAAATAGAAGTAGGTCCAGCCTGCTATAGCAACAGCATTCTGCAACAACAACAACAAAAAACTTAGGGACTTTAAATAATTGGACTATGTACTTAGGTTGCTGGGAGTGAAAGAAAATGAATTAATATTTGTTGTATGCCAGGCACTGAACAAGATACTGACGATTAGGTTAGCTATTTTAGCCTCAGCAAGAACTTCCTGAAGTGGGAATTGTTATTTCTGTTCAACAAATGGAGACAGAAAATTCAGAGAGGCATCTGTGCCCATGGGTGTCTGACTCCTAGTGATTCTTCTACAAAAGCACAAAGGAATCTAACTAAATCCATGACGCGTAAGTTATTGAAACCTAAAGCTTTAGTAAACAATAAAAGTAGAGAAATGACAAAGAGGCTTAACAAATGCTCGTGAAGAGAATAATGTCACATCTGGATCTCCAAATGTACCAAAGTAACCAGTATTATTAAAAAGAAGTCCTTAAGTTGGAGTGGACCCTACATATCCCATATAGGGGGGTAGCTGGAGCCCCTGAAGGTGGGGTGCAAGTGTGAGGCAGGCAGAAGAGGAAAATTCATGCTCACTGTTACAATGACAGAGTATTCTGTTAAATAGGTACTCAGCTATCACCCGGCAATCGAAAAGAATGACATCTTGCTATTCACAACTATGTGGATGGAACTAGAGGGTATTATGCTAAGCGAAATTAGTCAGAGAAAAACAAATATCATATGACGTCACTCATATGAGGACTTTAAGAGACAAAACAGATGAACATAAGGGAAGGGAAGCAAAAATAATATAAAAACAGAGAGAGAGAGAGACAAACCATAAGAGACTCTTAAATTATGAAGAACAAACAGAAGGTTTCTGGAAGGGTTGTGGGGGGGGTGCTAAATGGGTAAGGGGCATTAAGGAATCTATTCCTGAAATCATTGTTGCACTATATGCTAACTACCTTGAATTGTAAATTAAAAAAATAAATTAGGGGCGCCTGGGTGGCGCAGTCGGTTGAGCGTCCGACTTCAGCCAGGTCACGATCTCGCGGTCCGTGGGTTTGAGCCCCACGTCGGGCTCTGGGCTGATGGCTCGGAGCCTGGAGCCTGTTTCCGATTCTGTGTCTCCCTCTCTCTCTGCCCCTCCCCCGTTCATGCTCTGTCTCTCTCTGTCCCAAAAATAAATAAAAACGCTGAAAAAAAAATAAATTAAATTAAAAAAAATAGGTACTCAGCTACCTATTTGGATTCAGTGTCAGAATGATGCAGGAAAGGGAAGGAAGGCCTTTAAAGAAAAATGCATTGGCAAAGAAAGGGAAAATGTGTCTTTTCCTATAAAGGGTCACTGCATATCCTATGAATGAGAAGTGGCTGACCTCAGAGAATCTGACCCTGGGGAACACACTTTGAAGGAAGCTGCGTAAAGGCGAGTTATTTAAAGTCAATTAGTTTTCTGTCACCCCTGCTCCTAGCCTATAACGAATGTGAATTGGTTTAATAAATCTGTTATTAGATTCTTCTGGGTTTTAAAAACAAGTGTTAATTTGCATTTGCCCAAATACTAAACTAAGCAACATTTTTGGGGGAATTGTTCAGGTTTAAAGAAATGTTTTTCATTACATAATTTCCTTTGTGCATTCAACCATTAGAATCAACACCTTAACTGACAATAAGTTCATTGCCAACTGAAAAAATTCTCTGTGACATATTAGTCCTGACTTCATCCTGTGGTTTTGAGTTAATGCATGAGGAGTGCCTAGTGCACGGTGACATGCTTAATCAATGATAACCACATTTCACTGTTTTCAAGTCACACGAATTAAAGGGCTTACCAATTTCAATGGATGTTATGAACTAAACTGTGTTCCCCAAAATTCATATGTTGAAGCACTAACTCCCAGTACCTTAGAATATGACTATCATTGGAGGCACTGGTCTTTAAAGTGGTAATTAAGATTTAAGGGGCAATTGGGTGGCTTACTTGGTTAAGTGTCCAACTCTTGATTTTGGCTCAGGTCATGATCCCAGGGTCTTGGGATTGAGTCCCGCAACAGGCTCCATGCCGAGTGTGGAGCCTGCTTGGGATTCTCTCTCCCCCTTCCTCTCTCTCTCTCTGCCCCTTCCCTGCTTGCACTGCCAAAATTAATAAATAAAAATTTAAAAAAAGATTTAAAAATCTCATCCAATATGACTTATAATGTCCTTATAAGAAAAGGAAATTTGGACATAGACACGAGGGAGGACAGACCACGTGAGGACACAGCAAGAAGGTGGCCATGTGCAAGCAGAGAAAGGTCCTAAGAAAAATCAAACTTGCTGTCACCTTGGTTTTGAACTTAAATTTCAGAATTCTGAGAAAATAAATTTCTGTTGTTTAAACCATGCAATGTGTGGTCTAATACAATGGGTAATGCACAGATTCCATTTTAAAAAAAATTAATGTTTTTATTTCTTTTTGAGGGACAGAGTGTGAGCAGAGGAGGGGCAGAGAGAGAGAGAGAGAGAGAGAGAGAGAGAGAGAGAGACATACACAGACTCTGAAGCAGGTTCCAGGCTCTGAGCTGTCAGCACAGAGCCCAACATGGGGCTCGAACTCATGAACTGTGACATCATGACCTGAGCTGAAGTCAGACGCTCAACCAACTGAGCCACGCAAGTGCCCTGCATGGATTTCATCTCTTAACCACTGGTCAGTGTTTATTTTCTGTTATTTTGTTCCACTTACAACTTAGATGCACCTAAACATATTTTCTCAAATTTGACAAAATTTTCTTCTTGAACCAACCACTCACTGAAACTTACTCAAGAGGATTATGGAAAAAAAACAGTAGAAAATGGCTATGTTATAGAATCTTAGTTACAGCATTAATATCATTTACAAATTAAGTTATTAATTATTAAATTAAATTATTAAATTAAATTATTAAATTAAATTTACTTCTAATTTATAGCATTTCAGGGGAGTTTTCAGGAGGACTATGACAAAACATGTACAAAAAAACTGGTTGAAAATAGAAAAGAGAGTGGTTAGAAGCCATTTGAAAGGAAGAAAGAAGAAAGAGATATTCAAGAGGCATGGCTGAATTACTAAAATTAGATTTAAAATTTCAGTTTCAAGAAGAGGAAAATAAGGCAAATATCATAGACATGTTGCTGTTAGAAGAAATCCATAGTTCACTGGAACCAAACTGTTCCTGTTATGAAAACATTCTCCTGAGGGGCCTGGGTGGCTCAGTTGGCTAAGCATCCAACACTTGATTTTGGCTCAGGTCATGATCTCACAGTTTGACAGTTTGTGAGTTCAGGCCTGAGGTAGAGCTCCGCTCTGACAGTGCAGAGCCTGTGTGGGATTCCCTCTCTTTCTCTCCCTCTCTCTCTGCCCCTCCCCCATTCCCATGTACTCTCTCTCAAAATAAATACATAAACTTTAAAAACTAACCTGTTCTCCTAATAAATGGTAAGTAAAAGAATTCCAAATAGCGTAACGAGTACAACTTTCAACTTTTATCTTCCAAAACATGCAGCAGTGTAATCATTTTTTAACATACGGGTTTTAAAACAAAGGTGATGATACGTTTATTTTAAATTAAAATATATCCTTAATGGTGAAACTCTTCTACAATCGTGTTAATGGTGGGCACATGACATTATGCATTTGTCAGAACTCAAGGAATTGCACAACACAGAGTGAATCCTAACATAAACTATGGGCTTTAGTTACTCTTAATGTATCACTGGAAAAAGTGGTATTAGTTGGAGTTCTAGAACTGAATCGATACTTGACATAAACACCTTAGGTATGGAGATATTGAGGTGGTGTTTCACAAAAGTCATAGTCTCTTACTAGGCAATGTAATAAAGCAGAAATTCTATTATTTTAAGAACAATCAAGAACTTGGAAATTTCATTTTTCTGACAGAACAATTTTCCTTACGTTAAAACATTAATTTTGCTTAAATGCTCAAAAAACTCAAATTAGAAATAACAGAATTTCATAATGTAGGAGAAGGAAATAAATTTCCTTAGACAACTAAAAAAACAGGCTTGATCCACAGGATTATTCAAATTTAAAACAACTCTACACACAAATAAATGTGCCTAAAAACATTACAATATTAAACGAGAAATTTATTATTAGAGCTATTGCATAGTTTACATACATAATATGTAGTTATTGTGTTCTAGCCGCCATAAAACTTTGTTAACATGGTTAATACAAAATTAAACATCAGGGAAATAATTATTTTAAAGTACTTTTTGACTCTTAAAGCAATACCTCAAATTAATGCTAACCATAAAGCCATAATATCTTTATAAAATATTAACAGGAAACCACAGATCTTATATATTAAATGCATTACCATTTAATAGCACTGCATAAACCATATAAATGAAAGTGTGCAAAATGCTCACATATGGCTTATAATTTTTGCTCAAGTAAAACATCATGCCATATTTAGAACACAATTATAAAAGAACACTGCAAAATATTTTTGAGGCTAAATATGCCTTTGCCTTTAAAATTGCTTTTTTTCCACATTAATTGCTATTTTTGAAAGCATACTAATAAGACAGAAATAGTTTCAAAGTGCTGAGAAAAGTTCTCCCTCCACAGGCAAAGAGCAATCTTAATTAATGAACTTAACATCTAAATGAATAAATGAGAGCTGGGAAGATAGGGAGGAGATGTCTCAACAGTAGGGATTTTCACGGTGATTTTACTTACAGATTCCAACAGAGAATGGTTACCAAGTGGCGATTTCACTTACAAATCTGAAAAACCTGCTTAGATATTCTTTTGTCACCCCAGGCCCTTACTGAGTTTCATTCTGAGGAGCAATTCTTCCTTAAACACTTGAGTAGCCATTTCAGAGGGAACTAACGCTCTCCGCACTTGTACAATGGGGGTCCAGTAAAAGTAGTGCGGGAATGTCCATATGGACCTTGGCGGAAAAAGTCATTACATTTTCTTTATAACACACAATTATAGTAAGAAAAAGGAAATATCGAGTCAATATTAGTACACATATTGACTCTTCAATATACATAACACTTCCAAACTACTTTAAAAATCTTTAATGACAAATTTGAGCTTGTTTTCATGGAAGACCTTTATTGTAACAAGTTTTATGATTTGGATATCAGACTCTTGATAATTACCAGCAATGAAAGCTTTACTCACAAAAGTTGATGGTAGCAAATGATAGCAACGAATTCATCACTTTTTCTCCACTTGACAGAAAGTTCTTTCTTGTTGTGAACCACGAGGAATATGTTTATTAAATTTCATGGTCCTTCCTTTTCTTGCACTGACAGATATGACACTGAAATTCCTTGTGGAAATTCAAAAGCTTTTCAAAATTTTTTTTCATATTAATATTTTAAAATAATGATAAAAGCTTTACTTCAAGAATACACAGGTATGGTGTATTCTAATAGTCTCAATAATTTTTCTCCAGGTTTTAAAATAGAACACCAACTAAATATCACAAATGAACCACTTTAATCCTTTTCTGGAGGTGAATTTTCTCTTCAAACCCATAAACTCTGTGACTGTCTGTAATATTTTTTACACGGCCTTTGCAGTTTTCAATTAAGTTCATTCGGGTGCTCCAAAATGTCAGTTAAGTAAGCTATTTTTTCAAGTGAATAACTCTCCTTCAACAAATCTGCAGTGAACAACATTCAAACACACAATCATTTTTCTATTAGCTGACAGACCTTTGGAAAAAAAAAGGGGTCTTTTGGATAGCTTGTGCACTTGGTAGAGATCTGCAAATATGGTATTCCCTTATCTTTGCACAGAGCTATAGCCATTTATTTTCATAATTCCAATTTATGTGGATAAAAGATTTATGAGCAATCTTTTATGTACAAGAGCTTCTATGTGAGTAAAACTAACAGAATCTTGAGATTCTCAGATTAAACCCTTTGGTTTTTCTATCTCCATGCCATTTACAGCTTTTATAACCTTCAAGGCATCAGGGCCAAGACATTGGCCTCACGTAATATTTGCTTAACATCTTGCTGTAAAATACTTATTTGTCTCCTTGAATATACAATTTATGGAAGTTTGTTTTCCTTTTTCTTCCAGAATAAATAATGCTCTTCAAGGATTCTAACCACTGCTATTAACTAACATATTTATTAATTCCTTAAAGGCATCAACATGCAATGATAACCTTTTTGATTTAATCTTTTTGACTAGTGCTGTCACTGCGATGTGTGACGTGTCCTCACTACCCCTCCTACGTGTATTATTCAAAAGTGACTCATTTTCTATTTCTCCTACCGTCGATGAGGGATATATAGGCTGGTAAAACAAGGAATTCTGCATCTGTGTAAGGTATTTGGCTTAAAGCATTTAATATGAAATGTTATAAATGACTTTAAGAGCTTGATCATATAGTGTTGCACTCAATCTCATCAAAAATGTTCTTACTTTCTGCTTAAGAGAGTAAAAAATTTCATCTGCCTAAAATGGCTGTGTGGGGATACAGTTCTCACAAAATGTGTCCTGCGTGTGGCTTCACTTGATCTCTTTGCATTAAGTAAAATGTTTAGACCAAGTGTGAGAATAGTTATAAGACATGAATCCCAACCCGAGGGAATCATTATTTTTTAAAATCTTTATTTATTTATTTATTTTTAGAGAAAGAGAGAGAGAGAGAGAGCAGAGGAAGGGCAGAGAGAGAGCGAGAGAGAAAATCCCAAGCAGGCTCCACACCCAGCACAGAGCCCAACATGGGACTCGATCTCACAACCTAGAGTTCATGACCTGAGCTGAAATCAAGAGTTGGATGCTCAACCGACTGAGCCACCCAGTCGCCCCTCTGAGGAAATCATTGTTATATTATCTTATTAATATCTTACACATTTGAGGGGGTTCTTGTGACTCTGAAGTCTTTCCAGCTTTTATCCCAAATTATCCATTGGGCTGGGAAAGTAAGCATATGTACAAATCACATCTAAAAACAGACTGTGGCATGTTCAGCTTTAGAAATTCATTTGTAAAATAACATATAATATACGTGTAATATATATATAATTTAGTAAATTATTAATATTATCTAATTATATAAAATAATAAAAGATATATAAATAAATATATATGATATGCATTCTATGTAAGGTCTGCATTTTTCAGGTACTTTAAAATAAATATATGAAAAACTTGAATAATTAAACATACTATAATTTAAATTACAATATGGAATATATTCACTTTCACTTCATTTAAAGGGTATACAAAGTGTACAAAAATTTGTTCACTATATTTCTAGATCATCAAAAAATATGTCGAAAACAATCAATTTCTGGAAACTATAGCCCTCTTTAATAATTCAGTAAATTTTATGTCCAGAAAAAACACCTAACTTAATTCTAAGGGATTTGTTTCTAAAAACCTATATAAATCTTAATACAGTATATACACATTAATTCTAAAAATGACACAAAAATTACTGATTTCCATCAAAAATAAGATTTTGATTTTTAACCTTGAAATCCAATAGGAAGGAAGGAAAATTAGCAAAAGTAGAAAGAGGAAAAATAGAAAAAGATGGAGAGAGTAAGTAATAATTGAGAAAATTAATAAAATTAATGATTCTTTGGTACCTTAAAAATTTATTCATACCTTCTATTTTAGAATTAAACAGGGAAAACTATGAACAAACAATAAAAGCACATGAAATGGAAAAGATAATTAAATTAATACTTGCAAAAAAATAAACAGTCATATAAAATCTTCACTTGGGATAAACACATTGATACAAAAGTAATGACCTCTCTCTCTCAAAATAAATAAATAAATAAACATTTACAAAGGGGGCACCTGGGTGGCTCAGTGGGTTGAGCATCCGGCTCTTGACGTAGGCTCAGGTCATGATCCCAAAGTTCGTGAGATGAAGCCCTGTGTTAGGCTCTGTGCTGGGTATGGAGCTTGCTCGGGGTTCTCTGTCTCCCTCTCTCTGCTCCTCCCCCACTCGGATGTGTGTGTTCTTTCTCTCTCTCAAAATAAATAAACATTCAAAAGTCTAGCCAGATAACTGGGAGGATTCCGTGGGAAAGGGGACATGTTGGTGCTAGCTCCATTGGCGAATTCTTGGTCAATAAGATCTGGGGAGATGCTATGTGTAGACTTGGGTCTACATGAGTCTTACTCAAGCAGAAAATGATAAAAGTAATAAAAACTTGTCAGGAAGTTCTTAGAGAAAGCCATAAAAGAGCATTCAAATATAATGTTAACTGTTGTGAACTGTTTTATTATAAAAACGCCTTCACATTTGTTAACAATATAAACAAGTTCAACCATGTGTACCTGTAGCACAACTGTACTCCATTTTTGACAATGGACTGGGAAACACTGATTTATTTTGCCATACTTCTGAAATAGTAAGGTTGAGGTAGGCATTACTAATGGTCACCAATATTTTCAGTTTTTTTCCCCTTCCTGGACATGCAGAAAGATGACACTTCTCATCTCCCTTGACCTTAGTTATGACTATCTGGTTTGCTTTGGCCAATAAAATCTGAAGACTGAAGTGACAGATATCACTTCTCAGCAGAAACCTCTAAAAGTGGATATCCTCTTTCCCAGCAGTGGCAATTATGAAAGAAAGTGTTAAACGTGGATAATACAAGACTGAAACCCCCAGGATGAGCGAGTCACCCCATAGAGAGCTTTCCTGGAGGGTACCTGTTCCACAATGGACTGCACGTGAAACAGAAATTGATGAATTGTTCCTGCAGCACGTTCCAGCCTATCAGGTATGATATAACCTCAACTTCAGTGACCTAAAACACTCTCAATACAGTAGAACTAGGGTGAAGTGTCTATAAAATAAAATAAATTGGAATCAAACATATTGTGGAATAAAACAAAAATATCTCTCGGGGAACCTGGGTAGCTCGGTTGGTTAAGTATCCGACTCTTGATTTTGGCTCAGGTCATGATCCCAGGGTCATGGGATCAAGCCCCAAAACTGGCTCCATGCTGAGTGTGGAGCCTGCTTAAGATTTTTTCTCTCTCCTTCTGACCCCCTCCACCACTCAGGCTCTCTCTCTCTCAAATTAAAAACAAAACAAAACAAACAAAATTTCTTATTCCTAAAACTCTTGGTATTTTTCCACTGAAAGAGAAAAGTTTTATTATGATGTTCTGTAAAACGTAATCAATCTCTTAGAGAAGGAGTTATTTCATTTCCTGTCTAGGTAAAGTCACGTAATATTTAACGAACATCTATATACAAGTTGCCACAAATGAAAGAAAGGAGCAGAGCTACGATATTCTTCTCTGATATGAAATTGAAAAAAAATCAAAACAAGCGGTAGGAATGATATAGAAGAATGATTATGACATCAAAAATATGAAATTTAGATTTTCAGTAGTCTGATAATGATATGCATGTAATTTTATGTATTAAACTACTGGAAAAGCAGTAAGATTATTGCATTCTCCCTTGTATGCATTCTAATAACTTAACAAATTTAAAGCTGTTTTTCACTTCACCGATATTCTTCCTCCAGGCATCTCTCTGCATGAAATTCAATGAACCCCCCCCCCTTTTTTGGGGGGCAGATTTCACCTAAAATATATAAAATTATCGGTGCTCAAGCAGAATTATTCTTTTTTCTTTTTTCAGAATGTGCCCATTAACAAATTACACTGAAATATCACTACCTCTAATTAAATTACTCTGACAGAGCACAGGTTGTGTAGAAGTTCCTTTTCTCGACTGTATGATTATTAGTTTCTGAAACTTAATGCAGTTTAGTTCCCCTAAATTTAGTTACCAGGCTACTGTGTCAACAAAGAAGGAATCTTAATTCCTAATTTTTGTGACAGGTTTTTGTTAATTTTTAAAGAAAATAGAGTTTTCATAATAAGGTTTACCGAAAGCAAAGGCTCCTGCTAATTGGAATTTTCAAAAACACCACCGAAAAAGGAAAAAGCCGAACTAAACTAATCATGTGTCTACATTAGTTTCGACAATGCAGTCTCCAAATGTGCCACAGAAATCAGAAAGAGCCAATGTCTCCCCAGAATGCCCAGCTTGCTAAGCCAAGGAACAAAAGGATGTGATATGTTTTATGAAACTTGAATAAAAGAAAGAGGTACACAGAACATAATGTTCATTAACTAAATTAGTCCTACCAGTATTACATGATATCACATTAACTGAAATTAAAGTCCATTGAACTATTACACTATTAAATCCAAAGCCATTTGCTGATAGTAAAGCTATAAAACAAACAGAGTATAAGATTTCACCCTAAACATGTAAAACAATTTAAGAAATATTTATTCCTTTACTGGCTATTAGGAGAAAAAGATCATGGTCACATATGGAGAAATAACAATGTATTTTAAAAAGCTCTTGAAAATATACCATAACAACACATAACTAACAGTTTAAAAGCTGAATTCCCAATAATTACTGCCAACCCCCTCAAAAGATATGTCAGCTCACCAGCCACTGTAAAGAACTGTATCAACAGTAAAGGTGAGCTTTCTACAGAATGCAAACTATGCACGTATAACAAAACCATACCAAAACTCACACAATATTAACACACGCTATTTCTGAAGGCTGCCTATACTTTCTGAACTAACATGATATGTATGAAGTATTTAATATATGAAACATTCCATAAAAATTCATCCGTGTTAACTACTTTTCTTCATAAATCCAATGAGTTATTAAAAAAATTATATAAAATCCATCCCTAAGTTGACAATAAAATTGAAGTAGTAAAACAATTAACGAATTCTAATACAAATTCAATTAATGTGTTTCTACTTGGGAAACATCACCATATAATCTGGAAAAAAAAACCCATGATCTTTTAGTCCATCCTATTATTATTGTCTCTGTAACCCACTGTCCAACTTTATTTATTTACTTACTTACTTATTTTGGAGCCCTATGTGGGGCTCAAACTCACAACTGTGAGATCAAAACCTGAGCCGAGATCAAGAGTTGGACACTTAACTGACTGAACCACCCACACGCCCCCGCACTGTCCAACTTTTTAGAGAATTATTGTATAAACTCTAGAAAGCTATTCCAGTGGCACAAAAGTATTCTTCCAACAACCTACCTAGATAATATTTCTTAGGTCCAGCTCCACTCACTTTGGCCCATCATGTATAGCCATCAGGAAAACAAGGGCAAGTAATCTATGACATACAATTAAAAAAATGACCTATGACTTTTGATGCATTAACAGGAAAGTAATAAAGCGTTATTTGAAGATTATGATTTTACACAAATGTATAAATACTGAAGTGGGGTAACAGTCTTCTTAAATGCCAATTACTTATATTTAGGAATTATGTTATGCTTATTAAATTTTTTATTATTGTGTCCAGAACTGGAATCATTTCAAAATGCTATTTGCTTTAAAACAAACAAACAATAAAATAATCCTCTTCATAAGTGTTCCCTCCCTCTACACAGCCTGGAACGAACATCTACTTCTGTGAACACACCAACTCAGCAGTCTGGGCAAAAATCTCCTGCTTCAAATGCCAATAATAAGCCTTATCCTCATTAATGGGTTGACGTTTTCTTTTGGAGAAATGATTACACTTCTATTTCACCATTCTCATTAATTATATCAAAATGAATGGGTTTAATTGTCATACACTGTAACTTTATGGCCATCTCATGTATACTCCACTCTGTGTGACTTCTCTAGAAACATCGTAGGTGCAGGAGTGTTCAGTCTAGGAGCAATAATCTCATCCCTACCCCTCCCCAAATGCCACTACAGCACTCATGGTCCAGCTCTTAGGTACACTTATGAAGGGTCGGGATATCTTTAAAATTTTACAGAGATAAAGATTTTGCACATTTAATTTACCCTATGAAAATACATGAGCATGTATTAAAGGATTTTCATTACATTAACCACGATGATGTCAAGGCAAATATCCTGTGCACCTATCGTTTGCTTCCAACTTTACCATTTCCCAATCTGTATGTATTAGTTACAATAAATCAAGTTAGGTTAAAACAATATCCTTATCCTGTGCTGATAAGCAGATGCAATAAGCAGACTAGTCTGAATTATATTTTTTTGCCTAAAAGCCCCAGCAACACTAATGCTTTAGGATAATATATTAAAACCCTATTTAAAAAAATTAACTTAGATACCTGACTACCAGAGAGGCATGAAAATGAAGTAAAACAATAGATGTAAATAAATGGGGCAATGACAGAAATACACACACACACACACACACACACACACACACACACACACACACCTCTAACAGTAATAATGAAGGACATACTGAATGCATATTTTTCACTTAAAAAAACATAATTTTTTTAAAAGGAGGGATATAAAAACCAAGAACAGATAGAAATACCAAGGCATGAAAGAGACTCCAGATAGGTTGGTGTGGCAGGGGGGTCCATGTTTTTGGTGTATTACCTCTGTTCCAAATACACAACCATAATAATAAAATATATTAAGTAAAGCAAAATGACATAAAACCTAGGCAGGCTCAAAAACAAGATGAATGTTCCAGCAGACCAGAAATAAACTTAATGTACATTGTCACCTGGATAGGAAGCAAGCAGGGGCCACAGAAGCTCAGCGTATGTGGGGTAAAAGGGCTTGAATGTAAGGGAAAGACGGTACAGCACCTGGGACATCAGAATCTAACATCAAATTAACTTCATGGACCATTCTGATTTTCTAGATCCCACTGGCCATTCTTCTCCTTCTCTAAAGATGTCTCAAGGGTCAGCCCAGGACCTTTACTTCTCTACACTTTCACCCTGGAGGATTTCAGCTAGCCCCAAGGTTTTAAAAACCACCCGTACAAAGATGAATAGTGAATATGTATGTATAAACTTTGTTCTGAAATCTAAACTCCTACATTCAACTTGCCATCTCCACTTGGATATGTAAAAGGCAACTCAAACTAAGCAAGTGCCAAAACCAACTCTTGATTCGCTCCTGCCCCCAATAAATGAACTTCATGGTTAACAATGTCACCCCTCACCCAAATGATGACTTCAAGTCTAGTTGTTGACTTGACTTGTTGACTAGACTCCAAGTCTAGTCCTGTCTTATTCCAAATGAATCAACCTGAAGGTCCTGTCAGCTCTATATTTTTTAATGCTTACTTATTTTTTTTGAGAGAGAGGGAGAGACAGAGAGAGAGGGGGAGACAGGACATGAGCAGAGCAAGGGCAGTGAGGGAGGAAGAGAGAGAGAATCCCAAGCAGACTGTGCTGTCAGCACAGAGCCCAATCCAAGGCTTGAACTCACAAACCATGAGATCATGACTTGAGCTGAAATCAAGAGTCAGATACTTGGTGACTGAGCCACTCAGGAGCTACTTTTAAAATATATCTCCAATATGGCCATTTCTCATCACCTCCATGGCTCCCATCTTATCACCAGCCATTATCTGGGCTGAATCGTGGCTAGGGCCTCTAACTGGTCTATCAGTTCCACTCTTCATGATACCTACAGTGGGCTTTTAAAAATATAAATTAGATCATATTCAAAGGCTTCCTATCACACAGAGAATAAAACCCTTCACAAAGGTCCCTGGCGCTGCAACCTCATCCTCCTTTCCTGTTGTCCGAGTTCACAGGGCCACCAGTCTCGTGGTAGCCTATTAATTACGCATTTTAGCAACAAGCCTCAACAAGCCTCAAGTCCTTTCCTATATATTTGAAATATCACACAATGCAAGAGAGAGGAGAAGACAAATAAAAGTGGAGAGGAAGCAAGAAAACTTGGAAAGCCAACTGTCCAGATAACAGATCATTTGGTTTATTTTGGTCTTTTTATAGGCTTTATTATTAAAGAAAGTTACCTTTCATTAATTTTTCCCAACTTTCTTCTCTTTGTTGTTTCTTTCCATGTCACTGGTACCAGTGGATAATTAGAGTGGACTTTTTTCACTCAAACCAATTAATGAATAAAAGGAATGTGAGACTCTTTTTCATTCATTAGCTGGTTTGACTAGAGATAAGTGATATGAATCACAGAATGCACGGGGTGGGATGTAGCATATTACACACTTCAGGAAGAGCTAAGCAAATAGAGAGGGGGAAAACAAAAATGTTTTGATGTCTGTAATCTAATAACTGATCTAACCACCAGAACATGCAGCTGTGGATGAGACGCTATGGATCACCCAGAGTCTGTGTTCTACTGTATCACATAGCCTCTCAAACGACACTATTTGAAAACTTGAAGGAGGAATGAACAAATTCCAACTAGTTCTTTAGTAGTAAAGGACAAGCTCAACAGTAACAACAGTCTAGTGTTGCGCCAGCGTTCATTCATATATATACTAGGTCTTCTCAAAATTGGGGACTCGTAACCCTTAACATAAACTTGTGGCCACAGCATCTCAACCACCAATTATAATCCTGCTTCAATGAGAATGTGTACAGCATCACTCTCAATATAAGGAAACAAAGCACAAAGGTGGATATTGCACCCACTTCCTCAGATCCAACAGCTCAAGTTAATAATATCACATTAACTGGTTTTGTATGTATGTGTGAATCCATCCATCTATCTACATATAAAAGTGAAGTGCTTTGCATTATACTCTGAACGGAGTACTCAGTCAACCATATAATTCATTACTGCTGTTATATCTCATTTGGATATCACCTCCAATGATCCAAATACTTTCAGGTACTTTTTTTCCCTTTTCCTGTTTGTACCACAGTTCCCCACCTTTACATGCAGGGAAACAAAAGGCCACAGAGTGTTAAGTTACCTGGTCACATTGAAAGTGGGGACACAGCTGTCTGAAGTTCTTGGCGACAGCCTAGGAGGCACCCACTGTATTTCAGGACTAAGGGATATTTCCATCTCTTGTTGAATTGCCACCACTGAATGAAAAATAACCAAATGATTCCCACTCTGTCATCTAAGGTGAATACAGAGGTGGATATGGCAAGGTCCCTGACCTCTAGGCATTTAAATTTAGGAGGAAAGGCCTTCAATAACTAACAGTAAAGTAAAACAATATATAATAAGGTGGGCTAAGCCACAGCTCTTGACAAGTACATCTGAAGGGGAAGGAAGGGGGTCACTGAAGACATAATGGAAATGCAGCTGGCTTTTGATCTGAACATAGAAGGAAGTGGGGGATTCCAACAGGCTGTGTGGAGAGAGGGGCGTGGTGATGGCTTCAGCATCAATGGGGCCTGGAAACCCCAGGGATGGTGCCTTCACAGAGGCATCAACGTTTGTGTTACGTGCAGTGCCTGGATCACAACTGTTCCTCACTCAATGTCTTTGTTAAAAATGAGTATAAAGGGTTTTTTCCTAGGGCAAATTTGTTTGGCATGGTGTTTGTAGGATGTATTATCTTTGTGGGGGAGGAATATTTATGGACTAAAGTCCCTTACTGCAGTCTCCAGGTAGACTGAAATACATGAGGCTTGAAGAAGAAAAGTCAACATAGGCACAAATTAAAGATCTAATTACCAACACACATGAATTGGTTCACAGAATTTAGGGACTGTGTGTGTGTGTGTATGTGTGTGTGTGTAACACGCATATCTGATAGTAATATTAAGCATTAAAATTTAAATGTCATTGTAGTTTTTATATGAAGGCTTAGCATTTCCCCTTTTCCTGAAGCCATGGGTTAGATCTATTTATATGAGGAAGACCATTAGTGGTATTTTTTAGATACAGGAATTATTAAAAAACACACAATATAATATGCAAGATGTGATTATAAAGAAATGGGATTGATTCCACAAGTCACATAGAAAAATCAGATTCATTACATAATAAGCACGCTTTGTATAAATTATAGTCCAACCAACAAGGGCACTAAATATGCACTTTAATTTAGAGTACAATACAGAAGTAACTTTACTATCTAATGAGATGAATTATTAATGAAGCTAAAAGATACTAAAAGAAATCTGCTTGTATAAAGGCCAATCTAATCTCATGTATAAGTAATCTTCAATAAAACATTACCATTTTATACTCAATTGAACTATATCCTCAACTAGTCTGACATAGTGTACTTTTCTTCAATAGGAACAAATGTCATTGATAATGAGATTTTTATAATTTTGTTCTTGTTTGGTACAAAAAATAAAAAGAGCAGTGGACTACAGCCAGTAAACTAAGTCCTGGTTGTGGTTCTACTAATACTGAATAATTCTCTAAACAGCTTTGAATTTTCATTTCAGCTGTAATGTGAAGGAGTTTCATTGGATGACTGCTAATATCTTTTACAGTATAAAAATGTGCATACACATAATCTAAAATTTGGGATCACAACAAGTTCCAGAGTGAATATCACCACTGAAGGTGGTACTCAAGTTATTTTGGTTTGTTTTTGTTTTTCTTGTTGTTTGAGCAGGCTTTCACCAAAATACAATGGCTTCTCTGGACAAAAAGGACAAGAAAACTCACACAGGAGTAAGTTATTTTTTTCAGTATTTTTCTCTAGTTTTTAAAAAGCCATAAATCCCAAAGCAAAGTTAAAGTCCATATATCACATTCCATGTAATTACAGCTGAAGGGGTAGTAACAGGTACAGTGATAAAACTCACTGTGATTATTCAATGGTCACTCTTCTTTTCAATAGGTTAACAATTTACATTGGTGTTAATGAACTGTAATTTATAATCTAGCTGTTTTTCTTTTGCTAAACTTTGTGTGTCCTCACAAAAAAGAAAAGAAGCTCAAGTTATTCTGTTTGAAACACAACTCTTCCCGGAATAGACCAGGCGACTTCTCTGCACGAAACAGATTTCAGTCACTGCAGCACTAAGTGTCACAACACATATAAATCTTGATGATCAAAAGATACTACCAGTATTTCAAGCTACAAGTTCTGTGGCCCATCCCCTTTAAATAATGAATGTCAATGAGGAAAGGTAAAACTCAAACTTCTGTGGAACAGTTCTTTAGAACTATTTAGTAAGGAGCACAAAACTGTTGTAACTCTGGAAAATAAAATTATGCACATGAGAGAACTAAGGCTACAGTCTCCAAAGTTTCCAGGCTTGATGGCGTAAATGTTTTTCATGAAACATGAACTGAAGACCTACAAAGTTCCTTGGGAGATATATGATGAGAAAACCAACATGACTATTCCAGGCTAAAGTTACAACAGAAGAGGTGCTCCTTTAACTTTTGTATGTCATGTTTACTTTTTAAAATTTCTAATAAAATAAACTCAGAGGGTGCCTAGGTCACTCAGTTGGTTAAGCATCCAACTCCAGATTTTGGTTCAGATTATGATCTCATGGTCATGGGATTGAGCCCCGCGTCAGTCTCTGCACTGACCGCATAGAGCCTGCTTGGGAGTCTCTCTTTCTCCCTCTCTCTCTGCACCTCCCAAAATAAATAAAGAGACTTAAAAGAATATAAAAGTCTCTAATAAAATAAACTCACTGGTTGTTATAAGAGAGGCACTGTCTATTCGGTTCATATCATAATGGCCACATGTAAACATTCCACAGCAAGTTTTGGTTTACAATGAGTAGCATTCTGTTTCTCAGGTTCAAAGTCATCTTCTTTAAGCAGCCTATTTTATATGCACACAGTACCTTCTGATAATTCTTTAATGGATTACAGTGCAGAATTTAAAACAAGTAACTTTGTTGAATACCTTATTGTTTTTCTAGGCGGTTTCAAATCCCTTGAAGTTTGGCAAATTTTAACAAAATTAATGAGGTTAACCTTCATTTTCCAGACTTGTAGAGCTACTTTATGTTACCATAGACCTCTTATTTAAAGATGACTCACAGTCAAGGACTTTTAAGTTTGACTTTATTTTTGGGAAAATCTGCTAAGCTCAAAGTAGATCCTAATAAAGAGAACTATGGGCCACTTTCTTAAACACATTTAAGCAACTACATACAGAGTAATCCCACTTAAAATAAATTAGATTTATGAAAAGAGAGACATCTGAACTGAAATTTAAAGACAAAGTAATAACGTTCTTCACTTTATAATGTTCCTTTCTGTAGCTGCATGATATTGTGCCTGAAAATATAAGTCTTACTACAAGATAAGTACTGGGAGACGAGCTAGAAATATAAAAGTGAACAGAGCAAGTGATCTACCAATCAAGAAGTGAAAGTCTCATCTAAAAATTCCTCTAGCGAATTATATGAATTAAAATGAAGAGCTACAGAGTGGGGATTAGGGAAATTAGGTCAAGAAATTTAAGAGCTGAAGTTGACATTTAATAACATGATTAAACAGAGTATCACAAGAGGTAGAAAGTAGCCACAAAAATATTTGGTTTGTAAAATTTTAATTTACCTGCAGTTTTCAGGAAAATGTCTGGAATATACAGAAAGGGACAAATGCAGTTTGTTGCAAAGTATTGCTACCTGAATTTGAAAACATGTACCTTATTTTGAAATGTAAATGTGCAATTCTCTAAACTTACCGCTCTAAAGAAGGCAAAGTGGAAACACAGCTTTTAAATATTCCTTCCTTCAACCACCACTCCTGTCCCCATAAGGTTATATGCGCACAGTTTTCTTCTGATTATGTTTTAGTTTGATTTTAGAGTAACAGAAATTCATAGTATCACTGAATGTTTAAAATACAAAAATATGCTTTGTACATAAGCCTTCTCATTTTATGCTACTTTGTTTTCCAATTTCACTAAATCACTGTTGGAGGGAATAAATAAGGCGATTTTTGTTACCTGAAAGGAAAACATATGATTCTGCTTGGTTCTTTACTTTCTCAGTGAAGATACACACATTGGTCTTTAATAAAAACATGCCATTGAGTTTCCATTTCCCATAATTCCTTCTGCTTAGTGAACAAAGTCATAATAGGTATGTCAGAATGAAAACAGGGATAAAGTTCTTTTGAGCTGACGGAAATGCCTATGCAGCCTTTTATAACTGGAATACTGACCGTCAGCAAAACAGAGATTGGGTGGCTCAAACAGAGCCCATATTACATCTGATTCACTGATCCCTTTCAAATTCTTGCCCCCAACCTCGGAGCAACACAAAACCTTCCTGAGCTCTGCCGGTCCTTTTGTCTGTTTGCAAAACAAAATACAACATAAGAATAAACTCTTAGGGGGTAAAACAGCATTTCTATTTGGACAATTATCTCCCTTTTGGTTACCTTAAGATTCGTGTTCTTTCTAGTTTTTTCGGCTAGTAACTATCCATCACCTGTTACTTGGCAATCTGCTATTGTAAAAAAATCTGTTGTTCTCCTAGCTTTCTCTAAAGAAGCAACTTAAATGAAAAGTCAATATAAATGTGCTTTGTGTACCCAGCAGCATCTCAAAGTGCTTATAAGATAATTAGGACTGGTAAGGAGTCACTGGTTTTATACCTTAAATTGGGTACGAATTTGAGATTAAACATCAAAAGAATATATCTGTGAATGCTTGCTAAAATACAAAATTTCATAATTAAAGTAATGCACCCCATGTAAAATGAAAGATGTTCTATGTGTAAAACATGCCTTAAAATAATTTTACTAATGGGTAGATACAAGATTCTTAAAGGATGCTTTTCCTCCCAGATTTTTATAGACATTAAACACACCATGAAACTTTATGGGGTTTCAGATTGACTTCCTCCATGAGGGTACAACTACTTTTTACAATGGCTTGTCACATGTGTTGTCCTTAAACATCCCCTTTTCTTTTTTTTTTTTTTTCAACGTTTCATTTATTTTTGGGACAGAGAGAGACAGAGCATGAACGGGGGAGGGGCAGAGAGAGAGGGAGACACAGAATCGGAAACAGGCTCCAGGCTCTGAGCCATCGGCCCAGAGCCCGACGCGGGGCTCGAATTCACGGACCGCGAGATCGTGACCTGGCTGAAGTCGGACGCTTAACCGACTGCGCCACCCAGGCGCCCCAAAACATCCTCTTTTCAACTATTAACTTTCCAGTTCACACCATGCACTAAATATTCTAGGACAGCTTAAGAATATTGTGAGAACCTGCAGTAAGTCTACAGAAATACTCTGGAGACAATGCTGAACCATGGAGGGTTTTGAGAGGCACAGAGAGGAAGAAAGGAGATTCCACTAAGTAGAGGAACAACACCGAGCAGAATAAAGAGAGCGGATGACAAGTCCAAGGAAAGGCGAAAGCCAGTTGTTTCTTAAAATATAGTTCACATAAGGAGGAAGTGGAAGATACATTTTTAAATTTAGTATGGACATACCAGAGAGGACTTGCAAACATTTAGGACAAAGATGCTGAAGGCTTTTGGGCAGGGGAAATGCACATGGTGTTTTGGGACACATGACCCAACTTAAACATAAAGGCTGGAAGTATGAATGAAACCCAAAGACTGGCAGAGCACTAAAGAGGTCAGCGTTGGAGCCTAAGGATCTGGGCCAGAGTGATGGCAACCAGGAACCTCAAAAGAAGAGACATATACCCACAGGGATCGTGAAGACAGAATGAGGAGGAACTGATAACTAGTAAGGATGAGGATTACCTATGAATGGCAAATAAGTCAAATAGTATTCCAGGGACGCCTGGGTAGGCTCAGTTGGTTAAGCGTCCGACTCTTGGTTTTTGCTCAGGTCATGATCTCTCGGGCTCTGTGCTGACAGCCTGGAGCCTGCTTGGGATTCTCTCTCTCCCTCCCTCTTTGCCCTTCCCCCGCTCACGCTGTCTGTCTCGGTCTCAAAACAAATAAATAAACTTAAAAAAAAAAAAAGATTCCAGTGTTCTGAGTCTGACTGACTAGTGGAAAGATGAATGGAAATGAATTAAATCTGAAAGAGGAAACAGTTTTGTGGAAGATTTTTTGTCAGAACTGCTGACTTAATTTAGCAGTGAAACTTACATAGGGGTCCTGGGTGGCTCAGTTGGTTAAACGCTTGACTTCGGCTCAGGTCATGATCTCGTGGTTTGTGGGTTCGAGCCCTGCATCGGGCTCTGTGCTGACAGCTAGGAGCCTGAAGCCTGCTTTGGAATCTGTGTCTTCCTCTCTCTCCCCTCCTCATACTCTGTCTCTGTCTCTCACACACACGAAAATAAACATTAAAAAAAATTAAAAAAAAAAACCAACTTTTATATGAATTATGCATCTTCCGAGTGTCTAACACAGTGTGAGATGTAGAAGATTCATACATGACCGCCACAGACCATCCCTGGAGAAGCACCTAGTCCCATGATGGAGACATACATGTCATTTATCTTGTGGAAGTCACTGGAATGAGGTCATTGAAAGTTGTCTCTGGTAAATCCATAACCTACACTAACTGTCCTCCTGCATGAATCCACATTTCTGACATCTGAGCATTCTGAGGCCTGGTTGAGGGTGGAGATATTATGATGCATGGGATGTCAGGAGTTTGAGTTCTAGGCTTACTGGCACATAGGCACTCATTGCTAGCTGCATTTGTCCAGTGCTCCTTCCAA
Source organism: Felis catus (assembly GCF_018350175.1). NCBI lineage: Eukaryota > Metazoa > Chordata > Mammalia > Carnivora > Felidae > Felis > Felis catus. The sequence goes on from NC_058379.1 coordinate 50,246,713, forward strand.
TGTGTTCTTAGATTTAGGAGACTGGTGTTGATATTTCCATGATTTCATGGACATGATCATTTCTGATCCTCGCTTCAGCCCGAGTAGGCAGCAACTCAGCAACTCGTATTTCCATTTTATAAATGGATTAATTATGGCTCAGGGAGATTAAGCAACCTGCCCAGGTCCCACAACTGTCAAAGAGAACAAACTACCATTATTAGGGACCAAATGAACTACAAATAATGATAGGTTTCTAGCTCCCATTTACGTTCTGGCTTGTTATAATTACCTATTTTCTGCTCTACCACTGCCATTTCTGGATTTCACAGTCTGTATCACATGTTTTTTTTTTTTTTTTTGTCAAGTTCTTCTCACCACTAATTTGTAAAGATAATTTTCTCCCAATTCTCCTAGTTGTGGGAATAAGCAATTCCACAAAATTTAGAGCCTTGTGTGACTATGAAATGGATCTTCACATTTTATAGTGATTCTGTAGACACCAAGAAAGCAAAGTTAAGGTCTGTCAACATTTATGGTTCAAAAAAAGGAGAGTATGGAGACAAGCAACGAGACAATGTCTTCCAAACTATATTCTGATGATAACACACATTGTAAGATTGGCAACAACTGATTGCCAATGCCAAAAACACAAGTAAATCTCTTTTTGACCAATTAGACACAAATAAAAGTTGTGAGTGGTTTTTATTTTGATAGTACCTTTAAATGGTATTACTGAAGAATAAATAACTGTTTCCTTAGATGGAGCGAGAGTGCTTACTGACAGTTGACTGAGCATTTGTGCACAGAGCCTTGGAGTTACATGTCTAAGCAAGAATGCGACACACTCTAGTCTCTTCCACTTGCTTTGCTATACAGTTAAGACACTGCTCTTTAGCACAGGGAACTACATCACTATGTTAACTGTCCAGGATAACAATAAGACCACTACCTTATGGCTTTATAGCACCGTAACAGTTACAAAACTGCCTTCACAGAAGCAGAAGGCCACGTATGATTTCTGGTATGGCAGTATTCCAAAAACTGAGTACCCATGGATGGTACCACAGGGCCACCACATCAGCAAAATAATTAACTCTCTTCCAAGCAGCTAAAATTCTGTGATGGACAGATCATGCTAATTTTCTTAGGTCAGTGCCCTGATAAAACCTGTATTCATTCCTACAACAGCATTCAACACAAAAACTCTTAGTTTTACCTCCTATTAACAAAAGTATCTGGAACAAAATTATCCATAGGTAGCAAACCTGGTGACTGCTTGAAAAATATCAGATGCAGGAAGCAGAGGAAAAAGTAGAATCAGAAGCTGAATCAACAGAATCCAGCTGACCTCTGATGCAGAACACTGCAAACCCTCACTATAGTAAATGCTGCCCTACTAAGTGCAACAAGAATACCGAGATAGATGACTCCAGTCCTGGCCCTGTGGCCAGGATCAACAGAATCCAGCTGACCTCTGATGCAGAACATTGCAAACCCTCACTATAGTAAATGCTTCCCTACTAAGTGCACAGAATACCGAGATAGATGACTCCAGTCCTGGCCCTGCAGAGACTCACAGTATAGTGAAGGACAAACAAATGCCAATGATTTTAATTCATTATTCTCATAGTGAAAGAGCTTTGGTCCACTGACTCGGCAGTTATTCCAAATATGCCTCTACATACTATCTCATTTAATCCTAAGAACAACTATAAGAGCGAGGTGTTATTTTAGAGATGAAAAAAAAAATCACAGGGTGATAAAGTACCAGGTCCAAGGTCACGCATCAGGGGTAGATCTAGTATTTAAACACAGCTGTGTGATTCCAAAGCCTAGTATGCATTTTCAAAATGCTTCACTGCCTTTCAGTCATGGAGGAGGAGCCCATAGTGAGCATGAGCCATGAATTACTATCTTTATGAATAAAAATGTCTTTCTCTTCGAAATCGCACTAGATTATACATTAATAAAATAATGAAATCTTTATCACTTGGTGCATTCTTGAAACAGCATCTTTTTAATTCGCATGTTTCTAAGAGTGGTTTCCTGAAGTGCAAATCTGCCCCTTCTACTTAAAATAAGGTATCTGTTGGCCCCATGGGCTCCATAAATGTTTCTGACATTTCTAACAGACAAAATCAGAATTCATTTAATTTCTCACTGGAATCACACATCAAGTTTTACATGAAATAAGAAGAATGAATTTCTATTGAGTACTTTCCGCTTTCATCAAAGCCTGAATCAGACCCAAGACTCACCAGGCAATGTGAAAAAATGGACAGTCAGCAGGCGTCTGTGTGTTTTCAATGGGTAAGTGTCCATGACAACAGGAAAAAATGCCACAGCAGTGCAAGCAACACTGTTAGCAGGCTCAGAGAGATTAGGAATAGAATTAGCCTAGAGATCAATCTACCTCTTTCCCTTCCTTCTTCTACATGAATCATTCTTAACAGAATTAGGAAGCACTGAAGAAGCACGGACCTGCCTCCATGTCCTCCATTCTGAACTGATGCAAGGCTTGCATGCGAAGTCCAGCCCATCCGTCAGTTTTCAACAATCCTACACTTGACATATTTTCTTGTAGTTCATAAACAACTTATAAAGTTCCCACTAACGGTAAGTATGAATGAAATGATTAAAAAGAGAAATTTATTTTCTGAAAATGATATGTGGAAGTATACATTCCATTGCGATATTCCCAATTACCTTAAGCATTTTACCCTGATGTTATTTAAATATACTTTTTTCAGCTCATTAAGGTGTAACTGACAAAACTGGTAAGATATTTAAAGTGTTCATTGTGATTATTTGATATATGTATACATTGTAAAAATATTCCTCCCATCCAGTTAATAAACACAGCTATGACCTCGCATATATGTATATTATACACACACACATTTATATGCATTTTTTTTTTTTGGTGAAAATAAGTTCTACTCTTCTAGTAATTTTCAATTACACAATACAACATTATCAACTACGGTCACCATGTTATACATTAAATCCCCAGACCTTATTTATCTCATACTTGAAGGTTTTAAATATAATTTATTGATGAAAACAATGAATTAAAACAAGAGATGACTATTTATTCATTTGAGAGAGAGAGAGAGAGAGAGAGAGAGAGAGCGCGCGAGTGCTAGAATCGGGGAGAGGGAAGAGAAACTTAAGCAAGCTCCATGTTCAGTGCAGAGCCCAATGCAGGGCTCAGTCCCACAACCCTGGTATCATGACCTGAGCTAAAACCCAGAGTCGGATGCTCAACCGACTGAGCCATCCAGGCACCTGTTTCCCTTTGTTTTTATTTTTTTAATGTTTTTATTTATTTTTGAGAGAGAGTGCAAGAAGGGGAGGGGCAGAGACAGTAGGGTACAGAGGATGTACCCTACAGGATGAAGGGTACAGGGTACAGGATGAAGCGGGCTTCATGCTGACAGCAAAGAGCCAGAGGCAGGGCTTGAACTCATAAACTGAGATCATGACCTGAGCTGAAGTTGGAAGCTTAACCTTACTGAGCCACACATGCGCCCCCCAGGCACCTCCCTGACTTTCCCCTTAAATACTTGTCTTTAACTTTTGTTATGTCTTTTGGAGTTAGAACTGAGACATAGTTCTGTACTAGGAAGGCAATCATCACCATAAAAACAAGAAATACGAAACCCAACACTGATAAATCTGATATACTAAACTGTTAAGGAGTGCTTTTTATTAACAATGTAGGTGTGTTTAAATTCTGCTAATACATTTTACTGTTAAGTTTTTTGACTGTATGTATATAGGAATCTTAAAATTGTGGGTATTATATTTTTAACAATTGATTTTTTCTGTTTATTCAAAAATAAGATTTTCTGCCTTTATAATACCTAATAACCTAACATTGGAATTACTAGAATAATGCTTTATTATTTTACTTTAAGAGTATCTTAAGTTAGAAGTTCTTCAGTAATTCCATGGTTACCCTGCCTCAGATGACATCTAAGATGATCTTTTGATACTTAAACCCACTCTTTACAGACAGTATTATAGTTGGTGCACCGCAGTGACAGTCTGACATAACACTCCCAAAGCATTTGCTGATCTTAAACTTTGATAAATTCTTTTCTATTTTTTGTCATTTCACTTGTCTTATAAAATCATTCATTCATTCAGCAATTAGCAATTGAGCACCTACTATGTGTAGGCATTGCTATAAGCCCTAGGGATACAGAAGTGAACAAAACAAAAATATATACACATACAACACTGAAGAAAAATTAAGGCAACATTTACATTGTAAGACAAGTTATAAGGGCACCTGAGTGGCTCAGATGGTTAAGCACCGGACTACGGCTCAGGTAATGATCTTATGGTTCATGAGTTAGAGCCCTGCATCAGGCTCTGCGCTGACAGCTCAGAGCCCGGAGCCTGCTTCAGGTTCTGTGTCTCCCTCTCTCTGCCCCTCTCCTACTCATGCTCTGTCTCTCTCTCTCTCTCTCAAAAATAAATAAACACTTTTTAAAAAAGACAAATTATTATAGGAAATTAAGGGCTTAATGTATAATCTTGCCTTCTTTCTGTTTGGTTTATGAAATGAAAGGATTTCACCATTTTCCATTAAAGGAGAAGAAAAAAATAGTAATGAGAACTCATAACTTCTAGCAGGAAACTAGACCTGACATAGGAATGGAAGGATGGTCAGAGCTCCTTCCCACTCAAGAGAAAAAATGTGCAGACCTGGAAAACAGGTTTGATCTGGAGAAGCTGAGGGAGACGTGATTTTTAAGGGCCTTTAAAATAAGTTCCTTAGTGGTTGATGGCACTGAATTTTCATTACATCTCATTTTACTTCAAATTTCATGGCTCTTCCTCATGAAATAAATATCCCAACAGCACAATATTATGGCCATCACCTTTGCAAAATATCATTGTTAACAAATCAAGTAAAAGAGAGAAGAAATGATTTCCCTAAGGTCAAAAGTTGGACCTAGAGAGGCCATGTTTACATGTGAATGATCACAACTGACAGGATCCACAGTGAAGGCCCCACACCCGGCTGGACTGCTCATCTGTTTCTCAGCCTCTTGGTATTTTGAACAGAGATACAGAAACACAGGGACCCGCTGATAGCATGTTAATTTTTGGCTGCACCCTGAAGGGGAAATTCCAGAAACAGCTCCATTCTTGGCTGTTAACCTCTTTTTTTCTCCGAGATTTCCCTGGTATTCTTCCAATAAACAATCTCATTTGCTTAAGTTGGTTTCTGCTACTTGCAACCAAAAGAACATTAATATTATATTCCCTCCCACTGGTCTATTTTAATTCACTTCCTTTTTTCTCATCATCCTGCTGAAAACTTCCAATATTTCCTATTGCCAATAAGATAAAATGAAATCTACCAACATTCCAATATTCTCTGTATGATATTGTTATTGGCCTTCAAAGCCCAGTCTATGTGCACATATAGCTTGCCACCATGTTCATACCTTGCTTCCCATCCATACTAAAAATGATACTGGAAAAGGTCAGTGAACATTATTTTAATGATATGTTTGCAATCCAATGCAAATCAAAGCAAATCATCAAATTATTAGATGTGGAAGCCTACACAAGTTTACTGCTCTAAGCCTTACTTACTCTTTAATAAAATAAAGATAATAATATTTTGTTCTTAGAGTTACATCAAAAATTTGAAAATACTACAAATAAATATGTAAATTTTATATTATACTTTTATATTTATATATATAATCACCTAGAACAGGGCCTAGCACATAGAATGTTTTCAATAAATGAAAGCCATTTTTCTTTCACTATGAAAGCCATTTTTATTTCATTACGACGTAAATCTGTCTCTCTAACCTAAAGCTCTTTCTTGAGATTCAGAGACACGGATTTATTAATTTCTTTTAACAGGAAAGTTATTTTCTATCCTTTCTATGATTTTTATTTGTTTATTTTGAGAGAGACAGAATATGAGTGGGGAAAGGACAGAGAGAGAGGAAGAGAGAGAATCCCAAGCAGGCTCTGCACTGTCAAGCACAGAGCCCAACGTGGGGCTCGAACTCACGAAGCCATGAGATCATAACCCAAACAGAAACCAAGAGTCAGACACTTAACCGACTGAGCCACCCAGAGACACAGACTTAAGTGTCTGTATGACCCTTCCACATGGACATACCTCAAATCCTAAATTCAATCTGTACAAGAGAAAAATTAACAGCCATATTCCTCCCAACCTGGGTCCTCCTATATCCCTTACCTTGAAATATGATCCCATCTGCTGGTCACAGAGCTGCAAGTATGATAATTTTAGAATCCTGCCTTACCCAACTGGTCTCCACGTCCTGTGGACTTTTAGCTTTAACATCTTCTAGATAACATCCTCTCTGCTTCTCCCTGGCACACAGACCCCCTCTACCGCTCATCAGGCCTCCAGGGAGAGCTTCTTAACAGATAAACTTTGCCTTTGCTACACTCACCAAATTTACCCTCTCAACAGCTAATGAGTAAGTCTTTCTAAAACTCAAAGCTGATCAAATTTAAATCTATTAATAGTTCAACATTGATTGGAGAATGAAGATGTACTCTTTGGACTGTTACACATGTCCTTGACAACATGGCCATGGCCATGCTTTGTTAGTGAACTCCAATCAAATCCACCTGCACCTGTCAGACTGTGTAGGTGTTCCTTTGCCTCTTCATGCTGATCCATCTGAGTGGGAATGCCCGTGCTACCACACCTGGCAAGTGGCTATGCATCTTTCCAGGATCACCTTCTTTCCGAGGCCCCAGCTGATATAGCACGCCCCATGTTTGTGTTCCAGCTTTAACCCTTAAATACTTCCATCATAGCACTCACGCTTGTATTTCACATGCTTGAGTATGTATTTTCCCAAGCTGAAGGGCAAAGCTGTGCCTTATTCCTTTAGGGGCTCAGGAGCTCAGCTCAGGCCTGGTACATAGCAGGCCCTTCATATGTGCTTGGTGAATGAATTAAAGTAACAAACAGAAAGTGACAGTTGAGGGTATTTGCAATTTGAATTCTAAGAATGAGACTCAAAGTTCAGAGTATGTTTTGGAATTTGTAGACATTCAGTGTCTCATAGGATCCACAAGAATATAGCAAATGCTAAGTGTTCGCAATTATGATTTCTACTAATTAAGATAACGTTCTGTCACAGCTATTCAGAATACCCTATTTAAGGTAATCAAGTATGTGATGAAGTTGACACATTGTTTCAGAAGGGGCTGAGTCAAATGTTCATTTTTGTAAGATAGCTATTGCCCATGAGTGACACTTTGAGTTATAAATGCCCTAGGCCTAAATAATTTAAGAATGATGCATTACTGAGTAACACCAGAAAATAACTTACTATTTATTGTCTAGTAATTTGTGACCAATAATATGTCTTCTATATTATCAGGAAATTTGGGCAACTTTAATAAATTTGCACATAACTTCCTTTGTGGGTAATGAAATGTTTAGAAGAAACCTGGGAGACAAAAATGCACTGGGAGAATCTGTTTAATAGTGGATTAAAATAGAGAGTGATTTCTTCAAAAATGTTGATAGCTAGGGGCGCCTGGGTAGCTTGGTAGGTTAAGCTTCTGACTTTTGGTTTCGGCTCAGGTCATGATCTCACAGTTCATGGGTTCAGGCCCTGTGTTGGGCTCTGTACTGATGGTACAGAGCCTGCTTGGGGTTCTCTCTCTCCCTCTTTCTCTTTGCCCCTTCCCAGCTCTCTCTCTCTCTCTCTCTCTCTCTCTCTCAAAATAAATAAATAAATAAACTTAAAAAACCATGTTGATAGCTAGGCCATACTAAAACATTAAGAGTATATGTAAAGATGTTGTCAGAAACCAAAATATAAGGACTTTTTTTTTGATATACAGTGATTCAGGTGGGAAGGGATATAAATATAAATCACAATTTCGAGGAAAATCTTACTCTACTCAATCAAATTAAGTTTAACGTAAGGCCTAGTGCTAAGAAAAATGCTCTGCAAGCATGCAGAATGCATCCCAAGTAACAGATCTTCTATGAAATATTGTCATGGACCAGAATAAAATTGATGTAATGTATCCATTAATTTTCAACCTAATCAATTAGAAAAAAAAAAAAACTGAAGGAAAAGAAGAGAGATGGTTTAATAGATTTTCAGATGCTACACATTCTAACTTCAATAGTGTTTTAAAAACTTGTTTGGATTTTCCAACGAACTTCCCTCAGATTACAATGGTAATTTTGCGTGTAAAATTTCACTTCTGTTGAACTGGAGAAATGGATAAAAGCGTCAGGAGCCATGAGTGATTACGTAGAAGTAAATTTCTCCTTTCAAAGCAGCCTTAAGGCAGGTACACAGTATTTTCTTTGTGAAATCAAGGGGAAGGGCTGCCAAAGGAAGCCTATGTATTTCAACCATCATGCTTTACTGGGATGTGTTAGAAACCAAATGATTGTATCTGATGTGATTCCTACAGGGATCCTTTTATACTTCAGATCTTCTGTGGCCTTGTGATTGGCCGGGCTCCAGGCATTTCGGAAATTACCATCCCTTCCCTAGGAAGTGGATTCGTAGTTGTAGGAAAAGCAACTGAGTCACAAAAAAGCACAAAGAGATTTAAATACCTAGAAGCTTGCTAGGAGCTAAGAAGGAATGAGATGTTGATAAACGTTAGATTATCTATCATAGAAAGCCTTGGGCCTTTATATTCATAGCTGAGCAAGAGAACATCAAAATGCTCTTCATTTTACACCTCAAGATGTTTTAAGACCAGAGGTTAAGATTAGCCTGCTAAGCATGCGACCAAAAGATTGAAATACTTATGATTACCTCTTTAAAATAAAGTAAAAACAAGACAAAAAAACGTGCCTTCTGAAGCCATGTTAGACTTGAATTCAGTGGGTATCAGGAAAGGGAAAAAAACAAAGTTTTCACCCGATTATTCAAGTTCTTATCTTAAAAGATTTTATACTGACATAAACAGATTGTTTCCATATGAAGAATAAGGCCTTGGTAAATTTGGACTGTGATATATTTTAACCTTTATTTAGGGTATAGTGCTAAAAGCTGAAGAGGGAGGGGAGTGGAAGTAAAATTCCCCATTACATCTGTGTTTCACTTACCTGCTTTTCACTTGAAATTATGGGCAGAGATTTCATTACATGAAATGTATACATAGGCACAACCCTGCACAAATTTCCTCACACAGTGATAAATAACGATTCTGGTTGTTATAAAGAATAACTGTATTTGATAGGTAATGTGGGTCAAATGCCCCCAAAGCATTCCAAGTGGGTACCGAGAGACCGACATTAAAGTTTTTTGGCATTTCTTCAGGACTACGATGTTATTCATGATGCTATTTCCCAGTGCGCATGAAGGTGTTTCTGTTTAATAAATCTGGAGCACCATAACCATGACATGAATGTGAATGTAAGCAAAGAATGCCGAGCCCCTAACTAAATGCAGCAGTCTTTGCACTTTAGAAGAGGCACACACTGCCAGCAAAAACGACAACCTAAATTTTCTGCTGGAACAAAAACGGCAGAGCGTGAAATAGCAGCCTGCCATCAGACTTCGGGAGGCTTGGTTTTCATCAATGGTAGCTGAAGCAGCACTGGCCTCCCACTTCTGTATGGGAAAAAAAAAGCAAACAGACAATACCATCTGCATACAAGTAGAGGGACAAAGCTTGTCCGTCCACTTGCCACACGCCGGCGGTCATACATGTCTGTTTAGGCTCCATTTCACTCCCTGATCCCCTAGTTATCGCATGTTCAGAGGAATACGCAGCAATTCTTCAAAAGATTCTGCTGGTGTCACATCACACATTTGGAAAAGTTTTCAACCAGAGGGCTTTGGATTGATTTGTTTGGGGTCGTGGGGAGGTAAAAGGAAAAGTTTGAAAAAAGAAGCACTTAAAAGTGGTGAGTACCAAATCCAACCAGCAAGGCGGATGCATTTCCAAAGCCTCCTCTGTGATGAACACAGCAAAACGTGCTGTGGGCATGTAGTACTCACACCAAAGCAACAGTTGCCTGTTGCCACACGGCTACTTACAATTCACCTGTTATGATGCTAAACACGCTCCTGAAACTCTACCTTCTGTGCGAAAGGAAACTCTTCACAGAGATGAAATGAACAGTACAAATACACATTGTGGTAGGAACGGAAGGGAAAGTTAGATGGAATAAAGCGTATTGGTAAAACCGGTAGAAAAGCACCAATGTGCTTTAAAATTTTTATATGCATCGTGGTGTGCTAACCACAAGGAAGCTAAGCGACTAGATTAACTCATTACTGAGTGATATCCACGGCAAGGCCACATGCACATTAAATGTCAAAAAGTAAACGACTAGCAGCAACAACAAAAACAACAAAAAAACCTTCCCAGCCTCATCCTACAGACCTGCTCACTGCTTTTAGAAACCCGGTATAACTTAACCTGGATGCAATAAGTAATTATTATGATGATGGAAGTCATTTAAATCATTTGAACTATTGTACAGCAAATATTCACTCGCTTCCTCCTCCCCCTACGGGCAGAAAATACTTTCCCATTCCGTTGATGTTGAGTTTGCAAATGTGTCTTGCGTTGGCCGCGGGGTGTGACACAAACCAATGCTTGAAATGTGCTTGTACTGTGAGGCTTGCCTTCTTGGGGATGTCATCACCCAGCAAAGGGATGTATACTGGCTACTCACTAGTTAAGGGAGTGGGGAAGCACATCGAAACTCAGGCTGCAGCTTGTATCCAAGCCCAGCCTGGATCAGCTGAGCCCTACCCGGTCCACAAATGCACGAGCAAGAATCACGACTGCTGTTTTTAGCCACCGAGTTTTGGACTGGCTTGTGATGCGGCATCCCTCTCTTGCAACAGGTAACTGAGATGGGCAATATCAATAATGATATCGCTCATATATCATCATACACTGTGCCTATATAGTAAGTAAATGATATAGGATGAAATGAAAGCACAGGGATTTCATTACTGCAGATAGAATATTCAGTATAGTTATAAACCTTAGTAAGAGTGGACCTTCTTAGTTTTGCCCCCTCCAACCTTTCCAACAGCCACATAAATTAGCTGCTGCCATTTATTAAATACTGTGGCTCAGCGTCACAGGCACTAAAACAGTCATTTTCTACTCATTGGACTCTTAAAACAATTCCCATAATGTAACTTTACCCCCCTTACTGATAAGGAAATCAAGACTTACAGAGGTTAAGTAATTCAGACCACAGAGTTAATAGGTGGCGGCTTCAGGTTTCAAGTAGGTGCTTCCCTAATACTTACCATATTTCAGCAAAGTTTTTTTTTTTCTATTTAAAAATGTTTAACGGAGGAACAAGCCAACTGCACAGAGGAGATATAATGTCTTTTTCACTTTTGTTGCTCTGTAGGGACTCATCTGGCACTGAAATAGCTCTCCCATTCCCGCTCCCAGATGGTCCACTTGACAAAGAGAGGCCTCTAGGGATGCCTGAAAGCTCTCTTCTTGCAAAGGAGGAGTGGAGCCTAGAAAATTCCTAAGACAGCCATAAGTTTTAGCTCAAGAGGATACTTTAAAAAAAAGTTTTTCTTTTCATCTCGGACCATTAGGGTAGTTCAGTCTTGATAGGGACGACACAAAAGAAAAATCAAGAGTTGTTTTCTGGGGTTTGTTTTTATTTAAACATACATCTCCCTCACCAGTATATTCCTAATTGAGCCATGCTAAGAACTGAAAACACCTAATTCTCTCAAACAATTTTCCTTTCCCAATTCTAAACCCTATGCATATTTTAAAAATCAATAACTCTGAATACTTTTCTACTAATGTTTTTCTTGAGGTTGCTTTAAAATTTTTTTTAATATTTTTACTTTTGAGAGAAAGAAAGCGAGAGCATGAGCAGGGGAGGGGCAGAGGGTGGGAAGATAGAGGATCTGAAGTGGGCTTTGCGCTGACAGCAGCTAGGCCTGCTGTGGGGCTTGAACTCACGAACCATGAGATCATGACCAGAGCAGAAGTGGGACACTTAACCGACTGAGCCAACCAGGCATCCCGAGATGCTGAAGCAGAGTCCTTCCAAGCGTTATACTAAATTATTATTAATATTTCTGTTGCTCATATAAGCTTTTATCAGAGATTTCCTAAAATGTCAGGGTAGTTAGGCTACCTCTATTTCTTGGTAGTGGACACTAGAGCATCGCTAACATGACAATGGGCAAAGATCTTTCAGAACTTTAAGACATGGTAAAACTAGATATTATGGTGAGGAGTAACAATGACCTTGGGAACATGCCAAATGCACATACACAAAAATAACCCCTGCATAATTAATAGAGTGATGTTATCTCTACAGACAGTAATATCAGACTTGCAATTAAAAATGTCTGCTCATCCTAAGATGAGTCTATAAAGTAAAAGGAGGGATTTGCATGTAAGATGATACACTCAATGTCAGAATCATCCCCCTACCTATCAGGAGTGCCTGACTTTTAAAAATTAAGATATCCAGCGCCAAACATTTTCAATAAATACAGAATAATTGGATCTTTGCCTATAGGTGGATCATACACAAAAGTGCTTCCTACCAGCTGCAGAACTGTCCTGCCCTTGACATAAGACTCTTTATGAGTAAGTTTCCCAGCACACATTTAGCTGAGTCCTGTTAGGAAGGCCTTTATGTCTATAGGAAAACAAATACATGGCTCATGCAAAGAAGTAAATACTGTTATGTGCTTTTTTATGAAATCAATGTGTAACAATGATAACTCTGCCATAGCATTTTTTCTGCGAATAATCACAAAATACACACAAAAAAATAGTATTTATGGACTCATACGAATCATCCAGATTGGACAATTACCAGAATGTTACCACATACGCTTCATCTGTCCCTTTTTTGTTACTGTGTAAAGTATTTTAAAGCAGATCCCGATCACATCGGTATGCGTCTGAAAAAATGTGAACACTTTCCTAGAGAATCTCAATGACGTTACGGCCCTGACACAACTCGTGATCACTGCCAGGTGTCACAGAATAACCAGCGTACGAAGTGTAAAGCAAGTTTGTTTTTCCACTGTGATGTATTTTACAGAGAAAATTATTTCTATTTCCCAACACCATAATTGTTTTCCAAAAGGACAAATGAAGAAATGAAAAAGTGATTAGTAAAATCGTTAACTTCCATTTTCTTTTTTTTTTTTTAATTTTTTTTAACGTTTTATTTATTTTGGGGACAGAGAGAGACAGAGCATGAACGGGGGAGGGGCAGAGAGAGGGGGAGACACAGAATCGGAAACAGGCTCCAGGCTCCGAGCCATCAGCCCAGAGCCTGACGCGGGGCTCGAACCCACGGACCGCGAGATCGTGACCTGGCTGAAGTCGGACGCTTAACCGACTGCGCCACCCAGGCGCCCCTAACTTCCATTTTCAATTTATTACACATGGAAAGCAATTTATGTAAGGGAGTTATAACTAAGAGAGGACATAGTATCAATATGTATATCAGACTTGTAATTAAACAGATAGAGGAAGAGAAATCATTACCTGAATTAGGGGTTTATATTTGGGCTCTAACAACAGCAAAATATTTAAACTTCTCAGTGTTCATTGTCATTAAAAAGGCACACACAAGTGAACTCTTCAGTTTATTTAAAGAAAAACTAACATCTTATTTAATGGTTTGCTTCTCTCTAAGGTCTTTCTCATATTTATTTGGAAAGGTAGGGAAATTCCAAAGATCATAGAGAAGTGTTTCAAAGTGATTGAATAGTATTCAAACTTCAGGGATACCAATGCAGCAAAAGAAAACAGAAAGGAAGCACACGAGAACAAAGCAGAAGCTGGCAAAGCACTGGAAGTGAACATATATGCCATGGTGAAGTGGCCAGATGTTTTCTGGGTGTTTCTACTTGTTCAACACCAAGAAATAGTTCACTGAAACCAGCTGAGTTATTTTTTGTGGTTTTAAAAATTAATCTCTCTCCTTTGGATCAGTATTTTATGTGTGATAGGCTGCATTTTGTCACCCTCAAATTCATATGTTCAAACTCTAACCCTCAGTACCTCAGAATATGACTATATTTGGAGATAAGACCTTTAAAGAGGTAGTGAAGGTAAAATTAGGTCATATGGGTGGGCTCTAATCCGGTATGACTGGTGTCCCTGTAAGTAGAGAAAATGTGGAGAGAGATGTACAGGCCCACAGAGGAAAGTCCACGTGAGGACACAGCAAGAAGGTGGTCACCTGCAAGCCAAGGAGAGAGGGCTCAACAGAAACTAAACCCGCCAACACCTTGACCTTGGAGGTCTAGCCTCCAAAACCATGAGAAAGTACATTTCTGTTGTTTAAGCCACCCTGTCTATGGTATTTTGTTATGACAGCCCTAGAAAATTAATACACTATGCAATGCTGAAAACTCTAAAAATTAGTCATTGCCTTCATTTATAATCAGGCAAGTTAGTAAGACCTTAATTTTATTTTTTAATGTTTATTTATTTTGGAGAGAGAGACACACACACAGCGCAAGCAGGCAAGGGGCAGAGAGAGGGAGACATAGAATCCGAAGCAGGCTCCAGGCTCTGAGCTGTCAGCACAGAGCTCGATGTGGGGCTCAAACCCATGAACTGTGAGATTGTGACCTGAGCCAAAGCCAGACACTTAACCGATTGAGCCACCCAGGGACCCGAGGACCTTAATTTTTTTAATGTTAAGTATTAGACATTTTTAAGATAGTAATACCTATCACACCTAAAGGTAAACGATAATTCATTAAAATTACTTAATATTCAGTCAGTAATCAAATTTCCATTTGATCAGATCCAGGGTTACTATTTTTTTTTGGCAGAAGTAGGGAAAGGTGCAAAGTAGTTTACAGATGATGCTGTCTATTCCTATTAGGAGGACATACTAGATTTTCTTTCTTTTAGTCATTGGTGATCACTCCCTAGACCCACTATTTCAACAGGAGATATAAGATAGTGATGATCTATTTGTAGAATTCCTTCTTCATTTGTTAGTTGCAACAATTCTATAAAAAAGAGCCCATGTTCATCATCTATCCATATACAGGGCTACCATGAAATATTCATCAAGGAAAAGATAATATAAGTACATTATTTCCCTTTTACTTAACACTTTCCAAAACAGTGACCAAAATGGGTTAGTTTTTCTTTTCCATTGAAGTTATTAACCTTGTTAATGCCCAAGTTGGCCCAACGTGGAGAGACCTTTTGAAAAAGCAGGTCACTGCTGATATCTATGTTGCTGTGTGTAGAACAACATGATATTCCAGGTCACCTAGTATACTTTTTGCCGCAGACATGGTATCAGCCATTTCTTCAGAACCCTGGTTCCTTCCGCTGAACCTCAATATGGACCTCCGGGCTACTCATTGCTACTAGATGGTCATTGCTTTCAGGCATCTTCAAAAGATAGATATTAAGAAATCTGTAATTTTTAAAAAATTCATTTTAAGGGGCACTTGGGCAGCTCAGTTGGTTAAGCGTCTGACTCTTGATTTCAGCTCAGGTCATGATCTCATGGTTGGTGAGTTGGAGCCCCAAGTCAGGCTCCCCACTAACAGTGTGGAGCCTGCTTAGGATTCTCTCGTTCCCCTGTCGCTCTGCCTCTACCCCACTTGTGCGCTCTCTCTCTCAAAATAAACTTAAAGAAAATCATTTGGATACTGGTCATTCAAATTCAGGATGTCAGGATGTCCATAGCACTGATCTCACTCTTCCACCTGCTTTCTCTTCCTCCCAATCAAAAACATGGTTACTCACTTGCTTTACCCCCACAGTACAGGCAGACAACAGTTTCAAGTATAACATGACTACCAAATATGATGGTGAGACAGTTTAAAATTTTGTCTCTTTCTTTTAGATCTCAGAGTATATCCCAGTAAGGATATACAGTTAAACTGTTGCGCCTTAGTGTCATTAGAAATGATTCTTGGGGCACCTGGGTGGCTCAGTCGGTTGAGCATCCGACTTCGGCTCAGGTCAGATCTAGCAGTTCATGGGTTCAAGCCCCACGTTGGGCTCTGTGCTGACAGCTCAGAGCCTGGAGTCTTTTTCAGATTCTGTGTCTCCCTCTCTCTCTGCCTCTTCCCCGCTCATGCTCTGTCTGTGTCTCTCAAAAATGAATAAACGTTAAAAAAAAAAAATCTGAAAAAAAAAAAAAAAGAAATGATCCTTCTCTGTGTAACTGGTTATGCCAACAACTGCTTTATACAATGAAGTGTATTTATTTCATCATTAATGGTTGTCTTCATTTTGTTGGTTTTGTTTTATACTTACATAAAATAAACAGTAAGATAAACAATAACCATGCTGATTTAAGTACAGTTTCCTTGGCTGTGTTGTTGTCACTTACCATGTTATTGGAGGGATCTCTCCACAGCAGTTTATAGATAGTTCTCATTCTTTTTTAATCCGTAGATGGTTGTACTATAATCTATTCAACCAGTTCCCAACTCATGGTCATTTGGTTTGCTCCTGTCTTTAAATTTTACAAACAGCTGCAATGAACAGCCTTGTTCTTTGCAATAAACAAGTGATATTTAATATTTTTTTCTAGCCATGTTTCTATTTCTTTTTAATACTTAAAATGTGGGGGCACCTGGGTGGGTCAGTAGGGTGTGTCCAACTTCGGCGCAGGTCATAATCTCATGGCTGGTGAGTTTCAGCCCAGCTCTGCGCTCACAGCACTGGGCTGTGCCCTTTAGATCCTCTGTTTTCTTCTCTCTTTGCCCCTCCCCAATCATGCTTGCACTCTCTCTCTCTCTCAAAAATAAATAAAACATTTTAAAAAATTAAATGAGATAAAATGTTAAATGTGGCTACAAATATTTCCAAAGGAAGGAAATATAATGCAAGAGGATAGACTACTAATTCACGCTCTTGTTCACTAAAATGAAAGCATCTATGCAGCACCTGGGTGGCTCTGTCAGTTAAGCATCCAACTTCGGCTCAGGTCATGATCTTATGGTTCACAAGTTCAAGCCTCGCATCTAGCTCTCTACTGTCAGCTCAGAGCCTAGAGCCTGCTTTTGATTCTGTATCTCCCTCTCTCTCTGCCCCTCCCCCGCTCAGTCTCTCCCCCCCACCTCTCTCTCTCTCTCTCTCTCTCTCTCTCTCTCACACACACACACACACACACACAAAATAAAAATAAAAACATTAAAAAATTAAAAAAAATTTTAACATTTATTAATTTATGAGAGAGCACAAGCAGCGTAGGGGCAGAGAGAGAGAGGGAGACACAGAATTGAAGCGGGGCCCCAGACTCCAGCTGTCAGCACAGAGCCTGACGCAGGGCTCAAACTCACAAGCCATGAGATCATGACCTGAGCCGAAGTTGGAGGTTTAATCGACTGAGCCACCCAGGTGCCCCCTCCCAAAAATTTTTTTAATGAAAGAGTCTATCAACTTTCCCAACAGAGAATACATAACTTATTCAACTAACTGACCACAAATTTTAATCTAATGTATTCAACTTGGGTCAACAAAGTCTCCGTTTTGGGTGCTTTCACTATTTTCAGAGCATGTAGATGAAAACTGTTAAAATTCCCAGGCTTTTTAAAAATTATAAAACCATTTCTAAAACAGCTCCTGATACTGTACATCAAGTAGTTCCTGTCATGCAACTGAGCTAATAATGCAAATATTCATGACATTAACATGAAATCAGGCAGATGTGAATATAAAAACTTTTCAAATTTTAATGGTACAACATTAAGAAAAATGGAATGAAACAACACAAATTATGAAATGCATCTTTCATAGAAGTCTAACAGCCTCCCAGACTGTTAAAACTATATTATAATATTATATTAGAAAGTAGCTACTTAACTATTAGATTTGAGTAGCACTGCACGGCCCTCCTAAGTCATTTTTATGGTGATTTTGGGAAAAATAAAAGCATACAGCTTCGTAAAATTCTTTTTCTTTAAAAAGTACTTGAAAAAAATCACACCCCCAAATTATTATGGGGCAACAGCAGCGTTTTCATTACTTGTCTTGTATTTTGAATCTGAATCATTTTACTGGAGATCTTACTACTATAGCATAGTCACTATTTGGTGTGTGTGTGTGTGTGTGTGTGTGTGTGTGTGTGTGTGTGTGTGTGTTTAAGGAAAGTGGGCAAGGGAGTCAACAGCTAACAACCACGAAGGGAAGTCCATTGACTGAGGGTAGAAGAATGCCCTTTTGTGTGGGAGGGAGGGGTGGAGAAGTAGTCTTTCTCTTCTGGAGCAAAGAAAAATGGGGCAAGCTAGCAGGTTATTTACGGTGGCACATACCCACAACTACAGCAGATCTCTTTCACCCATTGTATTGAGCGCGAAAGCATCATTAACACGTCCTAATAAAAACTTTTCACAGGGGCTCCTTTCTCATCTACATGCAAAACTAAATGTCAGCAGGAGGCCTAGAGCTTTAGGAAGCCATAAAGTGAAGCTTGAACTCAGTAATGATCTGCAGCGGGATGTCTATGGAGACAAATTTACTTGGCTAGGACAGATCTGACAGCATAACCGTGTATATGTAAAACTTCACAGCGTTTAAGCTACACATCCCTGGGATTTGTAGACAAAAGTATCCTCTTTCATGCTTCAAAAAGCATTAACTGGCTTTTCTACATTTTCTTCCTAAAGGAGCTTCAGATTATTATTGGTAACCATCCATATTCTACAATCTTCAAAAATCACTGGCGGCACAGTATATTGCATATAATCAGCCCCAATTTATTCTATCATTAAGATCGACTTAGGCAAAGGAAAAAGTAATATAATATTTATTGCCTGCCTGAGAGGCGTTAACAGCCAAAACAACTTAAAATATATGCTGTCCTTCATTTATTTCTCCAGACATGTCTGGATGAGAAACATCTGGAGATTTCTTATAACTATGAATTCCTCAAAGGCAGCGAAGGGGGGTGGGGGAACAGAGGGGCGGAGGGAGATTTTCTCTCTCCTGTGTCAAAAGGAACCCCATCTCTGAAGATGATATTTGTATGGAAGCAATTCCTGGCAATTAGGACAGTTTTTCTCATCCTTAAACCAGTAATTTTTCCAAGAAGCACTAACCATAACATATGAGGATATATCAGAGTGCGTAAGAGGGACGCAGAAGGGTGCCAATACAAGAAAAGGGAGGAAGGAAGAAAGGACATAAGGAAGGAAGGAAGGGAGGCAGGGAGGGAGGGAGAAAGGAAAGAAGGAAGGAAGGGAGGAAGGAACTAAAATAAGAAAACAGGGATGAATGTAACTGTCCACCTCCCCCAGCTCTGAGGTGAACAAAAGGAACAAATAAATGAATGTGCTGAGCAAACAAACCAGAGTATTCAGAAAACGGGAGCTCTATTTCACAAAGGTGCAAAATATAAATTAAGGTGAATATTTACTTAAAATGAGAAAACAAATTGCCCAAATTACTAGAGCCTTGAGAGATTCAGGTCTCTTTCTCCTGACATCTCTTTAGGCAATTTACCAGAACTGTTTCCAGATTACAACCTGGCCTCTCTCTCCCTCCTAGGAGGCTCGGAAGTAACTCCCAGCAAAGCCATCACCCGAGGTCTAAAAGTGAAAGGCCTTAAACTTTTGGTTTCCTTGGCTTCCTGATGAACCTGCTTTTGCTGTCTCTTATTCCGTCAACTTGTCTTCTCCAAGAACCATGAATGTTCAGGTCCCTTCCTTCCCAGCAGCTGCTCACCATAAGATTCCTCATACCCAAGAATGTCACAAATGAAGATACACTACAATTCAGGTACTATGCTCAGTGGCTACTAAAAAACTATAAATTGCAGTGACTGCCCAGTTTGTAGCTCCTCAGTCTTTTTATAAAGAGAGCTCTTGGGAGCTGAGCCAGAAACGCAATCACCAAGGGGTTTATCACCTGTTGACACTTCATTGTTCAGAAAGGTGACAAGATCCAAGCCAAGATCTTAAGCAAGGATCCCAACTCATTAGGCTTCACAACTGACTACCTATACAACATAACATCCATGTACCAGGATGCAGGTAGTAGGCTGCTTAAAGGGTACCCAAAATAATATTTTGATTACAGAAGATGTCTTCTCAAAAAAGGCACTTGAGTTATATGGTAAGAAGAATCCATTCTAGAGCAAATGTAATAGAGGAATCTTTTGAAAGGAATGCTATTTTCAACTACAAATGCTTCTGTCTCCTAATATGGAAAAGGGATTACTGTTCTACATTCTCAGACACTGGCTCAAGCGCTAAGAATGCTGCTACATGGATAATCCAGTCATTGTCAACCTCTAAGGAAACCCATGGTCACTTGCTATCAAATTGGTTCCTTGTTTGCCCAGGGTGCTGACATTATAAGAAATCTTACATCAGCCTCTTACTCCCCCATCATTGTGGTCATCATCAATATCATCATCCTGCCTAATTCACCATCATTACCATCATCATCACTGTCATCATTATCATCGTCGTCTTAATTCTCCAATACTAAATTCTGTAGAACACTATAAGCAAGGCGATCTCAGAGGTATAGGAAGATCCCTATAATAGTCCCCTGGGTGATGAAATGATTAATGACTCAGAAAAGCAGGACAACCACCATATTTATTTCTTATAGGCTATACTGGACTTAAATGTTAGGGGTTTGAAGACGATCACGAGATTAAATTTCACTCTCCCTAGGTTCTGATGATTATCCACTCATATAGGTATCCAATCTGACAAAAAAGAAATTAAAAAAAAAAGGCTTCCCGAGGCTTTCTAGTTAAAAGTGGGGGTGGAGTGTGATAGGGCTCAGGCTATAATCCCCCCCCACTCTCCCTATTTGTCCATCAAGTATTTGAGAGCCTCCTGTTTCAGGATTTGGATGTCAATTTATGTCACAACTCTCTTTTTTTAACAATCATGTGAAAAGTACTTAATCACAGCTTTTATAATAACTATTCTTAAATTCAAAATGTTTATCTGAAAAACTCAACTGGCTTGAACTGGACAGCATATTTGAATTGCACACAGGAAAAAGAAAGGACTTAACATTGGCATAGGCTTACTAAATATAAAGTAATTTTATCTTCAAAACTAATTACAGATGAATTTCATAAATGCAGATATTTTATAAAGAGATACACTGGTTTTACATTATTAAAGTAAAACTAAGGTTTCTCATCAGACTATTTTTAGATTTTAAGGTTATCACCTTTAGAGCAAGAGTTCGAACAAAGGCTCTTATGTTTAATGCATCAACAATTTTTGGAATAATTCTTGATAGCAAGGCATGGAATTGTATTGACAACCCCCTTCTCCAAATAGACCCCTTCACTTTTCAAAGGCAAAACTCTCCTTTTCTAACTGCCTATCAAACAGACAAGCATGTAATTAAAACCATTTTACTAATTCTCTTTTTAGGTTAGGTGTCACTGAAAAGCTGGTACTACTCTATTGTTTGAATAATGATTTCTATTATAGTTGAGTTGAATCTGAATTGTACAAAGGATAAGTTTTACTATGGGATCAGATGGTAAAAAAAAATTAATCTGTAAGTTACACAAATGTTTATTGTCAGAATCTGAAATCCACAATGTGAGCACATCTAGCATTCAGAAGAAGACTCAATTCTTGGAGTATTTATGTATATGCTCCTCCAATATTAAAGAACTGGCAAACCCCACAAAATATAAAAACCTGAAGTAAATTTCAAGTAGCACTTGAAATAAAAGCCCTAAAATAAGAACATTGTAGAAATTTAGTTTTCTACTTGGATCTTTCTCCTCATAAACAAACAAACCTATGAAAACAAAACTTCATAAGCTAGAGAGGAAAACAAACTCTATGAATGAACTAACAAATAGACTGCATAGATTTATATACTTCCTGGAAGTAGTAATCATCAGAAACTTATTTTAAAAATTCACAGAATCTGAAAGCAAATCTTTGCACACTCATACTGATTATGCAATATATGTTTTTGGTTTTGTTTTGTTTTTTGTTTATTTTTAGTGATACCGTTTCAACGCCTTTATTGAAATATAATTCTCGTATTATACAATTCACCCATTTAAAGTGTACAAGTTAATGGCTTTAGTATATCCATAGAGTTGTACATCCATTATTACAATAAGTTTTAGAACATTTTTATTACCCAGAAAGAAACCCCACACCTCTAAGTCACCACCTCTTTTACCACCCCCATCCCAACTCCCTACCACCTAGGCATCCACTGATCTACTTTCTATGTCTATAGATAGACCTATTCTGCACATTACATACAAATGGGGTCTTACAATATGTGGTCCTTTGTGACTGGCTTATTTCACTTTAGCATGATATTTTCAAGGTTCATCCATGCTGTAGCAATGTATCAGCACTTCATTTCTTTTTATGGCTGAATAATATTAGATTAGATGGATATACCCCAATTTATGTATCCATTCGCCCAGCTGATGGACATTTGGGTTACTTCAAATTGACTAATTTTTTACCTAGTTAAAAGACTAGTATTTCTTACCTAGTTTTACTTTTGTGACTAAAGACATTCATCCTATCAAGCTCTTTCAAGAAAGCATCCTCTCCTCACAATAAAGTAATTTACTTTCTGTTCAAGATTATAGATGTACTAAATGTTCCTGGGAGTCAAGTGGTGATATTCATGAGCAAGACCCACCGTATCATTTTCCTCATTTATGAAATGATGGAATCTCTAGTTAAAGAGAAATAAAGGTTATTTTTGAATTTCAAATTTTAGGAACCTAGAAATTGATGCTCAAAATGCATTGCAAAGAAAAATAAAGTGGTATAAAACCCAAAATGTAGTATAATGACACTGTGGTCTAAAGCTATTCCACAGGAAGAGAAAGTATTAATGTCATGATTCACCTACTCTCTCCCTCCAATCTCAGCCAAGGATTTCATTGACTAAATCCACCTAGATACAGAGGGCAAAAGAGACTACTGACGTAGTCATACGGGTAAGCCTCCTGGAGCTGAGCGTAGATCTGGAGGGGCAAAGTGAAGACATCTGGTCTCCAAGCACTACAAACAGCATTTCAAATTTTAAAAGCTAAGAGTAAAAGAGGGAATAAAAATACAAGACTTGCTAGCTATAAGGTCTCAACATTATTAACATACATAAAGGAGTGTTCCAGAGATTCTAACGGGTTAGTAATCAGTATGTATTTCTGAAGTTCTAAGGGAGCGAAATTAACCAATGCACACATACCAACATTCGTAGTGTCACTACAAAGACTGTTTTGAACAGTCTGAGAAGACACACAGATAAATGTTTCTGACCAGTATAAAGCTTATCAACAAATTAAAGATAAGCTGAATTTACTCCTACGGCAGATGATGCAGGTACTCCGTATTAAAAGTGGAAGAAGTGTTAACGGCATGACCAAAATAGCTTCATTAAGTCTTGAGGCAAGGTTATGACACCCAGTGTCCATACATAAAGATAATAACGTTAGCTACTATCAATCAGTATGAGCAGCTTTAAGACTAAACTTGGTCTCAAAAAGGCTGACAAGAAATGCCCTCTAGCTAAAGAAGAGCTGCAGAACCAAGAACTAACCCATCAAGGTGAACTAGATCCCATGCTATTCCATTAACTGAAGACTAATTCCAAATTAGAGACTAATTTGACACAACCTGATAGCTGCTATGCTGGTAAAAAGCTATTCAGTCTGAAATCTATTTAATAACATAAAAATTTTTTTGATTAAATACGAAAAGGACAAGTCATTCCCTACCATATATAAACCATCTTTATTCTTTCTCTCTTTCACTATTTTTGGGGAATAGAAAGGCACAGTATTGTTACACATGTTACACAAGGGCACATTCCTGGATTCTCCCTTAATTCCAACATGAAGACTTACATATGATGGAGGATATTTTTATTTACCATGATGAAGTAGAACCATTATGAAAACTCATTCAGTTCAACCACTTTGAAAGTATAGCAATCTTGACACATTTTATTTTTAATTTGGGAAGATGCACATTACCTCAGATGCACAACATTTTACACATATCTTTGGAGTACAGTAGAGTATTTACAATTTTGGAAGTATGATGACACTGTGGTGTTAACCTTTGCTTGTCCTGTTAATCTAGAATCTTCAAAATTTTTCGAGGCAGCAATCCGAAAAGGTCTATATGATTACTCTTTAAGTGGAAAAAAGAATCAATTTTATTCTGAACCTCCAATATTACTCCCATGCAATGGATATTGAATTTCATTCTTCCCAAAGGAACTACTCTCCTCATTTTGTACTTTCTGTAATAGTAACACCATTTTTTTCATTCTGAGTTTCATGTGTCCAGAACCAAGAGACTCAGTGACAACTAAGTCACCTCAATGCTACTTTCCAGGGTACTACGGCCTCTTTCACGTGTATTACCTTAGGCACCCCTCCCTGAGATCATAAGAATAAAAGACAAACTTTGTGTCTCACCTGTAGATTATCAGCACCCAGTCTCTGGACTCTCACAGGTTTACTTGGTGCACACACAGCACACACAGAAGGAATTAGCTGTCCCACCAGGGTAGGAGACACAGGAAGGCATTAACCAGGATTATGTTGGGGTGGAGTTACCACCAAAATGAGCCTGAGCTGTATTCCGTGCTGACCCTTCAACTCATCTGCATGCGTCTCGGGGACTGGTTGCTTAGACCTTGACCCCACTTGAACAATCCATAGCCCTCAAGGTTCCATTTCCTTGAGAACTCTATAAAAACTGTAATGTAAGCAGCTTCCCAACAGAGAATAATGTGAAAAAGGAAAGGTCTACCTACAGGCCTCCAGTGCATCAATAACCACAAGAAGCCTGGTAGGCAGGGGTGGGTCAGGAGAATAAGAGACATGAGGATCAGCCAGACAGCAAACCCAGTCTGCACAGGATCAGATATGGGGGGAAATCAGGGTGTGGTTTGGGGACATGGCTTTGAAGCAGGCAGGAGTTCTGGAGGCCAAGAAAATTTATTCTAAACGTACATACAAATACATAAAACCTTGTCTATATAAGGCATCTTGCCAGGAGTAAAAGTTGCATAGGAAGTATGATATTTGCAGCTCTTGTTCTGCTCTTACAAGTCCAACTACAACTACCGCCTTTATAATTTATAAAGTGCTTTCATGGTTATTATCTTATTTGAGTCATCTTACAAGTGAAAGAGGTAGGTATAATTACCCGATTTAATTTCCAAGCCTGGGAAAAGTGGGCAAAACCTGCTAAGGTCCTTCCTGGGGGGGGGGGGGGAGCAGAGGTGGGATTGGCACTGGGGTTTCCCTGACTACACGCCAGGTGCTCGTTCCGTCGGGCGGCAGGACACCACAATCAACCAGTCAAGAAAGCAGCGAGGGACAGAATGCAGAGACAAAGTGTTGAGTCAGTACATCTGAGAAGAGAGGACTGCTAGTCTAGCCTCCATTCCTTGCTGGATCAGACAATCTCGGCAAAATAAGAACTGCGTGACTTTCTATGGTGCACCGGACAACCTTCTGGACCACCTACTGTGAGCAGAGCACTGGGGATGCAATAAACCTGGTCCCAGCTCTCACAGGGCTCACGGCCTAACTGGAGACAACAAAGTGTAAACAAGTAATTAAATGTCATAAGATAAATGTTTTAGGAGAGACAGCAGAGGTAGAGAGGCGAAATATCAGGAAATGGTAAAAAGCATACCACACCGCTAATCACGAGCAATCCATTAGTGGTAGGATTTGGATTAAATTACAACTAGATTTTACTTATTTATTATTCATGAGACATTCTGTTTTTCAATTATTTTTTTTTCTCCTCCACATTAGCCCACCCATTTTAAAGCCTCAAGCATTAATTTGATTTCCCGCCAATAATTTGAAGATAATGATTTCTGTCTTGGTTCTGTCTGCATGGATCTTCCTCTGATAATTTGGAGAGAAAATGATGTGTATCTCCCCTCTTTTCAGACAGTGGCCTTAGGGATTTTATTCATCGTGGGGGCAGGGCCTTAGCTTTTCTGACAGATTTAGGAAACAGGAAGAGAGAAATCCAAAACTGAACAAATCTGTCAAACTCATTTTCTTGCAGGGTTTTCTGCCAATTTTCGCTCTCTCTCCCTCCCTCCTTCCTCGCCCTGCCCCCCCTTTTCTTCTTTTAAGTAAGAGGAAGAAATTGGGAAAGTATGTTTCTCCTGGTTCCTAAAGGGACAGAGTAAAAATGCTAGTGAGCAAAAATGCAGGTGTGCACCAGCTGGAAGGTCATTCCTGGCTCCTTGGAGGACAAAGCAGGAAGGTAACAAGGGCAAGTGTGAGTGAGCACAAGGAGCAGGCAGGCAGGCAGGAGGGACCTCTGTCCACTGTCACTCCATCACTATGCCTCCACAACAGAAACCCAGGACAGGAGGCTGACCTCAGTCTTCCTAGGACGGCAGGGCTCTGACCCACCCTCCCCTCCCCCACCTCTTATATTTCCCCATTAGCCCGAAAGCAGGGGAAGAATTAAACCTTTTTCATGGCTAAATAATTAACAAAGCGCTGGCATTCTGACAAGCTGGCATGCATTTTCTTAATCAGCAACCCACCCAAGTAGCTTAGTTTATAAGCTACTTAAGATAAATCCTGTCACTTAAATATTCTAGATGAGCCCATGTACATTGTCCAATTCCTTGAGGAAGCTTGAGTAAATGCTTTCTCCCAGTATCGCTCTTCATTCCAGTCCACAATCTGGCCACTCTTCACACTCAGCGATGACGCTAGCAACCGTAAGAGTGGCAATAATTGTGCATATAGTATTCCACCATCATTAGAAGAAATGACTACATTTATGAGCCTTCCTCATCATACAGTTCCTCTTCTGAGATCCTAGAAATTCAACAGACAATAGGGATAATGCAATCGCTCTGGGTAAGACCACCAAAGACTCTTAATTGCTAAAGTCAATGACACTGTAGAGTGCCTGTCTTGAAAGAAACAGCAACATTTGACACCCTGGATCCCCTATTCCTTCTGCTTGGAACCCGCCCCACCTCTCACCAACCCAGCTCTGGTTATTACTCTGTGGGGTTCCTCTCCCACTTTTGTGTCTTTCTTATCAGTCTCTTTCTCCTATCTCTCTATGGACAGTGGGTGTGTCCCAGGGCTTCCTGGTTTGAATGTCTTTTAACTGTTATAAAGAACCCTTTTCCTGCCTGAGCTAATGGCCCACGTGCCCCCCATAGTGGCCTTACATGACTGCCACACTGCATGCCTTCCAGCTTCTGAACAGCATCTCCATATATGTGGCTCTCTTTTCTTTTCGGTATCTCCACCCCACCTGACAAAGGCCTCCTCAACCCGGAAGACCCCACCCGGCACGGGTCTCCATCCTCACCACAATTTGGAGCCAGGTACTCCTTAAATGTCCATCTCACCCACTACTTCTACCAGGCCACCAGGTCTGGGACTCTGTCCGTCTGGTTAAGCATCAGATTTCTCTGGGAGTTAGCAAGTCACTAAGCCAGAGTTCTGAGTAATACAACAGACTAGAAGGTCATATCCAAATGACAGAGACTGAAAACAAAACAGACCAACAGATTTCCATGAAACCTTTACATGTAACACAGGGAGACTTTCTGAGCCTTATGATGTATTTACTATTACAATGCATTATTCTCCAAACAAAAGTAATCAAAAGACCTTAAATAATTGTGCCCAAGGCAGCAATTTCTGCTCTATGCGAAGTAGTATTTGAACACATTAGTGGTTATCATAAACTCAAAATAAAAATCCATCAATGTTCAAAAGCACATGAACCCTGTTTGGATCTGTGGGTTACATGCACACTTATGTGTGTATGTGTCTACCTATGAACACACGCACTCACATAGACACACACCTGGACTTCCTATGTCTGAGCTATCAGGATACTAATTGTCAATAATCTTACATGAATTATATAGATGGTGACACAGTTTTTTTTTTTTCAAAAAAATAATGATTTTATAGATGCATATAAGCTAGAGGGTACAGCAAGAATATCAATGAGAATCATTATGCCTGTAATTTGGATTGCATTTCCTCCAGTTCTCCAGTGTAAACAAATCTTCTCCCAAATAGCCCTATTAGTAAATGAAATATTTACTGCATCAATAAATTTGCCACAAAATTTGCTGACCAAAAATGTTTTTAATGTAGAGAACTTCATTTCACAAGGCTATTTCATAGCCTTTGTCAAGGTTCACATACAATGGAGGCCTTTAAAAAGCTTAACAGGCCCTGTTTTCGAACGACATTTTTTTTAAGTTTTTATTTTTAAAAAATCAATATAAATATAGGAGCTCTTATTTGATTGTTTTTCTCTGAAAAATATAAATCAAGCTCCTGAAACTCTAGAAAATGAAAACACTATTTTAAGTTCTGCTTTTAAAATTGCCCCTTACAAGTTCTGAAATGCTTGTATCTTTTAAGGTGGGGAGGGATGACTGTTACTAAAAGGGTGACCTTGAGCCTTCCTACCTTTCTAAAGGCAGATGACAGTATCACTCTGCTGAGACTGTATTAAGGCTATAATACATGGGAAGCGTTTGGCCTGGTATCTGGTGCACTAGAAATTACACCATGCACATTAACAGAATTGGTGAAGAAATAAAGCTTCTGGTGAGGGTATTAAAGGCTCTGGAACGAGAGCACCTGGGTGCAAAATCAGTTTGAATTTCTATCATGTGACCTAGGGAAGAATTTATTTATTATGCTCAAGGTTCAATGTCCTTACCTACAAAATTGGTGTAACAAGACTACCTAGCTCCCTGAGTTGCTTCAAGATTCAACAAGATAGTGCATATAAAGAGCTTAGCGCAGCACCTAGACATTCATTATCTTATTATTTCCATCGCATTAATTTCATTAGCACGTTGTGGGGAGGAGAGGCAGGGTGAAGTGGCCAACAAATTCTGGGAAACTACAAATTCTCACTCTACAGCAATTTTTAAATTAAACTTTTGCTTTTATTCTTACGATAATCTTTGTTTTTTAATTTTTTAAAATATTTTATTTATTCTTGAGAGAGAGAGAGAGAGAGAGACAGAGCATGAGCGAGGGAGGGGCAGAGTGAGAGAGGAACACAGAATCCAAAGCAGGCTCTAGGCTCTGAGTGGTCAGCACAGAGCCCGACGCGGGGCTTGAACTCACAAGCCATGAGATCATGACCTGAGCAGGAGTTGGACGCTCAGTCAACTGAGCCTCCCAGGTGCCCCTCATACGACAATCTTTGAAGTTAACAAGAGTACATGATGCCCACTCGTGTCCACATGTACAAAAAGATACAAGGCAGTGATGGAAAAATGAACTTAATATGCACACGATACTCTCGTCAAGCAAAGGTGAAATGATGCCATACCATGTTGTATGACGTTCTGAAATAGTCTGAATAAGGAAAGCAGTAAGAAAAGTTGGCTGTCACAGGACACACGAATACAGGAGAATATTGAACCCCCTGGCATAACACAGACATACTTTGTACAATGATAGTTTCAACAAAACATCTTCATCCAAGACAGTGAATACTCTACTTCCAATTTTAATGGTTTTGGGGGGTTTTTTGGTATATGTTTAAAGTTACTTTGCTTTTACAATTATATGAGACATATTATAAGATAGGTTTAACTGATTTCATATTTTGCATGGGTGTAACTGCTGAGATACAGTTTAAATTTTCAATGAAAGAGGCCCTTTTATTTCTCAAGAGAAACACTGTTTTTAGGGAAAGCACTGATTCGTTCATCAGATCACTTACAAAATTATACCCAACCATCTTTGCCAATCACTGATAGATGAAAAAGCAGAGAGCTGTGAACATTAACTGAGTTAACGCACAAGAAGAACTCCACACAGTATCTCTCTCTCGCCCTCCATAAAAGTTTACCATTGTCACTACCATCATCATCATCATCGTCATCATCATCATCACCATCACATTCTACGGAAGCATCTATCCATCTTCTATTTTGTGAACGAAACCTGGGTGCTATTTGTATCAAATAGACAAACTGGCAACCTGTGTTAATTTTATCTTTCCTATTTTAGGTAGTTATTGTTTTCTGGTACAATGACCACATGGTTTGCTGTTTTAAGTAAGTTAAATCTGGTAAAACCCAACCAGTGAGTAATGGCATACAATTCTACTTCTTTATAATGGCAAAAGCCATAGTCTGTGGAGTAAATATTGAATGAATTACATCAGAGATTTACAGAATCTTCAAACTGAACAAAATGAAAACTTATAAAGAAAGATATTATCAAGTCAGAAATTAAAACGAGATTGAATATCATCCCTGTTGATACTAAAATGGAACTTTTCCTCTGGACATGAATAACATCATTCCCCTAATACTCCAATTAGAGGGTAGAACCCACCTTAAACTGTAATTATTTGCTTACCTGGTTTTACTAATGGACTTTTTAATTCCTTAAGCCTATAGGAATGTTTCTTAGTTATCATTGCATCTGGGAACTTAGTAAGCTTTTACAAACATTTACTAAATAAATAAAACAGTCTAACATTTAGTTACCTACGGTTCCCTCCAATGCTTATCTTAATTTCTCAAAATAAAGCTGCAATCAAAAAGTCATTCTCTTCTTCATAAACCATAGATGGGACGAGCAACATTTTTCATCCTTGCTCTACATTATAAATATCCATTCTCCCTAATCATTCATTCTATTCTATTATTTAATTTCTCCATTAGTCCTTAAAATATGGTGATATATCCAGAAAATGATATTTTACAGCAGAGGCACAGCAGAGGGTTTACTTTATTTTGCATTCTTGTGTAGATCGGAGTCCTGTCTGTATACAATCAAAATACATATTCAGCTTTATGTGGGTCTTTCCAGTTATCTGTGATTCTATAGCTGTGTATTTTCCTTTAATGCAAACTATTCTACTTCTTCAGAGATCATAGATTTCTAAGTTTCATAATCCCAATGAATGACTTTTTTCCTTTGTAGGATCAATTTATGAAGAAAAAAAAAAAAAGGAAGAAGAAAAAGAAAGGATGTCCTGGTCAGTGTTTTAAAGTGGTAAAGATTTCCCAATTCCAGTCTGGCTATTAAGTCAAAGGCAAAATGACACGTCCTTGAGAAGGAGAGAGCTCTGTCAAGCAGGACACTGTCCTGAAACCGCAGGCCTGCACTGCTAGGGCAATGCCCTACAAAAGAGACTTTAATTCTAGCAGATATAATGGGTAGTCTTTTTGAAAAGTGAGCTTTTTTTCCCCAGAGAAAATGTGCCCTATGATCATAGGGACCTAACTCATTTTTTAAAACTGGCCCATTATTTTATAAGTAATAAAAAAAATTAGCAAAGGAAAACTCGAGGTCAGAAAAATACCTTCCTACATCTAACATGCAAACTGAAATTCTCCAGAATGACATTACTCAGTGTCTGATTCAGGGAGCTTTCAGTGACGAATGACAGATTCCTCAGAAAGGGGACGAAGGGCTGATACTCAAAAGAGACAGAAGAATATTCTGGTAATTAATTTACCAGAAGGTGGAGGAAACACAAGACCCTGACAGCAAAGCAAAAACCAAAACAACGCTTGCTCTAAGAGAAAAGAGAAATTGCAATGAATATCGAAGGTCACTACCTGAAATCTAACACAGACACTTGGGCCTCTCAGGGATATTCTGAAAACCACAAATAACACCAGCACACTGAAATCTTGGTTTTTACTTCCTATTTAATAATGCAACTTGAAATCTCTCCTATTCCTATTCAAAAAGAGATTAAAATTTCACAGAAGTTATGTTAAAACACACGTTTATAATTCTAACTAATTGGTTTGTGCTGTAAAACGCCTCACTTTCTAAATTTTGAAGTTGTTAGATGATATCCCATAAATTTAATAATTAGGTCTTTCAGAAATGAACTTAGTGCAGGACAACAAAGGAAATACTTAAAAACAAACAAACCAACCAACCCTGAAAC
Source organism: Felis catus (assembly GCF_018350175.1). Taxonomy (NCBI): domain Eukaryota; kingdom Metazoa; phylum Chordata; class Mammalia; order Carnivora; family Felidae; genus Felis; species Felis catus. The sequence goes on from NC_058379.1 coordinate 50,278,608, forward strand.
CTTGATCAAAGAATGCTGAAACAAATTTTCATGAGTTCAAAGTTATTTTGTTCATCTAATACAGCATATTTGTGAAATCACGTTCATGCTAAAATTTAACCCAATGACCAACCTAAGTATTGTACAGTAAATTGGGAAATTTCTCAATTCTCCTTCACTCAATTGGCTGAACACGTGGATGTTCCATGCGTGTAATACAAGTAAAAATATTTAACAGTAATCAAAAAGGTCATGCTTCATACCTGAATCAGATTTCTAGTAATGCACAGACTCCTTATAAGCTTAGCACCTACTAACTCCAGGAAAACATAGCTGTGCTTACTCTTGCTGTCTTTTATTCAACCACTGCTTCCTCCTTGAATGTCTTCTTATTCCAGAAGTAAGCAGCTTTGTGATAAAGGATAAAAGACTAGGCTCTGAGCCTTGGCCTCTTCATTGAGCAAAGGCCCCTGTGAGGCCCAGCCTGATTTCCTATACGCCACAGGACTCACTCACACATATGCTCATCATTCTAGATCCAGCCCAAGATGCTGTTTGTCCATCTAGGCCAGGATAATCTCTCTTTTTCCGATATCCTTCAACTCTCACAGTTTCTTAGCTGTTTACTTAAGTTAGTAATTCTCCCCAGATACATTTTATTCCTGTATGACAGGTCCCATCTTATACCTGGAAGTACTTCGTACAGAGCTAGTTAAAAGAAATATTCATGGATGCATTTACTGTTGAAGCCTGGAGAAGAACCTTTTAACATGATTATTTCAAAAAGCAGAGTTTAGATGTTAAATTAACTTTTAGGAAATGTTTTAAACTTACAGGGGATTCTTCATGAATAGGCATTTTTTATGTTTTTTAACAAACAAGTTATAGTATTTTATCTGCTAATGTTTTGCAAGTTCCAATAGTATTAATCTTAATTCTTAGATCATCCTGCAAAAGTAAATTTTCTCCATTATACAAGTCAAGTCCAACATTAATTGTATTATTTCACTCTCATGTAAAATAGTGCTTCGTGAGGAAATTGCCATCTGGCTTCAGGACTGTTCATAAGACTTTCCTGAAGAATGATTACGTTGCATTTGTAAGATTAATTATTTTCTATGCTACAAGCATCAGCACCTGTCGGCATGGTTAAATGGTTGGCTTAGTGGCTATTGAACATCACATACAATTCAGCATTAAGGTAATGAAATATATGTGAATAAGGTTTGCCAAAGGTGAAACATTTTAGAATTGGGGTATTTCATTTGATCAAAGTACATAACATAAGCAGAGTTTATAGATTTCTTCACTGTCATCTCTTTAAATAGCACTTTTTCCATATCAGCATCTCAAACAACATAATCAAGCCCAAGAGTAGGATGATAGCCTAGTAAAATCTTGCTATGAACTACTGATAATTTTACTGTAACCAAATGACTGATGTAAATATTTTGTGCTTATTTATAATAAAGATCACAGCCACCTCAGAGTTTTAAAAGAGCTCTTAAAATGGCAACCAATACTTATAGTCATGGTTACAGTTCTTCTCTGGAGGCTTCATCATGTAAATTGATGTAGACTGGCCAAAGTGGATCACATTCCTATTAAGTATTTTTATCACACTAAAGATTTTATTAGGCACCCCCATCTAGAAATTAATTTACATTTTTCCCTACAAATTGTTCAAAGATTCACAAAGCAATTCTTATCATCTCATTAATTCTACTTTATATTAGATTATAAAATGGTGTGTTACACATGTTGTTTTATGACCACACAGCTGTTCCTTAAATGGTTGTTTTCTTAATTATACTTAGTTTCTTGAATCTAATGCAAATACACTTTAAATTTTTTTCATTATTTAGGACACAAGGGAAGAAGAACAGGAAAAATACTGTCAATACCCCTAGGCAGGAGTGAACATCCTATCTTAACGGGAGTTATCTCAGCACTGGTAGAGGGCTGGTCTGCACCAACTAGAAGGTTCTTTCTCACCTTGGTCTATGACCACAGGGTTAGGTTTGTTCTTCTTCTTCACAGTGAACTAAACTAAAGGAGTCTAAAAATACTTTGTGAGCAGCCTAAAAGCAAGTTAACAATTTATGCCAACCGAGCAGAAAAGAATGCTGATATTAAATTTCCTGCCTATGGACTTCCTACAGGGGAAGGCCTGGTAAAACATGTTTGTTGCTGTTGATCGGTTTGCAAAGCCATTGCCTCAATTAGCTCCTGGAGACACAGATGATATAATTAACTAAAGATAACATCCCCCAAGAAACTCATTTTCATCATCAGAACTAAGACTACAGCAGTATCTTGCCTAAATTTCATATTTTATCGTCCCTGCCCACCTTCTGCTAGAGGTGCTAATGAAGAGACAAATAGCCAAAAGTCACACAGTACAGAGAAGACTAAGAATTCGAAAAGGAAGCAGTTTCATCCAATACAAACCTGGATTAGTCACAGTTTGATCATATGCACTGTGGTAACACGAAAAAAAAAAAAAAGACCACTTTGGCCTAAGTAGAAAAGAGTAAGGAAAAAAAAAATTAAAGCCTTTTAAACACAACTTAAAGGATCATAATGTATTAAAAACTAGGGAAAAAAACTAAAGATCACTTTATGGGTGAAGAAACAAAGACCGCAGATATGAGTGACTCACCCAAGGTCACAAAGCTGGTTAGTTTCTAAACAAGAACAAGAACCCAGATATCCCTATGTTCAGGCCAAAGTTTACCACTGAGTCTATGCACCTTAGTAAACCTTTATTTCAATGTGGTCTCTCATTCCTAACAGGTACGATACATTTTAAAGCTGACTGAAAATATACGTACACACACCATAGTCAAATGAATCAAACCATTTTGATTTTTTTTCTGAGGCGATGGAAGCAAGCACACGTATCACAAAGTCAAGGGTTGGCAATCACTGTGCTAAATTCAGTACACGACATTGGCGTATGTGATCAACTCCTCACAATCCCATTTTTACACGGGAGTGGGATGGTACCTATTTCAATTTAGTTAGCTCTAGGTCTATCTGCCATGCAGAGTTCAGCAGACAGCAATCTTGCAGAGCTTAGAGAATTGTCCCCAGCCTGGTTCACACATAATCTGAAGCTTGTCCTGGGTAGCCAGTAAGCAAATCAGCCATGAAGACTTTTGTCTGACAAATTTGAATTACCAACTACCAACAATACACGAGTCAGTGCTAGCAGCTAGCATAAATGAATCCTATTTATTTACTTCTCTGTATACATATTAGCCTCTGAGCCTTCACAAATACCACTCCAAGGCAGTGCCTACCATTTTTATGTCACCTGAAAACAGGCCAGCAGCACTAAAGACAAAAGTTAACCCCTGACTCAGAATTCTAAGGACAGCAATCCGGCTAGTTCAAGCACAAGGCAGGAGAGCTTTTTCTCACATCATTTATTGTAGTTTCTTTGTTGTTTTGTTTTTACAGGAAGACCCGTGTAACAGGACGCAGCTCCGCCTTCCGAGTCTGGACCTTTCCCGGAGACTGCACAACACCTGCTTCTCGCTTGCATTCATCCCGAATTGCAATTCCCAGCCTGGGCTTCCTGTCCTATATCCCTGGTTGGGGGCAGGGAGAGTGCCCTCCAGGAACCAGGGGGTGGCTCTCACTCCAGTCATCAGCACAAACGGGGACTCTTTCAAGAGTTAGCAGCGAGGTCACTGTGAGTCCTGCCAACAGTGTCGATCCAACTGGAGCTTTTGCCCTTCTGTGGCCCCCACCACTCAGCACTTCCCCAGGACTTTTCACCACTTTTCCCAGACTCCTTCTCCCCTAGCAGGGCCTCTGAAGGTCTGTCAGGAGTACCAAAGAATTACAGTAAGAGACACCAACATTGCAGAAGTTGCTTTTGTGTCTTCATCTAAAAAATGCCAGGGAATCTCCCTACTATTTTGGTTTCTCCAAGCTACACAGAAAGGAAGCCAGCTGCAGTACCATTTCACAGAGAAGGAAGGGTACTGGGAAGCAAGGGGACAGTGCAGCACATAGACCACACACACACACACACACACACACACACACACACCACGCCACCCTTACTAGCTAACTGGCCAGCTAAACAATTGTTCTATTTTGGCTAGTTCCTTCAAACCTCATCCACCCAGCAAAACCTCAAAAATTGGGATCAATAGAGCAAACAATCTCTCATCCAGATGCAGGAACCTGAGAGTTTCTGGAGAAAAATCGTCTAACTTTGCATATCTGCTCCAATGCATGCTTTGAGTCTTAACTGAGTAACCAGTATCTATGATTTTTTTTTTTTTTTTTTTTTTTTTGTCCTTGTTATCCTTCTTTCTTCCATTCCCTCAGGGACCATTCCAAACCTACAGGTAACTTCAGCTGTCAAGACCATATCTCTCCTGGGAAGATGGAGGTTATCAGCCATGGTCAAAGTTCAATTCCCCACTCTTCATCTTACAAACCTATCAACATCCACACCCATTCCTAATTCTAGGACTCCACTTGGAAGTCTTCTTCCTGCTCCTGGCTAGTCTTCCAATTGTGTCTTTGACCTTGACTTCGGCTAGAGGCAGCCTTTCTTTTTTCAACTTCTGTTTTTATACTTTCTGTTTACCCAGGACATAAACCTATTCAAAAATGGTCATTTGTCTCCCCAGGCCTTTATCTTAATGCAGTTCTGAAGGTCGGTCTCTGCACCACCCCCACACATACAACTCACACATATTGACAGATACACACACCCTACACTCAAACATGTTGAGAAAAGACACTCCCCTACCTAGTGATCCCAATAATCTAGTCTACTTCTTCCCACCTTGCTTCTCTGAATAGGCTTCATTTCCCACCTCAGGCTCCTAATTTCCCACCTGCCCTTATGTGTTAGTTCCCTGCGGCATCATTTCCATGTCATGGCTCTTCTCACTTACCTTCTATGATTTCATCTGCCACCACATGGTATCGACAAACAAGTCCCTACTAGCAGCTCCTAGATCTCAACATCCATCTTCAGAAAACTATGGTGATCTGCTTGGCACGGCCTGATGTTGCTACGTTCATGGGCATCTCAAAGTCAAACTTCTGAGGGAACTTTCTTCTCAATCTGGTCCTGTACTCTCTATCCTTTTTCCCAGCACGGGAGTCATCATAATCCTTGAATCCATACTGGGTAACACTGCGTTTGGGACTTAATACATACTTAATGCACTGAATGAATGAACTGATTAATTCCATCTGATACCATAATTATAATGTTATGAAATTAGCATTTGGATCATGTGAATAACATGACAGTCAATGCCATAGGACACAGGTTATAAACTCCCACTGTGCCCATCTTCTCAAAGGGTAATATAAGTATCATCTACAGGGGAACATGTTCACCACCCTATTATAATCTTGTGTTAGAAACTAATGATATTTAGTGACCAGACTACGAGGCCTTTGAGACCATGTTAATTTCTGCCTAACACAAGGGAGAAGTTCAACTTTCTAGCAGGCGGAAAACAGTGAGGCTAAATTTACTCTGGGACAACCTGGTTTGCAATTGAGAAGTTGATGCAATTAAGAAAATGTGTTTATACATTTCCAAAGAAGGGATTAATAGGGTTACTATTTTCTCAGCCTAATGAAGTAGCTTTTCAGTTCCAGAATTACCCCACAGTCCTTTCCACCATCAGAATTCTGTAAGTCTTCAGCTATTGTTATGCTTAAACAATTCCTCTACTTCTGCTTAATTCCTTAAGTCTCCTGGTCAAACCTTGCTGATTTCCTATATTTATTAAGCCGTCATTGTCTCTAAGTAAAAGGTCCACTTACTTATCTTTCAATCACGTTTGAGGCCTTTCATCTCTTACTGAGAACAGACTGTGTACGCAACAAAAATCTTCAGAGTGTAATCAGGAATAGAAGAACAAATTCCCTGGGTCAGCTTCACATCCTGTCAAAATCACGATTCTACACTCTATGGGGACAAAGCCCATGGTTCTAAATAGTATATGAATCTGGACAATTATAAATGTATGTTTTTGCTTTTTGCTCATACATAAGCCACACTAGGGGCTTGCCTCAAGTTCAATGGCTCCTTGTATTCAGTCAGTTTCCCAGCCCATGCTCTCATCTCATTAGAATTTCTGTATCCTCTGGTCTTGCAAAGTTCCCTTTACCTTCTTTTGTATCAGACAAAAGATGGTAATTTACGTCTAATTAACGGAACTGAGTCATAATGAGTTCTTTTCTCTTAGACAGCATTTGAATGTCCAAAATAACCAGAAAGATTGGGCTTTTTAGTCTCCCTCCAGCTTAAGGTTTTATAACACAATGCTCTTATTCAGGCCTCCTACTTTGCATACAGTCAGAGGGCTGGAGGTTATCCACATTGTGAAATTCTTTGGCTAGTTATGCCCAGAGTGATTTAATGGCATGCGAGGCAGATTTAATACTTTCTGCTAAGCAGATCTGTTGAAACAGTCAGGCTTACGATTGCATCCTTTTTTTTTTTTTTTTTGTCTCTTCCTTATACTTCGAAATGGTATTTTTGGCCAGTTGATGAATTTGATAGCATTCTTTATGAGATCAATTTCCTTGCAGAAGATACAAAAGACAGGATGAAAGACAAGTTTGATGCCACGCACACAAAGGGCTGTGCATCTGCGTGAAGAGAAGCGTGGTAAAGCATAAAGCGGTTCTCCCCACGCCATGAGGGACAAAGATGGAATGATGTAAACACAACAAGCCTGCCTGAAGAAAGCAAAAGCACATGTTCTAACAGAAACAGTAACCAGGATAAAGTACTAAAAGCACCTTCTCCCTCTCTCACATGCCAACGTAATTTAAAATGCCCCTCTATACATGCAGGCATGCCAACACAAATAAACCACGGAGCCTGAACACCACTGGCATCATGTCCTGCAATGACACCAATTCGAGGCATTGGGTTTTTCTCCTGGGACCATCTTCATTCAATCTTTCTACGACATGGAGTAGAAAAGAAAAAAAAAATCCTCTCTCTACACATCAAATACCTCCACACCCAAATACAAATTCCTTCAATATAATATTGCTTTGTTGTTTTTAATGTGGCAAAACCACCTAAGTGTCATTATCGTCTGCTCTGTTCCAATCTAAAAATCAAAAAGAAAACAAAACAAAAATAATGTTGACCAAACCTTCATTATGGGAGCCCTGGATGGGGAAATTAAGCAGCCGCCTTACACAGAAGGCCAGGCAAATGCAGGTTACCAATACTCAGATTTTTATTGTTTGTCTCCTCATCTTTTTTCCTCCCCCTTAGAGAGGGTAGAATATAAAATTTACAAACACAAGCTCCTCAGTAGCTACACCTGATTTGTCAAAATGGAAAGATGACTCCTTGGTAACTAGGCTGCTTGGCAAAAATATTAAACCAGACAGGAAGTCAGAGAAAATTAAATGCTACCTTGATTAATTAGGCTTAATGGGTAAGAAGCAACTAATTTATAATGCTAAACTGACAAAAATAGGTTAAAGAAAAAGGAGACTTTCACATCAGATTAAGTAGAATTTCTTTCTTTTTTGGGGGGAGGGGTTGAATACACTGGTGAATACACTGGTACTCAAAAAACAATCTACACTTTTGGTATATAAATAAGAATCGCTATAGGCAGTTTTAAGCAACTGTCCTTGAATAATGACAGTGAAAATCTAGTATCAGAAATAAGCTATACATAAGAAGCCCTGAACGTGCAAACGGTTAATTTATAAATCTGATACTTGAATCACAAGTTTTTCAGACTAAACTGAAAATCATGGGGATGTCTCCAATCAAGCTCAGAGATTCTTTTCTAATCTAGAGCAGCACGGTGAATTTATAGCACGAGGGACCTCACGACATTGCCTTCTATCTCATGCACTTGATGGCACGCAGAGTCATGGGGAAGGAATGTCCTGGGTGTAGGTCTGTTCTAGAGGCTCTGGTGAGCTGGGTACCGCCCAAAGTGGGCAGACAGGGGAATAAAGATTTTCAGCACCCACAGCGCCCCCAGTGGTAGGGAAGGATTCCTACTGGGTTGGGTGAATGGGGGTGGGGTGTTCCATGGTGGTCACCTTTGCAGCACAAGTCAAGTGTTTCTAAACTGGGGGCTGTCTGTACTTATCAAAAGATAACCACAACTCAAAGTAGTGTAAGTGAAAAAAGAATGAAAGCAGATAGTGTGTACCATGAGAGAAAGCACACATTTTATGCTAGGTGTTGGGCAAAGAATAAAGTACACATTCAAAGAGAAAAAAACTACTATATATCTCCATATAGATATATATATACATACATATATATACATGTGTATATATATATATATATATATATATATATGGAGAGAGATTATTATACTTAAGTATTATAACTTACAAAATAGCTATTCCAAAAGAACTTTGTCAACAAATAACAATCTACATGCCTATGACTTAGTTTTATTCAATTGTTCTTTCTCATAACTGAATATACACAGAAAAGAGAACAGAGTTTGACAACACATCAGAAGTAGTTCCCCTTTACTTGCCATTCAAAACCATCTATATACTTCAGAATATATAATAAAGAACTTTTATAATAAAGAACTGCAAGAAACAAACTGTACAAAAGCCTAAATGCCAAATAAACTTATTTTGACTCCAAGCAGATCAGGGTACCATGAACTGATAACTTTCTGGAAAAAAATTTAAGACTTCAAATAAAGGAGTCAAAATACAATAAACATCCTTCCAGATAATAACTAGCACAGAAAAATCAGACAATAATATTCAGTCTCAACTTGGAAAGGATAACCAACTGCATACATTTCTTCACATTATAATTATAGTTACAGCACATCCAAGATATAAGGAAATTTTTAAATGGTTGTTCACATTCATATCTAGTTGTTCACAATCTCTTTTCCCCAAAAAGTTGCATATAAATTGTTAGTCTGTAAATAAAGTCATACTTTAAATGCCCTCAAATTACTGAAATAATTTAAAACATTTTCAACTACAATTTTGTTCAAGGCCAATATTCTTTTCTAAAGCAAATGCTTAAGTCTAAGTGAATGATTTTCTATTTGGTTATTTCTATCCTGTTTTTTTTTTTCTTTTTGTTTGTTTTTTTTAAAAGAAAGATTAGAGGAAGTAAAGTTAGCTGAAATTATGCTTAGTACTCTCACCAGTCTTATTCCAGGGGATACAGTCAGTAGCACGTATTTATTTATTGGGCACACAGTACCTCAAAGGTATAAAAAAGGTGCCAGGAATACAGCAGGACACAAGACAGCCAATTCCTAACCTAAGGGAGCTCTTCCCACTTCAGATCCATGTCTGGTAAATAGACAATCTTCAGTACCATAAATTGTGCTTTTACAAACTCTTTGATTATATCCTTGTAGTGTATCTTTGAGGTTTCAGTGAAAACAAACTAAATTGTAGTTAGCATGCTTCAAAAAAATTATTAAATGCCATAGCTGTAAGGATCTTGGGGATTAATTAGTCTGGCTCTTCCTTTCCTGTTTGAATATAAGGACAAATTTTTAATTTAGAAACAAAGGTACACAAAAACACAGAACTCTGTGGACCCCCTCGGACATCTTAATTGTCCTTTATAGCATCCAAGAATTAAGGTCATATATAATGAAAAAATTACTTTAAATTCGGTATGTATTTCCTTACATGCTTATTACACTGATCTCAATAACATCTAAATTAATTTGAAGAACAATGGCAAATGTGTGGCGTTAACTGACATATGTATTTGTATAATTGGATACTAATTCTACGCCCCTTAAAGTAAAGAACCGAAAATCTCATCCACTTCCTTCATGTCACCACTGAAGGCCAAAGATGACTAAACCATCTTCCTAAGGTCACACCACCAGCTAGCCAATATAGTGGACTTGGCAACACTGAGGTCTACAAGCTTCCACCCAGGTAGCAACTGTAAACATCTGCTTAGGTGCTCCCACAACCTTCCTGCCAAAAACTGCATTTCTCCTTCACCAACAAAACTCAAAAGTAAACCCTGTGCACATTTACTGGAGTATCTTCTGCATTTCAGCAAACTCTTGGAAATACTATAAATGCATTTTTTCCTCCTTCTAATCTTTGGTAGATGAGAATTTAACGAAAGCAAAAATATAACTTCAGGGCAAAAGACAAATTTTCTTTTATTGTACTGTAGAATGTTGTATCTATCAAGGCCTAAAAACACCCAGAAGCTAGTATAATATTTCTAATGCAACATGTATCTTTCTGGTTTGGGGAAGGAAAGAAAAAGTTATTTTATTCCTTTTCACTCTGCCTACAACTAGAACACTGATAATAGAGATTAAGCCTTAAATTTCTATATCCAATAGCGGTAGAATCACAAGAGGACTGAAAAAGCATTTGTCTCTACAAGCTAATACCCAATATGTTAGTCCTCTGGGCAGTTTACATTGATTTTGCATTTAACTGCATAGGCTGACTTTCCCATATTTTCCAGGACAACGTTGTAAAAATGATAGGATCTAGATATACTCTGATATGAAGCCAAAAGAAGAAAGTAAACTTAAGAGTACTGGTTTCTGTAATACCTATATTACGAAGGTGAAAAGAGGTGGGTTTTTTTGTTGTTGTTGTTTATTTGTTTTTTGTTTTGTTTTGTCTTGGTCCTACCAGAAATTGACATCGAGACCAAATTGAGAGCAGAGATGATAAAATTGCACTTTTTCCTCATTTCCCCCCACTATTTTTAAGTTACTTTGAGAAATAGGAAGAAAATGAAAACACTCCCCCCCCCCCACACCTGTCACCTACTTTGTAACTAATTGGGTTTAATTCCCTCTAGTTTAGTTAGCCAGTAGACTTTGTCCTTCAGTCTGTCTGGCAAACAATTCACAACCCCTTCACATGTTTTTGTAAAGTGTTGGGGAAAAAACCCATTAATTTTTGTTAACATCAAAGAAGATAAAATAATATTTTGATGGGAATAAAGCAATTAATCCTAATGATTAACTCAAATTATTTTTCAAAGTATAGGTTTCCTGAAGCTTCACAGAAAAAAGATACTTTAAAGACGACCTACTGATCTGCTGTTTGAAGGAGCTGCCATTGGAAAATTAATTAACAAAATACCGATGGTTTTAGGACACCCTCAAAGGGATTATGAGGAAGCGACATTAATAAAAACTTGTTTCCAAAGAAAATGATAGATCTATTTTTTCATTTGATTAACTGAGCTGTTTTAATCACTCTAAAAAAGGCCCCCTGCATTAGTTGGCTAGGGCCACCATAACAAAGTACCGCAGGCTGGACTGCTTGAACAACAGAAATTAATTTTTTCGCAATTTTGGAGGCTGGAAATCTGGGGTCAAGGTGCCAGTGGGGTTGGTTTCTTGTGAGGCTTCTCTCCTTGGCTAATAGATGACGATCTTCTGCATATATTTTCAGATGGTCTTCCCTGTGTTTGGCTGGGTCCTAATCTCCTTGTTTTATAGGGACTGAGGTCATACTGGATTAAGGCCGACCCTGATGACCTCGGTTTGACTTAATTACCTCTGTAAAGGCCCTGTCTCCCAATACAGTCAGTTTTTCAGGTACTTGGGATTACGACGTCAACATATGACTTTTGGGGGCGAAGGGGGGCAAATTCAGCCCACAACATCCTCACTAACCAGAAATTAACCCTTTACTTCCAACTGGCTCCATAATGTTTAAGGTTTTCAGCTCAACATTGTTTCCTCACCTCCAAGGCCAAGGAAAGAAAGAAGAATGTGGGAAAGTCGGAGAAATTACTGACTGTGACACCAAACTAACAATGGGTGGTGCCAGTATGTTATAACCTTAGCCTTTTTCATTTATTTTTTAAAAATTTTTTATTAGCCTTTTTTTAAATTGGAGGAATGATTATGTTTGTGTTTGAATTTGAAATGATTATCATAAAATGAAATATAAATAAGTCAGAGGAACTGCTGGACACATGTATTTTGGTCATCACCACTCAGAAGCTCAATGTCATTAAATAGCCCTCGGTCCAATTATCAAAACTCCTTCAATGGCCCTATTTTCAAGAAATAGGAATAAAATATTGATCAGAAGAGAAAAATACAGGCATGTAAAAATGTTAAAATCCTCACAGAAACTGAGCAATTGAAAATTCTAATGTATAATATTCTTTTGTTGGAGACCCTGTCTTTGAAGAAACCAGAGCCAGACAAAATCCATAATTCAGGAGTGGTATCAAAATCAGACTTCTAGTATTTAGTTCCAATTTTACTTATATACCATAGAAAGAATGAAATTATAGAAGAGAGACACAAACACAGAGCTCTTCACCTCTATCCTCTCATTTTAACAGTGAGGGATGAGGTCCATTAAACAGAAGTTTTCTTGGCAATCAAGTGGAATCAGTCAATGGTCAAACCGAGGCCATGCCCCCACCATCTAAGTTATATGCTCTTTCCAAAGACATTTAATGAATTTGACTATTTTTCATATTATTGGGCAAATTACAGGGGGAGGTAACAGTGAACTGTGATTTCTGTCATTCTGAGGGACCTGTTTAAAAAGACAGTGACAACAAAGCTATCATTTCCTAAGTTACCACATTCCAGCAAGGTATACTGCATCAGAGTTTGGGGCAATGGTTCTCCTCATCATCTTTTTGCTCAAGGACCGTTTTGAGTATACAGTTGATGATGCTATGAACTCTGTTCTCCAGAAAAAAAAATACACATATATACAAAATTTGGTATTTCAGGGAAATCAAATATTCCCCTGAGAAGTACTCAAGAACAAACATCTCTGACACTGATCAAAACAAAGCCCACGTAATAAGATGCTACATGGAGTTTCTTGCCCCAGAGTCCTCCTCTTAATGGAAAGACTTTCCATGTAATAAAATAATAAGTTTCCATGCAATACAGCGATAAGATGGGAGTTCTAAATTTTTATAATGCAGTGAAGAGATAATACGAAGTTTTGAAGGTTTCTTTCTGTCCTTTACACCATTGTAATCCCATATGGGGGCCGCTATGTTAGCTTTGTCTGGTATGATTAAGATAAATTTGTTTTTATCTTTTAAAGTCTAAGCAAAGTAGAAAAGAAAAGAAAGCACTGGATTGTTCTCAAAAACAATAAAACACTTGACCATAGAGTTCAGATAAAACATTGGGAACAACACCAGCATAGCCAGCCAGTTGCATGATTAATACAATTTCCTTGACATATTCTATTGCATTCCTTTGCGTATTATACATTATACTGAAAAATGAAAACTCAAAACCCTGTAGTAATTGATAGATGTCTTTGTCACAAAGAGGATCAAGAATAAACCCCAAAAGCAAATTTCAGTCTCACTTTCCAAAAAGCAAAGAGCATACAAATGTAAGAAACACCACAGTTCCCAGATCCCTGAGGCATTTTTAGAGCCACATATAGGATGAAGAGAGATAGGACGGGCCAGCCAGACACGTGCTCATAGCCCACATAGGAGTGCATCTAGACTATTCTTGGATCTGATTAAAAACTCGCAGGCTCAAATGTGCAAAGAGGTGCATGAAGTTCTCATCATATTTATGAGGAAATATATCCTTCTACATTTTTGAAATATTTTCTTTTTGGAAAAAAAAAACCTCAGCTAGGCTGGGGAAAGTCACAACTGCTTTAAAGTTTCCTTTCCTCGACTGTAAAAAGGAGTTTTAAATAGATGATTTCTGAGATCTCTGCCAGTTCTAAATACTACATTCCTCTATGACAAAGTTTTTAACGAAAGAGGGTGGGGATTTACAATTGGCCAGGCCAATTTAACTAAAAATCTCTCAAGTTTGAGAAAATAACCTTTAAAAAATTTATAACATGTTATTACAACATGTTTTTTTTCCCAATAATTCCCAAGCACTGAAGCCTTAAGGTGTCTCAACCCATATATTTTAGTGCTTAACAGTCACTCGATGCTCTTAACTCCAACTTCACACTCTGTTAATTACATAGGGACCTAAGCTTTCCCCCTGCTGTAAATGATCTGGCCAGATTACAGGGCCCAGAGTTTTTTTCACCTGTATATACTCCATGCCCAGTAAAGCTTAGGACAGCATTCAGACATCCAATAAGTGCTTGCTGAATGAATAAACACACTTAGGAGGGACTACATTGCTATGTGTTAGGAATGAGAAATTAAAAAAAACAATCTGACTGGGTTTCCACTCCTTAGGAAAAATCCAGAAGGGAAAAACATGGGCACATAAAAATTACAATGTACTGGGATTAAGTGTCACAATGGAGAGGTACACTAACAACACAGAAGAGGGGCAAATGGATTTGTGCAAGGAACAGGATGTTATTACTGTGAGCGACTGGGGGCATTACAATGTCAGAAAATGAACTATTTGGGAATTCTGCATTTTGTATCAGCCCCGCTTCTTTCACAGGTCATTATGAGGGTGGTTCAGACATGTTTTTATTCCTCGAAGTGTCTACATCCAAGGGAGAACCCAGTAACAGGAGGTGCTATTCCTTCTCCACTACTGGGTCTATGAAAGTTGCACATTACAGGCCTTAAATTTTACATACACAGAACATATTTAGCTTGGAATAACTCCATGAAGAATGGAATGACCTTCATTGTGACCAAAAAAAAGGTTCTCTTAGGCAAATATTTGGGTAAAAATTATGAACAACGATTTTACACAAGACAAAGTTCCAAAGTAAATACTGTTAGAAAAAGATTGATCCTTGCTAGTTATCAAAGATATATAAATTAAAGCAACCTTGAGATGCCATTTTCTGGCCACTAAGAAAGCAGGATTTTTTTTTTTTAATATGCCACACATAACACACAATCATGAGGTAACTCTTGTAGGGATTACTATTAATTAGCAACACATTTTTGGAAGGCAATATAAAAACAAATGACAAAAGCAATAAAGTAGTTCCAAGTAATTCCGCTCTTAGGAATACATGCACTGAAAATACCCCACAAGAAATAAAAAAAGACATAAGCAATAAGTTGCTCACTTGGCATTATACATCACAATTAAAAAGTAGAACAAAACCCAAAATTATCAAATTAGGGAAGAATGGTAATAAATGAAATATATCGACACAATCTAATGTTACATGTTTGATAATTTATGATCACAAAGGCTCTGCAGAAACAAACCAAAGAATTTGTTAAGAGGAAATGTGCCAACTATGAAATGCCACATGCACTCTGTAAATAAGAATTAAATAGCACAAATCAACATTTGCTTTCTCGTAGCAGCAATGCTAAAAATAAACGATCGGCTAGACGCTCTCCCTACTCGAGAAAGATCATAAGGAAAATTTAAAATGTGCCAATGTAGTAGAAGTATGCAAATTTATAGCATTAGATGATTTCCCCCATGAACATAAGTCATCTTGCAACGTCTAGCACACATGCCACCTCTTTGGATTGGCAACAGGGCAGGAAGTAATATGTGCTCCAACCTCTGTATTTCCAATGCATTCTGCTTCGATTCCTCCTGAGGCGTGAATGAGGATCTCCCTCACAGCAGACGGTCTTCAAGTACCTGCTTGGTTTTGTAGTGAGGAGGGCGGGGTGCACCTCCTTCACTTATGCATCGGTAGCTACAATGAATTTAGATATCTGAAACAGAGCTAAGACTAAGAAACTGAAGAGGGACTGGAAATGGAGTTGAACACTCTGAGTTCTCCTCTACACCTATGGCCTAAGATATTCAGAAGAAAACAAGGGTCTGTAGTTCGGCGCTTTTTAAAAACTTGAATTCACAAGAAAAGATTCAAGTCAGCCTCCAACTTCATCAATAAAAAAGAGGAGGTTGGACTGAAAAAAACCTAACCGTTCCTGCAAGTGCATTCTTATCTATCTAATCTAGAATTCTCTCCATATCTGAAAAGCACTGCACTGCAGCTTAAATACATAAAAACACATTTGCTGTAAATGGCCACTGAAATAAAAGATTAAAATAACTTTAATCATTTTTTTCAATTTCCTATTGTTTTTAATTTGATAAAAATGGATAGTTTGTTGTTAATTTCATTTTATTTAGAAAGGAATATATTAGAGGGGCGCCTAGGTAGCTCAGTTGGTTAAGCGTCCAACTTCCGTGCAGGTCATGATCTCTCCATTAGTAAGTCTGAGCCCTGAATCCTGCTTCGTGCTGGCAGTGCAGAGCCTGCTTGGATTCTCGCTCTCTCCTCTCTCTCTGTCCCTTCCCTGCTAGCGCTTTCTCTCTCAAAAAAGAAAGAAAGAAAGAAAGAAAGAAAGAAAGAAAGAAAGAAAGAAAGAAAGAAAAGAAGGGGTGCCTGGGTGGCTCAGTTGGTTGGGCATCCGACTTCGGCTCAGGTCATGACCTCACTGTTCATGGGTTCAGGCCCCGTATCAGGCTCTATGCTGAACGCTTGTTCGAGGCCTGGAGCCTGCTTTGGATTCTGTGCTCTGTCTTACTCTGTCTCTCAAAAATAAATAAATGTAAAAAAAAAAAAAAAAATTAAAAAAAAAAAGAAAAAAGAAAACCAGAAAGGAATATATTAAAAAGGTCACAAAGGAATCCTGCAAACAGCAAATGTCCCAATTTGCATATTCTGTGTTTCAAAAACTTCACTTGCAGAAAATTTATCCTGAGGAAATAATCCTGGATCTGATCAAGATTACACTATAGGAATGTTTATTCCAGAATTGCATCATAGTAAAAAGTTGGGGTGGGGGGGGAGAGAGCCTTGTAAGTATTCTCTGTAAAGATGTTTATTAAATAAACTGACATCCCATCTGTATGCTGTACTACTGCATAAATATTAAAAATATATTGAAGAGTAATGACACAGGAAAATATTAAAAAATATATTATTAAAGAAAAATGGAAAAGTGGAACTCAAATTTTTGAAAAAAGAAAAAAAATTAAAGTTGATTTTCATTGTCCAAGGAAGTTATGTTCTGAAAAGTTATGGCAAATGCTGATTCAGCACATACTTAACTCTTGCTCCCAGGAGAAATACAGAGTTAGGGTCCTGTGAGCCTCTGGTCACAACATTTTCATCACCGGTCAATACATAACCTTATTTTATGTGTGTTTGTGTTTCAAAACACCTTGAGATATATTGTTAATTTATTAACATTGAACACACGGCCAACCGCACAACAGCTCATGCCTGAATGAAGCTTACCTAACACTTGCATTTTCTCCAAAAGGCACATCACAGCCTTTCTCACTTAGGAACACTACACAGCATTTCAGTACACCTGTGAGCTATTTTTAACAACAGAATCACCAACAAAGCACGCAAAAATGTGAAAACGTGGTACTAAATGGACGGCAAAAGGGCACTTATTTACAAATGAGTACAAATGAGAACCGCTACAAGAAAGCAGAGTGTTGCTTTGTTCAACACCTGTTGGGACAGTATGTGTTAGGTGACTCAAAATTCTGCCCCTCTGCACATGTCCGCCAATGACCTTGAAAGGGCTGCAGGTACTGATCTGGAGGTTACAAATCATTTTTATGGAATAAGTGAATTCACAGATATGGAACGCACGAACAATGAGGATTGACTGTACAAACACAGGGAAGAAATGGATGGATATAACTCATCTAGGAACAGAAGTCTCTCCAGGTGGCAGCTAAGTAGGTATGCCACATGAGATATTTTCTTCTTTTTGCTCATCTGCTCTTTCAAAGTAAACTTAACATTCTTCAATTGTTTAAAAAAATACATGATTATCTATTCAAATTTGCTACAGCAAACCTAACTTCTTGATTACAGGAAGAAGATTACTGCTAACAAAATCCTTTAAATTATGATGCTTCCATCATATTTGAAGAACTACCTTACAGTAGTAAGCATTTTATAATATTGAGAGTTTTTTTGACATTAATCACCTCCCCTAAATACTGGTGGTATCTAAAAGGAGCGCAAGTCAAGAAAAATTCCTAATTCTATGGCGCACATATCAGATTAAAAGAAAATAAACTCGTTACTAGTAGAATACACAATTCATTTTCAAAATACTGATGATGTATCTCAATTTTTTTGTTTGTAGTCATACCACTGAGGTTGTCAGTCATGGGATTTCAGCAAACACCTTTACATCAATTAGAATCTAAAAGGTTGGGGTGCCTGGTTGGTTCAGTCAGTTAAGCGTCCAACTTTGACTCAGGTCATGATCTCACAATTCGTAAGTTTGAGCCCTGTATCAGGGCTCTGCACGGACAGTGCAGATCCTCTGTCTCCCTCTCTATCTGTCCCTCCCCTGTGTGCATGGTGCTCTCTCTTCTTCAAAAATAAACACTTAAAAAATAAATAAAATGAAATCTGAAACGTTATTATCTACACAGTAAAAATAAAGGCAATTAGCAAAAAGCCGCTAGAAGGAAGTTTATAAAGGCAGAACCAACCACGCGTTAGGGTGAAGAGAAGATAAATATTAAATATAAACAAATACAAATAAATATATGAAATAAAATATAAATATTAAGTATCTCCTTGATAAGGAAAAAGAGGCCATGGAAATGTAAGAAAAATTTAGAGGCAGTATGATATTAAAGGAAGCAAATAGTAAGAAAAAACGTGCAATTTCAGAGAAGAAAAAGGTTTAGATCCTTTTCAATATTCTGGAGTATTCAAAGGTAGGAATGACCTTCAGCTTAGCTCACATGTTAAACAACATGGCCAAAGAATACTAAAATTCAAACAAACATCTGAAGGTATAGCTTTTTAACCAGCAAAAACTGAAGTATTCCCAGATTTATACATGGAAACTTACAATTCTTTAACTTCTGTGATGAACATTCATTCATCAACTGTTAATTCCAGTTACATTGTATCTAGAATACCTTAGTACTTGGTTTCCCACTTAATATTTTATATATCCAAACTTTTGTTCCAGGTCATCCCAGGGCTTTCCATGTACACAGATAACCTCCACCTCCCTAGCCACGACATATGACCTCCTAACTATACACAACTAAATTTTCATCTACCATATTGAAGTTAGTGGTAAATTTTCCTGCCTAAGTCATTTGCACCTGTATGCATTTATTCACTAGCACCCTATTAACTTGCATTTCTCCAAAAGCCACCTGGAGACTTAACTAGAACCACACCTGTGATTTATAAACAAATATGCCATAACACGTTTGGGAATTCAATCTCACCCAGCTTATTTAATACCTATGTGCAATTTAATTTCAGTAAAATGTTATGTTTGCCCGAAATAGCAGTTCTTGGGGATTCAGAGTTTTAAAAAGAGAAAGAACTGATTAAAGTACAAGAATAAACTTTTCTGGAAACCAGAAAACTAAATGGCGTATGTGGAAGCACACAATAGATCACAAAAATCTGCCCTATGTGTGAAAGGGTTTCTATTCTAATTTCCTTGATTGCTTAAGGATTCCAAATACATGGAAGTAAAACAATTACTTCACCCTAAAAAGACTTCTAGCTTTGGCCATTATGAATATCTTGTCAAAGCCAAAAATAGCCACTTGTGCACCTGTTTCAGTTTTTCTCTGTCCTCTCCATTTTTTACCTACATATCTTCCTATTTCTCAAACTGCTCAGGAGGAAACTGGCGATAGCTGTTCAGGGTGAGAAGCTAAATAAAGCATGTTCCCATTTTCTCTGGCCATCTGTATAGAAATGCCCACAAGTCAACTCACCTTTAACATGGAGCTGAAACCATCTTTTACTATGAAACTGGCCTAGTTTCCCAGTGAAAAGAGAGAGTAAAAGTAAGTGGTTCCTCCCTCACTTTGAGGGAAACAGTTATGTTTTCCATAAACCAAAAAATCATGAGTTAGTTGTATTAGAAAAGATGTTATCATTATCATTTTTCCTTTATTAAATGAAGAAATGAAATCCCAGGTGCTTAGAAGTGACTGACTGCAAAGTGCCTAAAAAATCAAGAAATGAACATTTCAAGCAGTCTTCTGACCCATCTCTGCAGAATCACTTCTTGAAATGTTTTGTTTTGCTTGTTTTAACCGGAAACACAGAGGACAGTACCACAGATCAATATTCCTGCTTTCCGGTTCTATATCTCCAGTCCCTATGCGGGACAGGTGGCCCATTTTCGCACTGAGTATCCAACAGTGAATGACAGTAGTTGGTACCTTGGGAAAGGGCAATTGTAGAGTATTAATTTTTTTAAATGAATATGCAAATTTATATTTGCCTTTTCAAGTGGAGAGTTTAGGCACTTAATGTAAATTAAATACAGAAAATCCTAAAACTTATCCGATGGTTTGGAGTGAATTAATGTCATTATAGGTCTTATTTATTTGGGTTATCTGTGGGCTAGGTGACGAGGGGTGGGGATGGTAGCCCCAAACTACTTATGTGAGAAACTGAAATGCAAATTAGAAAGAAGCGTAAGGTACAAAAATAGACTATTAGTATACAGTGAGTAATGCTAAATACCCAAGAATCCCTCACAGTGCAGTTGAAACTGGTTCTACAGATTATCAAAAAATCCAGAGTGGAAATCTGAATCAAGTAAAATACATTCATGCACACGCACAGCAGAATTGATTATAGTCATCAAAACATTACTTGCCTAGAAAAGACACCCTGTTTTCACTAGTTATTTAACAGTCGGCACTTGTAGTAAGTAGGTACTCAGGAAATAGCAATTAAAAAAATAAATAAGTGATGTACGTAAGGATCTTAAGCCCAGCTGATAAATTCTTATGATCACATAGTTATATAGACCCTCCCCCCCCCCAAATCAGGATTTTCAAATGCAATTAAAAAAATTGTTTCTATAATAAGAAAACAGGCTGAACACTCTGAATACCAATGGCCCAGAAGAAGCTGGAACAGCACTTTTTCTGGCAAACTCTACCAGCTGTGGCCAGTGGCACTGAGCTCTTGCACTACCTTCCGAATGCCAACTGGCTGTTACTTCTTCCTGTCTGCCTCTCCAAGAAAACAATCAGTGTTAATTCCAGTTGGTTATATTATTGATCTTGGTTACTTAAACAGATTTATAATGAAGGAAGACTATAAATACTGTTATCAAGAGTTTCTGTTGGCTCTGTTGGTTCTATATTAGGACTATGAAAATATTTACCATATATTTTCATTAAAAGGTTCCTAAAGCACTTGCTTGTGAAGAAATTAGCTAAAATAAAGTTAATTAAAAGTGCACAGGTATTGTTCTATACCATAAATTTTGGTTACATGAAAATTGACTGTAACTGTTGCTATCTTGAAATCAAGGGTCATAAACAGACCATATTTAATTTGCATCCTTCTTCAAATATTTTTTTTAAATACCATGAAGTAATCCAAGAATTTAACTGTCTTACACAGGGTCCCATTATGAAGGTGTTATTAAGGAGCACAGTCCTAAAACTGGGTCATAAGAATAAGTAAAATTATTCTCGTTTTTGTAACTAGTTCACAACGAATTAAGCATATTCTAAAAGGAAAAACTTAACCACCTAAACATATACAAAGATGCAAAACTAAGTCTACCATAATAAAGTATACTTAAAATAATAAGGACTCCCTTCCAGCTTTACACCATGATCTTCTGAAAAGTTATTACTTCACTGGAGCAAATTTTTGATGATAAAAATACTTGACCTGGACCCAGGTGTCCAGGATTATAGCTGTTCTTATACTACGCTTCAGCTGTGTGTCCTTGGGCAAGTCATTTAATCTCTCTGGACCTCATTTCCTTCTACTGTAAACTGAGAAGGTTGTGGTTGCAAAGCTCTAAAGTTCCATCCTGTTCTAATAACCTATGAATCTGTGAGAGAGAAAGTTCATAAATATTCCATAATCTTCCTTTTACCAAAATGTTACTTCCAAATATAGATAACCTTTCATGACACAAAGCAAATGTTATGACAAGGTACTTTTCAATTAATGCAAATGTTAAAGTTACTATTTAAAACAATTCAAAAATAGAGTAGACTCTATCAAGATGTTGTGATTTCAGATATTTCAGAACACAACATGGGGATCGCATGCCAATCAAAAAAAAATCTGAATGAAGCAAATTATTAAGTATGAACTTGAGAGAGCTCTGGAATAATTCCAAATTCATTGTATCCTTTTCAAAATAAGCTTTTCATCAGAAGAAATACAGTAAATTCTTAAACAGAACCCATCAATTACATACATTTAAAGTATAAAAATTATTTTTTTTACTCCAATCTTAAAAGAAAAGTTCAATCTGACAACAGAGCAAATTTATATTAGTCATTCAATAAACCTTTTTCCCTCTCTTCTAACTTCTGGGGCATGGCCTATGGGGCATGGCCATAACTCTAAAATAAAAATTCAAATTCAGAAAAATATGCACCCAGGTCAGTGAAGAGTCCTTAATTAAAAATACATCACATTCATTAACGGTGTTATTATAGCCAAAGTATCCTATCGTATTTTTAAAGATGTTTAAAAACGAAGCTTGAATATAAATGGATTACTGGTAAACACCTTTATGACCTCACCAGGAAAAACAACAACAACAACAACAATAACAATAACATTCCACTATGTGGATTAGTGCTAATTAAGAATTTATTGTAAAAGCAATAACTTCAGGTTATAATAGATAGGAAATGAGTAGAATACATGCTCTTTAATAATATTCATAATGTTACTTCACTCACGGGGCTATTCACAAGTTCTCTGCTCTGAGATTTGGAACATGATCATTGAAAATTTTTATTTCCTGCCATCAGTCACCATCAGCAAATGTCGGGTAGGAAAGTGTTAGTTATTTGCATCTTATGGGCATCAGTTTATCATGGTCCTTTTTCCTCCAAGATAGATGGTTTAAACTTATTTTTTCACCAGAGGAAAAAAAGTTATCTATAGGAATTACTCACTTCAGTTATAAATTTATAGATTAAAAAAAAATAATGTCACATGTAACTATTAAACAAGGAGGAAGTCCACAAGATGAGCTTCCGAGTTTCCGAGTTTCCCAGCCTCTGTCTCATTTAATAGACTCTTTTTTTTTCTGGCTAAAGTAAACTGTTATTTTTAAAACTATTTTCCTATATAAAGGTATCATTTATCAGCATTAAAAAAATCAAATTCAAGTCCTTAAAATAATTTATAATTTGGACTTAGCATCTCTAATTGTATTATTTATATTACAGGTAGCATGAAATAATTATATTTTTAGTTTATCTAGTGACACAAATGTTTAGTTAAAATTATTTTGCATATAAGCACAAAAATCAAAATTATGTACAAAGAAGCAACCCAGCTGATTAGAAAATACACATACACACACACACACAAACACACAAACTAAACATTAATTACCAGTTCTATGATGAATATTGTCTTTGATGATGAAAATGTGGAACCAATAAAACTGAAAAATGTGAAAAAAAGTTTGACAATTGAAAGTAGGCAACACTAGAATGTACCACTATAGTACATTTGCTGTTGTAATATCTTATAAAAACCTAGCATCATTTTAAACTATAAAATTGAAGTTTATCAAGAATAACATATCTGAAGCCAGGTACCTAAAACTAAAAAATGAACCTAGATCTATAACAAACCATACCCAAAACATACTGATATTGAGTTTGAAATGTTGAAAGATTTGTTGATTCTTGTGTGATATCACGAATATAGAAAGAGAGATGGATGGATATAGAAACCACTGAATCCGTGGTATACTGTAATACAAAAGATTGTAGGAATACTGTTCCCTAGGACACTTAAAATGACACAAGACTAAATAAGAAAAAGCCCAATGTAAAAAAAAAAAAAATGAATGACTTAATAGCAGTATCATACATGTGCTATGCTATATTACTGAATAATATTGGTACAAACTTGGCATTTACAAGTAGGACTAACTCCCCTAATATTGAGGACTTACAAATAGCACGTTAAGAGTTCTTCTCATTTATATAAAGAAGCAGTCAATAAAACAAAGAGTGTGGGAGGAAGACTACAAACATTTGGAAAGGCGGCTGTCAAAAGAAGTTATGGTTCCCTTTGGGAAAACAAAAAGAAAAAGTAAAAGTTTTTATGGATTTTAATTAGCTAGCTTGCAAAAGAAAGATCAGGTGAGGACTACTAATTATCACCTTCCGGCCCCACTAACACATTGGAGTCTAGCAAAAAGGAAGAAAAGGGGAAAAAAAACTTAAAAATAAGTAAAAAATAAAAAACAAGAAAGAAAAACACCCGCTACAGGCCATTAAAAAAAAAAAAAATCAAGGCCTCCTCCAGCATCCTTCCAACAGCTATTGACAAGATTTATCTTCAAAGAACTTTCTTGTTTACAATACAAATCTTCCCCTCTGTTACAAATTAAACCCAATTATCTGGTGAACAGTTTCCATAATAAAACCCGATAGACAGAGGAAGCAGTAACCTTTCCATTTTTTCCCCTCTCCATTTGATAGCCTGCTAGGTTCCAAGAAGCGAAAAGCACTCTTACTTATCCCATTAACACATAGGTGTTGAGAGGGCATGGAAACCTCTGGAAAGATAAATGGCCTCATTTTCCTTGGATCAGGCTTTGGAGACAACTTCCAAAGATCTGAAAAAGTGCTGAAAACTCTCGGTTGTTTATTTGATCCATAAATTTAAGAACTACTATGGGAAACATAACATCTATGGAAAAGCATCATTAACTCTGGTCAATAGAATCTACAGTCATTGGTATAGCTAGTCATTGCTGAAGGACAAACTGCAAATATTCTAAGAAACAGATCCATCTGTTGAGATAGCAAATAGATGAAATGCAATCACATACACTTGAGTCCTGGCCAATTCTAACTCACCCTGACAGACTGGGGCTCAGCTTTTAATCAAGCAGCTGCTCAAAGACACATTTGTGTCCCTTTAACAGTCAAACACTACTCTTGCCCAATAAGGAATTCCAGAAAATCAAGTTTATTCTAAGTCCTCAAAATGCATTTATGCGTGCCCGATATACACACACCTCAATTACAAAATTACGAACTCTAGTTTATTCTCTGATAACACTGTACATTAGGCACTGACTTATCAGAAGGTTTTAACTAGCCACTTTCTATAGATGTGCGCTCTGCTTTGTGAAAACATCAGAGGTACTTCTATAAAAAGACAAGGTCACAGTTAGATTAGAACAGATTTTCCCAAATTTTCTTTACCTTAACTGGAAGGCGGAGTAATGTCTAAACAAACAAAAAAAAGAGCTTCCCTCTCTTCTCTCTTGGTCTGTGGAATTCCATTTACCTGACTAGTCAAGAAAGGCAGAATAAAAAAAAAAAAAACCCCAAAAAAAACCCCAAATCCATTCATACCTCAACAGGCTTTGTTCAGAACATTAAACATTGAATAATACTTTGACAACGTGACAGCACCTTCTCCAGTACTAAAAGCATTATGATTAATCTTATTAAACCAGCTTCTGAACCATGGCCACCGTGTGATGGCCAAATAATTAGATAACTAATGACATAAATACTGTATCTACAAACTCCTATTAACGGAGCTAGTAAGGAGCAAAAGAGAAGATTTCATTCTTGAAATGCTCAATACAAATTAAGAAACTTTGTAATAGAAACAAAATTACTATGCTCCCAAATACATACAGTTTTGGTAGACTGACTAGCCTGTGACCCTAAGTCACCTTTCTTTTTCTTTTAGTTTTTAACACTGTTATGACAGAAAAGAAGTCATAAAACTTCTTTTACAAAGAACTGACAAAAAAAATGGAATGTCATCTAATTTTAAGTTGGAAAATCCTGTATTCCCACATATTTAGAAGTACAGGGTCATGCTTTCTTCTTCCTTACACAGTTCATGAAACATTTAAGGAAAAAGGCTCACCGAGCATAAGGAAAACTTAAAGTGGAATATATTGGCACATCCCCTTTCAAGGATTATAGTAATGAACAAAACAACATATAAGTTAGACATGGAACAACCATACAAATGAGACACTTTGAACTGTTATTCTTAAGAACTGGGAAGGTGTGATTTATTATTGCAGATTTCAGTATCATTCTAGACAGAACTAAGTCTTAGCTTCAAGGTGATTTCACAAATAACTGGTGTCAAAATCTCCTGGACACTTTTCCCTACTACTTTGGAATATGAAACTCTGGGAGGAAAAAACAAAAAACAAAAAACTTCCATTTCCTCTACTGCTTATAAAATTATGTTTTATGTCTTATTATCATTAAAACCACAGAAATGGTGCCAACACTTAGAGGGAGTCATTAATTCTTTTCATATGTCAAAACAGTATTTTGAAAAATGCTGGTTAACAAATGCAATTCCCTTCCTTTTTTGAATGATCAGCCAAGAATTTACATACCATACTTCTGGAGAAAATCATTTTTGACAGAAGGAATTGTCATGGCAAGAGTATACAAATACAGGGCCATATGGAGTCCTTTCTTGAGATAAGAGGCAAAAGGCAATAAACCTGACACACTTAGGAGTTTATTCCCTTCCTGAATTATGGACTTGCTGCCACCCATGTTAACATATAAAATAAGGCGACGTTCCCACTGTACTAATTACACTGGGGACCTCTGCCATTATCTCCACTGTGTAGCACTGTCCTCTGGTTAATTCTACTCTGTTTTACTTCCAGCCAAAGACTAACATAAAAACATGTTTCCCTACGTGGGACTCCCAACCAGCCACACTCTTTCACAGCGTCAATTATTTCTTGAGAATAAATAAACCTTCTTCGCCTTTGTTCCCCAATCCTAAAATAATGACTCTGCTCTACAAGCTGGTGGGCCAGATCTCCCGAAGCAACAGGAGGTTATCAGGACAGGGATAATGAATGTAATGCTCTCGAGGTACCTAAAGGTAGTCTGACGATGCCCTTCTGCTGTCAAAAGGACCGTGACAAACATGAAGTAAATGTGCAAAGTGTAAGTGCTAAGCTGAATGTCTTCTTTACTGTATCAAGAGTTCTATGGGAGCCAGGTCTATGCTTATGCAGGCTGCAGTGGAAACTGAGGCCAGAGGGAGGTGGCTAGACTTGGTCAAAGGTATCCAGCTGCATAGGACAAAGCTGGTTATGGAACCCCAATCGCTATTCTCCAAACTGTGACTTCTCTTCACCTGGCCACACTGTCTCCAAGGTAGATTTCATAGAAGCAGAAGAACTTCAGGTAAGTCAGGCTGAACTGGGTTAGTGTGGCAGAGAAATTAAAGAGGATGATAAAGAAAGAGGATGCCCATCTGACAGTCTGGGCAGAGTCCCAGAAGGTGGGCCTTCTTGCTTCATTTTGTAAGGGGAAGAGAGTTCTTATCAATTCTCCTATCAGTTCCCAAGGCTGACCTTCAGTGGCTCCCCTGGCCTACTTACAGGCCTTGGAAAACAGGCAAGGCAAACACCGCCTGGGAAGAAAACGGCGGAGCAGGACTTCTATTATCAAATCTCAAAGCCTCGGCAGGTTGGCCTCAGCCTCACCCTCCCTCCTGGAGCCTGCCTGCTGACCTAGATGGAGACGCGTCAGAGCGTGTTAGTCGCACGCGCATGTGTACGTGTGCCACTCCCCCCCACCCCAGCGGCCCAATCTCACATTCCTTCTTTTCTCTTTGGTTTCATCTGGATTTTGGATGTTACTTAACATAACCTTGAAATAGAAGTTGCTTTTTTGAAGATTAAAAGCATATGTGTTTGAGGTAATAACACTGTCCACATTAAAAAAAGAAACAACCCAGTGCTATAATTTGTGTGAGCAAAAAGAATCTCAGGAATCATCCAACCAAGATCTATCTTTTCATAAATGAAGTAACTGAGGATCAGAGAGGCAGGTGTTGTTTCTTTGAAATTAAAACCACTGAGTTCTTAGATGTCTTGGTCCGCCTGCAACTTTTTGAATGAGAACAGTCAAATGCAGGCAGAACACTATACTTCAATGTTAGAGATTCAAATTTTGGCTTAACCTGTGCTGTTCCTTAGCATAGAGATGTGAAAAAGGCGTTTACTTTCTTCATTTTTATTTCATTCTTTAGAGAAGAGAGAATGCATGTGAGTGGAGGGGGGCAGGGGGGAAGGGTGGTAAGAGGGAGAGGGAGAGAGAATTTTCAGGCAGGACTTGATCCCAAGACCATGAGGTCATGACCTCAGCCAAAATCAAGTGTCTGATGCTTAACCGACTGAGCCACCCAGGCTCCCCGTACGCATTTACTTTCTTTAAACCCAGCTTACTAATAAGCAACATGGAAAGAGGAAGAGCTTGAAAGAGATGATCTCTCGAGTTTTTGCCCCCAGACCTAAAGTTCTGTGATTCTGTTCCACACTGAACAAGTGTCAATAGCTTAAGTGCATTCATAGTGAGTACTTTTAAAATTCTAAGCTAACCGGGTTTTACAAGTGTATGCTTATGTTTTACGTATTTGCCTTCCCAGCCTCTGTCACACATACATATTTTCATACCTACAAAACTAGAAGGACAGTTTGACCTTAGCATTTAAGGGTAACAGACAATGAGCCTGACAATTGGCTGTTAAGAGTTAGATATTTTTAGCATCTAAGAAATGTACTATCAGTACACTGAAAGTATTTGGAAAGTTTCGTCATCAGTAGATAGAGCATGAATCATGTCTGTGTCACTACCCGACCACTTGTCTAATCTCTTCCACTATGCATGCAAGACGCCGTGTCTCCAGAGCTGGTTTGTTTCATATTTCAGCCCCATGGTCACAGACAAATGCGCTGATCCAAAGTAAAACCTGACTTTCTGCACTCGCTGTCCTCAAATGGGTCAGGGATGTCTCGGCCTGCAGAATTCCACACTGTGATCTTAATGAGAAGAAAAGTCTTCCACACAGCCCTCAGCAGAAAGGACACCAAATGGCCAGTGAGAGGCCAGACCCAAATTCCTTTGAAGGAGGCACCAAGGTGATGGATTCCACAAAAGGCTGCAAAGTTTATGGAAAACTCCACTAAAGCTGCAAACACTCTTAAAAGAAATTACCAGTCTGGTTAAAAAAAAAAAAAAGAAAGTTTCTTAAGACTAAATTGTAGTGTTCATTGGTCATCTTTTAGTATTCAATAACCTTTACTTCCATGAAGTAAAGTATGTGACTTCTTCTAAATGTTCTCCAATTTGTAACTCAGGATTTATTTTAAAAGGAGGAGAAGGAAGAAAAAAAAAAAACTTCCTGAGAATCCTTGCCCACATTCAAAGTAGTAGGTTTACAAATTCAAACAAGTAGATCAAAAAAAAAAGAAACCTCAAACATGCAGATCAAAGCCCACACTTTAGGACCCCTTATCTCTGCAGTCTGGCAAGCAAACAAGACACAGCCATTCAAAGTGTGTCCACTAATTCCCTTAAGGAAGAAAAGTCAATGGCACAGAGACAACCCATGAAAGAAAATCAGGGAGGCCAAATGTGCAGAATGAACAACAAAAAATTGCATAAATATATGCATCTTTTTTTGTGTTAAAATTTAAGACTGCTAGAGGTGTGGGTAAAAGTACAGAGAAGTAGTCATAGAACATGAAGAAAGTATTCTTTCAACACCACCTGTATTTATAAGGTCTTGAGTAATGCACCGAATCTGGGTGCTAAGGTACAAAGAAACCATACACAGTCTAGAGCTGTGCTACCCAACGGGAATATTATGTGAGTTGCACGTGTAATTTTAAAGTTTCCAGCAGCCAGTTTAAAATGGTAAAAAGAAATAGGTGAACTTAATTTAAATAGTATATTATATTTAGGGTGCCTAGGTGGCTCAGTCCGTTAATCGTCCGACTTTGGCTCAGGTCATGATCTCACGGTTTGTGGGTTTGAGCCCCACGTCGGGCTCTGCGCTGACAGCTCAGAGCCTGGAGCCTGCTTCGGATTCTGTGTCTCCCTCTCTCTCTAAAGTAAATAAACATTAAAAAAAAATTTAAATAGCATATGATATTTAACCCAATATATCTAAAATATCATTCCAATTAGTAATCAATATAAAGAGGAGACATTTTATATTCATTTTTTGTACTCAGTCTTCAAAATCTGGAGCAGCCACATTATAAATGCTCCATAGTCACATGTGGTTACAGACTGTATCATTGAACAGCACAGGTAAGTATATACATAATTGCCTGGAATGCAGAAGTGTCAATATCCTGTGATAGAAAGAAAGAAAGAAAGAAAGAAAGAAAGAAAGAAAGAAAGAAAGAGAAAGAAAGGGAGAGAGAGAGAGAGAGAGAGAGAGAGAGAGAGAAAGAAAGAAAGAAAGAAAGAAAGAAAAGGAGAGAGAGAAAGGAAGAGAGAGAAAGAAAGAAAGAAAGAAAGAAAGAAAGAAAGAAAGAAAGAAAGAAAAAAAGTATGTGTTTACCAAAGATGTGCCACAAATATTCTCTGCTGCCTGAGGCTGCCTAAGAAGGAAAGGAAGGTAACAGAGAGAGATATTAGGCATACACAAAATGTGAATGACTTAAATTTAGACATTAGAACTTCATAGCTACTGGGAATGAAACATTTTTACTGTAGGCATTTATATGGAATCTTCTTCCTTGGAACACTGTATAAATTGAGCATGGTTTTTCAAAGTAACTTTCAATCAGCTCTGAAAAAAAGATGGGGAATACGGAAAACTACTGCTATATATTCCCCCCATGCTTCTAATGATGACTTCTAATGTATGTAAAGTTACCTTTCGTAGGAGACTGAGTCGTTTGTACAAATCCCAAAGGAGCATAATGAAGATATGCATTTTCCTCTTAAAAAAAAAAAAACCTAAGGAAAAATGACAGTATATTGAAAAGGAAAAAGGGAAAAGACTATGTAAAACATGAGCAGTCATTTGGAAACAGATCAGATTTCATAGTATTTAGTACTGTCATCCTCCAACAATTAAGACGTTTGGTGGGATAAGAGAGCCAGATCCAAAAATAGTTCCAATTTATTCCAGGTCTGTTTATTTACCCACTAATTATTTTTTCCACTGATTCTCCAACATACAATTTGTACAGAAACACTGTGTTCAATAAAAAAAATATATGTAAGTGATTAAGTATTTCATATCTGGATTATTTAAGTTTTTATATGAACTTGTTTTTAAGTTTAATTGACAACCGAGGAGCAAAAAAATGGGCTTTTGTTTCACTTAAACTGTGTTCTTCTGCTTTAGCTTCTATGCCATGGCGCTGTCACAGATGTTTTTACTAATGGCTCCCCTATCAAACTATAGTTCAGCGCTGACATTATCTGGATTTGGTGTCAGTAAAATACTTGGGTTACTATGTCATGAGAGGTTTTAGTTATGCGGCTTCTAAATTTTGAGGTCTTGAGTCTGTTATTAATATGCCATGACCTTAGGCACATTGTAACCTTTGGCTCAGTCTGTCCGTCTTCTAGTCTTCTAAAAATATCAACGGAATACTTTCCCTCTAAATTGTAGGCTGCCTTCATAAAGGAAAGCAAATATTTGGAAAATATCTTACAATGAACAGTGTTAAGGTTAGCTCCTGTCTGTCAAAAATGTCTCAGCCCTTAGTGGTTCTCAACCATTTTCTTGCCCAATCCAGCTGAGGGATACGACAAATCCCTAAGAATAACAGGTCATCCTAAACGATGACTCAAAGTGATGAGGTCTAAGGGGACAGTGCCATCCCCCCCTCCCCACTGTCTCTCCTGGAGAATGTATCTTATTTGTTAAAACTCACTGAGTCAAGAACCTACGTGTGCCAGGAATTTTCAGCCTCTACTTGAAGCCTGGGATTAAAAGTGATATCCTGGAAAAAACTGAGGTTACATAGAGTGCTTGGCTCCTATATGGGAATTACGGCTGGAAGATCTTAGAGGAAGTTCCTGGCAAAGATCTCCCTACAAACAATGTGCCACAGGTCATTTCCATTAAAAATGCCATGGGAGAAGGGGGCATGATTCATATCATTTTAATTCCTGCCCTATTCTTCACACCCTCTAAAGTGGAAGACACAGGAAGGTCCTTAATGTGAATCATCATGCTCATCTGGGGGTGACCACTTCAGCTCCCATCAGTGACTTGGGAGAGGAAATCAAATTAGTCAACACCTAAGGATTTTCAAACACAGGCCAGGATTTCTCACCAGTTGGTGACAAAGCTTCCCAACAGTCACTGGTGTCTTTCTCAGAGAATTTCCTGGTATCAGGGCCGGCTGCATCACGTTGATGGTCACCAGGGAGTCAGTCTACAGATCTCATTAGAACCACACCAGAATCACAATAACCAATTTACTGGCCAGCTTTCCAGTTTGCCCAGGATATTTCAAAGTCAAGTAACTGCTGTTAAAATGTTTACTTCCATTTATACAAGCATGCCTAAGTGAATTCGAATGTTTACAATGACTTTTTTTTTTTAAGTTTATGTATTTTGAGAGACAGAGACAGCATGAGTGGAGGAGGGGCAGAGAGAGGGAGAGAGAGAGAATCCCAAGCAATCTCAGTGCTGCCAGTGCAGATCCTGACATGGGGCTCAAACCCACAAAACCACGAGATCACGACCTGATGGAAACCAAGAGTCAGATGCTCAAGCAACTGAGCCGCCCAGAAGCTCCTACAATGACCTTTCTTAAGTGACAAAACAAGAGGGACATCTGAACTCCATCTCGCCTTGTACAATGTGGTCTGGATCTGTCAAACATGTATCACGAAAACAACTGAATTCAATAAATCTCATAAAATTCAATATTGCATTTTTATTAGTTTCCATCCTATTCCTCTTTCAGAGGGCTTAGCCTTTACTGTAATATTTCTGGTATTAAATGGTGATAACGATTGTTTACTTGAAGCTGTGGTTCTCAAATGTGGGTGACTCTGCCCTCCAGCTAACTTTTGGTAATCTTTGGAGATATTTTTGATTATCACAATTGGGGCATCTCAAGGGTAGATGTTGGGGATGTTGCTAAACACCAATGCCCAGGACAGTCCTACCCACCAAAGAATTATCTTGTTCAAAATGTCAATAATGCCCAGGTTGAGAAATCCAAGCAAAAGTCTTCACTAGGTAAACTTTTTTGAAATTTTACTTATTTTTTAATCCAAATGACCCAAGATTGCTAGCCTACAAAGGAAGAGTTATTCGGGAGAGATCACTACTGAGAGAGTTTAATAATCAAAGAATTTTTGGACTAGATGACTTTGAAACCTGGGCATCTAGAAGAATGATAATAGATGATATATTTGCATTATGTTTTAAATTATAGAAATGGCTTGAACTTATTTTCTGATCTCAATAGGGAGTGAGTTCCTTATCACTGCATGATTTTAAGTGGGGAGTGAATGACCAGCCATGGGCCTATTTTAGAAAGAACTCCCAAAAGGTCAGAGTGGTAACCAAGATGATACCAAACGCCATTGACATTCAAAGTTTTTCTATAAAACCAAATAATAACAAAGACTGCATGTTACACACTTTCTTCAAACAACTCTTTCTCTTATTAAAAGAGTTTTCACGCTCTTTCCCTATTTGTCTTTGATCCTGAGCACAGAACCCGTGTGACAGTCGACACTCAATGTTTGAGTGACTCCAAGTCTGAACTCCTGACTCATGAACCAAACCAGACCTTACTAAAGGTAACTGAGTTACGAGAAAGAGTCATCACTCTTTTGTAGGTGGAGTAGGGTTCATTAAGCGGCTTCATCTCTCACAATCTGGTTTTCGTACTCTCCCTGCTGTACCAATTATAGTGTATTTGAAATTAATCTTCTAACTTTTGAAGTTTGAAAAGTGGCGTGTTTATCTTACTCAGGTTTTTCATGCTGATATTTAATACTCCCCTGAAATTAAAATTGATTGTTACTGACAAAAGGGGAAGCGATGACACACAGAGAGAAATCCATTTACCTATTTGTAAAAACTAAATTGGTCTAAACAAGATTAATTGAAACTGGAAATACCAATCTCAAATTAAGTAAACTATGTCCATATGCCTAGACATGTGATCTGAGGGGAATATGGACAAAAAAAAAAAAACCCACAACTGGGACAAATGTTCACAACCAGCAGGTCAGAGAGTCAGAGATATCCCTTCCAGGCTGGCCAGCTGGCCCTTCTTTGCAACTGCAGGGCTGCGTGCACCGAGCTCATCCAGCAGGCTTCACTTGTGAGCTGTTTCGAGGAGACTCTATGGAAGTGCTCCTAGAATACACTATCAACAAAGAGCTCCGTGCTGAAACCCCGAGACTGAGGCTTAACATCAGTAGGTCACCAAATTTATCCATGGACAGTTTAATCAAGAAAGTTATGCAGCCTTAAGATGAATCACACAGACTTGTGCACAAATCCTGCTTTTGTAGGACATGGCTTTAAAAAGTGCTGATTTTTTTTTGTTTTATTTTGTGTTATTTTTAAGATTGAAATGACCAGTAAAATGATAATCACAGACCTGAGAGGAATCTTAGTAACCACACAGTGCAAGCCCTGCATTTTACAAATGAGGAAACAGGCTCCCACAGAGAGTACACGCCATGGTAAGATTATACTGAAGTTAGTACCTGAGCTGACCCAGAAACCCAAGTTTCCAGACTCTGAGATTACTGCTTTCTAGCAGGTTAGGCCACCTGTCATCTAACTAATATATGCAATCCTGGGGGGAGGGGGTAGAGTTTAAGGGCTTTCATATATATCAACCTAAGCACTTTGTTTGACTTATTAAAAAAAAACAAAAAACAAAGAATAGTGATGTGACATCTCCATCCTTATTTAAACCTTTTCTGCCCTCCTGCCAAGTCTGGGGCAACACAGACATTTTCCTTTTCTGTTTTTTTGTCTGTTGAGTTTTGTTTTTTTCCCAATGATATGATTCTACCCACGTCATGAAACAAAGTCTTTCAAGAGCTGTCTGTATGATTATTAATATTCACACACCTCTCTGTTAAAAGGACACAGGAGTAGACTGAGGTTGGAAGAAGAGTAAGAAACAAAAGAACAGAAGTGCAAGAGGGAAAAAGGGATTAGGAAGAGGTGCTGATTGTGCCACATGTCCTGACATGTATTTACAGACAAGTAAAGTTTTCCATCTGCTATTATACATGATTTTTTTAAAGATTATTTATTCTTTTAGTAATCTCTACACTCAACATGGGGCTTGAACTCATGACCCCAAGACCAAGAATCCCATGCTCTTCAGACTGAGTTAGCCATTATTATACATGATTTTTAAAAATACTAACATTAGTCCCAATTCTCCTAATTAAAGAAAATGATCAACCTATTTCAAAAGAATACTGTTAAAAAATAAAACAAGTTCCAGAACACTTGGGTGGCTCAGTCAGTTAAGCGTCTGACTCTTGGTTTCGACTTAGGTCATGATGTCACAGTTCATGGGATTGAGCCCCTTGTCAGGCTCTAAGCTGAGAGAGTGGGGCCTGCTTGGGATTCTCTCTCTCCCTCTTTCTCTGCCTCTCCCACCCCCATTTGTGCCCTCTCTGTTTCTGTCTCTCACTCTCTCTCTCAAATAAAAATCTTTAAAAATAAATAAATAGGGGCACCCGGGCAGCTCAGCCGGTTAAGCATCCGACTTTGGCTCAGGTCATGATCTCGTGGTTCATGGGTTTGAGTCCCATGACAGGCTCTGTGCTGACAGTTCAGAGCCTGGAGTCTGCTTTGGATTCTGTGTCTTCCCCTCCCTCTCCCCCTCCCCCACTTGTGCTCTAGCCTTGTCAAAAATAAATGAACATTAAAGAAAAAAAAATCATAAATAAATAAATAAATAAATAAATAAATAAATAAATAAATAAAACAAGTTCCAAAGTTCTCATTAAAGAATTACAGGGAAAAC
Source organism: Felis catus (assembly GCF_018350175.1). Lineage (NCBI taxonomy): Eukaryota > Metazoa > Chordata > Mammalia > Carnivora > Felidae > Felis > Felis catus. The sequence goes on from NC_058379.1 coordinate 50,314,270, forward strand.
AAACAAACAAACAAACAAACCTGGGTGAACCAGTGTTCTCTTGTTGCTTTATGCATTTAAGGTTGGATGAGTAGTTTGTGTGTGTGTGTGTGTGTGTGTGTGTGTGTGTGTGTGTATGTGCGCTCCAACTTTAGGTCGTGAGTAGTATGAAGGTCACTCTAGGTTTTGCTATGTTTGGTATTTTAAGAATAAAACACAAAGAGTGTACCTAAGGAAGGTTTAGCCAGTGTACATTAATGGTTATTGATGTATCCATTAATGTGTATTACAATGAGCTTTTTACTATTAAAAACATTTTTTTAATAGAGAGAGTGTGCAGTCGAGGGAGAAGGGCAGAGGCAGAGAGAGAAATTTAAGTAGGCTCCATGCTCAACACAGAGCCCCATGTGGGGTTTAATCCCAAGGCCCTGGGATTATGACCTGAGCTGAAATCAAGAGTTGTGAAATGCTCAACTGACTAAGCTACCCAAGCACCACAGCTTTTTACTTCTTAATATATTTTTAAATATTTATTTATTTATTTTGGGAGAGAGAGAGTGAAAGCAGGGGAGGGGCAGAGAAAAAGGGAGAGAGAGAATCCCAAGCAGGCTCCACACTGTCAGCACAGAGCCCGATGTGAGGCTCAAATTCACAAACTATAAGATCATGACCTGAGCCGAGATCAATAGTCAGATGCTTAATCAACTGAGCCACCCGGGAGCCTCCCCGCTCCCTGGCTTTTTACTTCTTAAAGACCATTCCAAAAGGACAAAAGTTACAGTCTAATTAAATGGGAAAAATTTTAAATCTGAGTTGCTTAAGAAAAGAGAATGTGCATAATTACTAGCTAAAAGAATATTTTATATTAAAAAAAGAAATTTTCCAAATCCTGAAAATCACTTTTTATTTTTATTTTTTTTAAATATTTTTTAATGTTATCTTTGAGACAGAGAGAGACAGAACACGAGCAGGGTAGGGACAGAGAGAGAGAGAGAAGGAGACACAGAATCCAAAGCAGGCTCCAGGCTCTGAGCTGTCAGCAAAGGGCCCAACGTGGGGCTCGAACTCATGAACCGTGAGATCATGACCTGAGCCGAAGTCAGATGCTTAACTGACTGAGCCACCCAGGTGCCCCAGAAAATCAATTTTTAAACAGACATGAATAAAGTTATATTCCTTATTCCCTGACATGACCGACAACACTGGGGGCAACTTCATAATCAACAGAAAATTCAAAACCAAAAACACTCCAAGGAACATACGTAAAGAATTTGAACCCTCAAGAAAGTTTCCCACCATTGCAATGAGGTCTACAGTGGATTATGTTCAGGGATTATGGCACAGAGAAGATTCTGAGTGAATAAGTTAGAGACGTTGGGTCAATTTTCCCTCGATTTCTACCAGGTACAGCCATTGTTGTCAAGGTCAGCTTTTCACAGGGGATGTACACACATGTGTAAAAGCTTTAATGCTTAGAATTTGTGTCCAACTCATTGTGTAGGTCATGCATGCCTGACACAGGACCCCCACTTAAGAGAGCTCAATAAAGAACTGAAATCAATGAATAAATAAAGCAATATTCAAGGCATAATCAGACACAGACCACCCTTAGCCTGCTAGGAAACAACTGAATCTCCATCAGTAATTAAGTACCAACTACCACACAACCAAATTCCTCAGAGATTAAAATTCTGGAATTTGAGATCATCAAGTTTTCCAATTAAAAGAGATATCTTATGCATAATTTATAAACCATTCAATAATGCCTTAGTATTGAGTAATATTGAGTGGACGTTCAATAAATGATCTATAATAATGTAAATATAGAAAATGGCATGTACTATTTATAAACACTAACTCTTTTGTGCCTCAGGGCAAAAACTGTAACCCAATATCCATTCCAACCTTCTTCTAAAGCAAAAGAATTTTTAGCGGGGCACACTGAAGCTTAGAATAAAGAATTCATTTCCCTGCCTTCCTCTAGGTTATTGTGCCTCCTAAGAAACCTTTGGCTAATGGGACACCAGGATGAGTGATATGTGCAACTTCCAGATCATGCCTTTAAAAAGAAGGGGCATTCTCTGCCTTTCAGCTGCTTGGACTGTGAACTTGACCGTTAGCCATCTTGGAATGCAAATGAGAGCATCACTCTAGGAAGGCAAAACAGTAGCAAAGAAGAAGCCTGGATCTCTGGACAACTTCATGGAAGAAAGCAACCCTACCTTCCCCGAGTGCTGACTTCCAAATGATCACATGTGAGAGGAAGCTTATTTCTATTTCTATTCCTACGTTATTGTTATTTCAAGTTCTTGTTCCACACAGCCAAATTTGTGTATTACCTGATTCATAAACCAAGTGAGGAAAAACCACTCTTTTTAATTATCCCTAAGTACTCTGGCTAAATAATCTCTCTCTCTCTCTCTCTCTCTCTCTCTCTCTCTCTCTCTCTCTCTCTCTCCACACACACACACACACACACACACACATGCACACACATACAACTGGAACAACAGACACAGACACATGTCTGTTGTATGTGTGTGTGTATAGGGCCCAAGCATTTTCAGAGGCCATATCTGGCCCATAGCAAAGTCCCAACATATTTCTTAAACTTGCTCTCCCTCATGCACTCATCTGCACAGGATGCTTTAAAATATGACTAGTTGAGAACCTGAGCAAAGAAATGACAGAATATTCAATAATATAAAAGATACAGATTTTGAAACATAAGTTGTACGCATCACTCAGTCTTCTCCCAAAGTTTTGCTGTTATGTAGTCATAGGCATTAAACAAACATACACCTGTTTATGACCAAAATTGATATTTCATCCAACAGTACATGGCTAGACAGCCTGTATGTATTTACAAGATGAGACACGACCATAATAAAGAAGACAGATGAGCAGTAATATAAAAGAGATAGATATAAAAGCAAGGCATGATTTATGCCCAAGTCAGATGGAAAACCTATGGTACTTCATCGATCCCATCTATCCTGTCCTAAATTGTAACCTAAAAGTGAAAGAACAGTATTTAAGAAATACTCAGACACAACATACACAGGTCATCCCTGGACACAGATATCACCCAGACTATCATGAACTTGTCTTATTGTTGTTATTTCCTTTGAGAACAATTTCCTGATTAGAAAATTAAAATTATTTATCAAGGGTTTCAGCCCTTCTCAAGAGAAAGCCCCTTCGGCCACGAGTGTAAACTTTCACTCATGGAATCTACCTGTACCCACAGGCACCGTGTCAGCTGATAGCTAATAGGCTCATTACAAGTCAAGGACAAATAGAGAAACCCATGGAAACCGCAGTGAAACACTAATGTTATTCTGTGCAGTTTTACCTAACAGCCAGTACTTAGAATATATTTTACTCAATAACCAGCTTTCAATCAACTAAAAACGACCACAAGAAATCCTCAGCCTTCTGGTTACTCAGGGGTGAAGGGTCAATAGAAAACACCTAAATAAACGAAATTGTCCAGCACATCATTACAAATGACATGTGAAAACATGTGAATGTTTTCTTAAAGAAACACATATTTTCATCGTAACCACTCTATTTACACTATTCTCAGGGGCCTCAAAGACTGCGCCTTCACCGAATGCAACCTTTCATTATGTCTCGTTTTTCTTGGCTTCCCTGCAGTGTTTCAACTCTTTGGCCATTCCTTAATTCTTGAGATCTTCTTTGTCCTTAACTTATGTTGTACTGATTTCCCTCTAATCTCCTTCAGCTCCACATTTGGGTCCCATGATTCAGTCCTGGGCATTCTTTTTTTTTCTCTAGATTCTGGCCTCAAAGTGCCAACTCTAACTATAGTTTAGATTCTCGAACCTCTTCTCTTCTCCAACTCTAGGTATGTGCAAGTCACAGCTGCTACTCCCCTTAGTTACTTTTCTTTTTTTTCTTTTTTTTTTTTAAAGCCTATTTTTTTTTCAAAGTTTATTTATTTTTGGGACAGAGAGAGACAGAGCATGAACGGGGGAGGGGCAGAGAGAGAGGGAGACACAGAATCGGAAACAGGCTCCAGGCTCTGAACCATCAGCCCAGAGCCCGACGTGGGGCTCGAACTCACGGACCGCGAGATCGTGACTTGGCTGAAGTCGGACGCTTAACCGACTGCGCCACCCAGGCGCCCCCCTTAGTTACTTTTCTAACAATCAGAATTTCTTCTTTTTTTTTTTTCATCAATCCAACAGAAATCTGAGTATTGATTGTGTGCCTCAGATTAGGGTTACCAAGAAAAACAAGGTCACTATGGTGCCATAAAATAAAACCACACTCACATTAGTGTGGTAAACCATAAAGGGTTGGACTGGGGGCATGAAAGCACCTATTCCCGTGGCGATACACAATGCTGCAACATTTGACCTGGGTTTTGTAAAAGCCACAAGCAGAGAAGTTAGCAGGACACAGTGCGACAGAGGGCAAGAAGGGCACAAGTGATATGCACAGAGGTGTGTAGATGAGGATGGGCAGAAATTATACACACTTTGCTCAGCAGATCTATTACTAAAAGTGCCAGAAGAGCAGGATGGTCTTTCTTTATCACTCTTGACCTTTGGTCTGCATGCTTCCTTAGTTTAGGTAACAAGATCAGTAATCTTCTAGTTACTTCTATCTTAAAAAGCTTAGGCCTCCTGGTACCTCATGCCCAACAAATGCCAAGCAGAAAATCCCAGTTAGTTTCATCTAATTCATGCCTAAGGTTTTAATTTTTTTTTTTTTAACATTTCTTTATTTTTGAGAGACAGAGCGTGAGCAGGGGAGGGGCAGAGAGAGAGGGAGACACAGAATCAGAAGCAGGTTCCAGGCTCTGAGCTGTCCGCACAGAGCCTGACGCGGAGCTCGAACCCACGAACCGTGAGATCATGACCTGAGCCGAAGTCGGATGCTTAACCGACTGAGCCACCGAGGTGCCCCTCATGCCTAAGTTTTAAGGCCAACCTCAACTGCCATGCCTCCAGGGAGCTTTTCCAGTCTCCACACAGGCACAAGCAATCATTCCTTCAGGGGTCCCTAATACTTCGATGTTTGTGTTTGCACTTAGCACCACAATTTGGCAGACAGCTCACAGATAGCCCAGCTATTTGCACTTGTATTTGCACCACAGTGTTTTTACATACCAGGTACTCAAAGGTGCTGCCTGTTTTCCAAGTATGTTTTTGTTTCCTACTCATCTTTATACTGTCTCTTCTTAAGGAAAGTATTTTAACAATCTCATATCACTCTATTAGTGAAGTCATCATAAATTAAGTTAGCTAAGTTCTCTTTTATTTTTTTAATTAACAAACTTCACGGGAGAAAGGGGCCTAGGCCATGTGCCAAATTCCTTCCAAGTCTGGAATTCTAGCCTTCCATCTTACAAATATAGTTAACTAAAAATTATTACTGTTAAGACTTCTAATTATAAGATACTGAAAAGTAAATTTTAAAATCAACACTTTATAAGGAGATTTCTCTAAACTTCCTTTTTTTTTCTCCAAACTTCCTTAAACAGAACTCTTTTTAGCACACCAGAAGTCATGTACTTTATTCTTGCCTAAGAATATAAACATTGTCCTACAATACTTAAATAGAAACTAAAAAACAGAAATTCTTCAATGGGTCTCATGTTAATGATTTAACTATCTTCTACTAAAAATAAGTAATTCTTATAAATAGGACAACCTCTACTGAGATAAGATTTTTTTCAGCAAAAAGAATCTTAAGACATTTCTGGGTGATGATGAGAGTTCATAAAAAACATGTATGAAGATACAATAGCTAACAAGGTGACAAGCTGTGTTTTAGCACCTTATATAAGGAATCGATTTTCACGTCTCAGTTCTGCCTATCTCAATGCAAGTGTTAGAAAACTGATACCCCAAATACTCTAAAACACTACTCCAAATACATAGAGACTTTTAAAACTAAGATGGAAAGTGGTATAAAGTCTCATTAAGAGCAAATCCTGAACAAAGCATAAAATACAAAAAGAAAGTACAATAGATTCCAATTTGTTTTATTCACGCTGCATACAAATGAATCTATGTTAAAATGACAGTTGACAGATTACTTCTCCAATGCTAAAATAATCCATACACTTTCCACAACCACGCTGCTAACCTGTGGGCATACTTTCATAAAACGGAAGATTTTATTCCAAAACCATTTAGCAGCAATCATCTTATGTAATTAAGTCATAGATATTAAATGAAACAGTATTTTGCTGATACCCGATTTTTCTTTCCTGAATCACATGGTTTCTCTTCACTCCTTCTGCATTACTTTGGAGGACATGTCTTTGGACAGACTGGGGAGTGAGCTTTGTGGAGCTTGTCTGGAGGGGGCTCCAAAGTGTTGCTCTGTCCTGGGTAATAAGAAAAAAAAACCTCAAACATAATTCTGACTGTGCTTTAGAGCAGGAAAACAGACACCTTCCTAGCCCGGCAGTGATGCTTGGAAGGGAACTGGAACACAGACTTCATTACACTGTATTGATCTCACTAAATAAAGGGTTCTAAATGTATTGATCAGCTTGGATTAAACCCCTAACTGTTTGCAGGACCGCGCACGATGTGAAGGCCGGTTCACTGAAGAAGGAAGAACAGAAAGCACTTTTGTTCTTGGGCAGCCACAGAGCAGCATTTTACACTAAGTAGTAGATTAACATGATTAAAATAATAGACAGCATTCAGTTAGAGAACAGGCAGGGAGATAAAACTTGTGTTAAATTCAAAGATTTCTCAGTTTTAAAAATGATGTAATAGTAACTTAAAGGTAAAATGACTTTTAGAACAGGAATATTTTCTTTGCATATTTCTAAACAAAAAGGCAATTTCGTCTCCTTAATACGGTTGTTCCCTTGAAACCCCCAAAATATGTCTGTCCTGACTTTTTTCACTCTAAATGTGCAGCAGCTCCCCCACCTTGTCACTTTCAATATTACCGTAAAATGGTGCATGCAAGGAGGGGCAAATCCAAGATTAATTTTAAGGTTCATTTTGTACATCTGCTCATTTTCATTTGGAGGAACATGATTTTCTTTAGTCTAACTCAATTTTCATTCAAAATAAGCCTGAATGTGCTGCGAACTGATCTTATTACAATAAAATAATGCTGCCAAAATTTACAGGAGGCTCTAATCTCAGAAAAATAGAAACCATCCCCCTTTATCCTGGTTTTCAGAACACAGGCCAAGCATGTGCTTCCAAATTTCGTTACTGTTCATCTTTACACTTTCAAAAAGTTCTTGATTTTAAAACAAACAAAAGGAGAAACTGGTTGTTTTTCTAAACATTGGCCAAGGGAAAATTTCCAGAAAGCTTTTCCACCTTCTTTCCAAATTCAAAGGGTTAAGTACTCTGACCCACTACCATATTTACTCACTATTACTCCACCATTACTACTCCAAAATTTTGGTATTTAAAAGAGAGGATGGCAAGAATTTGGTGTTAAATCACTACATTAATCTCTCCGATACTTCTTGTCTTTTCAACCTCACTGACTAATAATGATTAAAATATGACTCATTTAACGAAATAAAGTAATTGGTTGTAGTTCAGCGGGGAAGGAGGGGGGGTGGGGAACCAGCCCAGGGACTGAATCCAAACTTGAATGCAATCCAAATCTTGGTTTAGCCTCCAAAGGGCTGTGCAATACAGTATTTTAGCCAAGTTGCTATGCCTTTGAGCTTCAGTTTTATGGAGCAGACACTGCCTACTCACTGGGTTGGTTCTAAAATTTTAAGATAATTATTTTAGAGCACTGTTAGATACAAACATTAGTTATTTAAAAAACCACCTAGGGTTTATATTCTAGTACCTTTATGTCCATTTTATCAGGAGAATGCCACAGCTGTTACACAAATATTAGGGACTTTTTAGTTGGAGAAGAGGAGGGGAGAGACTTCTACTTTAACATTTCTGTTTCAGTACACCACAGAGGAGAAAACTCTTCAAGTTCCTTTCTCTGAAGGTCAAGAAGCCAGAAACCCAGTACATTACTATTCAGCCATTGATTCATTTAACCAATATTTACAAAGTACCTAGAATTAATAAAGTAGCTGCTGCTGCTCAATTAATACATCGAATACAAAGACTATTATCTGCCAGCAAGGATTCCAGGGAAGACAGGAGGTGGAAGGCAGTAAAACTCAAAGATGATATTTAAATTAATTTTCTTCTTCAAAAGGGGTCCAGGATTAAGTACAAATACATTGAGAAGGGTCAGTAATGAGGAAGTGAACCCAAATGCTTCCTTTATTAAAGTGGACTTGTTTACCCTAATATATTAATGTATTAACATAACTACTAAATTGACTTGATTTCTGAAAATGTTTCATGTTGAAAAAGAAGGTGTGGAAGAAAAAAATCCTAAGTTATCACCACGAATATTTATTTAGCATTTACTATGTGGAGGGCATTGGTTTAAGGACTTTATAGATATTAACTTATTTACTCATCCTAACAGGCATGTAAAATAGGGACTGTTACCATCCTCAGGAAACCGAAGGGGCTAAATCTTGGGTATCATTTACAACCTAGAGCTCACAACTCTTGCTTATCAATTACATACATTTACATTTAAGAAATATTTGGGGGATGTTGAAAATATGAGAGATAATTTAATCTTTTCCCTGAAGTTTGTACTGAAAATAGTAGGGAAAAATGACAACTTACTTTATTTTTTTTTTTAATTTTTTTTTTTTTAACATTTTATTTATTTTTGAGACAGGGCGAGACAGAGCATGAACAGGGGAGGGTCAGAGAGAGGGAGACACAGAATCTGAAACAGGCTCCGGGCTCTGAGCTGTCAGCACAGAGCCCAACGCGGGGCTCAAACTCACAGACCGTGAGATCGTGACCTGAGCCGAAGTCGGCGGCTTAACCGACTGAGCCACCCAGACACCCCGACAACTTACTTTAAGTAAGTTCCTACTTTATAGGAAAAGAGATGGAATCTATGGTCAAATGCCTTGTCTAACACTTGGAGCTGCTCAGACTGACAGAAAAACGGTGCACATTAAATAAAAAGAGATTGTTGGGGCGCCTGGGTGGCGCAGTCGGTTAAGCGTCCGACTTCAGCCAGGTCACGATCTCGCGGTCCGTGGGTTCGAGCCCCGCGTCGGGCTCTGGGCTGATGGCTCGGAGCCTGGAGCCTGTTTCCGATTCTGTGTCTCCCTCTCTCTCTGCCCCTCCCCTGTTCATGCTCTGTCTCTCTCTGTCCCAAAAATAAATAAAAAAACGTTGAAAAAAAATTTAAAAATAAATAAAAAGAGATTGTTAAAAGGTCATATTCTTTTACCCTAGAGGAAATACCTAGATGCCTATGTTTTTAAAACTGACCAAATATTTTTATTTTGAAGATTGTCATCATTCTGAGAAAAATGGACCTTAGAAATCTATAACTAGGGACGCCTGGGTAGCTCAGTCGGTTGAGCATCTGACTCTTGTTTTTGGCTCAGGTCAGGATTCCAGGGTCATTGGATCGAGCCCTGTGTCAGGCTCTATGCTCAGCATGGAGCCTGGTTAAGATTCTCATTCTCTTTCTCTCTCTCCCCCTACTATTCCCCCACTCATGTGCGTGTGCACGTGCATACACGCTCTCAAGTAAAAAAAAATAATTAAAGAAATCTTAACTGTTTGCTCAATTATATATTGTTCTCAAATGGGAATATGAAATAAAATTCAAATAAAATAATTGGGGGAGGTAATATGACTACATAACACATTTTAAAAAATCAAAATGAATCATTTCCTTAAAATTCAGTATTGTATACATGCTAGCCTGAAGACGCTGGCATGTAGCCTTTGGAAAAAAACATGGAATCTTCCACATATTAATAACCGGGCGCTTGTGCAAATTCTCTAGCTTTTTCTAAATCTGTTTACTCAATCCCTTTCAAATATGTATAAAATGTACCCCAACTGGTTGTTAGGATAATTAAGCTAAATAGCACATCTAAAGCCCCCTAACAGTAACTGGAACTCAAGCAAATGTGGTGTGCTCACATAAATATAAAACACAGTCAGAGGTTTTCTAATCTCTTTGTCTACAAATAATTACCTTTCAAAAAAATCTTATTATTGGGTAAATCTCTCTAGTTTTCAAATCTCTGAAATAAAGAGAATGAGTGATATCCACCATTGATTTCAGAGATTATTGGGTGTGCTGTGCTTGGCACAGGAGATAGAAGAAATGTGAATAGGCAGAGGCCATCCTGACAGAACTGCAAAGTGAGTCTAGAAAAGCAACTTTCTGGGTGATGGGCAGTGAGGAGGGCACCTGTTGGGATGAGCACTGGGTATTGTATGGAAACCAATTTGACAATAAATCTCATATTAAAAAAAAAAAAAGGAAAAGCAACTTTCTAGAATTGAAAGGTGGGCAGAAGGAGCTAGTAGGTCCTGGAGAGGCAGATCAGCACAAGCATAGATATAGCAATGTGACCAAAAGGTATAGCCGGGACCCACCAATAACAGTTCCACAAATGAGCCCAAAATGTCCGGGCTAAGGAGCGAGGAAACTACAGAGGTGTGCTCCAGGGCCATATTGTGCAAGAAAGGGCCTTCCACATTAGGTGGCTAGACTTTCTCCTCAAGGTACTGTGGGCCCATGTAGGCCCATCCTGAGTCCTTGGACAGGAGACAGACACAAGACCTCCTTGTGTAAAGAATTCCAGCAGCAGTAGGGGAGATAGCTTAACGAGGAACTACATTATTAAAAAAAGAAAAAAAGACAAGTACTATGTTACTTATTAAATCATCTTCTTTTGTGTAGAAAAAAAATACCTGTCAAGTCACCCAAATCCACCAAATTGATATGGAGAAAATAATACTAAAATCTACAGGGCTCTCCTCCAGTTCCCAGAGGAGCAGTTATGGATTTAGTTGATGGATTCCTTTTGAGTGGCTTGGGAATTTATAAGCTTCCCCTTAATAACAGCAAATTTAAATTCTGGTGGCCACAGTGACAGGTTATTATAGCCCTATCTAAAATTTGGGAAGCAACCAACAATGCAGGACCCTAAGGTAAAGGAAAAATACCTTTTCCTGAACAACAATAAAAGTATTCAGTATGTATTCAAAAATACACTTAGGACTTTATATAACCTTATCAAAATAACGCTCATTCGACTTTTTATTAAGGCAAATAATAAATTAACAGAGCACCAAGCCTGATTTCAACACAGTCATTTCAGCAATGCCAAGTAAAGAAAATCTTCTACAAACATACAGATAGAACTAGATCTGGAAAAAAAAGTGGTTGGAGGTAGCTCTGCCCTGCTGCGTTGTCTGTCAAGGCTATTTCAGTTCACGTGCAATTAGAAATTATTTCACAAAAGAACAAAAATGTGTGACATTTCCTCTTTCTCTTCATGTATACACATGAACTCAGCTGATCGTACGGTTAATATAGCGCAAAGCTCTATGTGCTTAGGCATCAAAGTGTATGATGATGCTGGCCCAAGAGGATGGCGCTCAAATATTTTGCAAAGCCAAACTGTGACCTAGTAATTTATAATCTTAAAAGAACGCTCAGTGACAAACATTTCAGATTGTGAATGAAAAGATAAAGAGGTGACTGATGCCGAGTTAGCTGCCGTCCTGGGACACTGCCATTGTTCCCAGGACACATGATTAAAGGATACAGTGAAACAATATGGTGAGTATGCCACCAACAACTAAATGGAAATCTATGCAACTCATTATTACACTTTGGATATACTTTACAGATGTTATCATGAAATTTCTCAGCAAGTCTTTTTTGTTTCGTTTCCATAGTCAAATGTACAATTAAAGTGAATTTTAAAATAAAGATAATTAATAGGTCACACCAGAATATATAATTAGGTTCTAGAAAACTTTTTAAATTGTAACTGAGTCTCATAATCTTATCACTTGTATTATTTCGTAGATTATGCATCAAGAACTCTATGTGTACAATGTAATAAGTGTGTGCCTAAAATATCAGATGTACATATATTTCTCATATATTTGGCCTCCTTCCAAAGAACCTTGACAGCCAAACTATAATATCCAGTGTTATTTTAATATGTTTCAATGGCATTCCTGAATTAAAGGAGCTAACTGAAGGCTGGGTGTAGCATTACCACCATTGTTAACGAGGCTGCCTCCCACAGAAAGACACAAACACACAATAAACACATCGAGCTTTGCCACACGTTCAACACACACTATTTCCTCAGTTCTCACAGATACGCCAGTGGTCCAAATCAAAGCCTATCTGAACTGCTGTTTTGCTTATATTTGAAAGTAAATACGTAATCTGTAAACTAATTTCACATGCAGCCCGCACTGGATAGGTCAACCCATAATCTCTAATGACATCAGCCTCTTACATACCGGTTTCATATGTATCCTTCACTCGAAACAACTAGGCATCATACATTATGTGATTATTGTCCCTTTTACATGCAGACAGACCTTGGGATTGCCACTGTGTGATCTGGGTAACAGCTACTCCACTGAAAATTATAATTTGCCTTTCAAAACATCCTTGAGTCCAAACTGGCATATTCCAAACATGCAGATATTTTTCTTTTAAAAAGAATTTACTTCCATCACTTTAATACTTTTAAGTCACAGCTGTCAAGATTTTAAATTCACAAACCAAACATAACTTACATGCATTGTAAAAAACTATGTAAAACTTAAGCAAATACACTTTAATTGTGGTAATTATCACAAAAACGTGAAAGAAAAAAGAATATGTGAAAGAAGCTGGCCTTGATGTCTTTGATAAGCATAAACTGAAAATAATATATCAAAACTTGATTTTTCTTAATCCAAGTCCGGCCAGTGATTTGTAAAACAGATGGACATCAATTAAGACTCCAGTTCTGGCCACAAAAGTATTAACTATGAAAACCGAATGATGACTCTGTATGTCAGTCATCATAATTTACGTAACTTTCTTATTACCCATTTTTAGGACACTTAGAGTTTCATAAGAAAACTATTATTAGGTCAGAAAGAGGAATTTTTGGAATAATGTGGTATCAAGCACAGTGTCCCTGCTCTGCTACTTCTGTGGCAGAATAATAAACCTCTCCTTCCATTGGTAAAATACATATACAGTCACAGTGCTCACGCCTAACAGATGACTATGAGGCACACACGTGCTAATTCACACATACACACACAAAACTGCTTGCATATTTGTACACAGTGCCCAATAAATAGTTAGTTATTCCAATACGTAAAATCAGTTAGAAGCCTTATGAACATTTTGCATTGTATTAACACTAACAGAGGGACCATGGACACTGGTAGGTACATCATAGCCAGTCATCAGAGACCCATTTCTGCTGGAAAAGAGACAGAAACATTTCTGGAGACTCTGAGGCCAAGGACCTCCTCTATCCTAGGATGCAGGGTAAATGCAATGCTTTTCAAAGTGCAGGTATAACAAAAGATTATTAGTATCATCTGAAATGAAATGGAAAATGGAATACATCACAGTCAAGGGTAAGTGTATGGTCTTGTGACATATATGTGTGTGTGTGTGTGTGTGTGTGTGTGTGTGTGTGTGTGTGTGTGTATACGTCCCCACATACATTCATACATACATACATACACACATACATATGTAAATACAGAATCATAATGTGAAACATATTTGTGGCAATGTTTCCCAGTCCTAACAATCTGAAAGCCAGTGCTCTAACAGGTTAGGTATATACCTGCCCCCCGCCACCCCCCCCAAGTAGGACACCTGTGAAGTAATCACACCAAGCCTAGCTAAGGTGTATAAGGCAGAATTAATTGGCAAAAGTCCTGAGACAGCAGAGAGTTTCAAGATGTGAGCGTAACAGCTGAGCAGGCCTCTTCTAGGGAGCCCCTTCGGAGAGGATTTGGGCTCCGTCCCCAGTGACTAAAGTCTAAAATTGTGTTACCTCCTTTGGGGCGCAGAGAGCTGTACTGCTGCCAATACCTTCCAAAGTGGAATTTGACTGTGAGAGCAACGACTTCTCCAGAACAGTGAAATAATTAAATTTCCATGAGAAGCTGAGACTTCAATAATCCCCAAATTTCGATGAGCTCCCTTTAAGAATTAATTAAAAATTTACGATCAGACACATACATGAGCATACACACTCATCCATTCAATGGAATCTTTACTTTTTTTAATGTTGTTTATTTTGAGAGAGAAAGAGAGAGCACGCGAGTGAGCGAGCATGAGTGGGGAAGGGGCAGAGAGAGAGGGAGACAGAGAATCCAAAGCAGGCTCCAGGCTCTGAGCTGCCAATACAGAGCCTGACACGTGGCTCGAACCCACAAACTGTGAGATCATGACCTGAGCCGAAGTCGGATGCTCCTGGAATCTTTACCTTTAAAAACAGCCCTTTACACCATTTTCTAAGCTAACCAGACATATAACCAAAAAAAAAAAAAAAAAAAAAAAAAAGTCCAAAATTCGGAGAAAGCAAATGTCATTTTGTGTTGGTTTTGTTTTGTTTTGTTTTATTTGTTTGTTTGGTTTAAAGATTTTATTTTTTTTAAGCAATCTCTACACCCAACATGGGGCTTGAACTCACAACCCCTAGACCAAGAGTGTCATGCTCCACCGATTGAGCCAGCCAGGTGCCCCTGAGAAAGCAAATGTCTCTTTGGACCAATAAATACCATCTACTTTGTTGACAGAATGACCTACACAAAATAGCTCAAATAAGATATTCTAAATTCTCCAGTATTTGACAGTGATAATTTCCTTTTAAGTTTCTTCTCCCTTTTTCACATATCTAGTGTTATATAATCATCATTTCTTTCAAAAGTACTAAAATATATGTTTTCTGCCAGGAATTTGCCATAGACTGAATACTTGTGGCCACCCAAAATTCTTATGTTGAAACCTATTCCCTGATACATGACATTTGGAGGGGGCGCTTTTAGGAGATGGTTAGGTCATGAGGGTGGAGCCCCCATGAGGGGATTAGTGTCCTTAAATTAAAAAAAAAAATAATAATAATGGTGAGTTCCTTTGTCTCTTACACCATGTAAGGACAGAGTGGATAAGACAGCTGTCTATGAACCAGGAAGGAGGCCCTCACCTCTGACTTGACCTCTGAATTCCCAGCCTCCAGAACAGTGAGAAATACATTTCTGTTGTTTATAAGTCAGTCTATGGTATTCTGTTATAGCATCCCAAATGGACTACAGAAAAAATTTCTCAGAGAATGAATTTTCTCTCAATTTTTAAAAATCTAACACTCCGAAAAACTTTTAAATCCCTATTTTGTAAGAAAAGAGGCCACAGGAGTGAGATGATCATAGCAAGGTCCCTATGAAAGCACACTGTGCGTTTTTAATGACAGCACCTCACTTCCCACCTCGGCAAGTTACAGGAACACTTTGATAGAATCTGCACATAGCAACATCAATCACTGCCATGGTGATTTTCTATTAAGATCTGACCTAGAAAAAGCCCTTAATTTTTCTTTCTGTTCTATCTTACAATATATTCTTACAAGAAAATCAAAATATTTTGGAACACATTTGGAAAAAAATGGTCCATTTAGAGAAAGAAAAAAATTAAGGATACAGAAATTGTTCCCAAAGCAGTTTTTTATAGCCTAAAACAGTGTGAATCTACAGCCTCGTTAAAATTTCCTTTTATCCAAATACTTTCCACCAATTCACACACTATCATCTCATTTTTACCTTTCTAAATTACTAAGCACTTCATTTTTCTTTTAATTTCCATATTATTCCCTGCAATAGATTATACTCTCCTTGACCTCATTTCCTCTTTGTTAGTAAATCTCCAAACTGTTGTTCGCACTCATTCATTCCTTTCATCTGTCAACTAGTGTTATGGCCAGGATCTGTCAGACATTGTGCTAGGCACTGGGGGTACTGGATAAATAAATGACACGGTCTCCACCTCACAGAGATGACCACTATCTCGGGTCCCAAGGCAGAAAACCACAAACCTCTGAGCAAAGCAATACCTTTCATTTCTCCACCTTGATAGTTCCCCTTTCTGGCCATAATGACATTCTCCCAAGTTATGAAGTCTGTGCTCCCATCCTGACTGAGACCTTTAGTATAACCCACTATCAGCTGGGATGCAACTCACTGCCCATAACAGAAAACTCATCTCATGCTGCCTTACACAATCGATGGGGCTTATCAGCTAACATGACCAGAAGCCCGGGAATAGGAAAAGGTCTGGATTATATTAATTCAGCTGTTCAGTAACTGCATCCAGGCTTCCTTTCTTCTCTCCAGTCTGCCTGGAAATGGATGGCTAACAAGAACCTTGACATTATTTCCTCCCCATCCGGGGAGCGCGAGAACTGTGGAGGAAAAAGGGACGCAGGTAGGGGAGCAGGGGGATCTACACAGACAGATTGAGAGGAACAGTATTTCTTTAAACTGGAGCTCACTGTTCCAAAGAGTTCCACTGCGGTCAGAGGATGAGGACTATGATGCCTCTTCCCAGAACCAGAGATGGATTAAGCTTTTCCTACAGCTATGAATTGTGTGGGGTTTCCAGGAGTAGATATCCAAGGAGTAATTGAGGAAGAAATCTCAGAGGAGGACACCATGATGTCTATTACATAACTGACTTCACATAAAATATTATTCACCTACATTTTAAGGCCTTTAAAGTCAGCTTTATCCATAATGTCCTCTCTAGAATCCCTAATTGCCTAATTCTCCTTCCCAGTTGTGTATGACTCCCACCTCATCAGCCAACTCAATCCCTCAATCTGGCACTCCAGGACCTTCAAGACTTGGCCCCATCAGTGTACGTTTTAGGGAACTAATTTCCAATAAAAATCTTCCTCTCATGTCAATCCACTCACATACTTCTTATCCATCTTTCTTCCTTATCTATCTAAATTTCTCCAAAGTGTCGCTCAATAAGTCATCCCTGTCAGATCTGGTCCTTCACTGACCCGAATTTTCAGGCACACTCCATGAAGACAGCATGGTATATCAAGAGGAGCAGAGGAATGGAAATCACACAGACCTGGGTTCAACTCTTGGTACCACCACTTGCTAAGTATGCCTTGGGTAAATCACGTTAAAACTGCTTACCTCTGAATTTCCTTACCTATAACACTATATTACTACTTTTGCCCCGCCATTTTATTAAGGACCTGGTATATAGAGTCAATTGATAAATTAAAATAAAACAAACGTATCGTTATTCAGCCATGAAATCTCCCCTTATTTTAAATGTTTATTTATTTTTGAGAGAGTGAAAGTGGGGGAGAGGCAGAGAGAAGGGGACAGAGGATTTGAAGCAGGCTCTGTGGTGAAAGCAGAGAGCCCCACGCGGGGCTTTAACTCACAAACTGTAAGATCACGACCAGAGCCAAAGTTGGACACTCAACCAACTGAGCCACCCAGGAACCCCAGAACCATGAAATCACTTATTTGTATGCAGCCTCCTGGTTCTGGTTCTTCCTAGTGTTCTCACAGACTAGGTCTTCACTTCACAAGTATTTGGAACAAACAAGAGGCATCATCTCCATATCTATGTTGAATTAACTGTTGGCCACTGTGTCTGGCAAAACCAAGATGCTATTTCACAAGGGCAACATTCGTCTTCTATCGCCCTCCATAGAAATGAACTGCTATTTCTTGAGTAGAAAACATTCATGGCATAGGAGTATTTAGGGTAGACTGTCCAGAGTCCAAAAGGGTAGAAAAATGATCTCTAGGTGCACTTACTAATACCTCAAGGAAACTGAGCAAGGTTTTGTAATCATTCTTGAGGGGGCAAAAAAAAAGACTGATCAAATAAATGTACATGTACTGGCAGCACGAATTTTAATACTCCAGACAAGTAAGAGAGTACTAGCAAGTGGGGGATGAGAAGTTGAAGGTGCATGAAATGCTTCATCTGAACCAGTCTTTATAAGAAGCACTGACCTCAAGGGCTGGAAGAAAAGGACCGTACAATGGACAGAAATCAGAAGACAATATCCAGACCACATGCAGCCACTTTTTAATCTTATGAGTCTGAGTGAATCACTTCACCTCTGTGAACTCAGTTTCATTATGTGAAAACAGAAATGCCCCCCACACCCCCACTGCACGCCCTTGTCCTACTTGACTCCGAGTTTGCAGCAGCTAGATAAAATTTACTAAACTTCTGAAGAAGTATGTATGAAAGGCTATGCAAAATAACGTACTTATAAAAAAACAACGTGAATGCCAAAGGTAAGGTGATTCTTACAAATCTCAGTGTAGCGCTGCTGAAATGTCCATGTTGAAATCACTAGACATCATTATGAATAACCAGCCAAACAAAGGATGCATCTGTTCTTAATTGCCTAGTTTATTTAAGTGGCTGCCTGAAAAATGATTAATTATAATTATTATTTGAGATGCATTAAACAATTAGGACACTGAAATGGAAGACTATCAGGGCACCTGGATGGCTCAGTCGGTTAAGCGTCCGACTTTGGCTCAGGTCATGATCTCACCAGTTGTGAGTTCGAGCCCCACGTCGGGCTCTGTGCTGACAGCTCAGAGCCTGCAGCCTGCTTCATATTCTGTGTCCCCCTCTCTCTGCCCCTCCTCCACTCACACTCTGCCTCTCTCTCTCTCTCAAAAATAAGTAAACATTAAAAAAAAACAAAGAAAAAAAAAGAAATGGAAGACAATCAAACCTCTGACACTGGGGCACTAATATGGACTGAGGACTCATGTTATTGGCTAATTTGCTAACCATTAGCAACAACACTATACTAGAGCTTTATCAGTTTGACTAGTTAGTGTGAAATTACCTCATAAGGGACCGTTTTCCTATGCATAAATGCAACAAGATGCTTTACTAAATGTCTTCAGCATCAACAGAGTAGATGACAAGTCAACAAAAGATGCCATAGCAGATCTAAGTGATGGAACTGAAGGAATAATTACATAGACACATAATGTGAAAATCCACAAGATTGAATTTCACCAAGGAATTAGGAGAATAAGTATTCAGCTCCGTTGAGATTTTTCTCTGATCATTTCATGAAGGTGGCCCATTCCTTTTGGCCTTTAAAACCGCACAGAGATTCTACGCAGAAACAGGTATAATTTAAATGATTCCCACAGATTGTGACTATTTTCCCCACTAGTAAGTTACTTACTAACACTAGTAAGTGTTAGCTGCACACTGACATTTTCCAAGGCAATGCACAGTGACTTCCTTACACACGTCAGAAACCAAATATTTGCTGAATAAACGTATAGAACACAAAGACTTCGCAAGCTCTAAAAACTTCCATATCAATACTTTCTTAAATTCCTAATACCTGCTAATCTGGAATAGTTAATTTAAAGTGAGTTTCTGGGAGATGTCTGTGTGGCTCATTCTGTTAAGTGTCCGACATCGGCTCAGGTCATGGTCTCACGGTTTGGTTCGTGAGTTCGAGCCCCGCGTCAGGTTCTGTGCTGACAGCTCGGAGCCTGGAGCCTGTTTCAGATTCTGTGTCTCCCTCTCTCTGTCCCTTCCCAACTTGCGCTTTATCTCTCTCTCTCTCTTTCAAATATAAATAAACATTAAAATTTTTTAAATAAAAAAAAAGTGGGTTTCTGAAATAAAAGACCAAATAATAATGCACTGGCCCTTATTTGTAGCATTTTAAAATGGAATTCAACAAACTGCAAAACAAAGTCAAATGCCAATGTAACAGGAGAACATTAGGAAGGCTAGTTGATGTCAGAGGAAAATCAAATGCAGTATATTGGTGCTTCCCCTCAGAAAGGAATGACCTTCGTTAAATCATAATACCAGTAATTGAAGGAGAGAGAAAGGAGATTTCAGCGCTAGGAATTACCTGAAAGTAGAACTTATGAGCCATTTTCTTTTCCATAATTTTTTAAACCAGATAAGTACAGAATCTTACTCCATTTATTCACACTTATATTAGAATTTACTAGTCTCCTTACTTGAGCATCTGGTGAAATAAATGTTAAGATGTTTAAAAACAAACAAAAATGTAATAGTATATAAAGATATATTCTGATCAATCATTAACATAAACAAAGGTTTCATCAATGTCCATTTTATTTTTTTAAGTTTATTTATTTTGGGGGGGGGGGAGGAGCAGACAGAGAGGGAGAGAAAGACAAGAATCCCAAGCAGGTTCTGCCCTGTCAGTGGGCTCGTACTCGGAAACTGCAAGATTATGACCTGAGCCGAAATCAAGAGCTGGATGCTTAACTGACCAAGCCAGCCAGGCACCCCAATCAATGTTTATTCTAAATGCAGGTAATATTTGTCCAAAGACAGAAAGTATGCTTCTATATAAACAAAACAAAACAAACAAACAAGAAAGAAGAGGTAATGGACCACTTCCAAAGTATACGATCTCTAAAAATCCATCTGATCTGTGTTTCTTTCATGGGAATACATACTAAACCCAATTGTGTAAGTTTGGTGAAAACCACCTTTATAGAATCACCTGGAGTTCACTTGTAGCAATGCATGTTCTTAGGACTGAGACCTTAAAGTCTGGGGTAGGTCTCAGGAATCTGCACTTCAACAAGCTCCCCTCAGGGCAACTCTCAAGCACCCCAAAATCTGAAAACCAAGGATACTGGCTTTAAAAAAAAAAGTTAAAACAAGAGCACTCTGGAAGAGTTATTTCCTGTACATTTGAATATAGACACTAGGAACAAAAGTTAAATTGGAAATGATAAAAGCATATAAATAGGACAGAAGCATGTCACAGTCAATTTAATAGGCAACGTGATTAAAATCTGATGAGTTCAATTGTTAAAAGGATACTCCCTCATACTACCGGAAATCTCAAAATGAGTTGAAATGATGCACTGTCACAAAGTATGATCTGCTCCTACAGGGAGGCACCGGGCATGTATGTCCAGGTGTAAGGACACACATCTTCAAAAGTGGCTGGCATTCTCAATTTCATTCTTTTTCTTTTTTAATATTTATTTAGTTTTGAGAGACAGAGCATGAGTGGGGGGAGGGGCAGAGAGAGAGGGAGAGAGAGAGAAGGGGACAGAGTCTCCAAAGTGGGCTCTGCCCTGACAGCAGAGAGCCCGATGTGGGGCTTGAACTCACAAACCGAGAAATCATGACCTGAGCTGAAGTCAGACGCTCAACCAACTGAACCACCCAGGCTCCCCTCAATTTCATTCTTGGTACAGCTCAGATATTGAATATTAGCATCAAAGACGATTCCACTTGGGAAAAAAAAGACTAAAAGAAATTTTTTTTCAGAACAACAGTAAAGTACCCATGAAACGAACCTCATCCACATTGAAGAAGAAAGAATAATAGGTCAAGGTGACAGTGACTTTCCCTTACAAGTGGGCAAATCCCAACAAGAGTGATCTATGAAAGATTCAACAAGGAACAATTAAAGAAGCAAACTTTAAATTCCTGCAGAGACAGGATTCAAAATATAAAGTTATTGAAGGCCTCCCCTACCAAAAACAAAAAACAAAAACAAACAAAATCTTCAGTTTGAAAATGTAATGGATTCATCATAATGGATTCGCCTTTGTTCTATGTTCTAGAAGTTTAGGGGACAATCGTTTACTGACATAAAAATTCTCAAGGTGAAGTAGAGACTTTGTAACAACTTAGATATGCTTTAAAAGATATATGCATTCTTGAAAACAGATGATTTTTTACTTTTTTGTTAAAGTTAATGAAATTCATTTTTCTGCAGGAATCTGAAGCAGTAACTGGGATGATCTAAATCCCTTGTTATTTATACCTTCATACATCTGCAATAGGTCTTTTCTCCACTGCCTGATGTTAAGAAATCTTATTTAAGAAAATTATAGGCCATGAACTGAACTATAGTCTTAACACGTCTCTTGAAGTTGCTGTAGGCTGAAACTCATCAACCACTTTTTGGTCATTTAACAATTTAAAGTGTGTGTGGGGGGGGGTACGGTTTACTCCATCGATCTGGCAGCATATGTCACCTAAAAACTTGTAGATGTTATTGTACACCCTTTGTTCAGATGAGGATTTAAAGTAAGTACTGGCATTGATTTCTGAGGCTACTATGTGTTTGGGTTGCCAGTGGGGTCTCCAGATGATGTTGAAACGAGGGCCTTTTTGAAAAAAGAATCAACTTATAGGTCTAACATTTGAGTGCAAAAATCAATTTTTACAAGTGCAAGATGGTAAGCAGTTCATCTGAAAAACACCCCGGAGTTTTAGTTAACCACAGGCTTAACAGGGGCCAACAGAATGATGCAGCAGGAAACAATGCCAAGGCCACCTTGGGCTGCACTGGAAGGGCCGCATCCACATCAAAGGCAGGAAGACAGGGCAGGGCACGGAAGATCTGAGTTCACTTTCCTCTATTGAAAAGAACAAGTAGACCAGGATGCTTGAGCACCACTGAGGAAACCATCTGATGTTCAGCCTGTGGCAGAGAAGATCTAAGGAACCAAGGTGATTGTGTTTAGATACGTGAAGCATCTCTACGTGTTAAGTTCGGATTTCTCCTGTCTTGTTGACCACCGACCGCTGCTTGATCCTTGAAAAGGGCCTGATAGATGACAAACGTGCAAAAATACTCATTGAATGAAAAAAAATGATGAAATAAATGACCTGGGAGCATAAGAGAATACACTTGCTGGTCTGTATGATGCCAAAAGATGAGACAGGCACCAGTGGGTAAAAATTTTAGGAACATATGCTCCAGTTAAACTTTTTAAGAAACCACTTTTTAACAGTTAGAGCTCTCCAAAGACAGAGCAGACTTTGTAAGGGAGTGATCTCCTCCTCATGTGGGGGGGAGGGAGCAGCAGTGGTATTCTTGCAGAAACTGGATAACCATCTGTCAAGGATGCTACAGCAATGAAAACACTGTTTACATCATCGAACACCACAAGGGTTTCATTTTTATCCTATCTGCCATTTCTGTAGAGCAAGCCTTCTGCTGACATGAAATCATCAAGCTGAAATGAAGGATTTTAAACCATTTTAGGAGTGACTCAACAGAATGTGTTAGAGTGGTTCCCAAATGCAGGTACATAAAAACATCTGTGGAGCTCGTCATCAACACAGGTTTCTAAGTCCCACTTGATCTCATTTCTCTCGTCTGCTCCGTGACATTGTCCTAGCAATTAGCTCCTCTCTTCTGCACCATCGCCATTCCCCTCACTACTGGAGTCTGTGCTGTCCCTTTGCAAACCTGTCACTCCCTTCTGTAAAAAGAATATCCTCGGTTGACCCTGCTTTTTTCTCCAACCACCACCCAACTTCTCTTCTTCCTTTTAAGGGAAAACTCAATCTGTATGCACCATCCTGCCTCCACCTGACTGTTGACCACGCCCAAATTGAAGACCCCAGTTACTCCATGTTGCAGAACCAATGGTGAATTCTCAGTCTTCATCCAAGTTGATCCTTCACAGTAGCATCAGACGCAGATGATCAAGCCCTCCCTTAAAACATTTCCTCACATGCCTCACATGACACCACACCTCCCTGATTTTTATCCTACCTCCCTGGTCACTCTTTCTCAGTCTCCACTCTGCCTCTTCATCCTGACTTTCTAACACTGGAGTGCTCAAATTCTTGATATGAAACCATTTCTTTACTTTCCTTGGTTTTCTCCTCCTCACACGGGGATCCTTAGTGAGTTCAGCCTGGCTCTTGGCTCTACTTACCGTTTACACACTTAGGACTCCCCATGCTGCAGCCTAGCTAACTCCACTGAACCCCAAACCTACATCTAAATACCCCCCTGACATCTCTGACATTCATCTCCACAGATTCAAACCAAATTCCTGATCTTCCCCATCATAGTGGCTAACATCCTTCCCAGGGTTCAGACAAAATATCATAGAGTCATCCTTGACTCTGTTTCCCCACCACTCACCCAAGCCATCAACTCTTGCCAGCCCTACTGTCAAAAGAGATCCAAATAAACTAGGACTTCTAATCTCACACCACATACAAAAATTAACGCAAAATGGGTCAATGACATGAACGTAAGAGCTAAGACCATAAAAATCTTAGAAGAAAACACGGGAGCAAATCTTTATGACCTTGGATTTTGCAGTGGATCCTTAAGATATGACACAAAAAGCAAGAGCAACAAGAGAAAAAAAAATGGACTTCATCAAAGTTAAACACTTTTGTGCATAAAAGGACATTATCAAGAAAGTGAAAAAAACCTAGAGAATGGGAGAAAATACTTGCAAATCATGTATCTATTGAGGGTCTAGTATCCAGAATATATAAAGAACTCTGACAACTCAAAGACAGAAAACAACCCAATTTAAAAATGGGCAAAGGACTTGAACAGACATTCCTCCAAAGAACACACCCAAATGACGCCCACATCAGCATGCTCAACATCAGCAGTCCTTAGGGAAATGCAAATCAAAACCAGAAAGAGGTACCGCTTCACACCCACTAGGATGGCTACAGTTGAAACAAATGGAAAATAAGAAGTTTGGGTAAGGATGTACAAAACCCAGAATCCTTGTGCATTTGCTAGTGGCCATGCAAAATGGTGCAGGTGCTATGCAAAATAGTTTGGCAGTTCCCCAAAAAGTTAAACACAGAATTACCATATAACCCTTCAATTCCACTCCCAGGTATATACCCCAAAGAACTGAAAACAGGTACTCAAAAAAAACCCAAAACAAACAAAAAAAACCCATACGTATACACATGTTCACACTAGCTCTAATCACAATAGCCAAGAGGTGAAAACACCCTGAAAGCCCAACTAGTGAATGAGTAAATAGTTACATAGTTTAGAGACAGACTGTAAATCATAGACGTACATACATACATATAAGGGAGTACTATTTGGCCATAATAAGGAAGTCCTACTGACACATGCTGTATTGTGGATGAACCTCCAAAACATTACACTACGTGAAAAAAGCCAGATAACAAAAGGTTTAAGGAACTGGGTCAGGGAGGAAGTTGTTGGGAGAAAATGCTTCATGGATAAGGGGTTTTACTTTGGAGTGATGAAAATGATTTGGAACTAGACACAGGTGGTGGCTGAAAAACATTGTAATGTATTAAGTTCCATTAAATGATTCACTTTAAAATGGCTAATTTTAGGGGCGCCTGGGTGGCTCAGTCGGTTGAGCATCTGACTTCGGCTCAGGTCATGATCTCGCGGTTCGTGGGTTCTAGCCCCACGTTGGGCTCTGTGCTGACAGTTCGGAGCCTGGAACCTGCTTCTGATTCTGTGTCTCCCTCTCTCTCTGCCCCTCCCCTGCTCACGCTCTCTCTCTCTCTGTCTCTCAAAAATAAATACATGTAAAAATAAATAAATAAATAAATAAATAAATAAATAAATAAATAAATAAACAAACAAATAAAATAAAAATAAATAAAATGGCTAATTTTAGTTTATATTAATTTCACACCAATAAATTATTTTTAAAAATATTCAGAATCCGAGGGACACTGGGTCGCTCAGTTGGTTAAGTGTCTGACTCTTGATTTCAGCTCAGGCCATGGAATGGAGCCCTGCATTGGGCTCCATGGAGCCTATTCAGGATTCTGTCTCTCCTCTCTGTCCGTTCCCTCGCTCACATGTGCTCTTTCACTCTCACTGTCAAAATAATAAATAAAAACACATTTAAAAAAAAGTATTCAGGGGGCACCTGGGTGGCTCAGTTGGTTAAACATCTGACTTTGGCTCAGGTCATGATCTCAACAGTCTGTGAGTCTGAGCCCCGCATTGGGCTCTGTGCTGATAGCTCAGAGCCTGAAGTCTGCTTCAGATTCTATGTCTCCCTCTCTCTCTCTGTCCCTCCTCTGCTCATGTTCTGTCTTTCTCTCCCTCTCTCTCTTTCAAAAATAAACATTTTTGAAAAATTAAACATAAAAAATAAAAAAAAATATTCAGAATCCGACCCCTTCTCTTAACTCCAGTGCTACCCCATTGGTCCAAGACACCATCTTCTCTCACATGGACATTATTGCTAGTCTCCTAAGTGGACTTCTTGTTCCCCCCATCCCCTTTGTTTTTTCTCAACACAATAGCCAGAATGGTGCTATTTTGTCAATCAGATCATGTCTTTCCTGGGCTAAAAGCCAATAGTTTTTTATATCCTTATAGTCAAAGCTAAAGTCCTTACAGTGGTCAACAAGGCCCTACCCAATGTGACCCATACCTGGTCTAACCTCCTCTGACCTCACCTTCTATTGCTCAGTCCTTTCCTCTCTCCACAAACAGATCACAACAGGCTCCTCGCTGCTCCGCCAACATTCTAAAAACACTCCCGCCAACATTCTAAAAACACTCCTGCCTCAGGGCCTTTGCACTTGATGTTTGCGCTAGTTTGAATGCTCTTTCCCAGATAGCTATAGTTCTAGGAGCATCTCCAACAGCAGTTCTTACTCAACTATCTCCTATGCAGTGATGCCTCCCCTTAAGCATCCTATTTAAACTGCAGAACCACACATTCTCCCTATTTCCCTTCTCTGCATTATTTTTCCCCATAGCATTTACACCATCCAACATACAGTAAATTTTACTTATTTCTCGTGTGTAAATTTTACTTATTTCTCGTGTATATTTTCTACTCCTCTCTAGATGCTTACTCAAGAGCCTAAAAGGACAGTGAGAAAGGGGCTCTCTGCTCCTAGGACGACAGATTTTAAACCATTTGGGTGCCTGCTTGCCAGCGTGTTTGCATATGTGAACTGTGACTTACTTTCTTTAACACAGTCCTAGTTGCAAGTTTGAGACAGTAGGCCTCAGCTACTCTAAATTACTGAAGATTATAAATAACTGTAAAGGATTTAAAAAAAAACAAAAAGTGACCACCCAAACTGGCTTATCTTGGTTTGCAGCATAACATTAAGATGGATCTAAAATACATCAAAAGGGATATTAAAAATTCCAAGTATTAAATAAAGTCCAAATGATATGATGAAGACAAGGATGGAACTTCTTAGTTCTTACGTTGATCTTATTACTGCCACATGGTATTAAAACAAGGTCCCCACCCCTAACAATCTACGTGGCTGCATTTCATCTGTAGCTCCTTGGAGTTTATCATAATATCCCAGAGAACAATCTCAGTACTTAGTGCCTTTTCCCACAACCATTGGAAATCTAAGTTCAAGGGACTGGTCCACTTTATAAATAAGATATTTATAAGCCTACCTTTCAAATATTTAAAAACATCTTCACATTCAATAACAAAAAAATATGTACCAAAATTAAAAAAAATTAAAACAGCGCCAAGGTTTTCATAACAATTCAACACAAGCCTCAAACACAGCAAACTACTTGAAATAAAGATGGCTTCCCCATTCAGTAACACATATCATACAAAAATACTCACGTTATTAAAAAAGTCGTGCAGTTGTAAAGCCCTGCTAAACTAATAAAAAGTATTTTAGTACCGTTATCTAAAGATACCATACATTACAGCTTCCTCAGAGCATGTTAATGCAGACAAGCCTCAATCAGTAAGTAAACTAATCTAAATCAAATTCCCTCCACTTGAAAATAATCATCATGTCCTGCCCAGAGTTGGTGAGTATAAATGGATTACTGAAAATATTCTCGGTAATTGCAGGTTGCTATTTATGTTGACCAGAGTTGGAGGAGTTTACTTAGTGAAATGTCGAAGCATGCAGACCACCAATGCACAACACACAGGAAAATCACTCTTGACATCCATACTAAAAACAGCCTGCTTCCTCTCTGCAATGTCATGGGGTGGTTATTTCATAGTGTCAGATACTCTGCTGGGGACAAAATGAAAATTTATGATTGCAGTTATTTTATTTCCGGGTAATGTGATACCACAAGAGATTTTTCTAGTTCAGCGGAGGAGAAGTTAAATATTAAAGACTAAATATTATTTTCCAAAGCCCTAAATTTTTCTGCTCGTAAACAGGTGTGTGCAAAATACCAATGATGACAATAACTGAAGTGTATTTTTTAATTATGGGGGCTTTGTTTGCCTTATAATCACCAATTCCCAAATATGTCTAGTAACACATAAGTCACAGAGGCGAGTGGAAATAAAGAAGACCAGGTCTAAGATAAACTTGTCACAAGACACCTGGCCAGTTAGGTGAGCTGTCGTTAGCTCTCATTGTTTCCTGGGTTAGACCATAATGTTTTGTTTTGTTTGTTAATCATCGCCATCATCAGAATTAAATCAGGAATCAGGAAACCTGGGTTCTAATTCCAGATCTCCAGCTAACCATCTAAAGAGCTGTATAATCATAGGAAAAGCCTATAATCTCTCTGAGCTCCAATTTGCTTATCTGTAAAATGAGGGAGGTTGATAATAAATGCTTTTAAAATGGAACAGGAAAATGCAAGGTAAAAATGAGTCCCTCAACATTTTAAAATCGATCCTAATTTACAAAGGCAAACACAGAGAATACCACAGGATAAAAAAGGAATGTTTTTCACTTGAGGGGAAACAGAAATATGAAAAATATTATAAAATTAAATGGTCATGAGGATGTAGCAAAGAACTAACATACTTTTAGCCTTGGAAGGAAGAGTCCTACAAAAATGTAAAAAGAAAAAAAAAGTCAATAGTCTACATTCCCTTTGGCCTAGTAATCCTACTTTTGAGCATAAATCCCACTAAAAAATATCCCTAAAGAAAAATCAAAGTTCTCTAAAAAAGAATCTCCATAGCAGCACTATATGTAAGAGAGAAAAATTGGAAACAACCTGTAAGTGCAAAAATAGAGGCACAGTTAAGGAAAATCTGGTTTTGCTAGCAAAATAGAACAAAGGCCTATATGGTCATTTTTTAAATACTGAACCATCTTCAAAAGAGTGGAAATAGTCAACAGGGTATAACATGAAATGTAAAGGTTCATCACAAAATACATCTGTCTTCTTCATGATTTTATAGAAAACATATCAATGACAACCGGGAGAGAAACTGGAGGGAAACAACTAGTTCATTGGGTGCAATCTTTCCATAAAGTTCATCACAACAGCAAAAACAACAACAACAACAACAACAACAACAACAACAACAACAACCCAAAAGGCAGATGGGGAGAAGAGAATGCTCTCCACACTACAGCCCAGCTTTTACATTTTCATGTTTCTTCTACATAGATTCACTAACGTGACTAATACCACCTTATATCTCCGTCTAATGCTTCATGTTTTCCAAGCACTTTCACAAAGATTATGCTGTTTCATTGTTTGAAAAATAATCAGCATTTGACACCTCTACACCAAAATGTCAAACTTTTGTACAAGGTCTGGTGTGTCAGGGATGTATCCTATGAAACCATACTCTACATATTGCTCCCCTCTCCCCAAATGTCATCAATAAGAAATCAAAGGAGGCATCAAGAGTCAGGAGTTAAGATTTCCGTAAGCTTTCAGACTCTAAAGTAAACTTTAATATGGTAGAACTGGCCAGGAGGCAAATGCCTTAGAAAACTGTTTACATGCATCTTATGGACTATTGCTTTTTTCCTTAAACATCATAAATCACAAAACCTGGCAAAAAGGATCACTCTGGTTGGCCGAGCAATAGATCCCTTTCAGATTTAGTAAATGTAAGGTAAGTAAACTTCAGCGCACAGAATTCATGAACATAGCCATGGCACGGTATTCAGGTTCAGTGTATAGATGCACCTTTCCATCATTATCCCACTAAAACCTCCAAAAAGATAGAAAAGGTAAAAATGTGGAATTCTTCTAAATAACAATTCTCCAAAGGAAACTTCACTGGTGACAACACTTTTGTTAAAAAAAAAAAAAAAAAAAAGAAAGAAAAGTGGGTATTTCACAAAAGCCTGTGTCAATTTTCTTCCTCACCCAAAAACATTCTTTCTACTAATCAATATCTTGAACTTTGTTTTAAGCTTTCAGATACTGGTGTCCTTTAGCATTAATTATGAGTGACAAGGAAAAAGGTAATGCTATGGCACGAGAGAAACAGTTTTTTAAAAAAGGCTAAGAGGTAACAATGCTAACAGTTGGGCATATCGACGCATAGAAGTTCTATCAGAGACCATGATACACGCTTGTCTCAGTGATGGCTAGAGCACAAAGTCAAAAGCAGTTTCAATCTTTCACATAACTCTAGCCAGTTTCTAGGCTATACTAACAAGAACTTGGCAGGCAACTGTGCCCAATTTCTACCCTCACCAGCATTATCTAATAATTAGAAAACAGGCTTTCATTTTCAAAACCATTCAACGTGCCAATGTACTTCATCTTAAATCAGTGGTTTCTAACGACAGACCGTGTGTTGATCTGTAACTAGCAAATTTCAGCAAGCTTTAAGGAAAAGAGACAAATAGAAAGAATTATCCATTTAAAAATGAATCTCAGAAATAAATTGCAAAAATTCAGCAAATTCCACTGGTATTTATTCTCTGGCTGAATTATTCCAGAGAAGCGTGATCAACACATTTTGTTTTCAGTATTCAAATAATATTTACAGGTCCCGTAGGTCCTAGGATACCACATAACAATTCAAAGATTTAAAGAAAATGACAAATGTGTGGAAGAACTCCAAGACTCATAGGGAGTAAAATTATGATTTGACTTAAGCCTCTAACATGTCAACCATTACCCATTAGATGAGCAATTCGGTGTTGAGACAGACTAATTTAACATTTACTCATTAAAATACCAGGTAATAAGGCAAGAACAGAAAGACGTCTTTAAAAAAAAAATCAACTTCAGAAAGATCACATAGGTATGAGCAAATCACATTAGAATAGAAATGAAAATAAAATGATAATCTGCACTAAAGAACCTTAGTAGCTAAGAGGCCATTTACATTTCAAAGTCCTCTGTCTATGGTATTCTTAAGTATTACACCACTAAGGTTTGTCAGTGCTGCAGAGACACTTCAATTAAGGCTGTGTGGTACAGCCCTATGTAAATTAATTAGCTGAGGTTGCACGGATTTTCTAAAAAGAGCTCTGTAAAACAGCCTTAGAGATATGCACGATTTGTGGGGAATTACAATTCAAATACAACTTACTAATCAATTCTTTTTGCTTTCACATTTCAATGACATTTTATGTAATGATAAATAAGTCCATGAAAATACTACTAACCAAAATTGTATTTGCTTTCAATTAGAGATTAAAAAAAAGAGGGGGGCTTTCAAGTTTGTTTATGATACTCAAAGTTTTATTTCGGATTTTATCTAGACTTACTGTCATGATAAGTACAATGAACTTGATCCACATTTAAATAGGAGATGTGTCTATATTTGAAATTCACATGTTAACAACTAAATTAGCTATCCAGTAATTTCTACAAACAATGTATTTCTTTAACTCAAAATATTAAGTGGATTTTTTGCTGTAAAGAATCTCTATTAGAATCACATGTTTGGCAAATAGTATTCTTCAACATAAGTAAAATGTGTGCAGAAAAACCTAAAAATTAATTGCATAATGGTTTCTACCATAAATTAAAAATGGAAGAATTCCGAAGTTTTCAAGAGATTAGGAGCCTTCCAATTATGTACATAAGAGATTCATAAGCTCTTCTGTAATCCTAAAATAAAGTCCCTACAGTCTCATTATAGTGATTGTGAAAAATTCATACTTGTTATACAGTAGAGATGATTTAGAGACTTTTTAATGGCTAATTTGTTTCAAGAGCATAGACACTGTATGTACAAATATATCTTTTAAGATAGTACCATTGAGAAGAGGCTGTCCTTCATGCACATCCTGCGATAAGACTGCACTGTAAACATCTTCAGGAAATCCAGTCTTGCATAATGCGATTTCACCAGAAGCCTCTACAGACGCCTGCAACACAAGAAAAAAATGTGTGCAATGATTGCTACCTCCTTCAACCGAGAAACATTCCACTTGGCATAAAGCCTCAATTTTTCAGCTATCTTGTACAAACAACCCCTTTGTTTCCGAACAGTTACAATTAGAATGTAGAGGGCAAAGGGTTAATCTTTTTGATAACTGGAGTAGAAGAAACAAATCCCACTTGTCCTGTCCAGTAAAATCGAAATAATACACATCCTAGGTTCTTCTAAAGACCGCACATTTCCATTAAAATGGTCATTGTGACTGAAGAATTATCAAGTGGACCAGGGGTAGGGGACAGCCAAATAGTTTTTAGGCTCCACAAATCATCACCGCGAACTTAACTTTTCAAGAAACATGTATATTCAAGTATATAGATTTTTATATCCTCATCAAATTCCCAGGCTATGAAGTTTGTTTCAATATACTCTGTTAATTAAAAAACAAAACTACAACATACTGCAGGATATAGAGTATTCTGTACCAAGAAAAAAAACAACTAATCAAAAGTATGTATTTCTCTACTTTGGCAAGGATACATTAAAAATGTAAATAAAGATTAATATAATTATGTTTCCTTTTTATACTTAAAAATTAGAAAGTCTCAGGGCACCTGAGTGGCTCAGTTGGTTAAACATCTGACTCTTGATTTCGTCTCAGGTCATGATCTCACGGTTCATGAGTTTGAGCCCCACATTGGGCTCTGTGTTGACAGTGCGGGATTCTCTCTCTCTCTGCTCCTCCCCCACTTGTGCTCTCTCTTTCTCTCAAAATAAATAAACTCTAAAAAATTTAAAAAAAAATTAGAAAGTCTCTCTTGCCATCTTCCTCTCTGTTATCACATAACCTTTAACCACCCACGCGACTAAAACTCAACCATACCAAGTTCTATCCACTTACCCCTTCAAGTTAGCTTCACTATGTCTTCCAGCCCTACTGACATCATCACGGCGCTCAATAGCACTTGTGCAGTGTCGACATTAATTATAGGAAACTTCACCTTGCAGTGATGGGGATCCAAATGCAGGAGGAGGAAGAGCCTACAGAAGCCGACAGAGGGAGGGACTGCAGTATCGGCAAGGCTAGCATTAGGAGCAATCTGCACGGGTGAGGAGAATCAGAAATTGGGAGGAAGGAGGAAGGGAAGCCCCAGAAAGAGAGAGACCTGAAAGCAGCTGTCAAAGCAATACAGCGTAGCCTCACCATGAAAGGACTACCGGGATTATGCATGAGAAGTTTTGCAAATACGAAAGCCATAAAAACCCACACTAATCTAATATTTAAACTGCTCTTTTCAGATCTGGGAAAATAAAGCAAAAAGTAAATTTGAACCTTGTTCAATATTGCACAGTATTTAATCGCAAAAAAGTATTAGGAGCCACAGTGAGATATTAGTTCAGACCCTTCAAATTAGCAAACAGTTTCAGTTTGTCATGTGCAAGAAAGGACGTATCAAGTCAAGGACCCAGAGCAGCCAACTCCCTCACACAGGTGTTAGTGGAAGCTGGCACAGACACCACGGAGCACAACTTGGAAAACTCTAGTACAGATGACTGTGGATACATCCTTGCCTACACGGTGAGTATATTCCTATGGAAACTTTCCTATGGGTGCTCCAGTCAATGTGTGCAGGAATGCTCACACGTTCACTGCAGCACGGTTGTAACAGCAGGACCTAAAGACTAACTAAACGTCCATCAAAATTCTCCCACTACCAAACAAACAAACAAAAAAACATGCAACAGCATTAGAATGAAAAATTAGAGCTACATTTATCCCCAGGGTTACATCTCCAAACAAACAGTTTCTTTAACATCTATGTAAGACTGCAAGAGAAACTTAATTATAAATCAACCTAGGGATGACTATTATTTTTAGGTAAGCTCAGAAATCTATTTAAGCAACATTCCAAACTCAGACTGGAGACAGAGCACTCTGCAGCATGAACCTTGCAAAAAAAAAAAAATGTTTAAAGCATGATTGATGACTCCCATTTTTGTACATAAAGTTTAATATAAAGATGATGTGAAGTTATTGACATACATCAAGCAGGAATATAAAAACACACAACGTAGTGGTAACACCAAACTGAGGACAGCAGCTACCCCACCCAGGGGAGGGCAAGATAGGAAAGACGTCAGGAAGCATCATACAAGTGGCTTTGATTTTATTTGTAGTAATTCATTTCTTTCAAAAAGAATTTAAATTAAATAGAGCAAGATGTGGAGATATGCATAGGAACATGCGTGCAAATTATATTATCCCCTACTTATCCCCTATGTTCTATGTATTTCATACTAAGAAAGAGAAAACATTAAAGACTAAGTGGAAGTCAGGAGTCAAGCTTCCAACATCCATCAGGTTAGGGACACTGGATGGTATTTTCATTCTTGCCTTCTGGAAATATCCAAGCGCTTGTACTGGACCTGGCAAAGGGCAGCACTCATTAAGTGAAAGCTTTTGCTTTGGGTTAACCAAAACAACTAAAGGGAACACTCCAGTTCACCATATAAAATGGACCAAGGTGTTGTAAATCTGTGCCTCACTGATGGGTTACAGGTAGGCCTGTTCAGTCCAGTCCAGGCTTCTGCAGAGGGAGGCCGTGGCAGGGCTCCAACATAGGGTAGGTAGGAACAGAGCTCTGTAGGGACAGCAGGACGGAGGCAAACAATGGGCGATGTGCAGTAAATAGGGGTCACATTCCAACATGGGCATTGGGGTGAGGGCAGTGGGCAGGTATATACACAAACACCCAGAGATCAATAAAGT
Organism: Felis catus; assembly: GCF_018350175.1. Lineage (NCBI taxonomy): Eukaryota > Metazoa > Chordata > Mammalia > Carnivora > Felidae > Felis > Felis catus. Next base: position 50,348,758 of record NC_058379.1, read on the forward strand.
CTAAAGACTAGAGGGAAACTGCAACCTTTTCTTTAGCTCCACTGCTAGTGTCTTGTTTTCTGGTGGATCTGCCCTAAGGTGGGAGAATAAGCAGCAACATGTTCCTCATCCAAACCCACAGGAATAGAATCTCAAGGTCGAATCAAGTCCGTCAGTAATTCTGGGAATGTTCACTTCTGAGTTTCCGTCTCCACCTTATTTCAGAGAAGGGAATTTCATTTCTGTCCTCAACATGTTATCCTTTGTCCAACCTCTTTGTTTAGTTTCATCTAGGAAAGGGGGCCTACCTGCAGAAGGAGGCTGTGAGAATCTCTGAAACCATGTTTGTAAGGCACATTTCTAACAGCTGACTACCAATATTCATACCCATGGGGGTCATATGTTACTTTATGAGATTTTCATATTCATCTTAAACAGCCAAACTTTTCTAAATTCTTCTTCCCTAAGACAAAATGGATTCATAACATAACATTCTGTTATTCTAGAATGTGTTTTCTTAAAGACAGGCTCCAAGAATTATTAAACATAAGGACACATTTTCAGTTGCTGCAACTGGGGAGGAGGGTGCTACTGGCTTTTAGGGGCTAAAGGCCAGGGATGCTGCTACTCATCACACAACGCACAGGCCAGCCCCCACCGCAGAGTATGATCCAGCCCAAGATGTCAATAGGGCCAAGAGTGAGACATGCTATTCTTTAGCAACCCATGAAAAATGGGGGTCAATTTACCCTATAACACCCCCAGCAGTGAGAAGTTCACTGTCTTTTCAAACAGTCCACCAAACTCTTACTGGAACATCCTCCTTTTCAGAAAACTGAAACAGTTCCTCTGTGGCTTTGCCTCACCATTAACAGGTCATTCTGCCGGACCCATGAGGAGCCTCTAAAAGTTCAAAGACAGAAACTTTCCCCTGAAAACATTCTCTGTGGTGCACGGAGGAGCTTGCGAATCACATGCATTTTCCTACTATTTGCATAAGGTAGGGGTCAGCAAACATTCTTCTCTAAGGGGTCAGATGTAAACATTTGAGGCTTGACAAGCCTTGGCCTTGGTATCTCTGTCGAAACTCCTCAACTCTGCTGCTGCAATGCAAAAGCAGTAATAGACAATGGGAAATGAATGAACACAGCTCTATAAATTCAAATTTAAATAAAACTTTATACACAGACACTGAAATTTAATTTTCATTTCAGTTTCAAGTGTCAAAAATATTTTTCTTCTTTTGATTTTTTAAAAGCATTTGAAAATGTAAAAAACATTCTTCGCCATACAAAAATGGGCATCAGGGCTGTAGTCTGCAATCCCTGTAATAGTGTTATAGAACATTGCTATCTCACCTAATTCTCACAATAGCCCCTTGTGGGGGGTGAAGTTATCTTCATTTTAGAAATGTGCAAATAGGTTCTCACTCAGAGGAGTGTTAAGATACTGAAGACCTCATATCCAGGAAAAGGAAGAAGTAAGATGCTAAGTAAGAAGTCTTTCCAAGTAGAACAAATGCAATACAATTCTTTCCAGAAACTTGTACTGAGTGTCCATTTGCCAATGGAAACAAGACACCCTCACTGCCTTTAAGAAGTTCAAGGCTTAACATGGGAGCAAAATAAAAAGTGACTGCAACAGAAAGTGGCGGCTGGGAGGTAGAGACATACAGAGAGCCCAGGGCAGGGGTCTGGGGGCCTCCCAAGCAGAACCCAGGAGTAGCCAGGCGGTGTGGGGGGGGGGGGGGTGGGAAGCCATCCCAGACAGTCACTGTTGAGCTGGAACAAGGTGGCAAGAAACAGCATACTGCCTGGGGAATTATAATGAGTTCAGTGTCATTGGAGTCCAAGAAGCAAGGCAGGAAGTCAAAAGTTGAGGCTGGAGAGTTAGACAGGGTTAGATCATAAATGGTTGGGGGCTTGGGGTTATCCTCTTGGCTATGAAGAGCCAGGAACAGATTTTAAGCACCGGCAGACTGCATTTGACAGAGAGTCTCTGATGCTTTGTGGGAAAATGGGTGGGGGGATGAAGTGACAAGTGACAGCTGGGGTACAAGTCAGGACACAGACGAATGGGACAGGGCTGCAGGAATGAGGAAGAGGGAGATTGTATCAGTATGATATGAGTTAAAACTGATAGGCTTAGTGAGGCCTGGGATTCATGGTGGAAGAGAGGGAGAAAGGAAATGATGTCTTCCCCCACGTTTCCAGCTGAGTGACTGTGAACTTGGGTGGCACAAACTAAGAAAGATAATCACCAAATTATAACACCAAGAACAAAGTGCTAAAGAAGCAGAAAGAATGGGATGATAAATCTGCCTGTAGAAATCAAAGAAGACTCCATAGCTGAAGTGACATTTAGGCTCTGTCTTTAAAGATGATTAAAAATTTGCCAGGAGAAAGAGGAGGAAGTGGAAAAGGGCATTCCAGGCAAAAGGTGCCACAGAGACAAAGGCTTGTTGATTTATATTGAGCTTGTAGTCAACCCAAACAACCCTGATCTTTTTTACCGGAAAACGATTAAGTCATGGCTTCCAGTATCTTTGCAGCTGATTTTGGGCCCCAAGGGGCAGCAATTTACATTTAATCTTCCCAGATTTGATGGTGATAAATTAATAATTCCACCTAGATTTAGTCATCCCCCCTCCAGCTCTCTGCATTTAGAAAGTCTGAGGCACCCCAAAGTCTTCATAAAGACACTACTCAGACACTGAAGACAAGGTGTGACACATGCCCAGACATCACCCTTCCCACCACCCCGGAGCCCTAAGCCAGGCCTCTTAAGAGGGGCTATTAGCAGAGTGGTGTGGAGCATGGCCTCTCAAAGTGCTAGACTGCCCGACACTGTCAGACATGACACGGTTCCCCATCTAGACAATATGGACGATAAAGACAGCACCCACTCATTGGGCAGGTGTGAGGTTTAAAACAGATCATATGTGTAAAGCGCTTGTGAGAGTGTCTGGCACATGGTTATTTGATGCATTAGCTGGCAGTCACAGTATGAGCACTTATGACAACACAAATCCAACTCACGGCATGTTTCTTACAGCTCCTGAGTTCCCAACCTTGCTCCAGCATAGCAAGTAATCTGGGACATTCTTCTAAAATGCAGATTCCTGGGTCCAAACCGTGACTCACTCACACAGAATTTCAAGACAAATGATGGGTAAGCTGGTACACTTAAGAAGTACCAGTGCAGCAGGCGGTGGTCACACATCCGCCCCCATCTACCTCCTGAAACCTTTCTGGACTCCAGGCACAGCATACCTGTTTGCCCTAGCCTTCGAGCCTAATAACCTAGCAACAAGAAGCAATAAACAATTGTTCTTCCCGCTTTTAACAATTCTAGGCTGTTTCCTAGCTACCGTGTACATGTGAACATTGAAACTGGTTCCAGAGTTCTGCTCTAGGTCAGCCATGGGGCTCTCTATTCTTTTCTCTGAAAATGACACTTTCTTCATTTTGTGTTTTCCTTTGCATTTAATTGGGGCATTATTCCATCCCTGATCCTTTACTGATTTTCCTCCCCTCCACAATTCTTCAAAGATTCCAAGCAGGGAGCAAAAGTCCGCTTGGCCCGCTAGGATGAAATTCATGCTGGCCAGAGGAGCTGAACTCATTCAGAGCTGCCCTGCGCTCTCACACAATCAGTTCACCTATCTTGAGTTTCAATTTCCTCTTACAAGTATGCGCTCTACTCTTCCCAGGCTGAAGATCGACCTCCTTGTCTAGAAAGGACAGAAGTGTAATAGGAGTTGAGGAGTACTGCTTGCCTCTTAGTATTAGTCTATCTGTTCCGGTCCTGAACTCACAATGACGTCACTTTTGGTCTCGTTGAAATTTTCCTGTAGTCTCAATACTGTGAGCTTTATAGCTCTAAGTCCACTACTCTTTCAGGTTGCTGTTATCGTGATTCTTTTTTATGGTCTTCCTCGGTCACTGGCTGCGCTTTCCAATTTCCTCCAAGTCACTCCTAAATCTGAGCTTTTAAATATTCCACTGAAGCCACAGTGGATGTTCAATCTCGTTGCCTCTCCATCTTCTTCTTGATCAAGATTATCTATGATTATTGGCTACAAATTTTATATCCGAGAGCAGCCCAAACCTAATAGAATCTTTATCTTTCCTTCCTGGCTCTGAAGACCGCCTAACTAAAGCCCAGGCTCTCTTGGTTATCAAATTTAATCAGCTGGATGTTTTCCCCCAAAGCATCAATCTCTTCATTTTTTTCCCTTCCAGATACTCTATAGACAGAATCTGGTAACAATTTAAGTTCTGTGAAGTAGATTATTACATGCAGTCAACAAAGCTGAAACCTCCTTTTACTTGGTTTTTCTCCCTTACTTTTTATGAGAATAAAGGCAGTAATCTGTGTAGTGGTTAAGACTCAGGGCTCTGGAGCAAACCTGCTTGGGTTTAAACCCCGTCTCCACTGCCTGTGTGAGTTTAACAAGCTATAGAAGTTCACCTGTACCCTGGCTTCTTCCTCTATACTACCAGGATTACTACTACCATTACTAACACTGCTACTGCTACTACTGGAGTAGGGGGATCAGCCTCGTGATTCAGCACAAAACAAGGGTTAGCTATTATTATGATACTGTTGTTTTCTTTGGTGGAGACTTTTATTTCTTTGCTACGTGAGTGCCTGAGAAATATTTTTCAAGCATTTTGTGAAGGACGAATTCTGAAAAAAACAAAACGAAGTGACAAATCAAAATTCATTCACAAATGTGTACAAGAGAAAACAAGTGGAACCCTCTTCCTGATGTGTGATTTGTGGGGTGAGGGTGGGCAGTGTCGGGAATGGAAAGGGGGGGGAACCACGGTAATACTTTTATTATGGGGCTAGGTATTCCAAATGCTATAAGCAAAAATAAACAACTAGTGAAGACGTTTTTTAAGTGGTTGATGGGGTACATGGTAATAGAATAATGGACTGTTCAAGACCAATTCTGCATGACTAATTTTTTATTTTTAATCCAATTTACCACCAGACAATTACATTTGCCAGATTCTCTACATTTCACAGGATTCCACCCATGATGTTGAGGCTACATTAAGAAGATTATTCAAGAGTTGCTGCCACTCTTTCAAGATTTTTCTGTGTCAGCCATGCCATTGATGACACTTTGAATTTCATATCCCTGGAAACATGCTTGAAATGTGCAGAAGTTTAACCCTGCACTTTGATGTTTTTGATTTGCCAGGTACTACACTGGAGGGAGAGCCCAGCATTTTGAATTGGCCCTTTAACTCTTTAACTTCATGATACAATGCAGACCAGCTTGGATGCAAGGAATCCCCAACCAAGGCCACACAATGCGGCCTTGTGACCCCATGACCCACCTAGTGATTTCCATCGTTGCCTCAGTTATATTATGAGGATGGGTCCTTGAATATCTCTAGCATCAGCACTTTTATTTTTTCTGACATTCATTTTTTTAATGGCAAATAGTCAAATTATAGTGTCAATGCTGGCCATGGAAGCTGACAACTCTACTGAAACTGAACTCACAGCCAGAGGACAGTACCACAGTACAACAGCTTGGTGGACAAAAATCTGAGTTTCACATTCAAAATGTGGTGTAGAGTGTCAACTTCTCAGGAATTGAACCTGCCAAAGCTTAGGACCATGTACAAACACATATCAAGCCAAGTTCCCCAGAGATCTGTGCCATCTCCTATCTCAGCAGCCATGCTAGAAGAGGCTTCCTGGGCATCAAGGCTTCTGCAGCAGAATCCCAAAACACAGACGAGTTTACCAGGAAGTGTTGTGGACTTAATGTAATGGGTAACAACACTACATGTACTGATGGGCTTGGCTTGTGACAGTATAACACTATCGAGAGACAGTGGCTCAGGCAGTCCTGCAATTAAACTGTCATTAAAAGTTCCACAAGTGCCTAAGGCAATTCAGTAGAGATGACCAATCCTGGCTTACATCGATTTTGCCCCATCAGTTCATTACACTCACCAGAGACTGCAATATGCTCACGTGCCATGTTCAAAATGTCATCAAACAGTGCATTACTTAGCATCAGACTGTGTTTATAATCAACTTAGGTATGTTAAATATACTGAGTATTGATGATTACTAATATTTATTGACTGCTTACCATGTTCCAGGATCTGCACTTCAGTGCTTTCCATGCATTATATCTCAACAGTCTTCACAACAACCCTATGAGGAAGGTACTAGAATAGTGCCATTTTGCAAGCAAGGAAGCAAATTGAAAGGAAATTGCCCTAGGTCACTTAACTAGTCAGTTTAGGGATGGTATTCAAACCAGCACCGAATGGCTTTGGGGACCACCCTTACCCACCGCTGGATCAGGGACAGAAACATCAGAAAGTATCCACACACACTGACACAGAATACCTGACTGCCTAGGCACTGGAACTTGTCCTATATGAATTAAGACTGAGTGGATCTGCTACCGTTATAATTGTTTTTTCCTAAAATGATTCTTAAATGATTGTGATAGGACAATCACAATAAAATAATACAAGAAAATATTTGTCAATAAAATAATTCCAATGTTTCTGTACACTAGGGAAAAAAACTGGGAGAGGAAAAGACATCAGCTCAAACTTACGTAAACATGTGTTCTTTTAAGCTACCAAATCAAAGCCCCTCCACCTCCCTCCAACTCTTCTAAAAGTACACACGGAAAACTATCAGCAAATACATATCATGATTAGTATATTAATTTTCAGTAGGCGATGCTGATGAGGAAATAATTAGTCTATAGTAATAGACTCTTTGTGCACTTCCTATATTCCAGACTCTCTTATATTCAACTACAGTTAGGCCTGTTTCATAAAACCTGGAGCATGGTTTCATTTTTTTTAACAGTTTCACTTTTTAAAAATGGTTTCCAGTCCCCATAACTCTGAATTAATTTGAATAGCTGGCCATCGTGATGATTTATCTAACTCTGAGTCCTTGATAAGATAAACCCAACCCAATTATAACCATCATTCTTGTGAGAAAATAACATTCACAGCACAGCTTCCAGAAATGTGCTGCACTGAGAAGAGGGCACTGTCAATAACATCAGAGTTCAAAGTCATTCCTGAACTCGTTCCCCCAGTAGCACCCTGTCCAGTGGTGTTCTAATAGGTGAAGCAATAAAGAACTAAGCCCATGAGCCCTGCATGCTAACTCAGAGGTTACAGAGCTAATATCATCAGTTCCGGACTCAACTCTAGGGCTGAAGACCAGCATTTTTTTCCACCCATGGTTATGGTGAGTGATTCAAGGCTGGCATTTGGATGGTTTCACCGTGTAACCTGTAGAGGGGGAATGCTTCCTCTCCTCCAGAACTTCTTTCCATGTGGAAGGAACTCTGCTAACTCTTAACACTCCCACCTCTTTCCAATACACCAGTTAGTCCTACCCTGGGTGGCAGTTCTCAAAGTGTGATCTGGGGAGCACTACAGGTCCCCAAGATCCTTCTAAGAGAGTGATCTGAAAAGGCAAAAACTCTTTTCATAATAAAATGACATTATTTGTCTTTTCACTCTCAATCTCTCACAAGTGTAAAGTGGAAATACTCCAGAGGCTAGGTGATGTGTGATACCTTAACAGAGTAAATGCAGAAGCAGATACAGGAATCCAACCGTCTTCTATTAAGCCAGACACTAAGGAGATTTACAAAAATAAAAAAGCACAATGCTACTCTTCCCACGAATTTCACTTTTCTGCTTTGGAAAATACAGCTATTTTTCATAAAAATTGGTATTTATGTTACATATATAATGGGTTTAATATTTTTAAATGAATTAAATATCCAATTTTCTCAGTTTAATTTCTAATTTGCTAAACACCAACAGATATTACCCACATCGCCAAAGCTGATGGGGGCACTCAATAATTTTTAAGAGTGTGAAAGGATCCTAAAATCAAGAAGTTTGTGAACTACTATCCTAGAGAGAAGGAGAAACTGAATTTATCTGAAGGCTGAATTCAAAGGAACAATCTGGGCAGCTGGGCAGCTCCCTACTCCCTACTCCCTGCTCCCTACTCCTCCCACTGGGGAGTCACAGGCCACAAAAAACAAGGGTGGTGATCTCATTTTCCATGCTGGGAGTTTGCAGATCCCCGGCAGCATGTGGGGGTAGGGAAGGGTATCCAGAACTGCCTACAACTCACTGTGCATGTCTGTGGAATTTTGGGGTTCCCCATTAGCAACCCACCAAAGCCACACCCTCCAGTGCAGCCCTTATCAGAACCCTGTGATATTTTCCTTTCCCAACGGTTGACTATGCTGGTTTATATTTCACTTGGTTTAGAACTGGGTTTAGGAGGAGAGGTCTTATTTATTGGGCCCCTTCAGAAACTTGCACTTGGTATACTATCTGGGGACCTTGGCAAATAATAAAAAAGGAATCCAACTTTGGGGAAGAAAATACTCATGGAGGTACTGGGTCTCCAGACAGGGGAGAAAGGATGTTTTACTATGGTCCTGCATGTTTTTCAGCTTGATGGTTTGCAGCCTTGATTGTGCAGTGTGGCTGGTTTTTATAGTTGGGCAGGTAGCTTTTAACATCAAGAGGCTTTAATTCCTAAACCACAGGGTATTTTGATCTTGCTGTGTGACCACAACTTATGGTGGTTATTCTCCAGGAAAGTGGCTGTTTACAGAGGTAGGGCCTAGAGCAGGTGACAGTGGACCTCAGGAAAAGCTGTAGGCCAAGGATCTCAGAAAAGAGGCGGGACATGTGGTGGCCTTAGCCAGATGATGAACACTTTTGGGTGAGGGCCCCTGCAGCTTGGCCCTGGCAAAGGCCTGAGGCAGCTCAGAACTGCTGGAGGCGTCCAGGGGCCCCTGGCTAAAGACGCAGAGACAGCTGAAGCACAAAAAAGGGAGATTATTTCAACATCTACTGCCTAAAGACTACTGAGCAGAAAGATATCTGCTATTTTTAAGAGACACTGAATTCCAGAATCCTATCAAGGTTCTCACTTGAAATTATTAATCTCAGGTCTAGAAGGCAGTGCTGGATTGGCCGACTCCACTTCTGGTCTGCAGTCAGACGCAAACGAAGGCGCAACTTGGATTCTCATAACTGGTCCACAGGCTCAAGGATTAGTTTCCACCAAGAGGTCCGGACTGGTCTTTACAAATGAAGGAGAATTCCTGCCTTGCAGATGGCCTTTTTGGCCAAAGCAACTCCACAGCAAGTGGCGAGAGACTGAAAACGTCTGCTCCCAAGACACTATGTCCCACAGCCACCTACCCGACAGAGCCCACACTGGTGACAGCACCAGGCTGTCAGTCTCAAGAGGCTCACAGGGAAACGTAAAGTAGGAGGTTGAATGTGTTGGTTGTAAACCAAAACTCATCAGGGAGAGGTTCCCATTTGGAGGTTATATTAAGGACTTTGTACTTACCTGGGGAGAGGGGATCCACCCATGCATTCTGGGTTATCTTTGAGAAACCTGGCATTTGAGATACTGCTATGTGCAAGGTTCGGAAACATCCGATGGTGGCAATCCCTGTCTTCTTTGAGGTGCCTTTCTTTCTCATCCAGAATATTCAATAGCTTTAAGCATTCATTTCCCCTTTGAACTCTGTGTTTCCTTCAAAGGTCAAGGATTATAGACAAGAGGCTTAGCCTGATTTGCATTTGGGTAAGCCTGTGAACCAAAGAAGGTTTTCTCCACCCACTGTGAGTCTTTCCCTCAGATACCCTGGGTTCTCTATTGTCGTCTTTGGGACACTTAGAGACAGGCCATGGGGTCATAACTGTGCCTGGGATGAATCTTCTAGGATCAAGATGGGTTTGCCTTCTAACTTTGTAGGCTATGCAATTACTGCTATGATCATCCCGCATGCCTCATTAGGTTTAAGGACTCTTAAAAAAGTAAAGCTATTGATCTTCCAAGGCCTCATGAGGTTGGAAGTAAGACTGACATGACAGAGGCCCATCTCCCTCTCTGTGGGTGATTGCCACACTTCCAGATGAGCACATGCTTGGTAGTTAAGAACATAAGTTCAACAGTTAGTCCAACTGTTAATGGAACTCTTACTCCCTACTTTCAAGTAGAGGGAGCTACACTAGCAATAGCACTGCTGACCTACATCGACCTCTCTGGCAGGTTCGTGTGAAACAACTAGGCATACAGAGTCCAGTACCTTCATTACCTCTTTTCTGTTGGGAGCCAGCCTGCCTACTCAGTGCAGATATAGTTATGCTGCAGGGGAACTTACAAGAGCAGGGTCCCCAGGTAGGAGGCTGGCCCTCACCCAGGACTGCTGAAGATGGGAGGCAAGGGGGAAATTAATTCGAAGATCATACATATTTAATCCACATTCTCCACCCTTGTCTTTGTCAGCAATAAAGGTTGTATTTTGGCTTTCGATCTGCTGACTGTTTTACCTTAATTGTCCAGAACTTAGATGGATAAGAAGCACCAATTACTAGGTTTCTTCAAAGACACTCAAATTGCATACAAAGTCTCAATATTACTGAATACTCTCAAAGGCCAAGGCTGAAAGGTCAAAACCAGGCCAGGCTTCATAACATCTTTATACCACCAGCAGGGTCACAAGCCCACCAGAATGTCTGAATGCTGAAGGTCTAAGAGCAGACAGCCAAGTCTCTTCAAGTGCTCGGGGTAACCCAGGTGCTGGGAACAGAAAGTCACACGTACCTCTGAATTACTCAGTGCCTACAATGCTGGGTCAGGAAAAACAGGGCAATTCACAGAACTGTCAACCATCCCTCAGCTACTTGCATGTCTTAAAATCACCACCAAGGGGCCATGTGACCAGTGACAGAAACTGCCTACTTCCATGGTAGACTACCCTAATTCTGGCTCAGTCTACTAAATTTTCCCATTCCTAAGGCCAAAGTTGCTCCCTGAAACTAAAATCCTTCAAGTCTTGATTCTAAAGTCCAAATTCTCTTCCAGGCTGCAACCTTCAAAATCTAGAATAGACAGGCTTATCTTGTTCCCGCTGCTCTATTCTTGCAGACTTCCAAGGAACTGGTTGTTACCAGCAGAGCAAAACACTGTTCAAGTCCTCAATGGCCACATCCTAGAGGTGTGCCTTTGAGTGAATGGGTTAAGCCAGGCTTCATTCAGACATTTGTAAAATGGATAGTGATGATAATGCCTTCCTATCTCAGGGAGCTGATGTGAGGATTACAGGAGACAATGCAGGTGAAGACCTTGGCTTGGCACATAGTAAGCACTTAGCAAATACTACATTTAATTACATTAGTCAGCTTTCAAGAAGGCTCACAATCCTCGACAACACAACACGTGAGCCATGACGGAAAATGTTAGGCAAAAAGAACAGGCACTAACAATAGGCCAGGCTATAGACAAATTACAAAATTCATCTGAATCTATAGGATTCATTCAGACACCTCAAGGAAGAGAAAAAGGCCAAAACACATAAAAAGAAAAATCTTCAACTCATTAGTAACCAGGAGAATGAAAATGGAAACCAACCAGATATGATTATAAAGTCCACTAGACTGTTAAAATTTTTTAAGTTTGACTATAACACAAACAGAATTACGGAAAAACAAAAATGTACATGGCGCTGGTAGACCAATTTGGAAAAAATTCTGGTTTGCAACCCAGCAATTCTACTCCTTGGTACATATCCCAGAACAGTCCAGCATTCCATCACCTGGGAGCTTGCTAGACATACAAATTCTCAGGCTCCACCATTAGTTTATTGAATCAGAAGCTCAGAGGGTGGGGCCAGGAGTCTATGTTTAATAGACTTTCTGGTGATTCTATACAAGCTCAAGTTTGAGAAACGAAGTCCTGGAGTATCCCTGACAGTTAACGCCCAATGGGAAGTACAAGAATGTTCCTAGTAGCAAAATTCTGCAACCACACACACAAACCCATCAACAATAAGTTGAATAAGTAAATTCTACCATATTCTTAGCGTGCAATGCCCTAGATCAGTGAAAATGAACAAATTATAACTACATTAACTCGAATGAATCTTACAGAATGCTGCACATAAGTCATAAGAAATACATTTTAGATATATGTACACACACACACATAAATATATACACACAATACACATAAATACACACATATGCATGGTACACTAATGCATAAATGCATAATACATATACATTTACATAAACACATTTCTTCTCCCTTATATATATGGAATATACACATAAATGGTAACACTATAAACAAAAGTATTGAATAATTATTAGAAAAATGAAGACGGTGGTTACCTCTGGGGGGAAAGAGGGGAATGGAAACAGTATTCTGGAGACTTCCAAGGTACTGGCAATATTCCACTTCTTAACCAGTCTGATAGTTACACTGCATATTTGTGTACTTTAATTATTTTTTACACTGTGCATATCTGCTTTATATACTCCTCTACAAATACCACATTTTAAAATAAAAAAGAGGTTTTTCTAAAAGGTTGAACTTCAGGAGAGCCTCAGGACTCAGTCGGTTAAGCATCCAATTCTTGATTTCGGCTCAGGTCAGGATCTCAGGGTTCGTGAGATCGAGACCCGAGTCAGGCTCCTCACTGATAGCATAGAGCCTGCTTGGGGTTCTCTCTCTCTGCCCCTCCTCCACTTGCGAGCGCACGCACTCTCTCTCTCTCTCTCTCCCTCTCATACAAAATAAATAAACTTTAAAATCCTGCCTTGGGGTGCCTGGGTGGCTTAGTCAGTTAATATCCGACTCTTGGTTTCGGCTCAGGTCATGATCTCATGGTTCATGACTTCAGGCCCCTCATCGGGCTCTGGGCTGACAGCCTACGATTCTTTACTTGGGATTTTGTCTCTTCCTCTCTCTCTGCCCCTCCCCACCTCCTGTCTCTTCTGCAAAATAAATTTTAAAAAAACTTAAGAAAACTAAAAATAAAATAAAATAAAATCCTGCCTTAATTTTTTTACCTGCATTCAAATAAATATCAAACCTAGGAACACAGGTTCTGACATCAGACTTCTGGCATTTGAACTCCCCTTAACAAAATCACTTTGGGCACCTTATTTTAAACTATCTGTGCTTTGGTATCCTCATATATGAAATAAGTATAATTTTTTTGTGAGTTAAATGAGTTAATACACTTAAAGTACTTAGAGCAGTGCCTGGCACATAGTAATTACTCAAAAATGATGTGCTATTATTAGGATAGGATGAAACTGAGTTAAAAGTAACATTTCCTGCATGTAATCACCAATAAATCATTAGCATCCATAAGAACAATGATTCTTCACTCTGTCTTTGCAGATTCTGTGCCACAGTATCAACCAACAGTACCTTCAACCCCCTCCTCTCTATTAGGTCCGCATCATCATGTTAAAAGCATTCAGAGATCAGTAACTTACTCTGATTCCTTCCAGGCTAGTTCAAAACACACACACACACACACACACACACACACACACACACACACTCACTCACACACACACACACACACACACACACACCAATATCAGAACATTAAAGAATTAAATCACAGAAGCAAAGAGACAGACCTGAAAGACACCAGAATAGCTTCTGTTCGATTACCTGTAATTCCCAAATCAAATTGCTGGCAGAATAACATTCCATATATATTAACCCTTTTCCCTAATCTTAGCAGCCTAGACAACATCTGTTAGAATTTAAGGAGGAATGTTAAAATGTGTGCCCTTCAGTGTGGCTTCCCAGTGGGGTCTAAGGGACACTGGTGGAGAGTTGCAAGTTATCTTGCTATAATGCTGAACACAGAACAAATCTTTGAACATCTCAAGAGCTCACATTTATTCAAATAATTAAATGATCCCTTGACTGTGTTTGTACAAAACAGTGGTAATGACTATGCCTCAAAGTCTTCAGTTAAAGATCTTAAATCTTGCTTACTATATGGAAGCACTTTTTAAAGTGATGTGTATATATTATATATTAACCCACTTGCTTTTCGTTAACACCTTACTATAGATACAATCATAAAAATGTCATGTTGTCTAAGTTCACATAACAACCAAGTGTCAGAATTGGGGCACAATCACAGGTCAACTAGCTCCAGAGACCCCATTCTTAACCATTGTGCTTTACTGCCTCTCTAGGCAACTAAATCAGTACAATTAAAAAGGAAAAAGAACAAGAACCAAACGTCTATGGAAATGTTAAACTTAATAAAGGCATTTCAGTTCAGAAGAAGAAATTTTACTTGACAAATTGACGGCCACTCATGTGTTAGGGTGTACGTGTTTTATGTGTGGGGAAAAGAAAGCAAGACTCACTATGCTCATACCACATACAAAAAGAAATTTCAGATAAGTAAATATCTAAATGTGAAAATATAAACCAATAAATACAATTTGATATAGCGTAAGGTTTGAGAAGACTGGGTTTGGAGGTGGATGGTCTCAACTTTTATATTGGCACATACCAGAATAGTATTCCAGAAACACATGGTGTGTGTGTGTGTGTGTGTGTTCGTGTGTGTGTGTGTATGTGTGTGTGTACAGAAGAACCAACACTTTGCAAAATAAGAAATAAGAATCATGACAATATCCATTACAAATGCAAATACTTAAAAAGTAACCTCACCGTTTTCCAAGATGCCTTTATTTTAGGTCATAAAATGTTATAAGCCATCTGCAGACAGTCCCTTGTCGTCTACATTTAAATATACCAGTATATTTAAACATTGCTTCATAGAGACAGCCTCAAATAAAGGGAAGACCCTAACCCAAATCATGGATATCTCAGTTTCATTTACAAAAAAGTTAACTATAAATCAATTTGTAAATTAAATCAGTGATAATGATAGTCTCCCCAAATGTTCTTAGTATTTGTCAAACAGAAAAGACAGAACTGTAAATAAAATCTAATGCCAAAAACACAAATACCATACGTAAACAATTACTTTCACAGGAGAAAAACTATGTGTAGGAGCAAAACACAAGTGAAATACAAATTATATATCAATAAGCTAAGGACACGCAAAAAGTATCATCTCTTTAAATATTGTAAAATAAAGTCCATGTGTGTAAGAATGTAAATAAATTAGAGCTGCCTTGAAGCAAACAAACCTTTGGTGGGTCATTACCTCCAGAATTTGATTCTTTAGTCCTCATCAATATGCATGGAATCCTACACCTAGAATCTGGATCTACTAACCAACCATTATAAGTAGAGAGAAAAGGTCCCTAGAAAGAAGGATCTTGGCATAAACGTGGCTCTCTGCATCCTTTGTGACAACCTCTCAGACCTTTAAAAAAGCTATACAAACAGAAAAGAGGGTCAACTGTACCCAAAGATGCACTAAACACCTGGAAAACTAGCAGTTTGTGGCATTATAACCCCCCGATTTAACCTTTTTTAAATTAAAAATAAATCTGGGTAAGACCTCATTGAGAAGTGGGTCACTAGTAAGCTCAGAGAAGGTATTAAGAAGCATCAATGAAAAGATTAGACTCTGTTAACACCCAAACCTTCTGCTTGAAGACTTCAAATCAAAAAGACATTTAGTTCTTTGCCTCCACCCTCCTCCTGACAGAGGCTATAACTTACTGAGTTCCCAATGTTTTTGGCTTTTGGCTAGACAATACTGCCAAAATTGCAAGAACTATAGAAGAAATCTGAGTAGGAAACCCCACAAAAGGTGTTTCATGGCTTGACAAACCGAAGTATGCAAGCAAATTTCAGCTGCAGTGAAACAATCACTCTGTTTTTTGTTTTTTAAATCAATGTTCAACTTCCTTAACTTCCTGGATATTTCTATAACATCCATGAATCTTTCCTAATTCCTGGCTATTAAAATATTATGACACAAATATATGGACAATCCTACAAACTGGGTGGAAGATACCAGACACAAAAGGGAATACAGTATATGATTTCAAAAAATCCAAAGATTCCATAAAGAATAAGCAAAAGTAATAGATGTTATGAGGCAGAAGTCAAGTAAATACTTCGCACTGGAAAATGGTTAAAATTGGAGGAGGGTACCCATGCGGTGTTGGTGATGCTGTCTTGATTGGGTGCTGATTCAATAGCGTTCAATTTATGAACATTCAGCAGGCTATCTACTTAGGAGCACTTTTCTATATGAATTTGATAGTTCTATAAAGTACGAGCGTGTATATTTATGTGTGTGTCAAATCTGAATTTTGAATTCTCTTCAGTACAATGGAAGCAGGACGTTAGAAGTTAACTTTGAACACGTTAGCACCAAATGGGACTCTACTGGGGGTGGATGCTAAAGGATCCACAAAATGCTAATATTTTGGCTGCAGGAAACACATTTTTCTTTATTTACTGGACCAGAAAGCCACAAAGAATGAACTCCAGACTTTGAACTTTTGTGTTAACCAATTAAGACAACAAAAGAAAAAAAAATTAAAGTGGTCACAGTCTCTAGTTTATATTAAAGATTTATGTTAAGCAGAGGGAGTGGATTATATCCCCTTTAAACTTAATATAAATTAATGGCTTTTTAGTCATTTATTTCAGAGTTCCCTTAATAGCTTCCCAACCAACCAACAAACATCTTGTTGGAGATTATAGTCAAGCCAACTGTATCCACCCAGTTACAATAGGTCAAGTTACAAACCAAATAGTTCTAGGCTTTCTCTTCAGCAAACAAATCCATGTCTGTACTTGGTCCCTCCACAAAACATTCACATGAATCTTTTACAGCCGGTCCTTTCAAGATGTGGACATGTATATTTTAAAAGACCCCAAATAATTTCATTTGTGGGATAAAAGGTAATTCAGATGATCCAAACATGGAAAATGTGCCGCTAAACATATTTCAAAACTTGGAGTCTCTTGAATTTATTTTCACAGAACACTTTAAAAAAATAGTATCAAAAAAAGAAGAAAAAACATGCATAGTCTGAGGGCTTCTAGGCTCTTAGGAAGTATTTTTAAGTTCCAGGATTCACCCATTTTTTTTTTGAGCAGTTATCAGCATATTATTTTTTTTATGAAGACAATTTGAAGAATATTATAAAACTGATTTTGAATCATTTCACTATGATATTTTCTTCTTTCTCTAAGATAACATATTTTTAAAATGAGTGAAAACCCTAACCAAGCATTACATTTTGGCTTCAGATGCCAACATAAATAAAAATATTTAAGGTCAAAATTAATAGAGAATATAACTCAAAAGTTGATGACTGAAAAAAAAATCTTATCAACTCGGTAAAGAAAAATTGAAATTCCTCTCTAATGTGATGTTCATTCTTTGAGTACCATATGAAAAGTGTCCCGGCCCCTGACAGAGGGAGGAAACCATGTGTTTTGCAGTCAAACTCCATCTACTCTGACAGATACGGTTTTACTCTGGATTCTCAGAATAACTACTCAAACTGTCTGAGTTCCACTTTCATCAACTCTAAAATGGGAATAAAACCACCTCTCTCACAGGGTTACAGAAATAATTAACAGAGACAATATATTAGTTTCCTTCACTGAAATTAAAAATATTGTATTTTAAAGATTTAGTACCACCAGACATTAGTTAAAAAAAAAAAAAAGAAGAAGAAGAAAAGAAAGATTTGAAGATGTGGCAGCAAGTATCTAAAGTTTCAATGGTTTTCTCTGGTATATGTGCTTTTCAGAGATACATGAATGATCTACTGACAATTAATAAAAATAAAACAGGGGCGCCTGGGTGGCGCAGTCGGTTAAGCGTCCGACTTCAGCCAGGTCACTATCTCGCGGTCCGTGAGTTCAAGCCCCGCGTCAGGCTCTGGGCTGATGGCTCAGAGCCTGGAGCCTGTTTCCGATTCTGTGTCTCCCTCTCTCTCTGCCCCTCCCCCGTTCATGCTCTGTCTCTCTCTATCCCAAAAATAAATAAACGTTGAAAAAAAATAAAAATAAAATAAATTGTGAGAGGTCTTAAACTGCATATGTGGAAAAAAATCTGAAGGGCCATCCTTACTGAAAGCAGTACAAAAGTTCAGCATTTGATACAACAGAAGAAAGGTGAGTAAGCTAAAAATTTATTTTCATGAGGGAGAAAAATGGTCACTCCACATTTCTATTTCCAGCAATTTCTGGAATAATACAGATTCTAAATTATGCCCCTTTAGTTAACCTTTTTGTTTTACTAATTTCTTTTACTAATCCACTGAAACATTAAACATTATATCAGAATGTGAGGAAGGGAATCTGGGTATAAATATTTTCAAACATCATGGTCAAGTAATTAAATTCTTTTAATTTTTTTTTAATGTTTATTTTTGAGAGAGAGAGAGAAAGCATGCACGCAAATGGGGGGGGGGGGCAGAGAGAGAGGGAGACACAGAATCTGAAGAAGGCTCCAGGCTCTGAGCTGTCAGCACAGAGCCTGATCAGGGGCTCTAACTCATAAACCATGAGATCATGACCTGAGCTGAAGTCTAATGCTCAACCAACTGAGCCACTTAGGTGCCCCCTTAATTAACACAAAAACCCATATTAAAACTACAATATGTATTAAGTATGCAATAGTCAAGTAAATTTTTTAAATTAACATAAAAACCAATATTAAAATTACAATACAGAGAAGTATATATCTTTACTCAAGTACTTATTTGTTTATTTTTGTTATACGTAGGTATATTTTGTAAAAGAAAACTTAAGAACCAATCATGGATCAACCACTTCTCCAAGCACCTCTATATATGATTTCCATATTGTATTTATAATAGCACTTCCTTTTAAATCGCTCTAGCTGCTTCAAAGGCTGTTTACACAGTTAATTTTCCCAATGCTACCTGAGAAAAACCCAAGTTAAATAGTTTTATTTAATCAAGGCAGGAGACCAAAACATCTGATTCCCTTACTAAATTTCTTCTGTGTTTCAAGTTGTAGATGGTAGTAAGGTCTTTAGACTACACTTTAGACCCCACTTTCACCATTAGAACAGATGAAAAATTAAATATTCGGTCAAAGGAATGTAAGAAATATTACAATGGTTTAACCAACAAATCTCTTTGGCACAAATAGCAGCACGATGTAGTCATTTTGATACAACATAGAGACTATCTATTATTTAACTACCCATTAATTTGGCCAAACTCCAATTGGACCTACTTGAAGCTCAGCCTGCTACCTGTTATAGGTTCTTCTCAGCCAAACTTTAGGACATTCTACTGTTAGTTTAGGTCATATTCATCTTATTCATACACTGCTTGCTTTCCTATTCTTTTTTTATAACTTCTATAATGGTCTTTGTCTGATATCTCATGTAGATCCCACTGATTACTTTGGCTGCCCTTCTCTGAAGGTTTTCTAGGTGTGTGCCTACGCCAAAAACATTGGGTGGTTTAACAATCATTTTTTTTTTTGCCTTGGAATTAGCACTAAAAATGCTTTATTCCACATAGTAAGGGTTCTCAAATCTGACTGCATATTACACATAATATATTAAGTCATTTCCTACTAATGACATTCAGAGTTCAACAAATCCAATCCTTGGTAAGTATAAACAATGCTTCATGTGTATGCCATGATTACAGACATACCTGCAGAAAAATAACTAGAAAAGGACTTGTTAGGTCAATGGGCTATATTTTTAGTGCTGACCCATATCACTCAATTCAATGGTTCTCATGGAAGCTGTCTTCTCTCAAAGAAACATAAAAGTACAAAAGGAATAAAAGGAATAATTTTTATTCTTAGTAGTATCACACTCTCCCTTCCTTTAAGTCTAACCCAAAAATATAATTTACTTTTAGTGGTAAATGCAACATAGTCAATGAAAAAAAATTATTTTTAAAGGTCAAACATATAAAAAATACAGATGATTTCTAACCTACCATATATAATAAACTACTGTTAATGACCCTCAAAAATGACATTCTACCACAGATAACATGAAAATATTTCCATTTTAGGTTAAAAATTAAAGTCATTCCAAAATCTTTATAAAGGAATCATTTTGGGGGATATTTTTAAGCAGCCTGAAGAGTCATAGAATTGGAAAGTCCCTGAGAAATCAACTTATCCAACCGGGCCCAATATTTTACTATTGAAGAAAATGAGGTCATGAGAGTTTAAGGGAGTAAACTACATCTGGACTGGATTAGAACCCCAGGCTTTCTGCCTTTGACACTAGCTCTTGCCCTTGACGTTATGTAACAGCAGCTTATTTGCACCGAGCAAAATTATTATACTTTTGATGCCCAAATCAGCTTGGATGATACACACACACACAAAGGTATTAATTAGCTATTGACTGACACTTTATGCTAAACTGTGATAAATATTGCAGGAGACACATATGTAGATAGCAATCCTCTACATACATACAGTGTGTGTGTGTCTATATATACACACATATATATATATGTGTGTATATATATGTGTATGTGTGTCTATATATAAATATGTGTGTATATATATATATGTGTATATATATGTGTGTATATATATGTGTGTATATATATATGTGTGTATATATATATGTATATGTATATACACACATATACATGCAATCCAAGGGCTTAGGGGCTATAAGTACAGTGGAAATTCAGACAAGGAAGTGCACTGAGTATGAAAGAGAGTAACAAGAAATAAGAACTGAGAAGCATGTATTTATAACCTAAATTTTCCTTTCAAAAACTCTGTGATAACATAAATTGTAATCTTTAAATCCAAATCTTTTAAAAGGTCCCATTTAGCTCTGGAATTCACCTTCTTCTGAGTACTTTAAGGACATCACTTTCTCTATGGAGAAGATATGGCTCTAACTAAAACATTTATCTGTATATACCTCTTCCCTGGCATGAATAGGGTTAATCAAAACTTATCTACATTTAGTTAAATACAGGAAGACTAGCATCTGCTCAAATAAATTGAGATAATTTGCTAAAAAATTAAAAGAAAAATAAGTTTTTGGTAAGGAAAGAAGAGAAATGTGAGGCATAATGATGTGTTGATACAAATTACATTTCAACTTATAGTTCTTAACCCAACTTGAAAATGCTTACTTAGGTTTCTAGAAGGTATACTAATGGCAGATAGGAAATACTCAAATGACAAAATCCAAACTCCAAATCTATGTAATTTTTAAATGATTGACAAAATTCACCACAAGTCTGTGCAGTGCTTAAACTTGATTACTTTTTGTATTTGGGCCAAAGGAACAAATTTGAATAATGTTAACTTGGGCAAAACGGTAGAGTATATACATAAACATTATGTTTCTTAAATAACAGCTAGGATTTTTCTTTAAAAATCACTCTTCTAACTTACGAATATCCCTTTGAAAACAGGATGGGGATTTGAGTTCACTCAGGATTTTTTTAAGGTATTTTAAAGCAAGATTTACTGTTACTTTAAGTCTTGACATTTCCCGATTAATAACGCTAAAGCTTAATGAGGCACAACAAATTTAAGAAGTGAGAATTTTTAATGAAAAAGGAAATTAAGGACAGTTTGGTGCAATACACTGTCACCAAAATAATCTGTTCAAAGAAGACTTTAGTCTCTATATGTAAAAAATACAATCTAAAAAGAATTTCCTCTTAAAATCTCAGTCTGAACTTTTAATGAAGGTCAGAGCAGACTCCATGAAGGTATGAAAGTCACAAAGTACAATCTGTATGTAAATTCTGAACTTGCAATTGGGGCCTAACAAATTATATATACATATACATGTATATATACATGTGTGTATATATATATATATATTTTTTAAATATGTCCATAAAATATTTTAGGATAAAATATCTTAGGATGCACAAATTATTATTTTCCAGATCACACCTAGTATGCTTGCAATGCGCCATCTATGAGTAATGACCACACGCTACAAGATAAGAAAAGGGCAAAGATATCTGTAACTGTAGCCACTAAGCAGAATAAACTGTGAACACCAACTATGCTAATTTTCCTTACTTTCACAAGAAGTTGTTAAAAGACACATGAAAATCAAATAAACACTGGGAATAAACATTTTTTGTGCTTAAAATGATTACTGCATCCTTGATTTTCTACATCCTAAAATAAAGTTTCTTTTTATATGTTTCAGGTGTTGAAAATTAATCTCTTCAAAGTCTATACACCTAACAGGTAAAAATCACATATGGTTTATGCATCTTTTTTCATATACCCTCATCCACAATTGAGAGCAGGACCTATGTGATAAAACTAAGAATCCAGAGGATCTATAAACATTAAGGTGATGTCCTTGATGCTTCATAACCCATACAAGTGTATTTAAATTAGAACAATGTGAATGAGAAAAACAAAACAGGTTTCTAGTCTAGTGATTACTGGGTAGGTAGTAGAAGTAAAATTGATTTTTTTTTTGGTCTGATGATAAATCTATTTAAGGCCTTGAAAGTCACTTGTATACTTTAAAAGGGAAGCTTCTCATAACTTTGTGATATCCCTTGATCAGTAAAATTTAATGCTCAACTTCTGCTTTTTCATTTTGAGTGTAAAGGACAATGCTAATGCCATAAGTTAAAATGAAGAAGAATAGAGAAAAATCTTAAAGCTGAATACCACAATGTGCAAAATTGAGTAGAATCATGTAAATATAATAGGATAACTAAACTAATAAACAATCTCTGAAAGTAAAAAAAAATGTTCAAAGTAAAACAAGAGATACTTCAGTTAACACGTAAAGGCATGAACTTCTTTTGATTATTTAATGATTCTTTTTTGACTGGTCTGAAAAAAAATAAGATTGCTCTATATCTACCTTAGTAATCTATTCATTCACTTTCCTAAAACTCTTGTCTTCTTAGTCTGACCGAAAAGAAAAGAAAAGAAAAGAAAAGAAAAGAAAAGAATAGACTTTTAATAGCAGATGACTGCAGAGGGGCCATTTTCACCTTGCAGATAGATCTTTGTTATTCTGGTGTGTAAAGCAGGCCATTAGCACAAAGACATTTCTAATCTCAGTTGTACAATCCACATGGTGCACTTAACCCTAAAACTCATGCTGCATAAACTGCTCTGCTTCCACTCCTAATGACCTTGCAAATCATTCAATGTTACTGCTTGACTTGCACCTATGAATTAGGAGACTGCCAAATAACTTGATGACAAAGTTATACTTTCCCCTTTCCTGGGGGTTTACAAAAGTCAAGGTAACATCCTAGAAGAAACTGAGAAAGGACATACAATGGTAAAGATAAGCACTTTATTTGCCGTTTATAAATGCTATTTTTTAAATGCTTAAAAAAGAAAATGACTTACAAAATTCATACCTGACTTCAAGGCGGATGACTAAGAGGAAATGGGATTGCTCCAGTGGTACCAAATTTAGCCCCATGGTATTAATGACCAACAACTTCCCTGCACAGTATTCAATTAAAACTTACTTTCGGATCAAAAAGTTAGTAAACATGCCATCTACTGCTGGACTCACACTCTGAAAATTTATTAAAAGTTCTTTGTAAATTTGTGAGACCACTCAATGACGTTCAAAATTAATACTTTTAAAAATAAGATTTTTTTGATCTATGACATTTCCTGTTCAAAAAAAAAAAAAAGAAAAAAAGAAAAAAAAAAAAAGAAGGAAAATGTCTTTTGTCCGTAGGATTCCTAAGTTTATCTCGCCTTCTCCCTAACTTCAAACAATTGAAGTATCACTTTTTTCCTTCTTCCCCTTCAGTCTAACCTCTTTAGCAAACCCCATTTGAAAAGAAGAAACAATAAATGAAGTGACAAGAGGGTTCAAGAATGAGGAGTGTGCACTCCAAGAATAAAGGGCGGTTTTATAACAGGAGATACTTTTGTTAGCAAGTGACTGACGGGTCTCCTCCCCCAGTTAAAAGAAATTCCATCCACTTCCCAAAACTGCAGAGGCCAAAAACAACTAGTCTAATAGTTCTAAAACCCCAGAGTCCGGAGAGAGCCGAGGAGGGCGGACTGGCGAGTGGGGGAAGGGGAGAAAGACCAGCAGGAGACGAAAGAACAAAAGGAGAAACCCAAGAAAGGAGAAAGGAAAGACGGGACCCGGGCGTCCAAGAAGCCAGAGAAAAGAGAGCGAGCCAGAAAGCTGGAAAGCACAACCTGGGGGGAGGAAAGCGCAGAGCAGGACAGGGCGCGCCGCTCCACGGCGCACCATGGACAGGGCTCCAGCGGCCTCTGCCCACACCCCTCTAGGGGGCGGCGGGAGAAAGCGTGAGAGACCGCGGGCGCCGACCTCGTCCCGCCCCCGGCGCCCGCAGTCCCCCCGCGGCCAGAGCGCGTCAGGCCCTGACCCATGAAGACCACGGAGGGGGGCGATCGGCACCATCTGTCCCTGCCCGGGCCGCCCCCGGCGCCACGGCACTTCCGAGCCGCACCCGGACTTTTCAGAGCGGCCACCCGCTGGCCACCCCCAGCCACAAGGGTGCGCTGCCCGCCCGCCCCCCCCCCCCCGGTGTATTTCCCGGGGGACCCTGACCTGCATTCAGTGTGGACACGCCCCTCTCCTGCAGCAGCTTTGGAACCCATAGCGTGCGGGGGCATGTTCGGTACCCCCGCCCTGCCCCCGCTCCCGGCGGGGGTCGCAGCTGAGGCGCGCGGCGTAGCTTCCCGGGACCCGGTCGGCGGACGGGAGGGGCCTCGAGGTATCCCCCCGCCGGACGCCGCGGGAAAGTTGGGCGGTCGGCCGGGCTGGAGACCGATGGCGCGGAGTGGCAAAAAAGACTGCGACCTGCCTGAAGCAGGTGCTTTCTGCCGCGGAGGAGCCTCCTAGTACTGATTCCATGAAGAGGCTGTCTGGCGCTCTCCCGAAAGCGTGAAAAGTGCAGAGGCTCCTCGCTAAGGCGTCCCCGTGGACGCACGCAGGGCAGAGACAGCGTACACAGGGAGAGGAATAATAGCCGAGTAACGGAACTTCTCCCCGCCCGCCGGGATAAGGGGCGTGCGGGGCCAGGGGCTGAGTGCGGAGGCCCCGGCCCGTATAGACTCTTCGGGACAACGGGATGAGGTTTTCTTTCCAGGTGGGACCGACAAAGAACACAGTGAGGGCAAGAAAACAAGAACAGAAGGCAACTCTGGGCTGGGGTAAAGACAATAGGACAGTGGAGCCCTCGGGCACCGGGAGGCGCGCGGGTGCCAGGGTGGGGTGGGGTGGAGGCACGTCCCGTAACTAAGACACGAGAGTGAGAATTCCTACTGCAAACTCGCGACCCATCCCTGCAAAAATAAACAAAAAAATTGGAGCAAAGTGCAAAGCGAGAGGCGAGAAGCGTAGAAAACTGGAAAACCTGGGAGCTATCCTGCCTCACCCTTCTGCTGCCTGGAGACACCCCCTGCAAGCTCGCCCGGCCAGGAGTGGAGAGCAGAAGGGGCCCGCGATCTGTTCCTTCGGGACCCGCCGGGAATGGCGCGGGAGACCAGCCGGCCCGGCCAGCCCTGCCCCTGAGCCCGGCCGAGCCTCGTGCCTGCGCAGCTCCCGACCGCGCGGTGCGGCACCTCCCTTCCCGGGTGCGCAGCCTGGCCCCGCAGCGGCGCGGGGAACAAAGGGACCCGGCGCCGCCCGCCCCACCCCGCCCGCGGCCCGGCCCGCGGAGACCGCCGCGTACCTGAAGCAGGGCCGCCAGCAGCGGCAGCAGGGTCCGCGGCGCTCCCACTATCCGGCACATGGAGGCGGAGAGGGGCCGAGCGAAGAGCCGGAGGCGGCGGCGGCGGCGGCAGCAGCGGCAGCACCAACAGCGGCGCGGAGAGACGGCTCCAGGCAGTTTCCACCCCCTTCCCTTCCCCTCCCCACCCCACCCCCTTCACCGCTGCTCTTCTCTCCCCGCCAATGGAGAGCGAGCTGATGACAAATAGCGGGCCGCGGAGTCCGCGGGACTCGCACCAGGAGTAATAAAACAGACCGAGAGATCAAGAAGCTGGGGAGGGGGCGGGGGAGGAGGCGGGCGTGCGTGTGAGGGTGTGAGAAAGGGAGAAAGAGAGAGAAAGAGTGTATGCGTGTGTGTGTAGGCGGCCGCGGTGGCAGCGCAGGCGGCTAGGCTCCGGCCCTAAGCGCAGCGGAAGCCGGGAGGGATGCAGGCGGCGGGGACCTTGGCCGGTGTAGGATGCGGCGGTGGAAGTGGAGCGGCTGGCGCTCCCCAGGAGCTCCGCAACGCGAGGTTTCGGGCTCGTGGCTTTGCTTCCTCTGGGTCCCCTCTCCAGGGCCCCTCCGCAAGACGAAGATGCCGAGGAGAGCGCCGCGGGGAGGGCGCTTCGGGCCGTGCGCGCAGCGCCCACAAAGGGCAGCAGTCCCGCCGCCCGGAGCCTCTGCTGCGTGGGGGCTGAGGGCCGCTTCCCGGCCCCCCGGAGAGTTGGAGACTGTTCTCTGGCCTCGGCCGCGCGGGGGTGAGGTCGGGGGTCGGCGCGGCCGCTACTGCCCCGGCTCCGTCCGGCGCAGCTGCCGCCGCGGCCGCCCCTGGTGCCTGCGCGCCAGCACCCGCCTGCCGGTCCTTGCCCGGCGCCGCTCACTCGCGCGCGCCGCCCCACCCCCCGCCGCCGCCGCCGCCGCCGCCGCCGCCGCCCGCGCACCCTGCTCGGCCTCAGCGAGCGCGACCGACGCGAGTCGCAGCCGCCACCGCCGCTCTCCCCGCGCTCGCCGCACGCGCTGCCAGGCTGCGCGGCCCTCTCTCTTCTCCTCTCCTCTCCCCGCCCGCTGCCGCCGCCACCGCCGCCGCCGCCCTCGCCCCCGCCTCCCTCCTCCGCCGAGCTTCCCCGCCCGCGTCGTGGCCAATCGGAGGCCACCGAGCTGCGGCTGTAGCCGGCCAGATCCACGGCAGCCGTCCGCCCCCGCCCTGCCGAAGCACCCCGTTTTTGCTGCAGCCCGCGGGGGGTCGCCGGAGGGAAGTCTGGGGTGCGTGGAACACCGCCCTGGCAGGTGGAGGGGCTGCGGGAAATAAAATAACTTGCACAGGAACTTGATGGTTGGCAGGTTCATCGTTGGACCGCGATGAGGAATTAGAGATTAGGAAGGGAGGGGGAATGCCTCCGAGGTAGCCGAACGCACGCTTCTCTGTTTTGTCATTCTTTCGAGATAGATGATTTTTCTGGGTAGGGACAGACACAGCAAACTAGCAACGCAGCAGAGCCCACCCTGGCCATTGTTGTCTGAGGTGCTTGCCACGAGCCACCTGCGGGCCGGGGAGGGCGGAGGCCGCAGTTTCTCTTCGGCGCTAGTACTTCTCCCACCTTTGCAGATGTACAGGAATAGCCAGCCCAAGTTTGTGTGTTGTTTCGTTTTCTTTTGTTCCCTCTGGGAATTTGAGAGTGCGCGTTATTTTATTTGAAGTCTCCCGTTTTATATTTCTACTCGTTAGTGGTACTGTTCACAATTTTTAACAAACAGTTTTCAGGGAGTTTGACTTCCTTGCTTACACCACCTTCCAACATCATCAACAAAGAAACCCAGAAGAAATAGAAAGAAAGGGGTAAACAATCTAAAAGCCAGAACTGTCTGTGAAAATAGGATTATCTAAAAGACAAAATGACATTACAGAGTTCGCACCCAGGAAAGGAGTTTTGCTTCCTCTCTGTAAGGCATGAACTTGGAGTGGGACACAAAAAGTGAGAGACTTTACAAGTTTGGGTCACAAATATTTGTGAAATGGAGGGAGGGGTGAGGAGTAACTGATTTGGGCAAGATAATACATTTTTTTCCAGAACTTTTTTTTTTTTTTTTAAGTATTACAGGTAAATAAAAATACCGGTTTTATCTAAGCGTTTCCATACTCTGGAGGTCGTCGAACTTCGTTGCAGTTACTGAACATTATTCCTCTGCTTTGGGTAACTGAAGTATTAACATTATTTGAATTTGAGTTTCAGGATACTGATCATTTAAGAACTTGATGATGAATCTCTAAAAATCAAGTACTAATTTCTTTGACATGAGTGATGCAGCTTTTAATAATGTACAATTGCTGGCTAGGCTTTTAAATTTTTAATATTCATAGGGAAGCTTATTCAATTTTAATTAAAACATAATATTGTAGGCCATTTTTAAAACGGATCTCAAAAAAATTTCCTGGATTTTCCTTTAAAAGAATAAGGAAGGTCATGTTAATTCAATTTAAAGATGAAAGGTGAGGCTTGTTCTTTCTCTTTCTCTTCTTTGCTAAATATTATTGTCACACCATTGCTAATCGGCCTAAAAGTTCTCCTTGCAATAGGATATTTATAAGTTCCAATTTCAAGGAACTGTACATAATAGTAAAACATTCAGTAGCAATATGGATATACTGTTTATTGTATTACCAAGTGGCATTTATAGAACCTGTCTTCATGCTTAAGAATTAAGCTTTGATCCTGGACATGAGACCTTAGTTTACATCCAACCCACTCCCAGCAGTAGCCATTGATGTTTATTGCTGTTCTGATTAAAGTTAGAACAGATTTCAGCCTGAATAACTCTATTGCTTGTTAGTATTATTTGCTAGAAGCTTTAAACATCATGCCCTTATAAATTAAACTCTTACTATGACTTCAAAATCTGCTTTGGAATGCCTGTCAGCTAACTAATTCTCTGATTCCAATAGTTTTTTGATCATACAGAGAAGAACTTGCAGCATTTTTTAAAAATTTGGTCCAACTTGCATGGCTCTCCTTTTTCAATGGTTGTGAATTGCTTTGGAATCTTGTCTGAGATTAACTTGATCACATGGTCAGCCACATCTTGCTAATCAGCCTTTTATCACAAGAAGGAATAGCCTAGTCTAAAATCATGTTATTGGAGACTTTGTGCATCCATTTGACGTTCATAAAATTAGATCTAGTGTTGACTTTGGCACGCAACACATCCTTGCCTCCATTGTACCATAGTTAAGATAATCTAATGGGGCCATTCATTTCACTTAGGCAAATGGTGACCGAACTCTTAAGATTTTCAGCCTCTGATCACAGCACTGTCAGTCAAAAACTAACTTTCCATCAGCCTAAAGAACTCCAGGGCTGCAGGGGGCTTGGCAGTGACCCAGGGAAACAGCCAAGTGGTGGGGAAAAAGGGAGAAGACAAGAAAATAACAAAAATTAAGTCTGAGTTCATACATTAAAAATCAGTCTAATCCCTTGATTTCTGGCCCATGGGCTGCTGCTAATTTACTACAAGAAGTCTGCAAATAAATATGTGCACCAAGCATCATGGACAACTGAATAAACCATGTGTCCTGCATCCATAGCCAGTCTTCATAGATAGATAGATAGATAGATAGATAGATAGATAGATAGATATCATGATGATTCAGTTTTAAAATTTTATTTCAAAGTAAATCGTAACAATTTTTTGTTCTGGTGTATTTTCTCAAACTGGAGATGCTAAACCTACAAATACATCATGCCAGTGTTTTCGTATAAAAGGGTCCTCACTTTGGAAACAAACCACAAATAGTAGTAGTCTGCCTGCAGCCCCCCACATACAGCCTCTCTTCGCAAATGCCCAAACACTTGTCTTTACCCTGCAAAGGTCCTTCCCAGATACTGAATGAAGGCACTCCTTCACTTTTCCTCCTTCTCTCAACCTCCTTTGCAAGCTAGGATTGACCCTTATCCCTTAGGAAATGTCCTGCACGTTGCAAGTTTCTCCCCAATTAGCTTTAGTATATTAAAGCTGACCTTGCCTGGGTAATACCCGTTTTATAGAGTTATGGAATGTTTTAATTAAAGTTAAAGACGATCTATGCAACCCCCTTATTTTCTAGGAACACTGAAGCTTAAAGAGGTTCACAAGGCTACCCACTGGCAAGTAGGGAACCCCAATGAGACACAGGTTCTCTTACTCCCTGTCCTATGTAAGCTCTTTACATTAATCTCAACAGTCCCTTTTAACTGTAGAAAAATCAATGATATGAAACGAGAGGAAGGTTTAACAAAAACAAGAAAAAGAAAATTTAATGAGGCTGGGGATTTGTCCTTTATTTCTCTTAGATATTTTGTTCTTTGCAGTGTATGTAACATGGGGCACATAACTGCTTTTCTCTCTGCGGGTCTCAGTTCTCCGGTGCCTTTTTCAGTGTGATCATCTCACCATATTTAGTGTGATTCTGGCGTTTCAAGATTTATATCTTTCATACAACCTGGGTGCTGAGTACAAGCTGGCTGTTCATTTGGCACTCTACCAGGGAAGTCGCGATCTGTCCCAATACTAGAAGAAAAACCCGGCTTTATTTTTTTTAACCTACTCTTATTTGGGGGATATTATTTACCTTTCTTTCCTTTATTTAAAATTTTAATTTTTTATTTTTTTTTCTTTTCTTTTTTAGGTTTTTGGGGTTTTTGTGCTTTTAGTATTTGAAAATCAAACTCAATATTTCCATGGAAAATATAACCAAGTAAGTAACTTGAAGCACTTATGGTCAAGTAAGTGAATAAGGGAGTGATAAATTTCTATGACCAGGGAAGCAATTCACAAGCAGCCTTTATATTACAAGGAGCACCCCTTCATCCTCCAGAAGAATCCCTTCTGGAAGGTAAAAGGGCATAATAAACAGATTATGATTTTGAATTCAGGGGAACGTAGCTCTATGAACTTGGTTGAGTTTCTCAACATTTCTAAGGGTCTTTTTCATGATCTCTAAAATGTGGATAATATATCAGTATTTCTTAAGAAAGCCTGATATGAACACAGTGGAACATAGTAAGGCATTGGCATTTTATGTATGTGTGTATTACATAGCCTTATTTCCATTGAGGATTTGGAATGGAGTTACTCAGTGAATGTTCCTCTCACCTCCCGCAGTACCGTTTGCAATGAAAACAAACAAATAAGGCTTTTGGGGAGGCTCAGATTTTACAAAGCAACACAAAATCTCTAATGTAGATAATAATGGCTGAATAAATATTCTACAGACTGACAAAAGTAATAAATATTTGGTGGCTTTAAAAGGTGCATAAAAACATTAAGAATATTAAAGTATTAGTAGGAAACTATCTTAAATATTAATGTATTGATTTTATATAGGAAAACAAACTCATTTTTGAATTGTCTCATCAGTTGATACTAGCAAGACCGGGACTAAAACTTACTTTGCTTAGAACCTTTCTCCAGAGAACCTGATTTGTCATTTCTCAAACCACTTTCTGTGTGTTCCCAGAGTCAAGATTTCACAGTTGATTTCAGAGCCCTGCTTGAACATCAGCTGTATTTGAGAAAATATAATTTGCATGACATTCAAGAAATCCACCTTCTGCTTGGGAAGCATAGGGAGTTATGGGATAACAGCAGCACTTGGGATTACTTCAGAATCAGAAGGCCTATTTCTCAAGATAAACGTTTCTGCAGAAAATAAAACAAATCATGCTGAAGACTTTGGTAACATTGGTTGTGCCAAACCTTTGCCCTTGTGTCCTTTTAAAAGCAAAGATCTGCCTTCTGGAAGGTTCCAAAATATAACTGTCAGGGTTTAGAGGATACTAAAACATATTTAGTATCTGAACTTATACTGACTCTGTGCCCTTTCCTCCAGTGAAATTCAAGGCAGTTGATAAAGTATTTTTTGGACTCAGGAGATCATTGTTCTCTTCCCAGATCTATGGCTGGCTGGATAATCTTAAACATGCCACTTAATGTCTTTACATATTTTCTTACCTATACAACCTAAATAGTTCCACTTTCCTCACAAAATGCTGAGTGGTCTAAGAAAATAATGTCAGTAAAGCCTATTTAGTTCTTTAGAGAGAAGTTTTAGATAAATATATGGTACTCTTTAAGGCTGTGGATTCAGCTATCACAAGAGGAATGATTATTTGGTACCTAAAGTTAAGTCACATTTTTTTAAATGTTTATTTATTTTTGAGAGAGAGACAGAACATGAGTGGGGGAGGGGCAGAGAAGGAGACACAGAATCACACAAGCTGTAAGATCATGACCTGAACTGAAGTCAGGCCACTTAACCGACTGAGCCACCCAGGTGCCCCAAGTTAAGTCACATTTTAATGATGTGGCACAACCAACAAGCTGCCTTGTGCTTATTAAATCATTCTCCTTTTTTCCCCTGGACTCACCCACAAGTTTAAAAAATAATATATTTATCTGCCTATTACAAAGCCCAACACATGCTCATCCATAGATATTTGAGAAAATTATATTCAGTTAAACACACCATAATCATTCATAGAGGATTTCTTATATTACAATACAATCTGGGAAGATCCAGTCCAAGTTATCCATTTAAACAGTGAACGTAAAAAATCAACAATAGTCCCATTTATTACAGAATTTACACTGTATGTCGCTGTGATTCATCCTTTCCATAGCTCAAAAGATCTGAGTGATTATCATAAATAAGCATTTTCTTTCTGGGAGGTCTATTATTTTGAATCATCCTTGAGAAGCTTTTTAGAAAATCTATTTGTGGGAGATGGGAATATTCTCACTTCTAAAGTAGCTGGCCAGCCAATAATAAACATGTATTTGTGTTATCCAAGCCATATGAAATTTCAAACCCTTTGAGGCCTACTAGAACCTGAAATGACTTCAGGCGAAGGCAGAATTCTTCAAGGATTCTGGTCCTCAGGACTATGAGGAAAGGGGTGAGCAGCTGGCAGGAACAAATGAGCACAGCTGGACATCAGAAGAAGGAAAGAACCAAAGCATCTGAAGTTTGTGCTCTGTCATGAGAGAAGGGGCTTATGATGTAGACAGAATGTTAACTATGGTTAAACTACAGGCTAGGGGCAAGGTCTTAATCCTAGTAATTGATCAATAAATGTTCAGTTTTCGAAGTGAGTCATACCAAAAAGAGAGAGAGAGAGAGAGAGAGAGAGAGAGAGAGAGAGAACATGGAATTTGGACAAGAGTGTGGGATAGCTTTGCAGCATCCAAAACTGACAGGAAGGTCCACATAACAGGACAACTGATAAGTAACAATCATCCAGAGCGGTTCAGAATTCTCTCCCAGAATTTGCACATCTCTAGATAAGGCCACGTCATCATCAGCAGTAAGAAAGTGTCACTCTGAGATGCTTGCTGGTGGGGATGTGTGCTGCTATTCCCAGTTCTCAAATTGTTACATCAAGAAATATTAAAAACCTATTATACTTCAAAAATTCTCCCTCTTGAGTTGTTTTTATAAAGTTGGAAATTATGTAAAATGGCTTTTGGTAGTTAAAATTACCAAAAAGGCTATAGCCTTTTTTTTTTTAATTCAAAATAAACCCTATCCATATGTTAGTGAGATAGTATAAGAAGATATAAGTTAGCTTCTTTAATTTTTTTTATTTTCTGGATGTAGAACCTCACAGATGGATCCTTAATTTTCTTATCTCTCTCGTTTTTCTCTGTTCCCTGCCCCCTTCATTCTCTCTCTTTTATATACATTTTCTGGCAGATTTCTTTAGCATTTCTTCCAGACTTTCCGTTGAATATTTGGTCATATTTTTGATTTCCAAGAGTTTTTGTTTGTTCTCTGATAGTTTCTTTTATAGAAACTTGCTCTTGTTTCATAAATGTAAGAGCTTCTCTTATCTTTCCATACTACTTTAAAAGTTTTCTTCCATTTCCTGAATTGTCTCAGTTTACTCTCTGTTGCTTTTCTTGCAGTGTTTATTTTTGTCTCTGTCTTTCATGTCAGAGGCTTTCTTGGGGAAGTGGATTATGTTCAGTGTGCAGAATTTCACTCGATCCTCCCAGTTTTCCTTAAGCCATCCTACCCGGCCTGCACTTTGCTTCGGTGATGGGTTCACAGACTGTTTCTAAGATGTCAAGAACCTTCTTAGAACCAGAGTCTCCTAACCACTGTCTTCTCACACTCTGATGAAATAGGAGTCATTACCCCCCCACTTACAGTACATGCCTATGCCGGTATGGGTCCTGGAACTAGTTTCTGCCCTGGAGAAGTATTTAAAGGGACTCCCCAGCTGAGACAGGCTCAAGCCACACTGCACTCTGCTGGTGGCTTGACCTTATTTTTCTCTTTCTAGATTTATCTGTGACTTATTCCTTGACAGAGGTAGGAAGGAGCCCTAGGTGATTATCTGGAGGCTGGATGCCTGCTGATACTTTTTCCCTGACTGATATATACACATCAGTCCCCAAGTTATCCATGGAAGCAGCTTAGGATACCATTGTGATCTAGCCTTTACTGAAGTTCATGAAGAACCCCCACCACCACCACTCCCCACTGTCCTGTTATTCTCCATGTTCTGGGAGAAATAGTGTTTCCTTCACATACTACCTAGTCCCACTTCACTGTTTTAACACCTATAGTTTGCAGCTTAAAACAAACAAACAAACAAACAAACAACAAACAAAACCCTTCTAAATCCTCTATCCTCAACATAATATAAATAGTAGTTATGAAAACCATTCTTAAGTTTGTCCCACGTTCTGTTGAAGCAATCCACAGGTGTGTATTCATCCTCATGTATTCACTTGTGTTTGCACTAGCTAAAACAATCCAGAATGCAGTACTTATCCATATAATATGGATGGAATAGTATTTCCAATAGACTAATGAAATATAAATTTACAATATTGGTAATCCAAACCTCAAATCTGGAGTAGTTGAGAAAAACAGACTTCAGTAACTAAGGGATCTGCCACAATGATTTCAACCTTTTTTTTTTTGGGATGCTGTTGTCACACAGTATGTGTGTACTAAAATGTCCTAGAAAAAGCATCATTTTTTGGAATGAAAAGAGCATCCTATAAATGTATGTGAATCAATATGTGCCCTTGCCCCAAATATTGTGACAAGTTCCTAGTGGGGAAGCCCATCACTACTATCCTCCCTAACGTTCCTGCTGTTGAGAATCATTGATTGAATATTTAATTCCTCTTGCCTTTCCCTTAGTGTGAACCTTCTATTATTCATCTGAAGTCTAATGAGGTTGAATTTCATAACCTTATTGTTCAACAATGTGCCACCACTTCACCTTATAGTGACTTATAAAGATTTTATACACATGATGATTTCAAGCTTGGAGTTAAAAGGGATATATTTACATCCATTAAACAGCTGTGTAGAAATTGTTCACCATTTCATCAGAAGTTATATTTCCAGAGAATCAGTTCTAAAAAATGTATTTCTTCTGCTTAGAATGTCCAGTGTATCTTCTAGTAAAATTGGGTAGCTTACCACTCACTAGTAGCAACATAGAAGAGGAAAAAGCCTATTTTTAATTATTAAGAAAATACTTTCTCTTTAAAAAAAAAATAAGGGACTTTTAAAAAGCTTGTGTCCAGATTGGATCACTTATCTCAGAGTGAAACAAAATATAACACAGATCCTGCAAATCTTTTTCTTTTACTCTTAGCTCTACAGAGGACAGGAAGACGTCAGAGCTGCTCTGCACAGACTCCAGAATTTGTAGGAAAAGAAACGAAGGGGTGGTGACAGGCTGGCAGCGGGGGAGAACCATGGTGAGCAGGAACACGGACACTTGAAGCCTCCAGTGAGAGTTTCAAACTCAACATGCCCGGCAAAAGTTAGCAATGAATAGATGATGAATTGAGATAGCTCCTGCCTGAAGGAAAGCAACCTGCTTAGATCTGAATAAGCAGGAAATTCTTCAGTTTGTTCAGCAGAACCTAGAAAAGATAACCCTAGAATCTGGCTAAAATCCTAAAGGCATTCCATGTAGTACACGTTTTTTGGTTTGTTTGTTTTGTTTTTAAGAAGCACAAAATCAGGGTCTCCTGGGTGGCTCAGCTGGTTAAACATCTGACTTCAGCACAGGTCATGATCTCATGGTTTGCGAGTTCGAGCCCCACATCGGGCTCTGTGCTGACAGCATGGAGCCTGCTTGGGATTCTCTGTCTCCCTCTCTCTCTCTGCCCCTTCCCCATCTGTGCGTGCTCTCTCCCTCAAAGTAAATAAACTAAAACAACAACAACAACAACAACAACCCAAAAAGAATCACAAAATCAACCTAGTTGCTTGCATGTTGTACCATTAAGAAATCACTTTGCATTCCTCTTTAAGTCCTAAAGTTTAAATTGCTGATGGCATCTCCTATAATCAATATGGCAAAATCGGATTATTACCAAAATTAAAGTAAAAAAAACAATTGCTATTTATAGTTTTCCAAAGTTAACATTAAAAAGAAAAAAAAAACCCTGCATTAAAAAAAGTTTTCACTAACAGCAAAAAACTCATGTGTGGTCCTCCAAAATGTTGCATTTATTTTAAACAACCAATATCATAATTACTAGTTTTTCCAGAAATCAAATTCTTAAAATCTTTATGCTATTTTTCAAATATAAAAATAAATGTTTTGTATCCTTAGTTACCAGTTTCCAAATTCCTGTTTTCATTTAAAAATATTTGCTATTGACCACAGTTTTCTTCCCTAAACATTTTTCTTTGTCCTCCTTTGAGTCAAATTCATAGCAAATATACTTTCTTAGCTCTGTGTGACTGATGCTATTTTTAAAAATCTGTATATATCTGAGTCAGCTTATAATATCTTAAAAACAAAACAGTGAATAAAAAAGGCAGTAAGGAGGGAGTAGGTGGAGAGGAAAGAACAAAAAGATACTTAGTTATTCACACTGCTGACTTTTTCTGTGCTTTCTTTAAAAGTCTAATCCTCAAACGGGTGTAGTGTGGCCAGGCTCTATGAGCCAGCCATTAGGAGGTGCTCATAGTTTAGAACAAATTCTTCAGACCTTTAAGGGTACTTGTCATCTCATTTTTGTGCTTTTTTGCCAAATTTATCTTTAATTTTAGAAACTTTATTTCACTCGAACTTACCACTTGTAAAAATTGTCAAGCTGACAGGTCTGGAAACCAAGGTCATCCAATTAGGCCAAAGCACAAAATGCTTCTATGGCATCTATCACCACAAAACACCAATAGGCCCTTAGACAAACACATCAGATTAAAGGAAAAACATGTATTTGAGAAGGAACAACTTTCCAGCTACTTTACCTTCAGACAGATAAAGCTGATGATAATTGGTGTAGAGCAGTGGTCTTCAGGAAGTTTTCCCAAGGGCAGCATCTAATTTTGTAAAATAGAAGGGTACGTTTGTATCCTGAATATGCCTCCAGGGTAGAGTCTACTCTCATAAAGCAGGTTCACAGCTGTTTATTATGGACACTGTTCAGACTGTGAACTATCCATTCTGTTTCCACCATTATTGCTTTTTATTTACTATATCAGACCCACACTGACTGGCTCCTTGACAAGTATTCAGCAAAGATATGAACATGCATGGCACAATACAGAGTCAGAGACAAGCAAGGCCCCTGGAATCCTTGGTAGGCTTCCTTTGCCAATGAGTCACTGTTTGGAGGAGAGAGAAAAGGATTTTAGGCTGGTTGTTTGTAATAGAAGTTATTGTTAATGGGTTATAGCTATCTGTACAAGTACCAAAGCTTTTAGAACACTGTGCATGCATTACTCAAATGATTTTAGGATGGCTTCAATGATCTCTTATCAGTTATCAAGTTCAGTGTGACAATAAAACATTGACACTGAAACATTATGTTTTCAAATTTTTGTATTAAAATCAACCAACACAGAAAATTTAAAAAAATCGTACAACTAATAAAATAGAGAACCAATTAAAAAAATATTATTACTTGGAGTTAACTCCTGATGAACAGGCATATTTATTTTACTTTCCTATTTTTGGTACCCAACTCACAGTAAATCTTATGCGCCTGTGGTTTTTTTTTTTGTTTGTTTGTTTTTGTTTATTGGTTTTTTGTTTTTTTGCTTTTTTTGAGTTTTTTAGTCTGCACTGCGTAGTGTGGATCATGACACCTACTGGCAGCATAGAATTTTGCACCCTAGTTCCATAAGACACTGAAGCCCCTGTTACTTAAGACAGGTAAGGATATTTCAAATCTATGCTTGTGTTATGAGTCAATAATAAACTCTACTGGAAAAATTGTATCTTGGAGTATGACTTTTGGTTTGGATAGGCTACATTTTGCTGTGCTAACAAACATGGCCTAAAACTCAGGGGCTTAAATTAACAAAGATTTAATTCTTGCACATACTGCATGTCTGTTACAAGTTATTAGTGATGAAAAGTGTGAAATGAAGGTTGAAAGTCAATTCCATCTCCAGCTGCACTGTTACCTACCAGCCTAGCGTTCCCAGGAGAGTCACTCATTGATTCGAGACATCTTTTTTTGTCTGTTGAGCAGGGTCTTTCCATGTCTGTGTCAGTTGTGCTACTTTAATTGTTACAGCTTTATAAATATATTTTTTAAGCTTATTTATTTAGTTTGAGAGAAAGAGAGAGCAAGAGCAAGTAAGCAGGGGAGAGGCAGAGAGAGAGGGAGAGAGAGAATCCCAAACAGGCTCCGCACCCTCAGCACAGAGCCCCATGTGGGCTCACAAACTGTGAGATCATAAGCCGAGCTGAAACCAAGGGTTAGGCGCTTAACCAACTGAGCCACCCAGGTGCCCCAACTGTTACAGTTTTATAATAAGCTTCCTATATGGGAAGACTTATCTCTTCCTCTAATTGTTGTTTTAAAAAATTCTGTGTTTTTCTTACTTGATTATTCTTCTGGGAGAAGTTTACAATATTTTTTGTTAAATTACCTTGAATTACAGTTGTTTTTTGTTTGGATGGCATTAAATTATGCATTAATTTGGTAATAACTGTAAAATATTTAGTCTTCTATATATGTCCTTTATATATCTCAAAAATATTTGTAATATTATTCATATGTTAAATGCATTTTATTAAAATAGGTCCTTGCCATCCTATTTTTGTTACAACAATAAATAAAATTTATTTACACAATTTTATTTCCACATTTGCTATTACCTGCATATAAGCATGCTATTGATTTTGTATTTTTCTCTTATAATAAATAATTGTATAAAATTTTCATATGATGTCATTTTGCATTTATTTAAATGTCTTGCATTTATAGCTCTTAGCTTTGTGTCATGTCTTCCAGCACAGAACAAAGCATTCTAAAAAGGACATCATTATTATTTTTTTCCACATTTAATAGCAGTCTTCTTTGGGTTTAACCATTTGAAGTGTATTATGGTGACTATTTTTTTTTTTAATTTTTTTTTCAACGTTTATTTATTTTTGGGACAGAGAGAGACAGAGCATGAACGGGGGAGGGGCAGAGAGAGAGGGAGACACAGAATCGGAAACAGGCTCCAGGCTCTGAGCCATCAGCCCAGAGCCCGACGCGGGGCTCGAACTCACGGACCGAGAGATCGTGACCTGGCTGAAGTCGGATGCTTAACCGACTGCGCCACCCAGGCGCCCCTGGTGACTATTTTTTTAATAGTACCATTGGTGTTTTCAAGAATTGTGAGACTGTTGAATATGTTTAGTGCCTTGTTCAAAAATTATGATTGTTTTTATTTTTAAAAATATTTTTAGTTTATTTATTTATTTTGAGAGAGACAGAGAGAGTGGGGGAGGGGCAAAGAGAGAGAGAGAGAGAGAGAGAGAGAGAGAGAGAGAGAAATCCCAAGCAGGCTCTGAGTTGCCAGTACAGAGCCTGATGGGGGAACTCGAACTCACAAAATCATGAGGTCATGACCCGAGCCAAAACCAAGAGTCAGATGCTCACCCAGGTGCTCATGATTTTGTTTTTCTTGACTTAATGCTTTAATGTATTATAACAATAAATTATGTAATATTGATCCTTTTTCCACTCCTGAAGTAAATCCTACTTGATGATCTTATTCTTATGAAGTGTTAAGTTCTAAATTTTATTTGTGATTTTTAAAAGTCATATTTATTTGTAGATATGTTGACTTTTTTCTTCTATTGGTATCATTGGCAGTATTTTTATTTATTTCTAAAAGTACTGTCATATTGTGTTTATTGCATAATTGTATTTAATATTTGCTTTTATTAATTAATTAATAATTTATTAATTAATTCATAATTTTATTAATTTAATTAATAATGTTAGTGGACATTTGCTGTTATTCTATTTTTCTCTATTTATTTTCT
Source organism: Felis catus (assembly GCF_018350175.1). Classification (NCBI taxonomy): domain Eukaryota; kingdom Metazoa; phylum Chordata; class Mammalia; order Carnivora; family Felidae; genus Felis; species Felis catus. The sequence continues at coordinate 50,388,529 of NC_058379.1, forward strand.
TTTCAATTAATTTTATGACCTAATTCTTTCCTTATTTTAAAATGATCTTATTTTCTTCTTCTAAAATTTAGTTTATTTGCATTCTTCACAATGTACAGAGAATACTGATACATATGAATTCACTTTTGAATACCACTTTTAATATTTTTATTACTTTTTACCTCTTCCTTGGTTCAATAGTTTTTTAAGAAAGTATGTTTTCATTTCTAAGGGGTTGAACCTTGTTTTCAGTACAGAAAAATTTATATTTTTTATTCCACTGTTGTCACTTAATATGGTGCATCATTTAGGTTTCTTTGAATTACTGACTTTGCTTTTGGTTTGGTATCAATTTTAATACATGCTTCTTACATATTTTATGTGAAAAAAAGTTACTGATAATGTCAAGAACTGTGGAAAGTTGAGAATTTACCCCACTTGATGGCTAACAAGTTAGCTTCCATGGTTGTACAAATGTTGGGAGAAGATATGCAACTCTGGGGTCAGAGAGAAAGGATTTTATCACTCACAGCAGCAACAGTGGCTAGAGTATCATCATTTTTATGTAAGTTTTTCAGGCTGTGATTTCCAAAAGACAAGGTAAAGAGAACTAGATGACAACTACACACACAGTGATATCTTACAGGAGAGGAACCCTGAGTTTAGTGAACCTGATCCTTTTGTAAATGACAGTAAGCATGTCTCTCCCTTGTTCCAGAGAAACATTGAATAGAGCTGTCTAAACTATATTCATTAATTTGTTTGGTCTTAGATAATTTTGTTGCCTAGTTTTTGTTTGTTTACCATTTGGCTTCTGTTCTATAGGCTATTTTGTTTATTTTTATCTTTCCAATGCTTTAGAAAGCAGACTTCCTGTGTTTAATTCTGTTAGTGGATATTTCATCATTATTAAGATATATTCATAACTATTTTTCATTAATCAAAATAGTAACACAGAGGACCTTGTTTATTAATTGTAAACTTTGCCAGTGTTATATTTATACATAGTCCTCTTACCAGGAGATTAGAGTTTTTAAGCTGCTGCATTTTTATTATCCTAATAATGCCAATTATTTTGAGTTTTCAGTATTAGCTTCATTCTCTGCCATCACATTTTGCAACAGCTGTTGGAACACTGTGGTCACGGGTTGAAGGCCAAGGGAAGTATTCCTAAATTCTCCAGTTTCTTTGTGTTATGGAGCCAAGGTGGAAGTGAATCAGAATTCCAGTGGGTCTGGGAAACCAGCTCAATGGAATGAAGTTGACCCTTCTGCATGCACCATGCAGAATGATAAGGAAGTGGGGGATGCTAAGGGTTCCCTTCTATGGATGCCAAATTCATAATGTGCTGCCAGGCGCCCTAGAAATGATCCCTTTCCTCCTGATCCAAAGATTCTATGGGGAGTGATGTCTGTTTCTATTCCCTCTCCCCTTCTTTTCTCCTCTTTCTAATGTCCTTACATCTCCAGTATCATCTCACCCATTACTGGCCTCAAGCTTCACAGTCTAATAAACTTCCTTTTTAAAGTAGCCCAAATGCATGGGAGCACCTGTCTTCATCTGTTTTCACTACCATAACACCATAGACTGGGTGGCGATACAATAGAGATTTATTTTCTCACAGTTCGAGAGGTTGGAAGAGATCAGAGCGCCAGCATGATTGGGATCTTGTGAGAGCCCTCTTCCTGGCTTGCAAATGGTCTTCTTGCTGTGTGCTCACATGTCCTTTCCTCAGTGTGTGTGCTTCGGGAGAGAAAGACAGAGGAGAGAGAGAGAAAGAGAGAGAGAGAGAGAGAGAGAGAGAGGTCAATCTTCATTTTATAAGGCCAACAATCCTGTTGGATTAGGACCCTACCCTTATAACTTCATTTAACCTTAATTATTTCTGTAAGTCTTATCTCCAAATACAGTCATGTTGAGAATTAATGATTCAACATATGAATTTGGGGGGACACATAACAGTACTGTAACCTTTGAGATCTTCATTTATACTATAATCTGGGCCTGAAAGCCCTTTCCACTTTTCATCAAGGGACCAATTTGTCCTCATCTTTCAAGACTAGCTCAAGGACACCCCCTCCAGGAATTTATGATTGAAACCTTGGTGGCTAGTGCTATGCGGTCCTTCCCTGTGGATAGTTCTCCCTTGTCTGTTAGTGTTGGATGAGCTCCAGTTTACCATAAACTCTTCAGGACAAGGGCTAGTTTCTTACTTACCTTGAGACTTTCCTGTCTTGGGCAGTGTCTAGTTCAGAATAAGCCTGTAATCAAGGTTGGATAAACTTAAAGCACAGATACTACACCACTCATGTTCAATGAGGCACCTGAAAATCCTAGGAGAGACAGGAGTAGGAGGAGGTGGTGGAGGAGGTAAGGAGGGAGTGGTACCCAGTAGGAGCAGGGACCTGAGCCTGAGTGGCTGAACTCTAGATCTTATTGCTTGACCACCAGGATTTCTCGGGCCACGAGCAGAGAGCCACAAGTTTGCATCAGGTGATGAAAATTGAATCCCTTCCCAGAAATAAACATTCTGTGAATTAGTAAAAATTTGCTGCAAAGGGTGCTAGCCTGCAGTCTGGCATCTGGGAAATTCAGCTGCATAGCTAAGTTGCCTGGAGGACATACACTTCATAAAGTAGTAGAAATCAGTATAGCAAAACTGTTAGGGGTCTATAGGGAATAAAATTCATCTCCCCATGCAGTCTTTTTTCATAACATCTCTTTGCTGTAAAGAAGGCCTCGTGATAATAAGAGTGTCCTTTATAGATTAAATGGGGATTGATGACCCTTAAATTTAGCTAGAAAATAATAATTTTTTTAACTCCAGCATGATCAAAAAATTTGATGTGCCTTTTAAGAGTATAAAGATGGAAAAATTATCACCAGCTTAATTATTTCCACCATTGTTTCGCATGCTGTACATACGCATTATAAGAAAGGAAAAAGTTTGGGGTCAAATCTTTTAGCCAGGCTCTTTTCTCTCTTTCAGACACACTGTACCCAAACTACATTCTCTTTTCTGTTCTAAAAATAAAACTAGACCTTTGATCAACAGCTTTTTTCACATGATGCCAAACATTTGGAGCGAAAGGAAATGTTCTTACATTCACTTAACAAAACTGCTCTTTTAGTTGGTTCACATAGATTTATTTTTGAAGACTGAATTGCTTGCTAATTTCCCAGTTAGAAGCTCATGTAATTGCCACATTAGCATCCTCTTCTATTCCTTCTTTGGATGCTCTCCTATAACCTGCTTCAGCTGCTCTTGGGTGCGACCCAGGCCACCTTCACCAGGTATGTGCGGTATGGCCGGGCCGGTGTTGTTGGTATTTCAAAAAGTGCAAGCACCAGGAGCATGAACCTTTACTATCCCCTCTGCACACTCTCCCTCTTTAGTCTCTCCTTCCCAAGCAATTACATCCCAAGCAGCATGGGGTGAAGAAAAGTGGAGCTCTTTCTCAACAGCAGGGTATGAAGAAGACTTTATCTCAGCAAGGCTTAGTGTCTTTTCCGTTTCATTGAAGACTTAAAGACTAGAAACATTTTAATACAAAATACCATAATCTCTTTAAAGTATACTCTAGTGCTTTCATATTTCAGTTTTACTGCTATGAATATTTCATCTTGACTTTTTTTTAAAGCTAATTACGTAAAAAAATAAGTAAGGGAAGATATATTTGTCTACGTTATAGAGAAGCTTTAAAAAATCAACTTCTTAATCTATGATTTGGTAAATAGACCTGTGTGTAAGAGTGTAATTTATAATTTTCATCATTAAAATTTTTTTCCTATACCTGGTGAATCTACTGAATGTGTTGATGGCGACTTTTAAATTTAAGTAAATTCTTTAGCTTTAGTAAATTTTTGTCAGAGCCGAAATACTAAATTAACGTAAAGACCTTTTTGGTCAGAAGGCTGCTCTCAGTTCAGATAACAGTTTAAGACAGACAATGAAATAGATTTTGTTGACATAAGAACAGTTGTAACTGTGGTTTTGATTTTGCAAATAAAAAGCACCAACGTCTCCAAAAGTTCTTGTCACAATATTAGTTACATGATGCTATTTTCTTATAATACATCTGATAAATAATTTTAATAGTTTCCTTAATGAAGGATTAAAGAAAGATTCAGGTGCAAATAGGTATTATTTTCTAAAGAGCCATAGTAATGACAAAAGTCTAGGGTATTTATAAATATTTCAAAGTATGAATAGATGCCCTGGAAAAATTGCTTTCATTGACAACTGAGTTAATTATAGTAGTTCTTTTATTCAAAGCCCTATTATTTGGCTGTAAAAATCATTGTAGGTTAAAAATGGACTCACATCAGCTTCTCTATAGGTATACTATTTTACATACTTTTAAAAAATGGCCTTGATTCTTTTCAAAATGCGCTGAATACAAATATTCTAAAATATATGTATTTTCAAAATGGTACTCTGTGACATAAAATCTGAGTTATTTATAATTATTTTAGATACCATATTTATTTCAGATTTTTAAAACAACTTTGTAAGAATTAGCACGATCATAGTAGAAGTATATTAGGTACACACATTTGAATGTGCATTTCATACGTTATATTTATAAGAGAATGTTAGCTAATCTATGTCTTTAGTTTTTCATGCAGCTCTCCGGGAGACCAGAATGTGGCTATCATGGAGTCATTCGATTTTAACAGAGATCCTTTCTCTATAACTAATTCAACGCATGGCTATATGGGTAATTTTGAACAAGTGGATCTTTCTCCAACCTGAAAGGCTGCCAGGAGGGAGAGTGAGTGAGAAAAAGAGGGTTTCAAAGGAGTCACAGAGAACCACAAAGTAATCACGAAGCACTACTGTATTGCCACAATCCCCCTACAGAAGTGCATTGAGAAGTGGTGATATAGAACAGAAGAGGACACATCATTACAATGAAACACTCTATAATACTTGGGACAACAGTTGGGAATGATTTTGTCATCAAACAGAACAGCCGGAATTGTAGAAAGTTTGACTCTGTTATGAGGAATTTTTAAAGAGCTATGATAGCTCCCCTTGAATCTCATATAGCAGTGAAACATGAAATACAGAAGACTAGAAATGTAACGTAGAAACTGCATTGTAACCTTTATGTATTACATTTAATGGAAAAAAAAAACCTTTAAGCCAAATATTACACTATACAAGTATATAAATTATGATTATTCTAAATTTAGATATAACCATTTTATTGAATCCATAGTGTTGGAATAAATTACTAAAGAGGGCTCAGTCTTCTAGCCCTGTGAAATCCTAGCAAATGAAATACATTTTGGGTCACATCAGAGCACCAGTGCTATAGTGAAGGGAGGAAAACCTGAATTTGCAAATGTCATTGGAAATACTTTAATAGCACCAATAAAATGAACAATCCCAGAGGCACCTGTGTGGTTCAGTCGGTTGAATGTCTGACTTCAGCTTGGGTGATGATCTTGCGGTTTGGTTCACGAGTTCGAGCCCCGCATTGGGGCTCGCTGCTGTCAGGGCAGAGCCTGTTTCACATCCTCTGTCCCCCTCTCTCTCTGCCCATCCCTTGCTTACGCTCTGTCTCTCAAAAATGAATAAACATTAAAAAAAAAAAGGAAAAACCCCAATGAATTATAACAGTATCACTGAATACTTAATGTTACTGCCATTGCTGAATTTCAATAGAAAGAAAGCCAAACATATAATGACTGGGAATTATGATAGAGACTGATTCTTGAGAATAAAGCAGAAACCTTATTGTAACAGGGCCTGATGGGCCATTGGAGTGACTTGATTCTGAGTCTGGAGTTTTGGTCTGACGTTGCTTAAATTTTCCTTACCAAAGTTGAAGATTGATGCTAGGTCCTGGAGTCAGGAGTTAGGCTGAGCCCACCAAGGGGGACTACATTTTTAATATGAAATCTCTTTATGATGTAAATTAGGCTTAGTATTGTGGGAGTAAGTGATATGTTAGAAATACTGTTTAGTACAAGAGTAAAGACCAGGTCAGTCGTGGTTTGGAATTCATTCATTCATTTTCAAATATTGTATGTGTGCATGGAAAATGAATAAGCATCAATATTTGTCTATAACTTCTGCTAAAAGGTACCTATTGAAAGAACCCAAGGAGGAAAACGATATGTTAAAAGGAGTGTTTTAGGAGAATTAGTTAATAGAAGGATTTCAGTGTGAAGTGACTAGAATCAGGTAGTATACTTACGAAACTTTCAGTGTTTCTAATTCAGGTGTGGTATGATAATATCTTAAAATTTTAATTAATGGGTTTGCTTTTCTACACATCCTTATACTTCATCTTCCTCTATTCAGTTAGGGGTATCATTGTCTAAAAGAAAATGAGGATTATTGCAACAAAGATGCAAAAAACCAGTCAATGCTAAGGTTTTGAAACTTTTCATGGGCCAGTAGAATTGCAGGTTAAGTTTTTCAATAATAGAAGTGGACATTATTAGAGAGAGAAAAAAGAGATTTGTATAAACAGCATGGGTCTTATCAAAAAGGGTAGGTTTAGAAGTCTATGTGTCTAGCCAGGATTTTTTTTTTTCCTTTCCACCGGAAGCACACAAACAAAACAAACTAAAAAGCAAAGAACAAAACTAAAGCAAAAAAACAAAACAAACTAAAAGACAACTTCCTGACCTTGGAGGAGAAGGAGAGGAAAGGTAAAGAAATGAATAGCAGAATAAATTAAGGCTCAGGAGGTTGAGAATCAGGGCTTCCATCCTGCCCTCTCCTCAGGTCAATCCCTGATGAGTACAGATGATCAAAACTCCACTGATGTTTGGGGGAATCCAGGAAAGAGATGCATCTCACAGATTCCAGATACAGTAGGGAGACCTCAACTCTTGAGATAAACTCTATATGGAGCATGGAACACAAGTTGGAAAGTAGAAATGGCTACAGAACCGCATGTAAGAGTGTTGCAAGCTCTGAGACGGGCAAGTCTGGCACCCGGTCAAGCTAAGGAGGAAGCAGAATGAGCACATATTTGGCCCATGAGCAGAGAAGGGCATTTTCAGTCACGCATGCAATGAGTGGGGTGCCACAAAACCAAAGGCCAGCCATGATCATACCTCTCATCAGAAATCAAGGTGGGTGGATGCTGATCACTATGGACCAAAGCTTTCAACGGTGAGGGAACGTCGGAAGCAGCTGGACTCCCTGTTGGAACCCAGATTCCTGGACCGCTCATCCAGAGTTTCTGATTCAGTAGGTCTATGTCGAATGGGGTCCAAGTACTGACATTTCTAACAAGTTCCTGGGTGGCACGGATATTGTGGGTTGAGGACCTCACTTTGAAAAGCACTGTTCTAGATTAAATGTCTTTCTTCCAAACTTAAGATGGTATACCCTCCTCCCCTGCCACACACACACTCAGAATATAGATGGCCCTTGGAGAGAGATGTGAAAGAGAAGGGGACACATTGTGATAGTCTGAGAAGTTACCAAAAAGAGCATGAATTTATAACTGAAAGTACTAAGTAATCACTGATTTGAGAGAGTGAGCCTCGATTTCCACATAAAATTCACCACTATCAGCAGAAATTTGGCTCGGGGGCCAAATTCAGTTCAGTTATGGAGAAATAAAGTAATTTACTATTTGTACACCTCAGTTTTGTTACCGTGAAAATTTGAGCCCAGTCTGCTAGTGCTTAGCACAAACTGTGTACCGAGATATAAAAACAAACTTAGAACTCTTGGAGAGGAAACATCCAGAAAGGATGTTTTGGTCCTTTGTTACAGTGAAGCTTTGTCATACAACATTTTGCTTTTTAACTGACATGGGAGTAGGATGTTTCCATAGCCCTGGTACCACCATTCTGCTACTCATCCCCTGGGCCTCCTCGGAGAACAGAGAAAATAGGGGCTATGTCTGAGTGGACAGCCCTTCTGAGAGCTACGAGAAGGCAGAACATCTGTGTGCCTGGGAACACTGCTCCCACAGACATAGTTCTCCATCTGGGCCCCTGCACGAACAGACTTAGTGCCCCATTCATGACTTGCTCCGGGTCCTTGTGCACCCATGGCAAATAACAATGTTCAGTCTCCAGTGGAGTGGGATCCTCTTCTTTCAAGGGTCCAACATAAAATGTAAAAGCCTGTCAGATGGCATTTATACATAGGCAGCTGGTAGGGCTTCTCTGTTCAGTTGCACACTGGTTTGACCTCAAATCGGACTGTGCACCTTCCGTTTTGCATTTTCCCTTTGCAGACAAGAGCTAGGTCAGTAATTTATAACTCTTGCGAAGCTGAGTGCACATTTATGAGGCTTAGCTGAAATGAATCTATTACATGTTGCCTAACATCCCCAAGTCTTTCAGCCTCTGGAAGCCAACCTTTCCTTTGATACTCTCATACAGTTACACAAGCTTCCATCCCAACCCACTGATGGAAATTCAGTGTCGTTCCTTCCCCAGTATTTCTAAGGATTCCTCAAATGGCACAGGGCACGTATGCCTAAATACATGGTGCTGGATACACTGCCTACTCTGAACTCTGAATCTTTTTTGCTCTCTGTTTTTTTTAACCTATAGTTGTTTTATCTACATATCTAACAGCCTTCCCTCCTCATACTTTATCCAAGGCACAGTCCAAATGTCATGTAGACATTCCCCAAAGCTCCACTAATCCAGTCATTTATCCCTTTTCTTTTTTCTTAACTACTACGTGCCAGGTGATGGGTGCAGCACTAAAAATACCCATAGTTTGGTGTACTGTTGTACATTTTTACAAAGTATGGAGATTTTCTCAAATGTAGGAAGTTAATGGATGACGGTGCTAGCAGGGAGCAGTAACACCTAACTCCTGCATACCAGTGTCAGATATCACCCTTTCGAAGCCACAGGGATTCCCTTCATGGACTCCATCGTTCTTTTGAGGACAGCCTCTGTGCCTTGTGCTTTGTGGTTGACTGATGCTCTCATTCTCTATGGAGGTCTTTCTCTGTCATCTCTTTTCCTCAAGTCCCAGAACTTTTCTAAAACTCTTCTCTCTGGAGATACCAAAAGAAGAAAAGAAAAATTGATTTTTTAAAAGTTACAACAAATCATGTAGCTTACTTTCTCTTATTTTAGTGCCTTTTCATAACCAAAAGTCCCAGGACACTGTTTGCTCAAACACAAGAGACAAGTCTTTTGGACAGGATTCATGACAAGTTAAGAGAAGTTTACACAGACCATTTTTCCATCATGGACAATGCAAGCCACCACTATCGATGTAGTGGATCAACAAAACACCCTATGTGATAGGTAAATGATCAGGTCCTGGGGATTTGATTATGACAGAAAGGCAGACAGTATATACTGCTGCCCTACTAAGAGAAACCAAATCTCTTTGCTGTGTTTTTTTCTTTAATAACATATTGAAAAAGCATTTGCCTGATCAATAGCTAAACAGCAGATCTCAGGAGGTGTTCATTTATGCCAAAAAAGAGATCACGTTTGGAGAAACAGCTGCAATTGGAGTAACTTCCTGAATATGTTTATAATAATCTACTGTCCTTCTCTGTGGCCATCAATTCAGTTAAATGTAGATATGATAGGAATCCTATGTCTGCCTAACTCTGGTACTGTTTTGGTGGCATGAGTCTGTGCCCTCCTTCAATTTACTTTACAATTTGGAAGACAGAAGATAGTGTCAGGGACTAATAATCATCTGTTCCCAATATCCCACAAGTCAAAGAACCAATGTGGGTATTCTGGCATTGGCAGACTTTAATTTTGCCTACTATGCATTCAAAAAGTAAGGAGGTACACCTGGGTGGCTCAGTTGGTTAAGCATCTGACCTCTGCTCAGGTCATGATCTCACAGTTCATGGGTTTGGGCCCCTTATCGGGCTCTTTGCTGACAGCTTGTAGCCTGGAGCTTGCTTCAGATTTTGTGTCTCCCCCTTGCTTCCTGCCCTTCCCGCACTCGTGCTCTTTCTCTTTCTCTGTCACAAAAATAAACATTAAAAAAAAGTGAGGCTATTACCTCATTTTATATAATGTAAAATCACTCTGGTTGGTAACTATAGGTCCCTTTGAGGAATCTCTAGGAAGGCTCAAGTTTATTATTTTATACATACACAGGGTACTTCTTCAAAAGAACCTGGTATACTCTTCATCCCAAGGCCTCTGAGTATGAGAACTGGGCGAGAGGCCATAGCTCTATTGCTCCCCAAATCTGAAAATGAAACCTAAAATGTTTAAATTATAAAAATCAAGTAAGTAGTAAGAAGCAGTTCTGTTTCAGTCCAGTGGACACTATGGTCTACTCACCTCCACCAATGTTTCTTGTGGCTGAACTCATTCTGATTTTAACCTGCTGCCCATTTGGGGAATCATGTCCACTTGTCTCTGGTCTTCAAGCTTAAGAACAGCCACTTGGCCTCTGTAAGGAGACAGTTATCTCATTATCCCCCACTGAACTTAGGAAGCCTGTTTCAATTAAGTTACTTGTTATAATCATGCGTGGCATTATGGGGTGTTTCTTAGTGCTTTGATAAAGGAATGTCCTTGGAGCCCATCCAGGTAACACAATGAGGAGATGAATGGCAGGTCACACTTGATAAATTAGTACTAGCATTCTGTCTTTCTTTGTATACCTTCATCTATATTATATCCTAGAAATTCTTGCATTTGAATCTTATCTAGCTTCGACCACTATGGAGTTCAAATTTTAGTCTATTGACCAAGTAATCTGGTGAGCCACAATTGCATACTCAAACAGCAAACATATTTAATCCACAAATTCCAGGAAAGTGCAATAATGGTGATAAATATGACTTATTCCAACAATTTGTTTCTGTCTCCCTGTTCTAGGACCCTCAGGATCCATTCATACCATTTCGCCCCAGGTTTTCATCAATATAAATTAGCAACATCTTCCAATGTTTTTGATGGATAAGCTATTTTCTCTGAAGTAAGACTTCATACCCATTCTTCTGTGATCTGAGTGTAGTTATGAGTCTGGAAGCAGTGCAAGTTGATGAGACATATCTTGTGCAGAGTCAGCAATCCCAAGCAAGGTCATTTTTCTCAAGTATAGTCCTCATGCTTTCTTCAGACAGGGGAGAAAGGGTTTCTTCCACTTTTAAGAAGGCACAGTAGAATGTGAAGTCTCAAATCTGTCAGAATCTACCTCAAATCCCCGCTTTTTTTCAATAAGTACCCTAACTTTCATATAAGATACCAAGCAAAGCTGTGAATTCAATGTGCTTTGTAATTCTGAAATATGCATCATCAGACTTTGAGTTCAGTTTTCAAATATATCAGCCATATATTTGGCTATAAGAATAGGAGAAATTTTAGGAACTTCTTTTGTTTTCTGATTATGCTATGAACTGAAAATTAAAAATCCCGAGCTTTTTGAGGCACCTGGGAGGCTCAGTTGGTTGACCATCTGACTCTTGATTTTGACTCAGGTCGTGATCCCAGGGTTGTGGGATCAAGCCCTGTGTTGGGCTCCACGCTGAGTGTGGAGCCTGCTTAAGATTTTCTCTCTCTTTCCCCCTGCCCTTCTCCCCTGCTCACGTTCTCTCTATATAAAAAAATTAAAAAATAAATAAAAAAATAAAAAAAGTAAAATCCTGAGCTTTTCAATTTCTCTTTGTAGAAAGAAGTGATACATCAGAAGCAGATAGGCTACCCTATAGGCCCTATAGTCATCACTTACAACCCATTGTTTTATTATACAGCCTCTTTGTATCCCAAATCCTTGCCTTTAATAGCCACTTCATTTCAGACAACAATAGTGATAAGTTAATGATTATTTAAAAGTCTTTGAATGCCATGGACCATGACATTGAGGTTACGTTAAGTTCAAATTTAATTAGGCACAAACTATCCCAGATCCTTCTCATTTTCAAAGTCTATTTTTTAGGACCACTTCAGTACCAAATATTTTCTCAGAGACTCCTACTGGACAAGAGCAGCTACTTGAAATATTTCAGACAGGAGAGGATTTAGTAGAGGGCATTAGAAGCTTTCCTAATTGCTAGAATGCCTGGAAAAGCAAAGGTCATGGGAGAGCTCTGTTAACTCTCAGATTCACCACTACCTTACAGAGTGGCAGGGAGTTTCAAGAGACAAAAAATTACTAGTAATTATACAAATGTAATACTAAAGTAGGTGATTCACTAGGAAACACCTGGAGGTCACTGCAGAAGCTCAAATCTGCTGAAGACCATGTTTTTACCCATCTTGATGTAGGAACAATTATATGAATTGTGCTTTCTCTCTTGCACCTTTCAAATTCTGCATGAAGGCCTCTCATTGGCAAAATATAATCTGGAATCCAACTGGCAAGGGATTCAGAGAAAAGCAATGGTCAGGCTTTCCACCACTGAAAATAGGGGAGGTTAAGTGTGGAGAAACCATGTTGGTTTGTACAAACAGCACAGACAGCATAATAAGGTTTTCTGACATAGTCTATGAGTTTGGTTTTTTAATGATTTTGTAAAAAAGGGACAACTAAAGGTATCTTTACATCTTTACCCATATGCTACACAGTGGATGTTGATTAAAAAGTTCATGGTTCAGGGGCGCCTGGGTGGCTCAGTCGGTGCGGTCCGTGGGTTCGAGCCCCGCGTCGGGCTCTGGGCTGATGGCTCGGAGCCTGGAGCCTGCTTCCGATTCTGTGTCTCCCTCTCTCTCTGACCCTCCCCTGTTCATGCTCTGTCTCTCTCTGTCTCAAAAATAAATAAAAAAAATTAAACAAAAAAGTTCATGGTTCAACTAACACAGAGAAAGAGGCATCAGTGACTACATGAATCCATTCTAGGTTGATTTCTGGTAATGCTGTTTTGTGATTAGAAAAGAAAACACAGAAAGAACCACTTCTTGGTCAACTGTAGTGACATAAAAATAAATTAATGTATAAAAAATAACAAAAAGCAAGAGCAATGCAAAGCAACTAAAATTTTTGCAAAGTTCAGTTCTATCTTAAAAAAACATAGTCAAATAAATAAAGAATTAAATATTTGGATGAAAGCAGAATAAACGTTTAGCATCCAAAATAAAACATTTTTGTTGTTGTTCATAATCACTGAGATAGAGTGTATGTTGGCTGAGTAGAACCTGAAAGTGAATCAACAAAATCTTTTATAGGTCCATATTCCCTTCTTCCATCCTTAGAAAACATAATATTGAAATAATGTACTAGTAAAAAATTAAATCACTTAATGAGATTTCTCACAATTACCAGCATCCTTAATATTTATAGGTGTTTGATAGTTTATAACTTTTAAATCTCCATGACATCTTCTAACACAGCGCTTGGATAGAATAAGTACCAAATAAATACTTGTTGAATTACTGAAAATGAATACAGACTGTACATTTTAAAGATTGTACCAAAAAATGGTAAACAGGCTTACTAATGTTCTTAAGCACTGAGCTAGAAATCAAGAAAGAGGCAGTTAATTTTAGCTGCCATGAGTCAATTCATTGTGTGAAGTTGGGAAAATCATTTCAAATCTGTTGAAATCCTTATTTATTTTCATAATAATGAGCTCTCTTACCTACTTCACAGAAATACCTTGAAATAATTACTTTTCTTTGAGCCCTTCGGAAGTAACAAGACTATAGTCTTACAATGTGTATTGATAACAATACCAGACTTTTATAGTAGTAAACAAGCATGTGCTACTTTATATATTTGTGAGGTTTCATTGTTATCTAAATCCAATTATATGAATATGAGGAAACAGTTTGATTACAACAAATTTCAAAAGCTTAGGTATTATATATGGGATATTGTTCATGTATTCAACAAATCTTCTCTTTCCACAAGGTCTGTTTAAAGTCTCACTGTCTTTCGTGTCTTGCCCAAACCTGAATTCTACCGCCAGCTCTTAGAATATTGCCGCTGCTCCAAAATAGGCAGCTTTTACCCCATCAGATAAAGGACAACCTTTTGCTCCCAAGGGGCTTTCCTTCCATTATTTCTTGATCTCTTGGTAGTGCTGAGATGTTCTTAACAGAAAGCTTTTCCTCCTTCTCAAGGATCTTATATGAATATATTTTAAAATCCTCAATAATGTTTAAAAATTATTAAACACCTTTATACTGGACGTCCATCTTCCCTTTCAACTATGTTCAATGAGAAAAGTTTTTAAGCCCCTAGTCCTCCAAATGAAAACTTGGTTATTTCTATAAATTTTGTAATCACTCTTAGGAAAAAGAAAAAAAAAAGTCCAGAGGTCTACCCTGTCTAGGGATGCCCCAAGAGCGGCACAGGGTAACATAAGCAGGGGCATCGATCAGAGCACGCAGGACACAATACGTGTACCAGAAACATTAGTTCTACTTCTGCTGCTCCAGCCTCAACATGTTTGGGGAGGTAAGCAAGATTCATACTATTTATAGAACTTCTGGTGGAAGATTAAGACCAGTAGAGAATTCTGCAAAATTTTTCTTATGAACTATAAAATACCCAAGAGTCCTTCTTAATTACTAAAGTCTGAAATTAGAAAGTCATATCTCACATAAAATTCAAAACTCCCAAACTCAAAATTTCCCCCTTCCCTCAGCTAGGCCCTGTTACAACTGGAAAGCTATTGGTGGAGGAGGACGCGGCCAGGATTTTCTTTCTTTCCAAGATCCTCCTCTTCTAGAGTGTTAACTTTGATTTCTGATCGGTCTGGGTTTTGATCAAGGGGTTGCTGGAAATTCACACACAATCCTCCCTCCTCTGGCTCACCACTTCCCTTTGTGCTGTTGGTAGGGATCTGGTTCAGCTCCTCTCTGTCAAGGACTGCTCATCTCTTAGATGGACTGAGTATAAGCTACCCTCAGCTCTCATCTGTGCATATGAACTACTTTTTGCTCAAGGCAAATATGTACCCTTTGCTCAATGCAGCAGCAAACTGTCCTTTAATATTGTGAAAGAAGCTTTTGTGTGAAGTCAAAAGTCAGGGGGGCAATGGTGTCTCTCAATGAAAGTGAACATATACCAAGATTTCCCAGTGATTTTGTTTTTAATTTGTATTTTGGTTTTTTTCCTTACCAGTAATCTTTTTGAAGCCTCTTTTACTAACAGCCGATGAATAGCTGATGCTCCCTCAACCTCTCTCTGGGGAGAAATGGGACTCAGGGCACCTGAACAACTCTCTCCTTTTATGCCCTTTCTGTGATTGAGTTTGATTTATATTAAAAGTTTTAAATATTTATTTAAATGTTTACTGGAAATGTGTATCTTCATCTGACACCTCAATTGAGATTTTCATATTTGCTAATTCTGGCACCACAGGAAAATTTCAATTTAACATTCTATTTCTGTGCACTAGCACAGAGGGATACCTTTCTCTTGATGGTTTTCAAATACATGGAGAACTAAGGGATGGAGAGGCTCTTTATGTATCCATGTATACTTTGTTCAAGAAAATAAAAGCACACACTTCTCCTTGTTGGCTGTGTTTATGGGATCAGTGGCTCAATTGGGGACTATTAGAAGATTCTTACAGTTTCCCAGGCTGTCCTGGAGACTGTGGTTGGAGGGATAGAAGGAAGCTCATGTTCACTGGTTTGGAATTCCAATGTTGGTGACTGCATCAGCCATCTTGGTGATGCTGAAGGGAGGGAGACGTCTATGTGCTTCTTCTCTTTTCTCTTCCTGGCTACTTTTTAAAAAAATTTTTAAATATTTATTTATTTTAGAGACAGACAGACAGACAGAGCATGAACCAGGGAGGGACAGAGAGGGAGACACAGAATCTGAAGTAGGCCCCAGGCTCCGAGCTGTCAGCACAGAGCTGGATGCAGGGTGGAACTCAAACCATGAGATCATAACCGGAGCCGAAGTCAAGACACTTAACCGACTGAGCCATCCAGGTGCCCCTGGCTACATTCTTTCTTACTTGGAAAACGATTAAGCTTAGATCTCCTTAAAATGCAGAGAGTAACTGAAAGTACAAGTCTCAGGTGTTCTATTTATTCTCAGGAGTTTGGCTGCAAAAGAATTAACCTATCCATTCTCAGTTATTTTCTGGAATGCTCACATTTTGGCACAAAGGTTTTCATTGGTGCAGGAGAGCAGTGTGAGAAGGTGGTGGGGAACCTGACTTTCAAATCGACATTCTGGCTGTTTTAAGAGAATATATCGAGATCTGCTTGGCTAGGAAGGAAATTTCCTTCATTGTAACAACTTCATGTGATAACTTAAAGCAGATTGCTTAGGCAGCAGAAGCTGGAAGGACACAAATTGGTAGCTCAATATGTCCAAATTTTCAGTGGGATGATAAATCAGAGGGTGTCCTGCTCTCAGGGTACAGCATGTTCTGGGTCTGTAATTCTTACCTTTGATCTTGGAAAATAGAAAGCATGCTTACTGACTTTAGCCAGGTACTGGATGAACAGAAAAGCCCATCCCTCTGCTTCAGTTAGGATGCTTTAAGTTATAACAAATTGGCTTAAATACTAAATGGGCTTTATTGTACCATGCAACTAAAATGTTCAAAGATAGAGGAGAATTTAGAAAAGGTCTTGCATCTCTCTAACACTTTGGATCTGCCCTCTGCAATGAATTGGCATGAATGAAAAGGCTACTTAGCACCAATTTAGGGCTACATGTTTCCTCATTCATGTCCACCAAAGAAAATACCCAATTGGATAATCTTAGACCACATGTCTGCCATCCTTTAAGACTATGATGGTTGCATAAGATATGCATTATTCTATTGGAATAATCTAAACTAGTCTGTTGGAAGACTAGTTTGAGGGCCATTCCAAGCAGTACTCCCAGTAATAGCTACTAACTGGTGGAGGAGAGAAGCAATCGCATTGCTGGATAATTCCCAATCATAGAGACATTTTTAAAAAATAAAGTAAAGAACGGAGTGCCTCGGTGGCTCAGTTGGTTGAGCAGCCGAGTTTGGCTCAGATCATGATCTCACAGCTCTTGAGTTCGAGCCCCATGTTGGGCTTTGTACTGACAGCTCAGAGCCTGGAGCCTGCTTTGGATTCTGTCTCCCTGTCTTTCTGCCCCTCCCCCATTCACACTTAGTCTCTCAAAAATAAATAAAACATCAAAAAATAAAAATAAAAAACATAAAGTACAGAACTTTACCCTAGATTTCTGGAAAGTCCTGGAGAATCGTCTTTCAGAAACTCAGGTTACCTCCATTTATTTATTTATTTATTTATTTATTTATTTATTTATTTATTTATTTATTTATTTATTTTTAGGTTATCTCCTGATTAAGAGGTCCTGATAGTTGGGATGCTTGGGTGGCTCAGTCAGTTGAGTATCTGACTCTTGATCATGGGATGAAGCCCCATGTTGGGCTCTGCACTGAGTGTGGAGTCTGTTTAAGATTTCTCTCTCACTCTCTCTCTCAAATAAAAAAAAATGCACTAAAAAAATAAATAAGAGGTCCTGATAGTTGATCTTCATTTCTTTATGTACCTGGGGGCATGGGGCTCATAAACACTCTAGTTTGGCCCAGCAAGGCTTGAACTGAAATAATTTCTCTGTGGTTTTATATTGTTTCTTTGATCCTTTCAAAAGCACCAATTTCATCCACATGTCATATTGGATCCAAGAATCAGAGTTCAATCTATATTTATACCACTTTTATTTATATATGTTGAATGTTTAATAATTATGACAAAAATTCTAAGCAATAGAGCATTAGGTGATTTTTATCTGATGGTAGTTCTTTATTATAATTTTTAAAAATGTTTACTTGCTTATTTTGAAGTGGGGGCAGGGGTATACAGACGGGAGGGGGGGGGAGAGAGAGAGAGAGAGAGAGAGAGAGAGAGAGAGAGGATCCTAAGCAGGTTCCCCACTGACAGTGCAGAGCCTGATGCAGGGCTCCATCTCAGGAACCATGAGATCACCCCCTGAGCTGAAATCAAGAGTCAGATTCTTAACCTACTGAGCCACCCAGGTGCCCCTGATGGTAGTTGCTTTAATTTTGATTCACCACACTTCCTACAAAGGCTGTGGATGTGGCTACATGGAATATTTACTTAACTGTACTTCCTATCAATACACATAATCTACTTCATTTGGCTTGGATTAATTTGGTTTTAATTAATTATCTATTTTAAACAGCTACCAGAAATAGCCATTAGGTATAGCATTGACTTGGCTTGCTATAAACAAAATTACTTTTATGATTTCTAACCATGGCAATGTGAATTTATCCAAAGAGTACTAAAAACTTAAACATATATTGAAGTTTCCAGGTAGCTACTCATTTTAATGATATGAAATATAATAAGTGAACCTTGCTTCAATGATATAATTGAAAATAAGACACTTCTTTAAAAATTTCAAGTGTCTTGTTTTTCAAAGCTGGTTTCTCCAAGAAATTACCCTCCTTGTTTTCATAAAAGCATTTTCTTTCAGAGGGAAATTTGCCTGTTAAGTGTTTTTTGACATCCCAGAATTTTGTTGGTCTGATTTTCTGAAACTTTTCTTATTCATATTGGCTACAAGTCATTATGACAGCACCTATTACTGATAAAAAAAGGAAAAAAATCAAGTCTACTAGAGCATTTCTAAGTTACAGTCCAGTACAACAGACATCAGAATGAATTTAAAGTAGGGAAATGTAATCAGCCACATTATAAGAAAGTTTAATCTGTTATACCCTTAGGGAGAAACAAAATCTGAGTCTAAAGATCATTATAACTGTAAGAGATGTGAGCAAATCAAAACAAGCAAAGAAAACCCATCTTACAACAGATTATTCTTCAGAAAAACTAATATACTAAAATTTGTGGCCACCAATAGTGACACCAAATATTATCCATAAATCTTGGACTCATTAAATCAATTGTAATATTTTATACTTCACTTTTGCATTTGTGATATAATCAATGCATTTTTTATTTCACCAGTTTATCTAGAAATTAGTCAGCTTGGAAGTTACTCATTGTTTTGTTCAATGTTTATTTCCATTGGTGCCATACCTTGGCACACAATCACTAGAGAAATATATGGTGATATCAGTGAGGAAGGAAGGGACGATGAATTTACTTATAGGATTAGAGAGAACCTTGTGCCTTTAATATTAATATTGACAACTCATCTGATGGCGTGATTTAATAGCCTGTAAATCCTCACTTATTTTACTGAGGGTCTGTTGAGTGAATCATTCGCTGTGCCAGAAATTGTGGTAAGTACTATACATAAATGAATTTATTCAATCCTCACAAGAACCTTGATGACCCAGCAACTATTACTCTCATCTTATAGATTAGACATTTGAAGATTAAACGATTATTTTTTTCATCTTATATATACAGCATGGGGCCAGAGTTAAAAGCCAAGCATGTTTAATTACAAAATCCATGCTCTTTACAACCGTTTGCTATTTCTTTCTAGTTATATTATTCTTTTCAAGTAGATTATTGATTACACTTCTCTAGCCTTAATTATGCCTGGTCATAGGTATAGTGAGGTTTTCATTAATCCAGAATAGCTTTGCAGACTGACTGAGGTTAAGATCTGGTTGAAAATTGGCTTGTATACTATTTCATTGATTAGAATATGCTCATTTGTTTACATTCTAACATTTTTGAAATCAGGATGGCCTTATAATTGATGATAAGGAAGTATCTGGCATACTTTGATTATGATAGTTTAGTTTTTCTTTCTTAGTGGCATTTAGGCTAATGTTATGTATTCAATACACAGTTTCTTAGATTAGATGATATGTGCTACTTACCTCTCCAATGAAACTCAGTAAAATTAGGCAAAGCAGAGTAATTCTGATTCATGCTCAGCTCCACCCCATGCCATCTTCTGCACAGGGTTGGGAAAAAAAGATACTCTGCTTAGAGCTGGGGTGAGTTTAAGAGTTTTACCTATTATTGTCTCTGTTATCCAGAGACCCTCAGTAAAATAAGTAGGTTCTAACAATGAAACTTCTGCTTCTTATCCAAATTTTCCCCTGGATATTTTATTATGATTTCAAGTCATCTATATTCTTTTCCTCCATCTCTTTTTTCTCCTATTAATCAAGAGTTCAGTCTTTTTACTAAGGGTTCTTTCCATAATTCCTTTAAAATTTAAATAAAAATGGATTTTTTTGAGGGAGCCAAAACATAAGAGACTCTTAAAAACTGAGAACAAACTGAGGGTTGATGGGTACAAACTGATGGTGGGAGGGAAGGGTGGGTGAGTGATGGCTATTGAGGAGGGTACCTGTTGGGATGAGCACTCAGTGTTGTATAGAAACCAATTTGACAATAAATTTCATATTAAAAAAATGGATTTTTTGGCCTATGCTTTTTACATATAGATATGTAGGATTTTAAATGATTTTAAATGATAAACTAGAAGTTTAAATTTAAACTTCTTTTTTTCTTGTTATTGTCCACTAGTATATAAGGATACCTGAATTTTTCCATTATGGAAATTCCCACTATTACTGAAGGGCTTAACAAGGTATTGAAATTGATAAAATTTTTATTGTTGTGTTTTTTATCTGTTCTGAAGCCTCTGGAAAGCTCTGCCTACCTCCTCTCCCACTTCCCCAAATCTTTCACTAATGCCCCTAAGGGAAATTGACCATTTGAACCTCAGAATATCTCCATAGCTTAAGTGCTAGAGAAGTGTCTCAGTTTTCTCTTATCTAAAATGGGGGAGGAGAGGTGTGGGATAATGATACAACCTACCTATCTTGCTTATAGAATAAATTAGCTAATACAGGTAAATCTAAGAACAAATGTCTGGCACCAAATAAGTGTTCAATAAATGTTTGCTATTATTAGAAGCCATTTGGTATAGTTCATAAACCTGCTAGGCTAGTCTTTTTTCTGGGTATTTTACAGATCATAAATTCTTACAAGGCAAAGACTGTGCTGTATGCATCTTGATATCCCTCTTTAGACTTTTTTAAATGTTTATTCTTTTGAGAGAGGGAGAGAGAGCGAGTGAGAGCGCAAGAGGGGGAGGGGCAGAAAGCGAGGGAGACACAGAATCCAAAGCAGGCTCCAGGCTCTGAGGGGTCAGCACAGAGTCCAATGCAGGGCTTGAACTCACGGACGGTGAGATCATGACCTGAACAGAAGTCAGACGCTTAACTGACTGAGCCACCCAGGCACCCTTTGATATCCCTTTTAATGCCCTAAAGTTGTGCATTACATATTCTGAAAATCCCATTTTTTATTGATGGGCAAAACTTCCCATTTAGCACCAACCTGAATTGGATCTGTAAGACTTAATACTTACAGGAACCAGGGTATGTAGATCTCTCCCACTTAAGTTTGGTATAGTGGAAATGAAAAAGGCTTTAGGCTCAGTCAAATCTGAATTTTAATTGCAGTTGTCTTTTACTTTGATATTGGGAGTTACTTAGAACTCTCTGAACCTCAGTCTGCTTCTGTAAAAAGTGAGGGATATTTACCCCATTTGGTTCTGGTGGAAATGAAATTATATAATGTATGTAAAGCACAAAGACATATAGGAGGCTTTCCATAAATAGTAACTATTGATAATTATTGTTTCTATTTAAAAAATTATTACCTTGAACAGATTACTTAACACCATTAAATCTCAACTTCTTTGTATATAAATTTCTACATATATAAAGGGCTAACATTACATTATTCACATGATTAAAAAGAGGATTCAGTTACATACAGGAAGTTCATATCAAAATGTCCTTCACAGAGTAGGTGCTCCACACATGATTTTTATCCTTTATTCCCTTACTTCCTTTCCCACATCTTATTCCTTGATATAACAAAGGAGGAATTTCCTTGTTCTTTTTTTTTTAAGTTATTTATTTATTTTGAGAGAGAGAGAGAGAGAGAGAGAGAGAGAGAGAGAGAGAGAGAATACACAGGGGAAGGGCAGAGAGAGAGGGAGAGAAAGAGAATCCCAAACAGGCACTGCGATGTTAGGGCCGAGCCCAAAGCGGGGCTTGATATCATGAATTGTGGGATCATGACCTGAGCCAAGGTCAAGAGTTGGACTCTTAATCCACTGAGCCAGTCGCCCAGGTACCCCTCTTTTTTCTTTCAAAAGAGATATTTTCAAAAGTTCCCTAACTCTTGAGTGTGTTGTGCTGTTGTGAAATTTTAGCAAAAATGAAAGCCTAAGGACTTTGGGTTTTGAGGTTAGAAAAGTTATGGAAGCATTTGGAACAACCTTCACATATCTCTCATCACCAATACCACGCAGCATTCTGTTATTTCCCATGGGTGTTTCCATTCTTCGATTTTCAATGGTGCAAAGAGAATTAACCCTTTAAAACTTATAAATAGTATTCTTGAGGAGTCCTTATTCCATTATGTAGTTTCTATATTTGTTCCCCAAGAATTTTTTAGAGTTGTGGTTCCTTTGTCTGAACAAAATGAAAAGATCCTAAAACAAAAACAGAAACAGCTGCTTCCTACACCATTGCAGAAGAAGCTTTAGGAGCAGTCTTACGTGCTGTGTTTCTAGTCTTTCCCAAAGAAGGTGAGAAAGCTTGTATAGATATGCATATTTGGATTGGGACACCACTGTTCTAGAGGATGGTATTTTATATTGATAGCATAATTTGACAGTAAATCATTATTATTATCTCCTTATTAAAAGATCAGAATTCAGAGCACAACGGTCATGCTTGCCAATTTGACCATGGAACCATTAGTAATACTGACAGTCCAATTACAATTGTGCTTATTTCGTCACTGATTGGAATCATGGCAATTTGGGAGGATATAAAAGCACGGAGGTACCTATAAACTGAGTGGGGCAGGGAGTAGCGTCCCACATTCAGTAACAGCTTCATGGGTGCATCCATTTCAGGATGTACGGCAGGAACACTGAAAACTTTCAATATTTTACATGCCACACCTGTCCTAAGAAACACAGTATGTGACACACATTTATAATAAAAAGCTCTAACTGGAATCATAACACCGGTGAATTTCTTTTCTGTACTCTGTGTAAGGAAGAAAGAAGCAAAGCACAATGAAATAAACCAATATCTGGTCAGCTCAGATTTAGAGTTCAATATACTACAGCTTATTACCTCAACAACAATTCATACTGACCCCAAGGCACTGTAAAGTCATCAATCATAAAAGAAATATTAAATTATCTTTACAATACCTATTTAGCAAGGCTGTAAAGTAGACTAATACATTTTGCAAAGATTTTTTTTAGCCACTTAGGTTGAAACGAAACAGGTTTTTCTATTTAACCCCTCAGTTATCCAGAAAAATTATCTTTATGAGAAGTTAATGAAGGTTCTTGTATCCTACTAATGACTGCCAAAACGGGTACTGTTGGGATTTTAATTACCAGTGGGAATAATACACAGTAAGGAATGTAAGGAACATGTCCAAGATGGGCTCACCTTGAAACATTCATTATGATCCCTCTAAGTCACATTTAGATACTGAAGAGAATGTCAAATATCCAATTCCTATATCAGTGCTGCTAGTGTAAGGGAAAGAGACACCATCAGAAGAAGAGGTAACCCCAGTCCCCCATGAACCCTTGCAGAGAGAATATAATTAATCACTCCCAACTGTCCCAACCTTGCATTTGTAGTTTCTGACTTAAGTGGAATATGCCTACCATTTATCTTCATTACTGGCCAGCAACATTAATAAAAATCAGCTTAAGATCTGAGCACAGAATCACTTCCTATAGATTCCAATTTAATTTAGGAATGCCTAAATTGAGGGAAACATCTCTTCTCTGCCTTTGAAAAATGAGTTGGTTTTTCTGTGATACCCAGCAACGGCAATAAACAAAGATGATGCAGATGTGAAGACCTGTGGCCAGTTCCTCCATTGATTACCTCCAGACATTAATTTTCAGTCTAATTGCTGTGGTTGGCACTTTCACCTCAGTGGTACTTACATATGCCTACAGATCTGTTTGATCACAACTCTTGAGTTTTGAATTATTTAATACTCAATCAGTTTAGAAATGCTGTCCTTCATATTCTATCCAGAAGTCCTGTAAAGGAATAAATCTGATGTGATATTTAATAAAATGGATTTTCCAACCACAGATCTCCTTAATAGTTTACCATCCTTGTAATCCTGAGTTATTTTCTTTGTTCATGAAACAATTGCTTTAGTAAAATCAGAATCACCAAACACTTCCATATTCCATCTGGATTTATGGAGCATTAGAACACATTATACGTAAAAGATGATAAAAATGTATTTGCCTTGTGAAAATTATGTCTTTGTAAAAGTGTTGTTCTTTCTATTTAGCTGCAACCTTATGATTTTTAAAATTCTTAACTGTTATGTCAGACATTTTTAAAACAGTCCATATAAGTTCTTTTTTTTTTTTTTTAAGTAAACGGTCTATCTCCTCTCATACTGAATACATAACACTGGTTAGCTCTTTCAGCATTGCAGAAGCATGAGCCTCAGACCACCCAGTCTTTGTACTTGAGATGTTTTGAACAATACTACCATCCGAACTGTGCAGTCGGGATCTCCTCAACTTCTTTGTTCTTCCTCCAAAGTACTTAATGTTGTTTTAGTGGCGACAATAAATGTTAACTTTCATGATTTTCTGTACTTAATTGTGACACGACATTATGTTTATTCATTGTTTTCCAAAAAGGAAAATTATGAGCAAAGCATATGATATTAATTGTTGGGCCAGTTCTCATGAATCTATTTCAAACAGCCTTTCCTTCTTTTCTAATAACTGCTTATTTTAATTGAGGTATCAACTATTTTATATATATGAACTTATCTTTTCAAGCTAAAATTTTGCTGCCTTTCAAAAAAACATTTACAACCCTAATATGTGTGTGTGTGTGTGTGTGTATACACATATATAATCCTAAAACAAATAAACACATATATGCACACATGCACAGTAAGCCAAGTCTAATAAAAGTTTAGATATGCTGAGAAAGTCACATATTTTTAGATCTCTAAGTGACTATTGTTTACACAGAAAGACCAGTTCTTACATTTATCAAGGCCAATGCAATATTACTAAAGTGACTGCTTCACAGAGAAATTAAATGAAGGCTTATCTAAAGAACTTGTTGAATATTTTCAGATAAATAATGGTCTTTTTTTGCCTGTTGACACTATTTCAGCCTGAGTTATCCAACTAATTTTTAAACTCTTCATTCCACCATTCCTTATAGACAGCCTCATATATTAATCAGTCTACTTTGATGGCCCTTTGAGAATGGTATCTTAATGTATATGTAAGTGCAATAAATAAACTTTAAATTTATAGGAATAAAGGAAATGGATGTAAATTAAGCTGGAAAATGTAGTCTGTAGCCAAGCAACCCCATGCCTAGCTAAAACACAAGGGAAGTTTCTACTGTTAAAAAGAAATAGGAGAATAGTACTTACCCAAATCTACTGCTATGACCACCCAATCTGCCTTGTGCACCCTTCTTCCCACAGAGACCACATCATCTTGCCCCGAGTAACAAAGACTGAAGTCTCATCCACTAAACTGCATCCAACTCAAAGTCCAGGATCTCTGAGTGATATGTTGATGTTCCGACAGGCTTAGAAGTGGCTCCTGGATCCCCTATGACCTAGAAAAATATCACTTTTCTACTTCCTATGCCACACCCAATAAAGAATGGTAGAGTGGGATCAAAATAGCCTAATACAATTTTTTCTGTTTGGAAAATGGAAGATGGGGAAAAACGTAGACATCACTGATCCATAGCAATGGTGAAATTCTGTAGCTCATTGTTTCTATGGTTCCCATATTTGCCTTTTTATTTCTGACTAAGATTTTAAGGGAATTGCATTGATAAAGAAGGATGCCACAAGGGGCAAAGGCTTTAGGGGTTAACGTACTGACCCATAAAACAGTCCCCAGGTTTCCTAGCTGGATCTCTAAGAGAGCAAGCTGTGAAAGCTTTGTCGCCCCAGGAAGGCATACTTGTAATGCCAACTTGTCTCTTATAGGCAGACTTTTAGTTAAGTGCTCCCAGTAAGTTTCATTTGAGAACCACCATGCTCAAAGCTCTCTTCCTGTCTTGTTGATGTATAGACTCTCATTTGTTTGTTGGTTGCTGCTCTTGACCATCCGTGTTCCCCTCAATTTACTGTTTGTGACCTTGAGGCCATTTGAAACAATAGGCATTGGTGAGGAGGCAGTCCTTAATCTGCTTTTGTCACTGACTGAGTCACATTTGAGAATACCTAAGCCAAGCTTCTGGAGAAAGGCTGTGTAGAGTCATCTTATTTGTTTGGGGAATAGAGCAGTTGGTTTTTCCAATTCTGTCCTACCCCCAAATTCTGCACTGTCAGCAAACGGGCTGAGAGTTTCCTTTAGCAGAATTTTCTTTTCTTTTCTTTTCTCTTTTCTTTTCTTGTTTATTTATTTTGAGAGAGAGAGTGTAAGGGGCAAGGAGAGAGAGGGAGAGAGAGAAAGAGAGAGAGAGAGAGAGAGAGAGAGAGAGAGAGAGAGAGAGAGAGAGAGAGAGAGAGAATTCCAAGCAGGCTCTACATTGGCAGTGTGGAGCCCTTCTTAGGACTTGGAACTCAACCCTGAGACATTGACCCGAGCAGAAATCAAGAGTTGGAAGCTTAACTGACTGACCCACCCAGGCGCCCCTTAGCAGAACTTTCTTTCCTTCTCTGCTTGTGAAACGTGCCACGGTTAATTCTTGCTTAAATTCTCTCCTTTCAGTCCCTTGTTACACGGCATACGCAGCGCACCGCACCAACACTGACATTTTCCAAACATGTCTCCTAGAGCCATAGTCTTAGTATGGAAAGGGTCTGTCCCCCAAGAATCATGGGTAACGGTTTTGCCAAATTTTTATTGCGGCACGACAGAAGTCACCATCTCTCTGATCTCATCAAAACAACATTGCCACATAGTTTCAGGTAGGGCAGCACCAAATGTCCAGTGGCTGGAAGAGGTCAACGGCGGAACGTGACCTCTGGTTGACCTGCGAGCCGGCCCCGGGGGGAAGGGGCAACTGAGAGGCTTTTCCCTCCCTCTCCTGGCCTCCGAACGAACGTGTGTTCCGCTCACTATCCCTGTAGCCGGAACCACTTCAAGGGCGCAACCTTGAGAGAGCCCAGCGCTACGGAAACGGTCCGCGCTGTGTACGTGACTGGCACCCCGTGAGCGACCCTGTATAAACCCAACAGTCTTGCAGGCGGGGATGGAAACGCACTCCCCTTGCGGCGGCCCCGGACAAGCCTCGGTAGGTTCCCCTGCTTATTCAACCTGCCACCCTACCAGCCTGGCGTGACTGCCTCTCGCTTGCTTCTCTCCTTGCCCTCCGGGCAGGGCGGTTCCGACCTTCCGCCTGGAACTCACCGGGTGGTGGAACAGTTGCTGAGTCAGGAGACGGAACAAATGGGCCTCGGGCAGGAGGCATCTTAGGGGAACCCCCAAGTTGCCCGTCAGGCCTCTATGCGCGGGGCGGGAAGGGAGGGCTTGTAGCGCGGACGCCTGTGGGCCCCGCGTGAGCTGCGGCGCCCCGAAGGCGCGGGCTGCGCGGCGCAGGTTGGAGGAAGTGCGCAGAGCGCGCTGGGGCCGGGAGGGGAAGCGCAGGGGGCGCAGCGGGCTGGCCTCTCCTGTGGGCACGACGCTGGCCACCAGCCCCGCCTGACGTCGAAAGTTGAGAGAAGAGGCTTTGCGGGTGTCTGCCACTCTGCAAGCTTCCTGGCTGGCAGACAAGGCGCAAGAGCGGGATAATCATTTGGGGGGTGACCTTAGCCTGCTGCTTATGCCACGGGTTAAGGTCCAACTGCATATGACAAGGCCTTGACTGTGGCACAATCTGATTGGGATGCTAAGAGGTGGAATCCCTGGAAATGTGAGGAGAGTGATGGAAAGGATATGGTGGCGATTGACAGTGAAGCGGAGGGAGCATCCCATGTTGTCCGACTCCTAATACAAAGGAAAGCAACTGTAACCCCAGCCAGTGGAGCAGCCCCCAATTCAGGGATCATTCATGCTGAGAGAATATACACGCCCACTGAGCTTGTTGATATAGCTGACAAGTTCCAGCAAAAAATCCCAAGGTTGTGCACCAACGCCAGTATTAGAGCATAGACTATGATGCTCTGACAGTGACCAAGTCTCTCAAATGTAACGGAAAGTTATCTCTCGCGTAAACAGTTCAAGGGCAGGAGGGTGAGAAGGAAGGTAGGCAGCCCTGCTCCTCAATATCACCCCAGAATCCATCGCTGCCTGTGGGTTGCATTTCTCCATCAGCCAGCAGAAGGGGGAAAGGAAAGAAGAGCTTTGTGATAGAAGTGTGATCTGAGAGTTGCTCATGTCGATTTGCCCTCGGTTGTTGTCCAGATCCCATCACTGCTGCAAAGGAATTGTAATCCTTAGCTGAATAGCAAAGACTGTGTGCTTCTGTGAGGGAGGAGGTCCATTTCTGCAAGGAAGAAGGGGGAAAGAATTAACAGATGGCTAATCATTTTATAAAGATTATAAAAATTGACTTGATTCTTGCTTTTTCTAATTTTTCTGTTCTGAATTTAATATACCTCTGTTAACAATTGAAAAATAGACACTAGGATAGTGAGCTCTATAGTTACTTGAGTGTTTTAGGATGTACTTACATAGGCGATATTAATTTAACCTCATTACTGTGTATTTTCAAATCAATTTCCATAGAATGATACATGGAATGATAAGGAAAGAAATATAAGGTAAACTTTTATTCGCTAGCCTTATATATAAATACCTACTCAAAGTTTTCATTATTGTGTGTAGTATCTGTGTGTATATATATATAGGATATATACTATTCCTCTCATAATGATTTGAAATATAAAAAAATTAAGAATATCAGCAAATTATACTGAAACACTTGTATATATGTATATACATATATGTATATATGAAAAAAACATGAATTTTTTTTGCATTATGTATACAAATGTTCTATAAGTGGATTCTGAACCTAAATGTAAAAATGAAAACTAAGTCTTTAAAATTAAACGTAGGAGAAAATCTTTGTGACCTTGAGTTAGGCATAAATTTCTTAAGCACCAAAAGCAGAAATTATAAAAGAAAGAAAATGCTAAATTGGACTCCATTAAGACTAAGCGTATGTGCTCATTGAAAGACACTGTTAGAATAAAAAGACAAGCCACAGATTGAGGGAAAATACTTGCAAAGCATGTATCTGATAAAGAATTTCTATCCAAAATATATAAATCACTCTCTAAACTCAATAATAAGAAAACAACAACCCAATAAAAAGATAGGTAAAAGATTCTACAGACACTTGGTACCGCCAGAGAAGATACACAGATGGCAGATGAGTCCATAAAAAGATGGTCAACATCATTAACCATCAGGGAAATACAAGTGAAAACTACAGTGAGATATCATTACGTACCTATTAGATAGAATTGCTAAAGTTAAGAAGGCTGATCATACCAAACTTTAGTGTGGGTGTTAGAACAGTTGGAACTCTCATACATTGTTAGTGGGAATGTAAAATGTCACAATCATTTTGGAAAACAGGTTGGCATTTTCTTATGAAGTTAATTATATACCTATCATAAAACTCAGCCATTCCACTCTTAGGTATTTACCTGAGATCAGTGAAAATATATGTCCACAGGAACACTTGTACATGAATGGTCATAGGTGGTTTTATTTTTTAATAGCCCCAAATAGGAAACAATGCAAATGTCCATCAATGGATGAATGGATAAGCAAATTGTGGTATATCCATACAATGGAACACTATTCAGCACTTAGAAAAGTCAACTACTTATAAAATAAATAAGTCACAGAGATGAAAAGGACAACACAGCAAATATAGTCAATAAGATTGTAATAATGTTGTTTGGTGACAGATGGTAACCACATTTATCGTGGTGAGCACCAAATAATGTATATAGAATTGCTGAATCGTTATGTTGTACACCTGAATCTAATATAACATTATATGTTAGTTATATTTCAATTAAAAGATTAGTGAAGAAGAAAATGAACTATCGATAAATGTGGATAAATATAGATAAACCTCAAACTGATTATGGCAAGTGAAAGAAGCTATAACAAAAAGGAGTGAATACTGTATTATTTCATTAATATAAAATTCCAGAAGACACAAACAAATCTGTGGTGAAAGAAGGAAAATCAGTGATGGTAAAGGAATGAGGATGAGAGGTGGGCTGGGCAGGAGAGAGAGATTCCAAGGGGAATGAGAAAACTTTTGGGTATGATAGATGTTATTTTGATTATTATCAAAGTTATTTTCACTAATTAGTTTGATTGTGCTAATGGTTTTCATGGATTCATACAGAGAGTAAGTTTCAGTAAAACTTAAAAATTAGAAATAAAAATTTTTAACTTGAGTTCTTTTGGTTTATAACATAAGCAGAAGACCGATGCATGTCAATTTAAACATTAAATTTTAATGAAATTATAATTAATAATTTTCCATTTGTAATTCCTTGTTATAACAATTGATTATTTCATTTCTCATAACATATTTTGCCTAAAAGTAGGTATACAAGGATTTAGTTTTAAAAAGTCATTTACAACTATAAAAAAGTTCATGTTATCATTATAATTGCTAACTCGAGTGAAAGTATACTTGAAGCTGCCAAGATCAGTTTAAAATAACAAAACTTAATTTTGTTCTGTTTTCACAAATATTATTGTATATGCAAATATAAAAAATATTATTCTTCCATTAGATTTGATGCCATTCTATACTAAGTCTTTACATTTTTTATATTTTAGATTAAATCTTTATAATACTTAACAAGGAATAGAATTAACTACGTTGATATTATCTATTAACTATAAATCTGAGTTACTTTTACTGATTCTTGCTCCTTAGAAATATTTGTTGAAAAATTGTCTTTTAAAGAACTGGTTTAACAATTCAAGATGAATTCTTAATAATGTAAACTATAGCTCTTTCTTCCCTCCTTCATTCCTCCCTTCTTTCCATCCTTCCTTTCCCCCTTACTGTATCCCCTCACCTCACTCCTCACTTCTTGCTCTTTGCTATACCCCTCCCTCCCTCTTCTTTCCTTCTTTCCGTCCTTCCGCCCCTCTCTCTTTCTCTCTTTTTCTTTCTTTCCTCTTTAGAAACATATTTATTAAGCACTTATGATTCTGTGTTCTGAAGGAGAACTCTAAGGAGTTTTTAGTTCTAGCCTTACTTTTAGATATTTATTTTCTTGTTTGTGAGAAAAGGTGATGACACATCCCTAAAGGTGGAGGTTAGTGTTGGAGAGTGGAGGAAAATGGAGCATGGATGGCATGGGGTGTGAACACTGCAGATGCTGGACAGAGAGTGGCCCCTGATCCTACAGGAGTCGTGGGAGGTTTTGTGGTCCTTTAATGAAGAATGTAGTCCATCATTCCAGGCCAAACAGTGTTACATTTGCAGTAATCATGTACAATGATTTTATTGAATTATAAAAGCAACCATTTTAGTAGTTTCCTGTCTTCCTAAAGTCTTGTTGGCTGTAAAAAGTCATAATTTAATTTCTCATAATATCCATTAGAATGAAAATTAGGTTTACAGAGGCCTTTTTTCTAGAGTAACCACATGTCCTGATTTCTGTTGGACTGTCTGAGTTTGGCCTACATTCATTTTTTTTAATAATCATTGAATAGTTGTGTCATCTTGGAAAAATTATTTAAGCTCTCTGAGCCTTAGTTTCCTCATATGTGCAGGGTTGTTCTAAGAAATACATCAAATAATGGAGGTACCATAATGCCTGGCCCATACCAAAGGCCAAATGAAAATGTTACTCCTACCATCATTAATTACTCTGAGTCAGGTGGTTACCATTTAGTACAATTGAATCCCATTTTATACAGTAAGTAAGTAACATGCATATTTAATTTAAGTTGTTAAAGTCTTGTGTTCCTTTTAGATCAACTGTTTAGTGTCTTTACCACTTAATAGTCTTCATTATTACAAATTAAATTATCCTCACTGTCTGATTGACAAGGCTAATCTTTTAGATATAGATAATGAGTGATAAGGGTTGAGTAATCTTTCTAGATTTCTCGCTTTCTAGGAGGCCTCATTTGGAAGCTGAGACTGCTGTTGTCAGCTCCCCTGAGGCCGACTGCAGACTTTTAACTTAGTTTCTGTTGTCTTAACATGTTGATTTTATATTCATATATATTTAGAGCTTCCAGAACAATCTTAGTTTCCAGTGTTTGCTCCCATTGTGCTTCCTGAGGTACACTTGGATTGTGTTACCCTTTTTGGTCTCGAACATGATGAAATCAGTATATTGATACTACTTAGCTTTTTTGGCTTCTTCATTGGTTCGTATTAAGACCCGTTCCTGGATTTAAGGGCTTGACTCTGATACTCTTTGCCTTGAATTTTGACTTGATTTCCTATCTGTTTCTCCATTCAGTTTGCTTTTGTGAAAAAGTTTTTGGAGTTTATCATTTCAGTATTAGCAAGTTCTTACCTGTTTTGTGAATAGTTTTTGTCTTTTCTGTGAAGATTTGAAAAATATACCAAAATATCCTGGAGAAACCTTATGAACCGTTATAAAAACATAAAAACAGCATAAAACAGCATAAAAAAGCATAAAAACATACTAGAAGGTATATAACATTGCTCAAAATAGCTATGTAAATGTCCATGACAGAGTTGATTTTTTGCGTGAAACTGGAAATTTAATTTCTTGCAAAAACCTCAGCAGATTTTTAAGCAAGCAGTCTCATTAAAAGTGCGTCAGCCCCTCTTCTTCTTGAGCTTCATTCATCATTTAATAAAATCACTATACTTAAATATTCCATCATGGGGGTTAGAAATGAGATCTGGCAATTCTTGGGAAAAGTGAATTAATGTTTTTAATGATCTAAAATTACCTACCATTTAGTTCTTAACGTCTGTGGCTGCCTGAGAAACAACTCAATCAGCCCCTGAGTTTTCTTTTTCATTGACACCAGTGTTTGATTATTATACATATTACAATTGACTGGATGTACCATCAACGACCTGCATCTAATATGACATTTCATTTATTCATTGCTATTTAATGACTATCTAATATATGCTCTGCATTGAACTTGGAACTGGGAATAAAAAAAACACTAAGAATAAGACATTGTTCCTAAATTCAGGGAACTTTACATTCCAGATGATAACTAGTTCACTTGACCCATTTGGAGAAGCAATCATGCTATTCAGTGGGAAAAGCCATTATCTGGATTTGTAGAACTCCAAAAGAATAATTATTTGACTTACTATTTCATTATTCATTTTTAACTGGTTGCCTTGGCAATGTGAACAAATAATCTAAGTTGAAAACAATGAAAGAATTTTATTTTGGTCCATTCTTTTCCCACTGTTCAGGTAGGGTCTGAGTGCTAACAAAGAAAAGTTATTGAAGCAGTTCAGGTAAGAAATGATAATTTAAAGAAGTAGAGTGGCAGCAATGAATACAGAGAAGAGCAGATAAGTTTGGAATAAATATTAGAAGAAAAGATGTTGAAATTTACTGATGGATAAGATATGGGGCTGGGGAAATGTTAATTTGAGATGTTCATGAGACATCCAAGTGAAATATTAAGGATGTAGTAGAATAAGTTTCTTGAACTGCTTCAAGAAAGTTTTGGCCTCAAGAAAGAGGTGAGGTCAGGAAATGGATAGGTAATTAGGCTCTTGTTGAGACACTTTTACTTGATAAGGCCAATGTCCATGCTAAACTTAAGGTGAGTTTGTTTTACTATTTGTAGGGCATAGGTAAGCACTATGTTCAGGTTTGGAGCGTGAACCTTAGAGTCAGACAGTATTTGAGACCTAGTTTTGCTTCTCATTTCCTGTGCGACCTTCAAAACTTAATTGCACTGAGTCTGCCTATCCTCATCTGATGATAACATTATATTTGTGAGGTTTAAATGGAATAATGCATGCAAGCATCTAGTATTGTTTTAGGTATACAGTAATCACTCCATAAAAGAGATATCAGTAAACTAAAGTGAAAGCACAAAGTATGTAGGTCTTGAAAAGAGTGATGGACACAGACACTTAAAAATAGTGGTTAAAGTAAATGAGATTGTTTTGTGTTAAACAGTGGCAGGAAATATTGTACGAGACTTTGAGGTGGGCAGCACACACACACACACACAAACACACACACTCCTGGGCACCCTCCACTCTTCTAAGTTGTCTTTGAGTTATTTTTATAGCTGTTCAAATAATAGAAAAATTAGTAATACAAGATGATTTTTGTTCATAAAAATGCCAATAACTTGTGCCCAGAGAAGACACAATCTACTGGTAAATTCATCTCAGCATTCATAATTGCCTTTACACATGTATCCTTTGAATTCTTTGGAATTTTGTTGGTTCCCTCATTAATTAATGAGTCAAATAAGATCTTGAATATGCATTGATTTTATATTTGCATGAAAGTTTTGTCTTTAAAAACATTTTCTTTTAATAAAATAAGAAGTGGGGTGCCTGGGTGGCTTAGTCAGGGGCGTTCGACTTTGGCTCACAGTCTATAGGATCGAGCCCCGCTCTGTGCTGCTGTGCCAACAGCTCAGAGCCTGGCTTCTGTTCAGATTCTGTGTCTCCCTGTTTCTCTGCCCCTACCCTGCTCACACTCTGTCTCTCAATAATAAATAAACATAAAACATTAAAATAAATAAAATAAAAGCAATTCTTATCTGTCACCTTTCAATTTGAAGAGCAATTATAAGTAATATGGTTATAAAAAGAGAAGTTACTAAAATATTTAATTATAAAGAGGAAGGTAGGTGCATGCTTTGATAAATATTATTGGACACAGACCATATTTCCAATCAGATAAAACATTATTTAAAACTTCAAATGCTCCTGGGGCTCCTGGGTGGCTCAGTTGGTTAAATATATGAACATATTTCATATGTGTTTAATAAGATATTTTGTTGGGGCACCTGGGTGGCTCAGTCAATTAAGTGTCCAACTTTAGCTCAGGTCATGATTTCACGGTTCATGAGTTCAAGCCCTGCATTGGGCTCTGTGCTGATAGTGTTGAGCCTGCTTAATATTCTCTCTCTCTCTCTCTCTCTCTCTCTCTCTCTCTGTCTGCCCCTTGCTCTCTCTATCTCAAAATAAGTAAACTTAAAAAAAAAAGATATTTTATTAAGAATCAATTTATCCAATTACTTGCTTATTAAGAAAGTTAAATGCCCTGCTATGTACCAGGCTATGTGATAAGAATAGAAAGAGTTCAAGATTTCTCAGTATTTCTGTTAATACTGTATTATTAATGATACACATTAATGTAAATATACTAATCATATTAATATTAATGATATGAATATGCTAATAATATTTATATTAACATTAATAACATGAGTTTGACATATTAAGAATATGTCATATTATTATTATCTTGTTAAGAATATTTTATGTTGCTAATGTCAATATGAGTATGGTTAGTATATTTATATTATTAATGTTAATATTAATGTGATTAATATATTAATATTGTATTGTTCTAAGACAGGTATCAATTAATACTTTGGATGTTTTCATTAACAAAAGGCACATATAGAACATCTACTATGTGCAACTATTGGGCTTATAGTTCCTAAAAACTTCATTTCAAATTTTTTTCATATCTGAAAGGGTACTGAACTTATGGTTCATAGTTTTAAATCATTTTATGATTATTATACTTCACAAAATGTGGGATTAACTATCTATTTGTTGTATAGTGTTACTTGCATGATTTATATAGTCTAGAATAGGATACAAAAGGAGACAAAGATAAAAATAATTAACGAAAAAATCTATGATATAGATTGCTCAGGGGATTAGCTTTCCCTTGTTCAAACATTTGAGAGATGTTTGGATCCTTTTGTGTGGTTAGATTTAACCTGTCCAGGCATTAAAATAGCATGTTAATTATAGCTTCAGTGAGTTAAATTGCAGAAATTATTTGGGTGTATATTAAACTCCTTGCACACTTGATCATTGTCACATTTCTTCTAATTTCTTCTAATTTAAAGTGACAAATATAAGGACTTTTATTCATTAATTTCTTTTTTTTAATTTTTCTTTTTTAATGTTTATTTATTATTGAGAGACAGGGAGACACAGAGTGTGAGCAGGGGACCAGGCAGAGAGAGGGGCAGACATAGAATCCGAAGCAGGCTCCAGGCTCTGAGCTGTCAGCACAGAGCCCCACGCGGGGCTCGAACTCACAAACTTGAGATCATGACCTGAGCCCAAGTCGGTCACCTAACCAACTGAGCCACCCAGGCGCCCCTTAATTTCTTATTGCAGAAATATGCAAACTAGAATCCAACTTCCTCAAACATTTACTCCAATGACATTTTTTCTGTCTCTTTGAAAATTTTTGATGAAAAAGAAGTAAAAATGAAGATTAAACCAGATGTCTATTTTTAAAAACTTCCAATAGATCTCTAACATCAGTTCAGTCTTTTATAGAAACAATATGGATCATTGGCTTCAATGAACATCAATTACATTGACTGTATCAGTTGTCTGACTGTCATCTATACTGACCAGAAGAAAAATAGTTTCATGATTAGTTTCAAGTTAGGCATTAAGTTAATTTACCCTAGATTTTTAGTGTCCTGATTATTTTGTTCCCAGGATTTAGCTCTACTTTGGGATAGTACAAAAATACAACAGAGTGAAGTCATAGGTTTTGCAAATATTTATTATTGGCATGGTGAGATTTTTATTTCTTTCATGTAACCTTAGAATTAGAAAACACATGGGGAGGCTCATGTGCCTGGGAGGCTCATTTGGGTTGCGCGGCTGACTTCGGCTCAGGTCATGATCTCACAGCTCGTGAGTTCGAGCCCCGAGTCGGCTCTGTGCTGACAGCTTGGAGCCTGGAGCCTGCTTTGGATTCTGTGTCTCCCTCTCTCTCTACCCCTCCCGTGCTCACGCTCTGTCTCTCTCTCTCTGTCTCTCTCTCCTCATAAATAAACATTAAAAAAATTAAAAAAAAAAGAATTACGATGTATTATAGATCATCACATGACTGCTCTACTTTGGGGCAGCTTAGAAAGGGAAGAGGACAGGACATATGGATTCTCAGATCAAATTGTCAATCAGTATTTCCTCAGATTGATAAAAAATGGGTTGGCAAGTGATAGGTGGGCCATCAGCACTGTCCAGCATTCACATGTCTTTTCGCCATTGAACTGAATACGGGTCCCTGTTCTCCAGGAACTCTAAACATGAAAGAGGCCTCATTCTCCACACACACAGATTTAGTACAACAAACATCATGACAATAAGGGCAGCAGCAGGAAACAAATGCAATTAGCAAAGGAAGCATGGGTAAAAACATTTAAACCCATAGCTTTTATGCATTAGTTCAATGATTCATTTCAAATTTAGCTTTTCAATTCATCTGTCTCCAGGTGTCCTCTCTTTCATATCTAGATCTATTTTTTTTTCATAGAATTATGTGTTACTGGAACATCTGAGAAAATAAAATTTCACCCTCTCAAATTGTTTGCAGCTTCAAAGAGCATAATGCAGTGTTATTTTTATACAGAAAGTCCTGTCTTTTACCTTCAAGAGCAGTCTTCAGGTTTTTAACATGTTATTACTATTTTGGGTCTTACATAAAACCTATCATTTTTAGAGGCTTGCAATGTGTTGCCACATTAATTCTTATAATAGTGTTTGAGTGAGATCACTATCACTATTATTACTTAATGGAAAAAACATAATGCTTATGATTTTCTTGAATATTAATGCTCAGTAAATAACCAAATCCTACAGGGTCTGATGATCGGTTATTTACTGCAAAACCCACATTCTCCCATTCTGTTATTCTACCAACTAGAACATGGTAGCTTTTCTTAGACAGGTAGGCTAGATAGAAGTAAAGTTAAAAATATCCAAGATATTGTTTTGTATACGTACTCTGGAACACAATAAAATACATAAAATTATTTGCCTATAATTATTATTTCATATAAACTACTAATAATATCAAGTTGCTGTCTTCTACTCTGTTTTCTTGAAATTTATGATGTGATATCTTCTGTCTTCTGCTTTATTAAGGCTTCATGATATCAAGGGAGTCCTCACATCTCCAGAGATCACTATATTATATAATGAATATTGTCAAAATTTGTATTACAATAATTGGGAAAAATATCTCTGTAAAATCTTTCTCATGTTCTAGAAGTGATGAAGGGCAGTGCAGTATACCAGATGACCAAGTGCCTCAATTTAGCTCCAAGTGTTTTTGTTTTTTGTTTTTACCATTTCTTAGGCTATTTATAGATTTTTGGCGTCACTTAACATCTGTTGATAACCCCAGATCAGTCAGTGGCAGCAGGAATAAGGAGACTATTAAAACCTCTTATAGAAGTATAAAAGTATTTCCATTAAAAAAAATTGAGTAATGCTTGGGTGGCTCAGTTGGTTGATCGTTGGGCTCTTGATTTTGGCTCTGGTCGTGATCCCAGGTTCATGGGATCGTGTCCCGTATCGGGCTCCACACTGAGTGTGGAGTCTGCTTAAGAGCCTCTCTCTTTCCCTCTGCCCCTCTCCCCAACTCACGCTCTCTTTCTCTTTCTAAAATAAAAAAAAAATAAAAATTACGTGAAAAAAAATTGAAAGATGGATCTACTCGATACCAATCATGATCTTCCTATTTCATTATTAATTTTTGAGAAAAAGAGAGAAAAAAGAGATACTGTGGGAATTTATCAAGAGTTGTGAAAATTGAATAACGTTTTAAACGTTGTTATTTTTTAATGAACATCTTTGGAGAATAAATGGCACAGTTCCTTTTATAAGTGTTCTTCCCATATACTATCTATTGGGCTATAAAAGTATTACAACACATATTACTTATAATAGTGTGTTGTAAATAACTTCAGTGTAATTTTTATATTAGTCAGTTTATCTGTTAACTATTAAGTAGCAAGAAAGGAGTAGAAAAAAATCTGTACTAACCCAGCAAACATGTTAAATCATATATGTTGATACCACCACTACTATAAAATTTTTTTGTATTTAAAATTTAGTACTGTCCTTTCCTATTCCAACCAAGCAAATACTTTTAATGAGTATGTAAAGAAAAAATAATAAGAGGTGTCCAAATCCATATTTTCAGCTTGTAATTTTATTTTGGATCATGAAGGAAACAATAATCAGAGCTAGCAAATCAGAGCTAATATCTCTAGGCATTGTGCTTTTTAAACAATACTCATAATTTCATTTGATGGCAGCCTACTTCTATAGGATTTGTATTATTCCTTCTTTGCAAATGAGACACTTGTCCAAAGTCATGGGGTGGTTAAACAAGTTACCTGAGATAATAGAGTAAGTATTGGAGAGTGATTCACATCTGACCTGTGTGATTCCAAAGACTGTGTTCTTTGGAACACACTATTGAATCAAACAAGCACAGTACTTTGATACATATTTATCTCAGCATTATTTCAGAACTGTGTCTCTGTAAGACAATGCTTCTTTCTCCAGTGTTACAAGAAAAGTAATACAGTATGTAATGAAGGAGGAATAATTTAAAAAGCTAAATTGGGAAACTAGCTATTCTGATTTGTTGCTTGAAATAAACTTTAGTCCATCAACGATTAATATGACAAAACTGTACAAAAGATGTTAAAGACAACAATGGATTTCAACTGGAAAACCCTGTTAAAATATTAAATATTTAGATGTTTGATTCATGAATTTCGTTTCCTGTATGTCTAGAGCCCTTCTTGATCTATGATATGAAGCATATGTTTTGTATTTTGTAATTGTGAGAGCATTTCCCAAAAAATATGTGTAATGAGATGGGTCCTGGGAGGTGGCGGGAAAGGGGAGGTATGAGAGAATATTCCTTTTCAGGTATTTTTTGCCCTATCATTTTTCATTTTTGCAGCATTGTTTTAGTATATAACATCCTCTATGTATTTCATTTCTTCTCAAATATGTTTAAAAATCGGAATGCATTCTACATCTCAAGACATTATTTTACTAGGGCACTTGGGTGGCCCAGTCAGTTAAGCATCTGACTCGGTTTTGGCTCGGGTCACGATCTCACAGTTTGTGAGATCATGCCCCGGATTTGGCTCCGTGCTGACAGTGTGGAGCCTGCTTGGGATTCTCTCTCTCCCCCTTTCTCTGCCCCTCCTGTGCTCTCTCTAAGAATAAATAAATAAACTTGAAAAATAAAAAAAAGATGTTGTTTTAGTAAAATGGAAAGTGAATAGGGATATTTAACAATAAAGCTTGACTTTGGATTTAATAGAGGCCATGTGCATAATTTCATAGGAGCCATTTCAACCACAACATATATTTTAAAATGGATAGATTTTAAAAAGAAATTGCATGAGATTCGAATGGAAAATATGTTTTCTAAAAATATTATTATCCCATCTGGATCTGTAGACAGTAAGGTGATTTAATTTTGGAATGTATTTTTAAAGAATGGATAATAAGACATCAATTTCTTTTTTTAGAAAGCTTACTTTTTCTGTATA
This sequence comes from Felis catus, assembly GCF_018350175.1. Classification (NCBI taxonomy): domain Eukaryota; kingdom Metazoa; phylum Chordata; class Mammalia; order Carnivora; family Felidae; genus Felis; species Felis catus. The sequence goes on from NC_058379.1 coordinate 50,428,874, forward strand.
CCACATTTGTTTCCACTTCTAACATTTACTCTATGGCATCTCTTCCTGCTTTTCTTCGCCAAACATTTATTGATCATTAATTTTTTGCAAGAGAGTATAATGAAGAGTAAGATCCAGTCTTTAATTTGTTGTGATTTCAAATCTGGTTGTGAGGACAGGACATTTACAATAAAAATAAATAAGAATTCAAGGTAGCGAAAATCAAGAACCATAACATGAATGGTAACTATGTGACTTGAGGCTGTCCTTTTTCCCTTGGGCTTATAGTATCCATTGATAATTAATCATGATACTTTCATGCTGTATGGAAATGGAGAAGAGGGAATCTTCCTTGTTACCGAGCTCTAGGTTGGTGTGACCAGTGAATTAGCATTTTCATTCAATATGGAACCTATTTGCTATTCCTATATTCCATGTATTCCATGATACGGTGATATGATAGGAATTCAGAGGATGGAATGGTTCTCTACTGAGAAGTCAGTTCTGAGCTTATACCTAAGAGGGGTGAGACATAAATTAATAGAATAAGGGAGCAGGGCATTCTGGTTTAGAGAATAGGTGAGAACAAAGGACCTCACTTGTGGTGTGTCATGGAAATAGTCAGTGAACAAGACAGACTGGCAGCATTACAAACTGTTGACAGACAAGAGGATGCCTAGCTAGGGAGTTTGCAACAGAATTTCACTCTGTAGCCATATATGCTCCTCAGAGAAAGTTCCGTCCAGGAGATAAATATTTGGAAATCATTGATATGAAATAATAATAAAGAGGAACAGATGACAATCACATGGGGATATGTGTAGCAAGAATAGAGTACCAACCCTTGAGGGACAGGAGAGGACCATCGTAAGGAGATGTAAGAGAAGTAACCAGGAGAATAACCAGTCACAGAGTCCAGAAAGGGCTCCCAGAAGGAGGGAGTGGTCAGCAGTGTCAAGTGACGCTGAGAGTCCCCAAAGGACTGAGAATAGTTATTGAACTTCACTGTAAAGCAAGCAGTATAATTTTGGTGGGAAAATGGACAGAGTGATTTTAGTGTACTAATGGTGATGGAGATAGGGGTGAAGGACAGAGCCAGACTTTAGGAGGAAATGAAAAAAGGACATACAAGCAGTTCTGTTAGGAAGGAGAGATACAGGATGTTGGCTGGGAGACAAGGATTTGCTTATTTGCTTACTTGTTGATAAACATAAGAGAAGCTTTAGCATATATAAGTGATGATGGAAAGGAGCCAGCAGGGAAGAGGATGTAGACATGGGGTAATGGATAATTGATAGGTCCCTGAGAAGCTGGGAAGCATTGGGATCTAGTATAAAGGTGGATATATAAATAGGAATGGAAAGAACAAAGACATAAAGTTGTATAAACTCTTACAAATGTGCAGATTGTATAAAGATTTGTAACCTCCCAAATCTAGATCTCTTCCACGTATCTCTCCCCCGAAATCTAGACCTGTATATCCAATTGTCTATTGGACATTTATACCTGACTATCACAAAAATGCAGAAAATTCCAGGTAGAAAACATTTAATTCATTACCTTCTTCCCTTTTCACAAACGAGCTCCTCATAACTAAGCACATGGCAGTACCATGCACTCAGTTGTTCAAGCTATAAATCTGTTTGAATTAAATTTGACTTCTCAGTCTTCTTCACTAAAACCTGATATAATCAGTCATTAGGTTCTATTGTTTCTACTTCCTAACTATCTCTGTACTTTGTCCATTTTTTTCCCCGCTTCACTGCCAGTAACTTAGTTCGGTCCAACATCGTCTCTTTCCTTGATTATTGCGATAACAATGATGGCCTTGCTGCTTCCAGTTTTACAAAAATCTTCCCATCTCCAGTCCATCCTCTAGTTCAAGAGTCCCTTCTCAGGGTAGGGGATCCCAGCATTAGCAGGGAAAATGAACATCAAGTGGCTCATTGAAAATATGTTTAACTTTGAACATTTGATTGTATTGTTGAGTAGAGTAATAGCTTCCCTCTGCTCCTAAAATGGTTTGCAACGTCTTTTACAACCTTTTGCATCTTTATTTCTCTTATCTCATCTCTCAAATCTTTAGTGACCCTCTAGGAAACGTTTTACCACATTCACTTGGCCAACCACTGGTTTGCTCTTTACTGCTGTGCATCTTGAAAATTACCTCTGGTAAGCCTTCTGTATATCCCTCCCCCAACCTATAGTCGAGTTAAGTGTCTCTCTTGTGGGCTTCCCATGGTGTCTTAGCCGAGAATATGTATATGTAGCCGAATATACGTATTCCATAAATATATGTTTAAATAAGTTGAATCTGCCAATGGTGTGGATGATATTTTTAAAAAAGGAGTGGGAGGGGTATCTGGGTGAGTTAGTCAGTTAAACATCTGACTCTTGATTTGACTTAGTTCATGATCTCACAGTTCATGAGATCAAGCCCTCATGAGCCTGTATTGGGCTCTCTGCTGACAACTGCTCTCTCTGCCCCTTCTCTGCTTGTTCTCTCCCTCTCTCTCTCTCTGTGTCTCTCTGTGTCTCTCTCTGTCTCTCTCTTTCTCAAAATAAAATAAAATTAAAAAAAGGAGTAGGAAAGAAACTGGACATACGACTCTTGGGAAGCCATAATTGTTTTATACCTTTCTCTGTATCTTTCCCATGCAAAGCTAATCAGAAGCATAGCCAGAAAAAAGTAAACTTTATTAAATCAAGTTACTGGTATTATTATTTACCAGGTTTTTCCCCACTGGGTTTTTAAGTCTTGACTGCAATAGTCATGTATAGTCTATTTGAAAAATACAGCAATACATGAATTTTATCTCAGAATTCTATTAAGTTGATAAAAGAATTAGTTGAGCATGAATTGACTCAGAAGTTGAGAACCAAAGATACTTGACCATTGAGTAAACCTAAACATACATATTTACAATGTAACATAAATGGTAAACTGTTTCTGATATAAATTTCAAATTCCTTCTCATTAAGGAACCAACACTTGAACAGGTAGAGGCAAAGGGAACACTTTTTTTTCCCTCCACACTCTGCCTTTCTCTGGCAAATTCTACTTATCCTTTTCTCCGCTACTCAAGGTTCATTTCGTCATGGGTCGGTGATAGTATCTCCCTTTCTTGATTTAGGACCATTTTCACTATTTACAGAAAATTCTTAGTCTTCGCTTCTAAGGATTCACTAAGTTCACTTTAAATACTGAGTTTTAATCAATGGGGGCTTTTAAGGAGGTATCATCTCTCAATTATGCTCTGTAAATGTAGCCCTAATTACTTATTATCTTAAAATGGTTTTTTTTTTTCTGCTGACATGATTTTCTAGCACTTTGGGTTTTGTTCCTGGGTCCTTGATTGCTCAGGGGAGAAAGGGTTTTATCTTACACATGTTTTTGCAGGAAGATTAATATTCTGAGAGGAGTCTGAGCTGAAACAGTTTCCTTATGGTCAGAAATAAGGACTTCTTTCTATATCCTGTTTAGCTTCTTTATCCTCTTTCCTCATTCCCTATCCTAGCAGGTTGTAAATATCACTGTTTAATTTCAGTAGTGTGATGTTAATTACACAAGTGCAATCCTTGCCGATCATTTACATTTATGAAAAACATTTACAGATATATGGAAGCAGCAATATATGAATAGGCACAATTTTTTTTAAAGAATGAAATGATTTTCAGTTATTGGAAAACAATTTCTAATCAAGTATGTTGGAGACATGACACATTTTTCTACATCATCTTTAGATAAAATCTCTATAATAATGGCCATAAAGGATAAAGAGATTCCCACTCCCCAGTCCCCTGCTATCTTCTTGTCTTTTCCTTGGCTCTAAATCTTAGAAAAAGGGCATGGACAAGAGAGTTAATATTTCTTGATTACCTTTTTATACACAAGAGAGCTATATGTTTTAGTTATCTCATTTTTAACTTTTGCAAAAATTCTATTACTTCTAGTATCCATATTTTACGGGAGAGACAAAAAAGAGGAGCTGAGATATTAAGTAATATTCTTGAAAAGTGCATAATGACTATGAATTAAGGGTCTATTGTATTAGCGTGGTCAGCAAGACAAGCATAATTCCTGCCTTCCCAGAGAAAATAATTGAGCAGACTAAAAAAAAAAAAAAAATAGTTGTTTTCCAGGCAGGTATGGCAATGTGTAAAGAGGTTCAAAATATTTGTAAAAAAAATGGAGAAAAAACTCAAAACAAAGCAAAACATATCCAGAATAGCGTTTTGGATCCTGAAGAGCTTAGATAAAAAATATATTTGGAATAGCTGGGTGATTCTAAGGCAGGAGAGGTTGTTGTGGCTGCAGATCACACTGAACTTCCTGTTGCAGAGGTGGGTAATGTGTGTGATGACTAGGTAGTAAAGCCACAGAGGGGTGTCTTGGTGCCAGAATATTAGAGAACTGGAATTTGAATCCAGACCTTATTCCAAGTCCACACTCTTTCACTATAGCACATTGCGTTCTTATATGAAATTATAGATATTAAGAGAGGAATTCAGCCCCATAGACATCAAAGTACTCTGAAAGCTTTCTGGAAACCTCTTTTCTACAAATTCAGCAGCAAACCAAGGACACAATTTTGAAGTATGAAACATTGATCTTCAGTGTCCCATTCTGCTTTTTGTATCTCCTTCTCAATTTCTTCCTTCCCCTCTGTTTGGTTGACCAGTTCATTGTCCAGTGTTTCATTGTTCCAGGTATGATTCATACAGAAATTAGGAATTTAAGTTATTAATCAACAGGCTATTCAACTTCCTTACTAAAACAAAACTGCATTGTTTTATCATTTTAAGAGGTATATTCCAACTAACCAAAGAATGTATTATTGGAGAAACCAATAATGTCCAAAGTTCAGATGGAGGGGAGAGCAGGATGCCTACAGATTAAGAAAATATGGGTGTTGTGACACAGACCTTCAAAGTACCCACAAATTCTAATATTATGGAAGAGATCTTAATTTGCCTTTGCTTAAGCTAGAAATTTGTGCTAACAGAGAAGTCCAATGTTTTGGGCAGTGATGAGAAATGACTTCAGCCTCAGAGATAGACCCAGGATAGATCCTGGCATCTTCTTGTTCTATACTGTATAGTTATATTTGAATACATTTTCCTAATTTTAGAAATGTGAAAGAGGTTAAGACGTAGGATCCAGATTTTCTCTGTTAGACAATTTGTTAACATTTGACTTGGATTTGTAATTATAAAGTGACTTTGATAATTGGTTCTGTGCCTCATGTCAACGGTTGGTCATGTCACAACAATGAACAATGGCTTCCAGAGGTCCTGGGGAGAGTGTTGATTAAGTCAGTCAAAACTACATTCAGTTTTAAAATCAGTCAATTCACTCACTGTTGAGAATGTTTGGCTGATTCTTGTTTACAGAGTATTTTTAAAGTATAAGGAGGATTTGAATTTTTAGTAATGGACATTTGATACTCTCATGTTAAACCTTTATTAAAAGAGATATTTCTGACAAAGATATATATATATTTTAATCACAATTTTGTGACTGTCATTAGTAGGTACAATGTATTTCAGGTGTCTTTCCTTTACCATGGCTGTACCTAGGAACAGATATACCTTATCACAGATGGAAGGGGATTATAATGGTTTCAACACTTCCAGCAAAATATTCATAGGTGTTACTAAAAACATGGTTATGAGATCAAATAACTCTGGGAAATGCTGGCTTTTATAAAGATTTTTCAACTTTAAAACTTTCTAAAGCCTTTAATATGCTAATACAAGTTTTGGGTCTCAAAGAGGGAATTATAAGATGCTGAGTTCTCCAAGCCTGTTTGACTATAGAAATCCTTTTTAATAGAACATCTTATCAGACCACCAAAGTGAATACACTTTGGAGAGTGCTGGATTAAGCATCTACCCAGCCAGCTTCTAGTATTTACGGCTTACCTGTCAGAGTGTTGGCTGACACCTGCATGCTTTAGTTGCTTGGAAGACATTAAAAAATACTTTATTCTCCCAAATGTTTCTTCTCTCTGAGGATATATGAGATCCAGGTCCTTTGCCAAATTATGAAATTGGTCATATTTGCCTTAGGTATATTCTCATCATTCTTTATAATGTTTTTCTCTATCACTAGTTTCCTTGCTTTTTACAAGCTTGTCTCTCTTGACATCACATGTTCTGATTCTTGCTTTAGAATGTCCAGAGTCACCCACTGGCACCCTTTCCTGGTATGTCTTTTAATTAAGGTACATCGTACGGGACGTAGATGTCCAATCTCTGTATCATCACAGTATGCCTCTTCTGTGTTCCATTGCAGCTCAGGCCTCAGCTGGCTACCAACTGTCAAGTAGCCTATTCTATGGTCATGTATTTATGATCAGTAATTAACTTAAAGGTGCATATTGACAGAGAAGAGCCAATGACATCCGTGTTTATACTTCAATAAGACAAATAGGTCTTTAAGCTGGGATTTCAGAGAATTCAGAAGGGTGGGAGATATTTTTGGTCACTGAGCTCTTGTGACACCTCAATTAATATCACAAAATTCGTGGTCTGAAGAATAACAAAACTCTTTTTTTTCTACTGTTTAATTTTATAAGTTTAGAGAACACTGGAATTATAGTTAAAAACCTAAAATATCCAGGTTTTATCAAGTAGTGAAATACCTATGAGCATCTAATTGTAAAGCAATGGCCCAGAAAACAAATGAGTACCTGAAGAATACAAAATGAATAATAAATTATGATATTCTGCTAAAAATGTTTAATTTCAGAAAATGTCTTAAATGTTAGGATCAAGTATAAATAGGAAAGTTTACTTGTATTCACATTGAATATACAATTGTCAAAGAAAATTAGCATGAATATGCAACTATTTTATGCTAAGACATCTATTAGGCTATAAACCAATATCTCAAGATGACTTTTGAGTTGGCCTCAGAGTTCTAATTTTACTGTCTAGCTAGCAAGAGAACCCAAACAAAATTACATCCTGGATGTTCTTTGACTTAATGATGACATGAAATGTAATAACAGACACAGTAGTGCCAGAATATTTAGTGTCTAACAATATTACCATTTTATCACTCTAGCCTTAAACATACATCTAGGAAAACATATAGGGAGATGGTTATGAACCCTTTTAAAATAATGCCCCAAATTTCTCACGGTGGACATAATTTCATGTTTTGACGGGTTGCTTCTCTTTGTTTTGTTTTCAAAAGACAATTTTATTTAAAAAAAAATCAATATTACAAAAAGCCTCTTTTATTCCATATATATACTTTCTTCAAAGAAACAAATTCAATAAAGATAGAAATATAAGACACAGCCTTGCATTTATATTGTATATAAATAATATAATAAATAATAAGCTATATAGGTTTGCTCATTGTAAATATTCTCCTATGAAATGAATTTATTAGTGCTTTTTTTAATCTATGACCCTCTTAGTAAACTGGTTTATTTGAAAAGTTTTTACATTCTGTTGTTTGGGTTTTTTTTTTCTTTAATTTTTTTTAATCTTTATTTATTTTTGAGAGAGAGAGACAGAGTGTGAGCGGGGGAGGAACAGAGAGAGGGAGACAAAGAATCCAAAGCAGGCTTCAGGCTCTGAGCTGTCAGCACAGAGCCCGATGCAGGGCTCGAACCCAGGAACCATGAGATTATGGCCTGAGCCGAAGTCAAGTGCTTAACCAATTGAGCAACCCAGGCACCCCTCTGTTGTTTGGGTTTTGAGCTGGGATTTCAGGAACTTTAGTAGGGTAGGAGATATTTTGAGTAATACCCATTATTTCCCAAATTGCAATGAATTTTTGCTCAATATTTTAACTTTAGAAAAACACGCTGCTGATATGGGCATTTAAAAACATTGTTGGCATGATACCAAAATGCCATGCTTTTAACATAAATTTCTGTCTTTCGTAGACTCCTCCTACAGAATGTTAAAAAAAAAAAACGGTGTAATTTCGGTTATGAGATTGCTTTGTAAATTTTTTATTTAAAACTGCATATAGAGGGGCTCCTGGCTGGCTCAGCTGGTAGAGCGTGTGACTCTTGTTCTTGGGGTCATGAGTTTGAGCCCCATGTTGGGTGTAGAGATTACTTAAAAATGAAATCTTTAAAAATAATAATAATAAACCTGCGTGTAGATGTCTTTCTTACCCGAACAATATTCATCTTCATCTCTAGTGCTGAGCACAGTTCCTGGCACATGGTGTTGGTTTCATAAAAGTTGATGTAGTAGCAGTTCCTGTGGAAAGAAGCATGAATTGGAAAGTCATCTGAAATATTCTGATGCAAATAGATGTCATTTCAAATTATGGCAATAACATTCACACTGTAAACTCATCCTGATCTAACACATCACAGATAACTAGAATGAACTTCAAACAGTAACTAAAACAGATTTTTCTTTATAGTCCTTCTGTGAAAACACTGTCACTAAATAATTCCCTATCTGCTGTGCTACATCTTTCTGCTTTTGTTTTTTCCCATTTGGTCACCAGAATATCAGCACAAAGTATAAATAATGTCTTCCATGTATACATCGCTTTGCAGTTTACATAATGCTTTCATGCTTATTATTTCATTCAATCCTTACCACTAAGGAGATAAGGGAAGTATTAGTGTCTTGAGATATTTAAAAGTTACACTGGCAGAATAAATAAATAAATAAATAAATAAATAAATAAATAAATAAATAAATAAAAAATAAAAGTTACACTGGCAGAGGCTGTTAATTGTCCCCCAATATCCAATTCCCCCTTCTTCTATGCAAATAGAATTATTGTTATTGTGGTATGTGGTTGCCCAGTTAATGGCTACATTTTCCAGATTTCCTTACTGCTAAATGTAGTTATGTGACTAAAGTTCTGGCCAATGGAAAGACATGATGGTTTCAACTCTTAATTTCACCATTATAAACAGAGGTTGTCTTCTTTTCCTTTCTCTCTCTCCCTACCTTTTTTTTTTTTAAGAGAGAGAGCACCAGCAGGGCAGAAGTTCAGAGAGAAAGAGAGAATCTTAAGCAAGTTCCATGCACGGCACAGAGCTGGACTTGGGGCTTGATCCCATGACTCTGGGATCATGACCTGAACCAAAATCAAGAGTAGGCTGCTCAACTGACTGAATCACCCAAGCACCCCTCTCCTGTTTTTTTGATAGTTGGAGTGTGAAATTGTCATCTTGGACTATATGGGAAGGTCAAATCTTAGGGATACCAGTGCAGAAAGATAGAAGAACACTTAGCCCTGTGTAACCTCATAAAGCATCTCATCAGCTCAGATTTTATGTGTGAGAGAAACAGACTTTCATATTTTAAAAGACATTAACTATAATTTTGTGTCTCATTTACTGCAGCTAAGCCTATGCCCTTACTGAAATGGTTATTGAACAGAAGAGGCATTTTTAATGGATCAATTATTTGTTTCGATGTCTTGTAAATAGAGGCTCCTTTTTGTACAGTGGTTAATATTCTGGCTGCTGGGAGCTCCCCATAGTTGCAATGAATTGATTTAAGGGTGTTTTTTAACTACCATATTAATTGAGATAAGTATTTACTTTTGTGTCTCTTCATAGGAAGTGAAATAGTGAGTGGTCTTACTGATATGTTCTTACTCCATAGGCTCTCAAAAATTTATATTTTTGGTTTTTCCTTCCCATTTATTTGTTACAGAATTCAACATTTAGGAAAAAAGGTGTGCTCATGCTGGTACTCATTCTGTCTTATTCTCTTATATTTACAATGGCTACTGTCTGGTCTGAAAAGTAGTAGTGAGAATTTATTGGACTTTTTCCTCTCAGCACAGAACAAGGAGTAATCAAACATGACTATTTGGGGAGGATTATTGTGATATGAGTATCCAACCTCACATTGCCAACAATTTGTTGGAAGATTTAACTTGGCAAATAAAAATTGAATTTTTGTGGGCCCATAACAGTCACATATTGGACAATGTTTTTAATAATCTTAAAGCCAGGAAGTTTCTTAGTTCGATAGTTTTTCTGGAAACAAAATCAATATTTTTACTAATTTAAATATTTTAAACCAGGTAGAAATGTGTTTGACAGCTTGATATTTCTTTTGCTTTGCAAAGTTAAACTCTATTTAAGGCTTATTTAGATTTGTGCTACTCATTGGAAATGGACTCAGTCATTGAGAACATGTTTTTATTTTGGTTCACTAAGATAGTATTCTTTCTTTGGTTGTAAATGTAAGATTTTTTATAAATAGATACAAAAGTAGTACATATATTTTGGATGCCTATTTTTTTCTTAAGTCTACAGATATTAGCATGTTGTTAAAAAATACAACTTTTCAGGAAAAAAAGACAGTGTCTGAAAAAGGTATTCATAATTGGCATTCTATCTCAGATTAAAGGAATTAATTTAGTAGTGAACATTATTTTAAACATTTCTGACTTTTCAGCTATATTCTGATTCAATGGAAGAATGTGCTAATTCTTCAGCATTCCTAAGTGATTTGTAATTTCCTGTTCATTATATTCCTCAGGAGGTAAATAAAGGCTTTGTTTTCTAGAGTATAATTACAAACCACACCCTCCTTCCCCTTTCTTACCTGTTGTAATATTTATTCTTACAGATTCTCTTTGCTATGACTGACCAGTAATCCATGACATTTAGAACTGACTTAAAAAAATTCCAAATCATCCACTTTTAACTTTATTGGAACTTAGCACAACCTAAGGAAATGTGCAGGAAGAAAATAGATGTGCTTTCAGAATAAAAATCCCTCTTTGATCTTAATAAACTCTTAATAATTTTATCATGATTATTTAGATGATATAATTTATACATTTTAAAGTATTTAAAAAAAGTATTCTGAATCTGAAAAAAATTGTAGATACACAAATATAAAATAGATGTTTTAGAGAGTTTCTTCTGGTTTCAAAGTTCTATTGTTTTTTGTTAGTCATTTTATTCTCTTTTCTTCCCCTAGGCATTAGTCCCATACCTTTTATTGCTAATCTAATTTCCAAACTACTTTTTTCATTTAATAGTTTTATTGTGGTATAATTGATCCAAAAAGAACTGCATATACTTATTGTGTAAAATTTGATGAGTTTGGACATATGCAAACATCTGTAATACCATTACCACAATCAAAGTAATGGGCTTAAATAGTACTCCCAAACTTTTCTTATGTTTCCTTTTTTGAGTGTGTGTGTGTATGTTAGGAACTTTTAACATGGGATCTACCCTCTTAACATATTTTAAAATGCCCAATACTATTGTTAACTGTAGGCACTGGGGTTGTACAGCAGGTTTCTAGAACTTTTCATTTTTCATCACTGAAAGTTTATACCCATTGAGCGACAACTTTCCATTTCCCCTAACCTCTAGCCCTAGCAAACTACATTCCATTCTCTGCTTCTGTTATTTAACTATTTTAGATATCTTACATAAGTGGAATTATACAGGATTTGTTCTTCTCTGACTGGCTTATTTCAGTTAGCATAATATCCTCCAGGGCCATTTGTGTTGTCACGAATGGTGGGATTTTCTTCCTTTTTTTTCTTTTTTCTTTTTTTTCTTTTTTATGGCTGAATAATATTCCATCATATATGTACATTTCACATTTTCATTATCTCATTCATCAATCGGACACTTGGATTGTTTCCATATCCTGGCTGTTATGGATAATGCTGCATTTTATTCTTTAGATTAAGTTTTCAGTCCACTTTTCATTGAATAAAACACAAATTTGGGAGCTGTCCTTACTACTCAAAATGTGATTCAAGGACCAGCAGCTTAGGCATCAGCTGAGAACCTGTTAGAAAATCAGAATCCCAATCCCATCACAGATTTCCAAGTGATTGGTGTTCCACTTCAAAATTTGGGAAGTATTGCTCTAAAATACAAACCATCAGGGGTGCCTGGGTGGCTCAGTCAATTGAGTATTGAGCGTCTGAGTTTGGCTCAGGTCATGATATCATAGTTTGTGAGTTCAAGCCCCATATGGGGCTCTCTGATGTCAGCACAGAGCCATCTTTAGATCTTCTGACCCCTCTCTCTGCTTCTCCCACCCTCTCTCTCTCTCTCTCTCTCTCTCTCTCTCAAATAAACATTTAAAAGACAAGCCGTCACACTTGGATATGAGTGTTTACATGAGTGTGTTTTTTAAGTGGGGATATTTGTTGATAGAAGTGTCACTTACCTTTGTTTTTGTTTTATGGCAACTAACTACCATTTATGATTAACAAGATCACATGTTGATTGATCTATACAATTGACCCAATGCTTTTCTTACTCCTAAATTGAAATCAGAACTCACCCAATACTCTTTTTTTTAGTTGTTAGCCACACTTGATGAGGATTTCTGATTCTTCATCACTATGTGACCTTTGAGGAAAAGAAAAATCCCAGTTAGACTCCAATTGGAAAGATGACAGGGTGTTAATATATTCTTTGGCAATGCATGCCTTATGTTTGGGGGAATTCCTTGTCTTTTTTCTCTTCTAGGCTTTAACTAAGCAAGTCGTTTCAATTTAAAGTATATTTTCTTTTAGGGCATCAAAGTGGACATTGTCAAGGAATAGAACTACACCAGTTCTGAGCTCTTTGTTTCTGAAAGTTATATCATATAGTCTAAAGAAAGCCTAGTGTTTCTCATTGGGACAGACTGTGATGAATGTTATGTTAATTTGATGATATGACTAAGTAAAGATTCAGTAAGTCTTAACTGCAAAGTTTATTTCTTAATGTTTTGCAGAATTACTAAGTGATGAATAAAAAAGTGAACTCCCTTGCTTGAATTAATCCAAATTGCTCACAGAATTTCAGAACAATTATAAAAAATGTTTTTCGAGTGTTGTTACTTCCTAAACAGGGGCAATATTGTTCCTAAATAAATTGTAAATGTTAAATTAATTTTAAGCAAATTAATACATAGACTTCATAATACATCAAATAGAGTAGAAAAATTTGTGCATGATGACATGCCACTGCCTTCTTCCTTTTCCGCTAAACCCTAACTGCTATTTTCTAAAGGCAAACTCTTTTACTATGCATTGTTTTGTTTTTGCTTCCTCTATAAATCTAGATAACATTCTTATTTGTCTTTTGTTTATTTATTTTGAGGGAGAGAGAGCTCAAGTGCCAGGTGGGGAGGGACAGAGAGAGAGAGAGAGAGAGAGAGAGACAGACAGACAGACAGAATCCCAAGCAGGCTCCGCCCTATCAGTGCAGAGCCCAATGCAGAGCTTGATCTCACGAACCACGAGATCATGACCTGAGTCAAAATCCAGAGTTGAGTGCTTAATGGACTGAGCCACCCAGGCACTCCATATTTCTTGAATAAAATTTAGACAATATTTATTAACTCTGTGACATGAACAATGAGTATTTTTTCACTCTCCATCTTCTCTCTACTCCTAAATCTTAATATTGACTATTAGTTTTAGTCCTATTGGATAAATTTAAATCCTATGCATACATATCTGTTTCCTGATTGATCAACTTTTGATAGTATCTCTTAGGTTTCTACTTGTTAAGTGAAAATATTGTATCTCAATCTTGTCTTCCATCTTTCTTATTTCCTCCCTAACCCATCCTCTTATCCCACCATCTGTCAGTTAGGCTTTACTTTGTTGAGGTTGTTAATATTTACATTCTACAGTATACTGGACCACAAGCAGGCCCAGAGGTTCGAAATACCTATAATCAGCATTTAATGACCATGAAAATATTGCTGGGTGTGGAGTGAGGTGGTCACTAAGAATACATTTTTTTCTCCCTAAATATAGTATCATTTGAAGGACAATGTTCTCACTAATAGTGTCAAATGGAGACTCTTTTCTTATATTCTACCAATTGCTTAAAATCATGCTACATTTTAGTTGGCTTTATATCTGTACCATTAATTTTTTTTGTTGTTGTTTCTCCTTGCATTTCTGCTGGTCTTGCACAATTTACCTTTATCACAAGCTCAATATTTTCAGATTCCTTATTATGTACTTTATTCTTTCAAGTAGATTTCTTTCCCTAACCAAAGATGACTGTTGTAATGTACATCTTCTGTCCTCCACTTTGAATCTCATACCTCAGCTATTATCTTTGTATTTTCCTTAATTTTCTCAGGCGAATCCCTTGTTTTCTCTTTCTCTTTCCTGCTTTATTTGTTGTGGTAGAATCTCAACTAGTTCTCTAAAACACTGTATATAAAATATATACTTTTTGAACATGTCAGATCATTTTATTTTGATTTTATGGATAATTGGTATCTGGATTTGTCATAGACTTCTAGATTGAGAAAAAATTTCCCCAGAAACTTTGAAAACATTATTTCCTTGTGTTTCAACAACTAGTGTTGCCACTACAAAGTTAGATGCTACTTAGTTGGCTGGTTTGATTACTTTTTGGAAGCTTTTAGAATTTTCTTTTTCTCCTCAATGACATGGCATCTGTAGATACAGACCTGTTATTTTCTTTGCACTTGGTGTTCAGTACATTTTTCATCCTGAAGGCTTATGTTCCTCAGTTCTCAGAACATTTTGATATTTTCTTTCCCTCCATTTACTCTCTTCTTGCTCTCTGAAATTTCTGTTAGAGTAATATTGGACCTCTTCTCTGTGTCTTATAGGTCCTTTACTCATTTGTGGTAGGCAGAATTCTAAGATGGCTGCCAGGATTCCAGTTACCTTGTATAAATGTCTTGAATAATTCTTTCCTCTTAAGTGTGGGTAAAACCTATGAATAGATGAGACAATCACTTCATTGATTAGGTTTACTTACATGGTGGAGGTGCTAGGATAGTCACCTTTGCTGATTACATTTACATCATATGAGAATTCTTCTTACCAGACTGGGGAGAGATTCTGGCTTTGAAAAAGTGAGCTGCCTTGTTCTGAGAGAACCATGTGGGTAGAATCTGAGGGAAGCCTCTAGTAGTTGATCCTTGCCCAATAGACAATAAGAAAAGTGAAACCTCAGTCTTACAACTACAAGAAAATGAATTCTGCCAACAAGCTGGATGAGCTTGGAAGACCCCAGGTTCAGATGAGATTCTAATCTGGCTGCAACCTTGATTTCCAACCTTTGAGATCCTCAGCAGAGAAACTAGATCTACAATGCCTGGACTTCCAGTCTACAAGAACTGTGAGATCACATTGTTTTAAGCTGTAAGTTTGTGGTAATTTGTCACACAGAAATGGGTATTAATGCCCTTTGTATTTTTGCTTTTTATCTTGAGAGTTTTATTAGACATTATTTTGTAGTCTTTCTCTAGTTTTTTGTTCTTAATAAATTGTTTTTTTTTTGTTTTTTTTTTTGTTTTTGTTTTTTAAATCTTAAAAAGCTCTTCTGTGTCTTTTCCTTTTTTACGGTGTCCTTGCTTCATTTTAAGGATCTGATTCTTCTATAATCATTATGAGCATACTGGAGTTATTTCAAGGTTCTCCCACTGCACTTAATTATCTTTCCTTCTCAGGGGTCAGCTTGACATTTCTCTTTCATGTGGTTAGGTCTCCAACTATGTCTGGCAATGTTTGGTTGTTCAGGTCACACATTCAAAAGGAGTGGATTGCTAATGACGGTTTCTTTTGCTATAGAAGTGTCTTTGTCTAGCACTTCTTGAAGGTCTCTTGAAGGTCTCTTAAAGATCTCTCTCTTGAGTGAGATTCTGAAAGGGAATCCCATGTGTGGTGGGCCGACTGTTGATGGACTCACTGTACCTGTAGAATGAGGGTACTGTGGACCACTTCTCTTTTGCTGTTGATACTAATCTTGGCTGAATGAGAAGGGCTTTACTCTGAAACATCTATGTTCACACCAGATTTTATTCACACCAATTTTATTAGAGATTATCTTTGATTTTTATGGCCTGAATTTAGGGGACTGATGCCTGAACTTTGCATGATGTTGGGCATGAGCTGGAGGTTGAAGAGGGTGCTATTGTCCCATATACAAACTTTAATAATCCTCCCTTGGTTTTCCTTTCTTTCCCTTCCCTTTTCTTTCCTTCTTTTCTTCCATCCTTCCTTCCTCTCTCCTTCCTTCCCTCTCTTTTTCCTTTCTTCCTTCTTTCCTTGACTCATTGCACAACTGAATCATTGGCTTGTTTTTTTAAAGCTTTCTCTTGCTTTATTTTCTTTTTCCCCATTCATTTCATAGCTTACTTTCATTTTCCTACCTTCATTTTCCATAGATACTCACTCTAATATATTTGATGGCATATGTATATATGCATTCTTGTAAACTATGGTTTTTGTGTGTATGTTATTGATTTCCACTTATTTTATTGTGCTATAGATCATATTTTTTTTCTTTTCACTGAACACTTCATTTTCTAGATCTTATCATGTTGCTATTTATATATAAATTTCTACATACAAAAATTTCCTCATACAGAAGTTAGGCTAGGAGGTGTAGGCAGAGAAGAGTGCTTCAGAGAAGAGAGATACTGCCTAAAACTGAGGTCATGTTGTCTGAATACAACCAAGAGAAAGAGGAAGACTGCATCCTGAAATGCCAGCTTGAGCTCTGGATCCAGCCAGGCTTAGAGAGATCTCCAACTAGACTGTGCCATTATTTGAACTAATATATTTTCCTTTTGTTTAAGACAGTTTGGGTTGGATTTCTCTTATGAACACCTACAGAGTCCTGGAAATACATGTTCTAAGCCCTATATATTACAAACATAAAGGAACCAAATATATCATTGGATTTTAAATGACATATCCCCTGTTGTTGTTTTACTTCAGTTGCTAAGTAAAGATGATTATCTCATATTTCTTACTTTTTATGTTATGGCTTATATTGTTCTTGGAAAGCAGTAATCTATTCTTAAAGAAATCTAAAATTATTTTATGATATATTGTCAAATATGCGAGCCCGGGTTTATGTTCCACCATCTTATTAAAAGAATAGAAATGATTTTCATTTGTGGTCATCTTAATCCAGGACAAAGATTAAGATTTTTCTATTATAGGCACTTAACATATTACTTTTCTTCAAAATCTAATGACTAAAAAAATGACCAGGTCATAATCTTTAAAGTCAAAGTTAATCTTTGATTTTATTTGTATAAATATCTCCAAGGAACATCTGTGATCTTTAGGAAGGAGAAGCTAGTGTTGCTTTAGTAAATGTCATTCTCTGTCAAGTCAGCACTGAATTCATTTTCTGTACAGTGTATCCTATATAATCAGAGGTTTTGTCTTTTATAAAGAAAAGGAGAGGGTGTTTGTTACCTGCCACCCTGGAATTTTTTTTACTGCATTTTGAATGTTGGTTCTATTTCGTTTTACATTTATCAGTTTTGAATTAATATTGTTTTATTTTTCCTGCATTTCTCAATGCTTCTATCATCATATCCTAGCATATTTACATATTTATAACTGTGGATATATCCCTTTATAGAGATTGTTGCTCAGTCATTTAGGGATGGAATTACCCATATATATTGCTATTTATTTCTAATATGTGATTTAAGTTTTCCTACTTTGTGCAAAAGAACTTTAGAATTTGCCTACATGCAGTATGGCCGGTGATGTTGATCATGATGATGCTGATGCTGATGATCATTTAATGTAATTATAGTTGATTTTTAAAAATTTTTCAGTGCTAAATGCTAAGCACTGTATCAAAATATGCAAAATATGCTACAGTATATTTATTTTCTTGCCCCAAAAGAGGTATATAATATCTTTCAAATTAATGCTACTATTTTTCCAATTAGAGATTTTTGCTTATTTGGGTCCCTTTGTCATCCTTTAGGAAAGTTAATATTCAGAAAGAAACAGAATGAGAGGAGTGCCTGGGTCGCTCAGTTGGTTGAGCGGCCGACTTTGGCTCTGGTCATGATCTCTCAGTCAGGGGATGATCTTGGGGTTTGTGAGTTCAAGCCCCACGTTGGGCTCACTGCTGTCAGTCTGTCATCACAGATCCTGTTTTGGATCCTCTGTCCATCTCTCTCTCTGCCCCTCCCTTGCTTGAGCTGTCTCTTTTGAAAAGTAAATAAAACATTGTTGAAATGTCGATACTACCCAAAGCAATCTACACATTCAGTGCAATCCCAATCAAAATTGCACCAGCATTCTTCTCTAAGCTAGAACAAACAATCTTAAAATTCATATGGAACCACAAAAGACCTGAATAGCCAAAGTAATGTGGAAGAAGAAAACCAAAGCGGGAGGCATCACAATCTCAGACTTTAGCCTCTACTACAAAGCTGTAGTCATCAAGATGGTATGGTATTGGCACAAAAACAGATACATAGACCAATGGAATAGAATAGAGAACCCACAATTAGAACCACAATTGTATGGCCAAATAATCAATCAATCAGAGAAAGACAGAAAGCATATGTTTTCCCTCATATGTGGATCTTGAGAAACCTAACAGAAGACCATGGGTGAGGGGAAGGGGGAAAAAAGTAACAAACAGAGAAGGAGGGAGGCAAACCATAAGAGACTCTTAAATACAGAGAACAAACTGAGGGTTGATGGGGGGTAGGGGAGAGGGGAAAGTAGGTGATGGGCATTGAGGAGGGCACTTGTTGAGATGAGCACTGGGTGTTGTATGGATACTAATTTGACAATAAATTATGTTAAAAATAAAGTAAAAAGTAAATAAAACATTAAAAAAAAAACAATCCGAATGAGAGGGATGATGTAATGGGTGGGAGCAGACTGAGTGTATCGGGGTCTTTTACTTAACCCTTGCTCTTTTGGCATAAAAAGTGGCCATGTCAGTGCAATATGGAGCTTTTCAGAAGGGAAAGGAAACAATGCTGCTACTACATGCTTCTCTGCTGGCAGCACTGGGGCCATTCACCTCATTTTATAAGCTCATGATTTTTTGTTTTATTTTACCTTTTACTTTTTTTGCCTTAAAGATACCCATTCCTTCTTTTCACTTGCTGTGACCTATAATCATAGTTGAGGCCTTATTAATGTGCATCTTTCCTATAAAGTCATGTCATATCTTTGAAGTACATATGGGTCTCACTTTTGCTGAATCCTCATAGTCAAGAATCAGCTAGATTAGTACTAAATTGTCCTGTATTGTTCATGTGTTATTAATTCAGATGACATGCAATTTTCAGAAGAATATAGGGGTTATTCTTTACTTCTGCTAGCACCTAGCAGAACACTGAGCACATAGTGGGTTCTTAATATAAATAAATAAATAAATAAATAAATAAATAAATAAATGCCAAAAGCAACAAAGACTAGAAAGGACCAGAGAACACCACCAGAAACTCCAACTCTACAAGCATCATAATGGCAATCAATTTGTATCTTTCAATACTCACTCTAAACGTCAATGGACTCAATGCTCCAATCAAAAGACATAGGGTAACAGAATGGATAAGAAAACAAGATCCATCTATATGCTGTTTATAAGAGATCCACTTGAGACCTAAAGACACTTTCGGATTGAGTGTAAGGGGATGGAGAACCATCTATCATGCTAATGGTCAAACAAAGAAAGACGGAGTAGCGATACTTATATCAGACAGTCTAGACTTTAAAATAAAGACTGTATCAAGAGAGGCAGAAGGGCATTATATCATAATCAAGGGGTCTATCCACCAAGAAGACCTAACAATTGTAAACATTTATGCACCAAATGTGAAAGTAACCAAATATATAAATCAATTAATCACAAACATAAAGAAACTCATTGATAGTAATACCATAGTAGGAGACTTCAACTCCCCACTCACAGCAATGGACAGATCATCTAATCGAAAAATCAACAAGGAAACAATGGCTTTGAATGACACACTGGACCAGATGGACTTAACAAATATATTCAGAACATTTCATCCTAAAGCAGTGGAATATACATTCTTCTCCAGTGCACATGGAACGTTCTCCAGAATAGACCACATGCTGGCGCACAATCAGCCCTCAGCAAATACAAAAAGATGGAGATCATACCGTGCATATTTTCAGACCACAACACTATGAAACTCAAAATCAACAAGAAAAAATTTGGAAAGATAACAAATACTTGGAGACTGAAGAACATCCTACTAAAGAATGAATGGGCTAACCAGGAAGTTAAAGAGGAAATTAAAAAGTATATAGAAGCCAATGAAAACGATAACACCATATTCCAAAATCTCTGGGGCACAGCAAAGGCGGTCATAAGAGGAAAGTATATAGAAATCCAGGCCTTTCTAAAGAAGGAAGAAAGACCTCAGATACACCTTACACCTTATATTGATTTCTTATACTCTTAAACAATTTTTTTATGAATATGTAACACTACGAGGGAGATAAATGTCTGTCAGTTTCACCTGTTTCAGTGAGAAGACAACTTTGGGTTCTGAGAATACTCTAATGCATAATGATCTTTGGAAATATTAGGGCCAACAGAAGGAACTCTAAGTTTTAGTTCATTTTGTTAGCTGAATTTTATAACTGATTTATAAAATTGGTAGTCTTATTTTATAGAAATAAAAATTGCACTGCTGTGTTAGTACAACATAAAAATATCCAGTCAACTAATTTTAGTCAAACTGCCGATTACAGTTCTTGAGCTTCTTGTTTCTCTGTAGATAACAAAGTTATGGAATTGTTTCATTTTGCCTTGACTTTTAATGTGTTTTTCTAGGTGATAACCAGTTGTTATGTCACTTGCCTTAGTTCAAGTATTAAACAATGACTGGCATAAGTATTACCCACAGTGAAATTTAGTTTCTGTTGCTTAGAAGTTTGAAAAGGCCAGACCTAATGGCCAAACTTCAACAACCTCTATTGGTCATTTAAATTAACTTAGAATCTATTTCTTACTCTTGAAATATGGTTTAAGCATTTCTTTCCACAGTTTAGAGTTGGTGTTTTATTGCAGTATCATTTGGAAGAATACTTTTTTTTTTTCCTCCAGTGAAGACTGTTGGAAAGTATGCTTGTCCTTGCCATCTGCTAACTCTATCAGGCAGTGCAATGGAATGGAGATGGCAGTAGAGTGTTGACATTGGATGGATCTGCATGTGAATCCTAGCTCACAGCCAGCCGAGGTTAACACTTGGCCTCTGGATCAGCCTGTTGGAGTCTTAAACTTTTGTTTGTTTTGGCCCCTGGTACTGTCAACATGTAGGCTCATCCTAATGGCTGTCTCTTCAGGTATTTACTTTTCTGATCATCTGTTCCTTGCTGCAGCTCTTGGACTTAGTGCAGCCATCATTTTTTGCTCATGATGCTTTTCTAGGAACTTGAATTAAATGTGCTAAGCCTTTGTCCCTGACTCTTCAGTTGATAATGAGGCTGAAATATGTTGGTGTGGAAAGGTTAGCAATGTGCTAAGGAAATTAAATTAAAGTATTTATATTAAAGTATTAAAGTATTTATATTGTATAAACAGTTCAGGCAGAAAGGAACATGACGCAGACTAAAATTTCATGCTCTGGAAATGTTTTATTTCCTTACACATTCTTAAAAAGTTAATTTCAGATCACAGTTGTGCTCCCAAGCACAATTTGAAATGTTTGAAGTTATATCTATAATAGCTGGCAGCCTAATGTATAAGAAAAATTGGTCTGACCTCACAAATATGCTATTCTTTACCAATATAATAGATATTACATTTATGAAGCTTAATCAAAAAAGTAGCTAGATAGGTTGGATTTAAAAATGAAGTAACAGCATCTAAGGAAGTCTCTCAAGTCAGTTAATGCATGCAGCCCATTAAGATCTCTGTTCTGGTTAGAATGTTGAAAACAAGGACAAGCATTGGATGCACTGCAATTAATTCACTACAGACAAGCAAATGGAAAAGTTGATGTATCCCTAGGGCCTGCTAACTAAAACATACCTACTGGAGACTACCTGGCATGTCTTTTCTGAATCTCCCTCTACACGCACAGGGCTTACATTGACAATAAGGCAAAGATTGTCTTATAGTACACAAAATTATATAAAAGATAAAGATTCAGAATATTACATCTGAGATAAAACATACTATTTTAGCAGCTTGATACTTTTGGACCTAGGGAGAAAAAAGTGATTGAAGATAGTCCTTCTGACAGTTATTTTCATTTAGTTTATCCTGGTCTTATGCACAGGCTTTGGACAAAATTCATTTTGACATGTTTAAGAGCACGAGGATATAAAATACTGACTATAGCATTTACGGTTTGGACAAGTCAACAAACTATGGCACTTTTCACTGTTCCTCATTGCCTACGTAAATTGTAGGGCCATTGATAAAATAATAACTCAGTATAAGGATATTTCTCTGAAGGATAGATCATTTCAAGTTTAACACCTCTGTCACCATACATTTTTATTGCAGTTTTAAATAATAATAGTAACATAATATATGATATATTTCTCACATACATATTTTTATACACACACACATGCATACATATACATACACACATATGTCCTTTCAGGACAACTATCTTTCAATAAGTTATTTGAGGACAATTATTTTTTAATCACTTTATTAAGGTCTGGTTGACATATAAAAAAGCTGCACACATTTAATGTATAAAATTTGATAAATTTGTAGATAAATATGCATCCATGAAACCATCACCAGTTTATGCTATAAACATACCTATAAGCTCTAAAAGTTTACTCCTGCCCTTTATTATCATTATTATCATTATTATTATCATTATTATTGGTGTGAAAAGAACACAACATAAGATCTATCCTTTTGGATATATTATTGCTGGTGTATAGAAATTCAACTAAATTTGTGTGTTGATTTTATATACTGAAACTTAGCTGAGTGTACCAGTTCTGAGAGATTTTTGCTTTTGTGTGTGTATACATCTTGAGGATTTTCTTCATATAAATCTTCCTTAACTTATGATGGTGTTATGTCCCGATAAACCCATTGTAAGCTGAAAATGCACTTAATACACCTAACCTACCAAACATCATAGCTTAGCCTAGTCTACGTTCACTGTGCTCAGAACACTTACATTAGCCTACAGTTGGGCAAAATCATCTAACACGAGCCTATGTTATAATAAAGTGCTGTCTCATGTAATTTATTGAATACTATACTGAAAGTGAAAAACGGGATGCTTGTATGGGTACAGAATGGTAGTAAGTATAGCAGTTGCTTACCCTTGTGACTGTGTAGATGACTGGGGGCTGCAACTTCCTGCCACTGCCCAGCATCATGAGAGAGGATTGTAGGCATATCTCCAGCCCAGAAAAAGCTCAAAATTCCAAATTCCAATTATGGTTGAAGTATGGCTTCTACTGAATGCATATCACTTTCACACCATTGTAAAGTTGAAAGATCATTATGTTGATCCATTATAAGTTGTGGACCATCTGTATAAGATCACGTCATCTGCAAACAGATAATCTTACTTCTTCCTTTCTGATTTGGATGCCTTTTATTTAGTTTTCTTGACTAATTGCTCTTGACTAATTCTGCCCTGTTCTGGATCTTAGAGGAAAAGCTTTCCATTTTCTGTCGTTGGGTGTAATGTTTGCTGCTGGCTTTTCATGGAAGGCTTTTGTTATTTTATGGTACATTCAGTCTAGAGCTAATTGTTGGGGGATTTTATCATGAAAAGGTGGTGAATTTTGTCAAGTGCTTTTTCTTCATCTATTGTGAGAATTGTGATTTTTATCCTTCATTCTGTTAATGTGGTTTATCACATTAATTGAATTGTATCCCTGGAATATGTCCCACTTGGTCATGGTGTATGATTTCTTTTAATGTGCTGTTGAATTTGGTTTGCTACTTTTTGTTGAAGATTTGCATTTATATTCATTGGACAGTGTAGTTTTGTACTCTTTGAACATTTTTATACATTTATAGTGTATAGTTTTCTTGTATCTTTGTCTGGCTTGCTTATCATGTTGATGATGGCCTCACAAAATGAGTGGAAATGTTCCCTTTTCTATTTTTTGTAAGATTTTACAAATGATTGGTATTAATTCTTCTTTAAATGCTTGGAAGAATTTACCAGTGAAGCCTTCTAGTACTGGGCTTTTCTTTATTAGAAAGCTTTTGATTACTGATTCAATGTCTGCATTTGTTATTGGTCTGTTCAGGCTTTCTGTTCCTTCTTCATTCAATCTTTGTGTTTCTAGAAAGTTACCTACCTCTTCTAGGTTGTCCAGTTTGTTGTTATATAACTGTCCATAATAGTCTCTGATCTATTTTGGCATTGGTTGTAATGTTTTCTCTTTATTTTCAGATTTTATTGGTGTCTTCTTGTTTTTTTTTTTCATGATTAGTCTAGCAAAAGTTTGTTGATTTTATCTTTAAAAAAGAAACCTAACTCTTAGCTTTGTTGATTTTTTCTATTGTTTTTCCATTGTCTATTTCGGATATTTCTACTTCAATCTTTAATACTTCTTTCCCTTTACTAACATTGGACTTAGTTTTTGTTATTTTCTGTAGTTCCTTCTAGTGTAAAATTATTTATTTGAGATGTTTCTTCTATTTTAATATGGGTGTTTTGTTGCTATGAAATTCCTTCTTAGTACTGCTTTTGCTGTATCTTGTATGTTCTGATATGTTGTATTTTTATTTTCATTTGTCTTGAAGTGTGTTTTTCTTTCTTTTTTAAAAAAAATTTTTGCCCATATTTATTAATTTAATTTAATTTAATTAAAAAAATTTTTTAACGTTTATTTATTTTTGAGACAGAGAGAGACAGAGCATGAACAGGGGAGGGGCAGAGAGAGAGGGAGACACAGAATCTGTAACAGGCTCTAGGCTCTGAGCGGTCAGCAGAGAGCCCGACGCAGGGCTCCAACTCACGGACCGTGAGATCATGACCTGAGCCGAAGTCGGACGCTTAGCCAACCAAGCCACCCAGGCGCCCCTATTTATTTAATTTTAGAGAGAATGAAAAAGCAAGTGGGGAAAAGGCAGAGAAAGAGGGAGAGACTCCTACAAATTATTGTAGCTATAGCTATTTTTAATACTTTTCTCTTTCAACATTTATAGTAGAGTTAGTGATTAGTACAGCACTGTTTTGCAGTATTGGAGTATTCTGAATTTCACTATATGCTTGTACTTACTGGTGTGTTTGTATTTTTATGCTCTTGTGTAATTGTCTACTCTTAGGTATGAGAAGACCTATAACTTATTTCTAATCAATGGAATATGGCAAAGATAACTAGATAAATGTTATAACAAGTACACTACCACTCTAAATAAGACTGTAATGTCTATCTTGTTAGGAGACTCTCTCTCCTTGCTGGCTTTGAAGAAGCTGGTGGCCACGTTGTGAGCAGCCATAGAAAGAGTACGGTAATATAGTTCAACATTCATGGAAGCTTCTGGCCGACATCCATCAAGAAACTGAGACCCTCAGTCTTCCAGCCTTAAAAGAATTGAATTATGCTCCCAGTCACATGAGCTTGGAATCCGTCCTTCCCCAGTGGAGCTTTTGATGAAAACTCAGCCATTACTAGTATCTTGATGGCAGACTGGCAGAGGAGCCAACTGGGCATCCAGTTCATAGAAAGTGTGAGGTGATAAATGTGTATTGTTTTAAGTTGCTGAATTTGGGATAGAAATGTCACACAGTGATAGATACCAAATCTAGCTTTTCATATCCAAAAGTGGTTATATTATTTTGCTTGGGCTGCAGAAGTAAGATTTGGCAAACCGAGGGCTTAAAATAATAGAAATTTATCATCTCATAGCTCTGGAAGTTAGAAGTCCAAGATCAAGGTGTTGGCAGGGTTGTTTCTTCTGAGAACTGTGAGGGAGAATTTGTTCCTTGCCTCTTTCCTTGCTTCTGTTGGTTTGCTGGCCATCTTTGGCATTCCTTGGCTTGTGGATGTATCTTTGCCTTCATCTTCACATGGTGTTCTCCCAGTGTGCATGCTTGTCTCCATGTCCAAATTTTCTTTTTTTATAGGGACATAGTTGTATTAGATTAGGGCCCATCCTAATGACCTCATCTTAACTTGATCATCTGTAAAGATCTTTTTTCTAAATAAACTCACATTCAGAGGTGGAGGGTAAGATCTCCATGTTTCTTTGGAAGACATAATTCAACTCATAACAGTGGTTATTGGTGGAAATGGCTTTGGTCCCAGCCAATAAGAAAACTGGAAGAATTTTGAGGACTGTGCCAAAGAAGGCCTAGGTTTCCTTGAACACTTGGCAGAAACTTGGACTTTGAGGATACTTCGAGTGAAGAATTAAAGAAAATGAGCAGAAATGTGTTATTAGAAACTTGTGGAATGGGAAATCCATGTTACATGGTGGCAGAAAGTTTAGTAAAATTTCACTTGTGGTCATGTGGAAAGAAAACACATCAGTCATGAACTCAGTTATTTAAATAAGGAGATATCCAAAGTGTTGAAAGTACTGACTCTTCTTGCTGTTTACAGTAAAATGTGAAAAGAGAGAGACGATTTGAGGGAAGAATTGTTAAGCAAAAAGGAACGAAGACCAGATGGTTTAAAAAACTTTTAGCTTCTCAAGATGGCTAAAAAATTCTACAATTAATGACCTCTGAGCAGAGTCAGCAGCCATCAGAAACAGATACTCTTGCTTTAATTGCCAGGGATATATAAGCTTGAAATTACTGGGATCTGGCACATGGAGAAAACCTGTCTCTAAGACAACACAATCAAAGCAGAGCTGTGACATAAAGAGTTTATCAATGATAAAATAGTTAAATCCCAGAATCTGGCCATAATTCTTCTGTGTTTGCATCTGTAAATTCAATACATTTTATTTGTTTAAACTGGTGTGAACTGTGTGCTTTTGTCATATAAAAATTAGGAGTAGTTTAGCGAAAACCAAGCAAAAAGAAACAAAAGGCCAAGAAAACTTGTAAGAAAAAACAAAAGAATAAAGAATAAAGCTGCGTGCGTGGGTGTGTGGGTGAGAGAGAAAGTTGATAAAAATAAAAGTAAAGTATGACATACTAAATCGCGTTTCACAATCTGAAAATTTCTGCCCAGCAAAATATAGTTGGGAATAGAGTCATTATCACTGGAGCCAACATACAGCTCCCTTCTCTGAGAGTAAAAATAAGTCTTAAGTAATCGGAGAAAGTTCTGGCAGTATCCTCAATAGCCTCAATTTTTGAACAATGAGAGCTCGAGACATAGGTGGATCACATACTGGTTTGGGATTGCAACACCTGGTAGGTACGTCTTCCCCTACCAATATTGTAATACTATTATGGTACTTCTGGGAGACACAGTTTTCATTTTCTCTGCACAATTTTTTGCCTTTCTTCATTTTGAATATTGGCATTGATCATGTTCTAATATAAATGAATGACTCCAAATTGGTGTGGGAGGATTAACAGTAGATTCTAGGAGATTCACTGACTTTTCTAGAGCAGGTAACTGGAGGCTTACAAGAGATAATGAATGTTTTTTAGACTTATAAATGAAATTCCTTGGCAAGTTCTCTTTCTTAAAGCCAAACATAACTTTCAGGGGGAACTATTTTTTTCGAGAAATTAATGACATGACAGCTGTCAATACCCACTGCTGTAGAACAATAGTACATGGTCATTGGAAACTGATCCAACCATAAGGTGGCTCGGCTGTTACCAAGCCCACCCCACAGTGCGAACACCTGGCCTGGTCTCTGCATGTGAAGTTTCTAGTTCTGAGTGTGTACCTACAGGTAGATATTACAGTTACTTGATAATTTCTTATGGGAAATCCTTAATGAAAACCATTCCTTTGTAGCACTATAGCAGAAGATCATATAGTGTTCAATATATGGTGTCTTCCCTTTCCCTCCAGCCCCTAGGAATACTTTAAACCTATTATATTGTCTCTCTTTAAAGAAATAGGATTGGCTATGAAAACACACATATAGCACAAACTTAAATTATTTTATAGCATTCAATGAGTGTTTATAATTTTAAGATGTTAGCTTTATTAAAAATGTTAGATTTATTGTTCAGAGAGAAATTTTAAAGTGCCGATAATAACCCATTTTAGTCTACTATCTTTAACAAAACTCTAATTTTCTGTCACATTATTTTTAAGAAATATCACTATTCAGCTTGCTGTTCTGTGAACGATTTGCAATATCTTTTGTATTTTATATCTTGCTGCTTTTTTTTATTCTAAAATTGTGGCCTCTTTTTTAACTTAATAACAAAAATTAAAGGAAAAAAAACACAAGGAAAGTCATTATCCTAGGTTGGAGTCAATACTATCTTTGCTATTCAAAGGTAGGAAGTAATCAGATGTTAGCTTGCAGCCAAGGAGACAGTTTTATTTATAATAGAAGGAAATAAAAGCCAAAGGCAGGTAATGCATTAGGGCCTGAAAGAAGCACAAGCGGAAACGAATTAGATTATTCTTACTAGTTGCTTTCATACATTCAAACTATTGTTACTTCTAAATTATAACTCATAGATACATAGATAGATATATCATGGGTCATCAATCAATCAGTATATTGATAAAGCCTGTCAAGATTCCCAGTTTGATAAAGTGTCATCCTGCTTGTGATGTGCTAAGTGTTGGATTTATTTTATTCAAAATAGAGTATGAATATTTCCAGCTTCTAAAAGTGACTTGACCTTGATATCTTGTTCATTAATTTATGTGTTCATTCAATAAAATTCATAGAGTGCATAAAGGGACACTGTATCTCACTCTCTGGCTCAAAATCTTCTTCTTCTTTTTTTTTTTTTTTTTTTTCAGTAGCTCTGAAACGGTTAAAAAGATTGTGGTCTAAGTTTTGACCACTTATTATCCAGAATCTTTGAATTGGTATATGGACTTTTTATTTAAATCTTTTGCTGTACTTTAATGTTGTTTTCTCTGTTCTCTACTGCTTTCTTGTTACACTCAATACATGATCGTTTGAACTTAGGCCTCATTTTGTTCATTCAAAACCACATGCATTTCTTTAAAAAATGTATAGTGTTGTATACCAAATAGAAGATGCAATACTATTCCCATATTATTTTTTTTAATTTTTTTAATGTTTATTTATTTCTGAGACACAGAGAAACAGAGCATGAGTGGAGGAGGGGCAGAGAGAGAGGGAGACACAGAATCAGAAGCAAGCTCCAGGCTCTGAGCTGTCAGCACAGAGCCCACCGTGGGGCCCGAACTCACAAACTGTGAGATCATGACCCCAGCTGAAGTCAGCCACTCAACTGACTGAGCCACCCAGGCACCCCACTATTCCCATATTATTGAAACTGTGATTTGCTAAGTAGTTTGAACAAGGTCATGTGGCTAATAAAAGAGATTGTTAGAATTTAAGCTCATCTTTTTGGTATTATATTCTATGCCCCATCTTTGATACCTTCATTATGGTTGGGGTATGCATATGTTCTCTGGGGGATTCTGTAGTCTTAATTTATGGACCTCTTGAGTATCCTCATCTGGTTGCTTGCAAATTAAAAAATTGAGATTATTTTAGTCTATAGAAACAAAAACAAATCTGACAAAACATGTATAAGATCTACATGAGGAAAACCACAAAATTCTAATGAAAGAAATCAAAGAACCAAGTAAATGGAGAGATATTTCACTTTATAGATAGGGAAACTCAAAAGTTGTCAAGGTGTTGGTTCTTCCCAACTTGATCCATAGATTCAGTGTAATCTCAATCAGAATCTCAGCAAGTTAATTTGTGCATGTTGACAAAAATGATTCTAAAATTTAAGTGGAGAGGCAAAAGATCCAGAATAGCCAACTCAATATTGGACAAGAAGAACAAATTAGGAGGATTGATGTTACCCAGCTTCAAGACTTACTATAAAGACATTATAGTGAAGGCATCGTGGTATTGGCAAAAGAATAGATCAATGGAACATAACACAGAGCCCAGAAATAGACCTGTGTAAGAATATCCAGCTGATCTTTGATAAAGGGACAAGGCAGTACAATGGTAGAATAATTGTCGTTCAACAAATGGTGTTAGAATAATTGGACATCCATGTGAATAATAATAATAATAATCATAATACATCTAGGCACAGTTCTTACATGTTTGACAAAATTGAACTCAAAATGGATCATAGACCTAAATGTAAAATGCAAATTGAAAATTCCTGGAGGAAACCATAGGAGAAAATCTAGACAACCATAGGTTTAGTGATGACTTTTTAGATGCAACACCAAAGGCAGGGTGCATGAAAGAAATAATTGGTAAGCTAGACTTCATTAAAATTAAAAACATCTGCTCTGCGAAAGACAATTAAGGAGTATTAGCAGAAAACCCACAGACAAGGTCAAAATGTTTGCAAAAAACAGATCTGATAAAGAACTATTATCCAATAAACATAAAAATCTCAACAATAAGAAAACAGCTAAACAATAAAAACCCCCAAACATTAAAAAATGGACCAAAGACCTGAACAGACACTTCATAAAAGATATATATGTATCTTTTGTTTATATATGATTACATATCATAAGTATATGACAACTAATATTAAACAGATGAAATAATAATAGAAAAATAATAGTATGAAAAGATGTTCAGCATCATACAGTCCTTACAGAATTGCAAATTAAAATAATGAGATACTGCTACACTCATAAGAATGGTGGAAACCCAAAACACTGACAATACCAAATGCTCTCAAGGATGTGTAGCAACAGGAACTCTTCTTCTTTCTTTTTTTTAAGTTTATTTATTTATTTTGAGAGAGAGAGAGAGAGAGAGAGAGAGAGAGAGAGAGAGAGAGAGAGAGAAAGAGAGCATGTATGTATGAACAGGGAGGGGCAGAGAGGGTGTGAGAGAAAGAATCCCAAGCAGGCTCTGTGCTGAGATGGAGCTCAATCTCGGGAACTGTGAGATCATGACCTGAGCCAAAATCAAGAGTCGGATGCTTTACCAACTGAGCCATACAGGACCACCCCAAACAGAGTATTTTTAAATGAGGGAAACTATTATGTATAATACTACAATTGTGGATACGTGTCACTATACATTTTTCAAAACCCATAAGATGTACAATAGTAGAGTGATCCCTAGTGTGAACTGTAGGCTTTGAGTGATATCAGTGATAACTTCATGTCAAAATGGGTTTATCGATTCTAACAAATGTACCACTCAGGTGAGGGGTGTTGATAATGGGGGAAGTTTTGGAAAATGAAGGGCTGCAAGAGTTATATGGGACTTCTACTTTCCAGTCATTTTTGCTGTGAGTCTAAAACTGCTCTAAATATAAATTTATTAAAAAAATAAGAATATCGTATTTCTAAAAATGTTAGTATGAAATACTCTCCAAGAAATATTCTGCAATAAAAACAATATAGAAAACAACAACAACAAAAGAAAGCCATTCCATTTTGGTTTCTACTTTCTCTTCTTTCTTAGAAAATTATGTTGTCCTTTCAGCATTTTAACATGTGAACTCAACTGAAATTAGACAAAGATTTGGCATCTATTTTATAAAATTATTAAACCAGTGTGTACTTGACTTCAAAAATGGCAGGTGTGAGATAATACCTGCATCAAAGACATATCCAAAGTACTGTAGGATACTCACAAAATGCCATGATTATAAGAAAGCCACAATAGTTAATGATAAAAGCATAGAGAAAAATGGAAGCTAAAATAAGATATGTGCTGTTATAATATAGAAGTTGTGTTATATTTAAAGTCTAGAGAGAATAGATATGTGACATAAAAATATATCAATTCCTTTATGTGCATTAAAAGTTACTTTGAAATGGTTTTATTAAATGGTTCAAACAATGCAAAAACTTCTTTTTAAACTTTCCCATTGGGTCTTTTTTTCTCAGTTCCATTTAGATATACCTGACATATAACATTGTGTAAGTTTAAGGTATACAATGTTGATTTGGTACACATATATAAGTAATATGATCACCTGTAAAGCATGAGCCAACACCTCCATCATGTCACATAAGTATCGTCATGAGAGCATTAAGATCTACTGTCTTGGCAGCAAGTGTATTGTTAACTATAATCACAGTGCTGTGCATTAGATCCCCAGAAATTATTCATCTTCTAACTGGAAGTTTGTATCTTTGACCAACATTTCTCTATTTCCTACACCTGTCCACCCCCACCTTGTCCCCTGGCAACCACCATTCTATTCTGTTTCTATGAGTTGAATTTCTTAGATTCCACATATCATACGGTATTTGTCTTTCTTGTTCTGACTTATTTCACTTAGCTTATTGCTGTCAAGTTTCATCCTTATTGTTGCAAATAACAAGATTTGCTTCTTTCTCACAGCTGAATTAATATTCCATTATATCCATTTTTATCCACATCTTTATTTATTTACCTATTGATGGAAACTTAGGTTGTTTCCATATCTGTTTTTTGGTGGGTGTGGGGAATAATGCTGCATAAACACGGGAGTCCAGGTGTCTCTTCGATATCCTGTTTTCATTTCCTTGGATATGTATTCAGAAGTAGGATTGCTGTATCATATATTGAGTCTATTTTTAATATTTGGAGAAACTTCCATACTCTTTTCCATAGTGGCTGTACCAATTCCCACCAACGGAGTTCAAACATTTCTTGTTGAGTGAATTTATGTTTTTGTGAAAGTTGAAAAGGCAGTTAACTTATGGCAAAAATTGTAACTTTCTATGGAAATGTGCTTCAGAGATAGTCAGTGGCTTTCAACCAATTTCTGAGAACCAACAGATTCGTGAAGACACTAGTGGAGCTACATTTTATTACATTCTGTGGTCTGAACGATCCTTGAGTGTGTATTGTGATATATACAGTGGAGTAGAGGAGACAAGTTCCTTCCAGACAGCTTTGCTGAATGTCAGAGATCTAGTGAACTTGACCCCTCATTACTCCTCAAAACTGCCATATATCGAAAGATGGTTCTTTCTATATTAGTATTCTTTCTATATATAAAAGCTCTGACAGAGTTTCCATAAACCTCTCAATGTCGCACGATAAGCATGCAGTGGATTAAGAGTTTGAGTCCAGTTCCATTGACCCCAGCTACCTCCAAGTTTATGAAGTTATAGAAGATTCACAAATTGCCACATATACAAATGTAATATGATACTTTTCACAAATAACACAAGAGACCTCTAAGAAAGTGATGATCAAACTGCTGTTATAGAATCCAGTGGTTTCAGTGATAGAATCTCCCAACAAACAATAAACAGCTCAACTTCTTGAGAAAATAGTTCATCTTTTCATATATGGTATGTGGAGTGCTTTTAAAGAATAGTATTTGAAGGGTGTAGGGGAAGGAATTCCACTACACATAATTTGAGAACCACTAGATTGGCTTGATGAAGAAAAAAACTGACATTCCAAAGTAGGAAATACTGGATTAAAGAAGGGAAGACACTTTCCTGAATAGAACTTGTATTATTTTCAAAGTTCACTTTCAGCAAACAATGCCAAATGGAATCCTTAAGATGAATCAGAATTGAGAACAAAGATCATTGCTAAGCTGCAAGGAGACTCCAACTGTGGGCATTATTGCTAGTGCTACGACAAGATTTTCTTTTTTAGTGAGGATAATAGCTACTTCTGGTATCCGTAGTGATATATATTTGGAAAACATTACGAAAGTGACTATGTCCAAGTGATTTGGGAGGGGATATTATGTCCGGGAGAAGTGCGGCAAAAGCCAAAGAAGTAGAGTCAGAGGGAAGCATATGATTGAACCTGGCTTAGGTACTTTGACATAGCTAATCAAAAAAGACAGTCTAATAGAGCCAGCTAAGTACTGCTTGCTTATCCTTTCTCTTAGACTTTGGGACATTTTGAATTTTCGTCTGTGTGACATGTGAGTTCATACTGATCAGGGCTAGTTAACATTCCAGAAAATGTATCACTTACATATTGTAGTTCATAGATGAATTGGCTGCTGACTGAATAGTTTCTGGGAGATTATTGTTGAAGGCAATATGTCTAACTCTCAAGTGTTTGTTAAAGCCATCCTCTTTTAGAGTTAGTAAAACAAAATTAACTTTGCTAGTCACAATTTCATACCTGACATAGTATTTGTGTTGTATACCTGTCTAAGAATGATAAAAATGGTCAAGTCAATGATTTTTTATATCACATTTCACTTTGTGTTTTGTGACCAGTTATTATTATCGTTATCTACATTTCCAAGTGGACTTTTTGGAAAATAACATGTTGTTATAGCAAACGACAAAGTAGCAGAATATAATTCAGTTTATTTCTGCTCAACTGTGAGCCTCTCAAGGTCTTAGACAATGTCTTCTTTATCTTTGCCCTGACCTCAGCACAGTCCCTGGCACACAGTAGTCACTTCAGAATTTGCTGAAATGTATCAGCAATATAAAGACGTCTATATCAGCTTTTCATTAATTTAGTGTGGATAGAATAAAGCCTGTCAAAATGGTGTCAGTTAATTAGGTTGATTACTTGTATACGTGGAAGATGTAGGAAGAGAAGGTTACAGGGATGAGACAGCTCCTAGGTCAAAATTCTTGTGTGCTATTTATTGGCTGTGAAATATTGGGCTAATTAATTCCTCTTGAAGCTTTAGTTTTCTCATCCGTAAAATAGGATAAAATAAAACCAGCCTCATAGGGTTGCTGAAATAATGAATATATTATAATAATGTACATAAAACAGAATAGTACCTGTCCTTTGGTTAATTATAGTTCAAGAAAAAAGGTGTAAAAACCCTCAAAAGGCTGGTATAGATTTTTTTTTTTGCTTAAACCTGTTTGCATATTATTCCTATGTAGCTAGTGTGACTTAACTCCTTTTGCTCTACACCTTCCCTAAAGTCAATTTCACACTTTGTAAAATTCTCCCTAAACACAAAAGAGTATTTACAAATCCAAAAAAGCCTATTGATATTTTACTTTTGTTTTCAGGGCAAGATGAAGAAAACAATCGTACAGCAGCCTGTACAGTACAATTTCAAAAACAAACAAAACAACACAACAACCCTTTAACCATTTCTGTTTTCTCCAGCTTTCCTCTACTTGGGCTAGTTGCTCCATTCTCTTTTCTCTTTCTCCCCCTACCCTCCGAACTCTTCAGCTTCTCCAGTCAAGCTATTGTAGCCTTCCTCCCCTCGCCCTCCCCAGCAATGATTCAAATCATGTCAGCTCAACAGCATTAGGAAAAATACAATTAAGCAAAGTAAACCAGACCCTCTACTGCTCCGCAAGAGAATTCTCAGTCAATGGTGGTGGAGAAGGTGAGGGGAGGAAGGAATACCCATCTTTTCATACAAACATTTTCTATTTTAAAAAATGTGAAGCACAGAGCCTGAATCAGGGCTTGATCTCATGAACTGTGAGATCATGACCCGAGCTGAAATCAAGAGTTGGATGCTTAACTAACTGTGCCACCCAGGCACCCCTCAACATTTTCTGAAAGGTAAATGTGAGGGTGACAGAGACAGGATTGACTCCAGAACTTGTTCTCTCCTTTCTATTTCATATCAGAGAACAATGTACACACTTCATTCAGCTTTTAGAAGAGCACCCTGAGTGATGGCTGGGTCCATGGATGCCCAGCCAAAGATGACATTTCTCAGCCTGTGTTACAGTGGTTGTGACGTTGAGACTAAGTTCAGGCTAATTGGATGCATGTGAAAGCATGGGGAATCTTATTTAGAGGAGGAATAGAGGTAAAGAAAGATTCAATTGTAAATATTAAATAAGAGAATTTTTCAGCTAGACCTTGAAGGAAAAAGTTAGGTTTCACAGGAAGGGGGAGAGAAAGAGAGGTAAGAAAAAGCTAGAACTGTCTAATGGTTTTCTTTTGACATCAAGAACGAGGAAAGTCTACATTATGGTAGGGAATCTCACTAAGCTGAGTTTTATTTGGGACAATCCTGCCCTGGGAATTCTTCATTCAGAACAACATAATCCCTAACTATAATGGTATGTAATGAGAAAATATATATGCAAATGAAACCCACAGTAATTAAGTTGGACGTCAATGATTCTAGTTAGTTGCACCTTTGAAGGAGGTCTGGGAGGAGTTTGGAGGGAGTTTATGCCACAAAGAGTTAAGGTCAAATGAAACATTTAACTTATGTGTGTGTGTGAGAGAGGGATTACAAGCAGGGAAGTAGGAGAGAGAGAGAGAGAGAGAGAGAGAGAGAGAGAGAGAATCCCAAGAAGGCCCCACACTGTCAGTGCAGAGCTGGATGTGAGGCTTGAACTCACAAACCCTGAGATCATGACCTGAGCTGAAACCAAGAGTCAGATGTTTAACCAACTGATCCACCCAAGTGCCCCTTGAGCTTATTGGTAGGAGAGAGCTTCTGTATCCTGTAGACCTGGCCCAGTCAGGGGAAGTAAAATCAACATAGCTTTACTAGTTGGTCTTGTCAGTATTGTTGTTTGGAAGAAAACCCCAGGAACCAGAAACCCAGAGCTGAGCAAGAGTAGAAGTTTCTATTTTTCTGTGAAGCTTGGCCTATGTTCAGTTATTTCCCTGCATGATTTTCCTCCATGATTATGTTGTCTGGATTCCTACCACCTATGAGGGCTGGAGCGGGCAGAGGGAGGAGCACAGGGAGTTAATAAATGGAGCATCAGGCAAGGTTCACCCCAGTGTGAGCAAATCACAATACAACTGCAGAAATACATATTCAAAATACTCCTAACTTCCCTCTTTATTAGTCAGGACAACACTGCATGCTGAAACAGATATACTTCAATATGTTAGTGGTTTATCATAGGAGAAATTGATTCACATTCATTTGAAGTCCAGTTGGAGGTGGTGTGGACAGCGGAGGGGTGGTTGGGGGACAAAGAAGAGTGGTAATGGGCTCTGCAATCAGAGTACTTGGGTTCAAATTCTGGCTCACCATTGACTAATTCTGTGACCTTGATTAATTTTTCTACTCTTTGATTTTCTAACCTGTAAAAGTCATAATTTTACATTATAATGTTAGGATAATATAAATTAAATAACAATGGGATAATGATAATACCTAGTTCATAGAAATGTGAAGATTAAATGAAATAATTTAGGAGAAGGACTTAACACTATAACAGATCTATAACTAACTCATTCAACACATGTTAGCTATTATATTTTCCTTAGAATAGATAATTGTATTTTTAACCTTTTCCTGCAATGTGAATCTTTCTATATTTTTGTTATCTCTTACTTTGATGGTAGAAGAGAATTGCTGTGTCTTAAACTAAAAAAAATGTCGAGAAATAGATTTTTGGAAGCTTGTACAGTATTCCTACTGCTATGACAGTCCTTTATGCCCTTCCTACTTTCCCAGTGAGTGACACACAGTGTGAAGATTCTCTTAGGGAAAACAGAGAAGGAAACACTAATTAATGATACAGTTATTTAACACTTCACGTCCTCTCTCTAACAGGCAGGCATCCTCCTCCTCATTCCTCACCCTGGAAGCTATAATTTCCTTTTCTTTTGATATTGATTTTAATCGTATTTTACAAGTGGGTGAGTGTTCAGGGTTAAGGATACACTTTTATTCAATATAATTTGACAAACATTTATTAAGACCTAGTCTGTGTTGACTAGGAACAGATCAGTAAACAAAACAAAGAGTCCTGTCTTTGTGGAGCTTATGTTCTAGGAGAAGGACATGCCAATAAAAAGCAGTATGATGTAAGAAATAAGTAAATGATGTAATATGCTGAGAGATGGCACATGCAAAGAAATGAAGCCAATAGGAAGAGGTAGGAAGAGGATATGGAGCAAGGGATGGGAGTTGGT
Source organism: Felis catus (assembly GCF_018350175.1). Taxonomy (NCBI): domain Eukaryota; kingdom Metazoa; phylum Chordata; class Mammalia; order Carnivora; family Felidae; genus Felis; species Felis catus. The sequence goes on from NC_058379.1 coordinate 50,466,409, forward strand.
TGCAATTTCACATATAGTGTTCAGGTTGGGCCTCACTGAGAAGGTGATAATTGAAGGAATAGTTGAAGAAAATAAGACCCAGGCGAGTCACTGAGGGAAGAGGTTTCCTGGCAGAAACCTTGAACTGAGCACATACATGGTCACCCTGTAATATTGTTGTAAGGGTGAAAAGAGAATGAGGTCATTGAAACCCTTTTGTTAGACCTAGAGATGCCCTACCCAGTTCCTCCTTCATGGAAGGACTTGCTGCTCAATGTGGAGAGAAGGGTCAGGTGGACCCCAGCTGTCTGCTCTTTTGGGATGGACTTTAGCTGCAGAGAGTTAATCCCTGCACTGTAACCCCCCAACATCATATCCTTCTCAGGGCAGCCTGCATCTGGGACTTGAGAGTTATTAACATCTATCAGTGAGGGAGAGTGATGGGACAGTGAAGGACAGACAGGTGAGGGACACAAAGATGGTCTCCCTACCAGGTTGGCTGAGGCTTTATTGGGCTTGCATCAAAGTTCTTCTTTTCCATCTGTCCAGTGCTGCTTCCTCCCCTTCTCTCACAGGTTTTGATCTTCCAGAGAACCCACTCGGTGACAACACAATTAATGTTTTTATAAGTTATTGCCACATGGATTAACTCTAAAATTTCCTAACTTTTAAGAGGGGGAATTACATGGTAGGAAGATCATGTGCTTCGAATTACAGATCTTGTCATTAACTATGTCCTCTTCGACAAGGTTCTTAAACTCTGTAGTATTAATTGCCTCATTGGGAACACCGGGGTAACAATTTCAACTCCCTTGTCTTTTGTGTAATTAAATTATGCAAGTAGATGAAGTTCTAGGAGTGTCTTGCACAAAAGTTTTAGAGCCTAATCATTGTAATTATTCATGTACTCTTCATGAAGTACTAGCCTAGGTATGTGCTGTGATTGATTTTTTTGAACTTTTTACAATGTATAATATACATAACAGAAAAGTGCACACACCCATAAATGACTTTTGTAAGGCGAACATACACATGTAATCATAATCCAGCAAGTAAACTGGCTTAACAAATAAACACCAGGGATTAATTCTCCCATTTTTGATTTATATAAAAATGGAATCAAACCATACATACTCTTTCACATATTGCAGTTTATGCAATTTTTATTATTGTATCGGATTCCACCATGTGACCATTCCACAGTTTCCTTGTGCCTTCTATTACTGATGAGCATCTGGGGCTGTTTCAAGTTGTGAATATTATTATGCTCATCTTTTTTTTTTTAATTTTTTTGAGAATGAATGTGCACGTGTCTCTTGGGTATTTAAAAGTGAAATGGGGGGCCGCCTGAGTGGCTCAGTCGGTTGAGCGTCCGACTTCACCTCAGGTCATGATCTCACGGTTCATTAGTTCGAGCCCCTCATCGGGCTCTGTACTGACAGCTCGGAGCCTGGAGCCCGCTTCAGATTCTGTGTCTCCCTCTGTCTGCCCCTCCGCTGCTTGCGCTCTGTCTCTCGCATTGTCTCAAAAATAAATAAACATTAAAAAAAATTGTTTTTAAAGTGAAATCGGTAAATTGTAAGGTATGCATATGATCAGTAGCTATCACCAAATGGTTTTCTAAAGTCATTGCATAAATTTTCACTCCTTCATGCAGTGTATGAGAATTCTGGTTTCCTGCATTCATGCCAACACTGGATAGCATCTATTTAGGTTTGTTTAATTTTATTCTGATAGGAGTGAATTGGTATCACATTGTGGTCTTAATTGGTATTCCCTGCAGGCTAATAAAGTTAAGCAACTTTACTTTAATATACTTATTGGTCATTTATATCCTCTTTTATAAATATTCCATTCAATTCTTTTGTCTATTTTTTTCTATCCAGTTGTACATTTCTTAATGTTTTGAGGAGGTATTACGTATTTTGGATAGAAGTCCTCTACTTAATAAATGGGTTAGAAACATCTTCCACTGTATAGCTTGTCTTATTTCTCCCTTAATGGTGTCTTTACAAGTTCTGAATCTTAATATAGTACAATTTAACATCTTTGTTAAATGGCTTTTATGCCTTTATTTCTTATTTAAGAAATCTTTGCTAGTGTTAATGTCATGAACTGTTTTTCTATTTTTCATTCTAAAAACTTTAACATTTTACTTTCACATTATAATCTGAAATCATCTGGAATTGATTTGATGTTAAGTAAAGTTCAAGGCACTTAAAAAATATGCATATCCAACTAACCCATTTATTCAAATACCTTTCTTCCCCCCCACTGAAATACCACTTTTGTCATAAAGCAATCATTTACATATGTATAGATATGTTTTTTGACCCATCTCTTCCAATTTTCCATTTGTCGATCTTTGTGCCAATACCACATTATATTAGTTAACATATTTGGTATCATATGTCTTCATTTTTTTATGTTTTTCAAAAATTTTCTTGGATATTCCTGGCCCTCTGCATTTCCATATAGATTTAAAAAAACAAAAACAAAATGTTCTGGGATTTTGATTGAGATTGCATAAATCTATACAGCATTTTGGAGAATACTTCAATTTCTAAAATGCTGAGTGTTTCAATCCATTAGTGTGGCCTGTCTCTCTAGATAGTTAGGTCTTTAATTTTACTTGATAATGTTTTATGTTTTTTATTTTAAAAAATATTTATTTATTTTGAGAGAGAGAGAAAAAGAGAGAGAAAGAGAATAAGTGGGGGGAGGGGCAGAGACAGGAAGAGAGAGAGAATCCCAACCAATGCTCATGCCAGAGGGACACTGGGCTCCATCTCATGCCCCTGAGATCATGATCTGAGCCAAGACCAAGAAGCAGATGCTTAATTGACTGAGCCACCTAGGTGCCCCCTTTCACTTAATAATGTTTTATAGTTTTGCGTATAGCAGTCTTGCACATCTTTCATTTTATTTATACTTGAGTATTTGATATTTTTGATGGTGTTGCAATAATATCAGCTTTACAATGCCATTTTTACGTTACTCATTGCTGGCTTATAGAACTATAACTAATTTTTATATATTGATTTGATGTTCAGTGACCTTGTAGTAATCAGTTATTAATTGTACTTGACTGCCGGTGTATTCTTTTGGATTTTCTAGGTGTATAATCCTACCTTATGCAAATAATAAAGGTTCTCTTTCTTCCCTTCTAGTTCAAACCTCTTTTAATAATTACTTTTTCTTATTTTATTTCACTGGCAAGTACTTTCAGTATATTGTTGAATTTAAGAGGTATCCTTAATTTAACTCACTTCCAATCCCATGGAGAAATGACTCAATATTTTACTATTAAATGTGATGCTCCTGTCGGATTTTTGGTAGCTACTTATTAGATTAAGATATGTTTATTTCTGTTTTGCTAAGAGTTTTGATCATGAAGTGGGTGTTCAAATTCAATAAAATGAATATTCTGTGCATTCAAATTGGTAATATATTTTACTCTTCTTTATTCTGTTGGTGGGATATAATATTTAATTTTAAAATGTTGGGGCGCCTGGGTGGCGCAGTCGGTTAAGCGTCCGACTTCAGCCAGGTCACGATCTCGCGGTCCGTGGGTTCGAGCCCCGCATCAGCCTCTGGGCTGATGGCTCAGAGCCTGGAGCCTGTTTCCAATTCTGTGTCTCCCTCTCTCTCTGCCCCTCCCCCGTTCATGCTCTGTCTCTCTCTGTCCCAAAAATAAAAATTAAAAACGTTGAAAAAAAAATTTAAAATGTTGTATCACTCTTCTTCTAAAATAAATTTTACCTAATCATGATGTATTTAAATTTTTTTAATGTTTATTTATTTTTGAGAGAGACAGAGAGAGAGAGAGAGAGCTAGGGAAGGGCAGAGAGAGAGGAGACACAGAATCCAAAGCGGGCTCTAGGCTCTCAGCTGTCAGCACAGAGTCCTATGAGGGGCTCGAACTCACAAACTGTGAGATCATGACCTGTGCCGAAGTCAGACACTTAACCAACTGAGCCACTCAGGTACCCTTCATGATGTATTTTTTTGTATTCTTCCATTCGCTGTTATTTTCTTTAGGATTTGTGCATTTACTTTTATAGAAAAACTGATCTGTATCTTTTCTTATTTCTGATGCTCTTTTCACATTTTGAAATAAAGATTATGTTTCCCTCATTAAAGTAGTTGAGAAGTGTTTCCTCTCTTTTTACTCCCTGGAAATGCTTGTGTAAAATCATTGTTATTCCTTGTTAAATATTTGGAAGAATTCATAAAATATGTCATCTGGGCGTAGGATTTTCTTTAAGGGAAAGGTTTTAAAAATAAAATAATTACAAAAATATATATTCATTTCATCCTAGTTGTTCTTTATTGGCATAAAATCATAACATAATTTGTGGTATCTCTAGGATTTGTGATGATTTTTCTTTTTATTATTCCTGCTATTGGTCATTTGTATTTTCTCTCTTCTTAACTCAATTAGCTTTGCTAGGAGTTCATCAGTTTTATTAATATTTTAGAAAACCCCACAAACTTTTGGTTTTGTTGATTAATTTTTGGTTTGACTATTTTTGGTTTAACTTACTATTTTTGACTTAGTTTCTTGAAATGAAAGTATCAATCATTGATTTTTAGATGTTTTTCTTTTCTAATGCACAAATTTGTCTTTGGACATTGCTTTAGCTACATTTTGTGTTTTTATATGTTGTATTTTCATTATCATTCAGTCAAATATATTTTTTAATTTCTTTTTTTTTATTTCTGCTTTGACTTGTGGATTATTTAGAATAATACTGCTTAATATCCAGAAATTAGAGATTTTCTAGTTATTTTTTTTTATTGATTCCTAGTTCATTTCCACTGTGTTTAGAAAATATACTCTGGATGATTTAAATCTTTTGATATTTGTTGATGCTTTTTTTTTATGGCTCAGCATATGGTTAGTTTTGGAGGATGTTCCATGTGCGCTTGAATAGATAGTTCTGTTATTGTTTAGTGCACTATTTTATACATGTTTGTTAGATCGATTTTGTTAAATTTGTTGTTCATATCGGTTATGTTTTTATGCTTTTTTAATTGTTGTTTTTTTTTCTACTAGCTATTGAGTGTTTTGTTAAGGTCTTATGGATTTATCTATTTCTTATAATTCTGTCAATATGCATATTTTGAAGCTGTGTTATTGGGAGAATATATATTTAAGATTCTGATATCTTCTTGTTGAACTGACTTTAATCATTTTAAAATATCCTTTTTATTTTTAATATCTTACAATGTTTTTTGCTTGTAAGGCCTACTTGTCCCATGTTAATTTATCTAAACCAGCCAAACCAATTTTCTGTTGTTGTTATAGAATATATTTTCTTCCACTGTTTTACTATAATCTTCCTGTGCTATATTTAAAGTATGTCTCTTGTAGAGTAGCATATAGTTCATTTGTATTCAGCCTGACACTTAACTTTTCATTATTAAGCTAAAAACTAGATTATTTAGCTCACATGCATTTAACGCTATAAAGATAGTCTGTCATCTCATAAAGCCTGTAATTTACCCTGTCTCTTTTATAATCCTATTCCCCTTCTTTCTTGACCTTATTTTGTGTAATTAAAATGTTAAAAAATATTTATATTATTTAATGTTTTTCTTCTGTTAACTTATTAGATGGATATGTATATTTCTACTTTTTGTGGGTTACCTTGAAGATTTTATTATGCATCTTCATCATATTATAGAACAATTCTGATTTTTAACTTTCAACAGATAGTTCTAAAACATTTGTACTCTTCAATGCTATTTAACCCCATCACAGCATTTGCATTACTTTGATTCATAATGTCACATAAAAGTATTTTAAATTCTGTAAGTTATTACAGATAATTGCTTTTGTAATCACTATTTCTTTATGTTTAATTCTTCATTCTTCATATATTTGCCTTTTATGCAGTGCTTCATTATTTCTAGCTTTTTTTGAGGAAATCCTTTTTAGTTGTCTGTTGGCAGTAAATTCTATTATTAAAAAAATCTAGAGCACATTTTTGAATGCTTTTTAAAGGCTATTTTGGTGGGTACAGAGGTCTAGGTTAGTATTTACTTTCTTTCAGTACTTACATGTCATTCCATTGTCTTCTCTTTAAAGATGTTTTCATTGTTGAGAAGTTGATTATTGTTAAAAGTAGTCAGTCAGTTTTATTACTATTCTCAAAGGTTGTTCTCTGTTTTAAAGGTTTTTCTCATTTACTTAAGTGCCTAGCAGTTTTACCAAGATGAGTCTAGGTATGTGGTTTTTTGGTTCTATTTTGTTTCGTGTTTATCTTGGAGTTTGCTAAGCTTTATGATTCAACGGTTTATGTCCTTTCTATGATTAAACAAAATTCTTGGCTGTTATTCTTACAGTGATTGTTCTACCCCATTTCTTTATCAATCATTTCTTGTCCTCTAATTTCACAAACATTATATTTTTTGTCTTGCCCAACATGTCCTGAAGTGTCTTTTCCATTATCATTATTTTCTTTCTGTGTTTCAGTTTTTATATTTTTTGTTTTTAGCTTATTCAAAATGCTTTGTTCAAAGTGCTATCGACCCATCTATTAAACTGTTAGTTTTAGATATTTAACTTTTAGTTATGGAAATCTCGTTACTTTTTTTACAACTCTGTATTCTGCCTCTTAATTTTTCATCTTTCATCATTTTGTCCATCATTTCCTGAACTTTTTTGAATTCCAAAGTTATTCTTTTCAATTCGTTCCACTAATGGCCAATGTGTGGGTCTGCTTCTATGATATGATTTCCTCAAAACTCTCATGGTATTGTCTCTTAGCATATCAGTCACTTATAAACAACACTAAATGATCTCCATGTGGCTCTTAAATGTTTTATTCTTCACTTGCTCAAGAAGGGCTTTATAGGGGCACCTGGGTGGCTCAGTTGGTTGAGTGTCTGACTTCGGCTCAGGTCATGGTCTCACAGCTTGTGAGTTTGAGTCCCATATCGGGCTCTGTGCTGACAGCTCAGAGCCTGGAGCCTGTTTTGGATTCCTTGTCTCCCTCTCTCTCTGCCCCTTCCACCACTCGCGCTCTATCAACAATAAATAAACATTAAATTTTTTTTTTAAAAGAAGGGTTTTCTGGTTCAAGTTTTTGCACACCTATCTTCAAGGCACTTCCAGTGAGTCATGGGATTGCAGAAACAGGGAATAATCCTAGACTTTGTAGAGATTACAATTAAGTTAATGAGAGAAAACAGCATACATAAAATAATTGTAGAATGATTAAGGGTGAATTGTGTGATAGTAACTGCAAGGGTAATAGAGAGGCGTTTCTGTGGGCTGCAAGCACAGTGGCAATTACCGTAGTAATCTGGAGAGAGGACCCAATTCTTACATAATATCTAGAAATATAACTTTTGTAGAACTGCACTGAGAGTAAATTGTCTCTTGTTTTATCCAGAATAGATCTTATTATTATACTACAACAGTTGCTGATGACATTACAATCTTCAACGTTCTAATGCATGTTTCTAATTTTTAGACTTCTAGTATTGATGTTAAATTTGAATCCATAGGAGAGGCCCAGCCTCCTCTGGTTCTATCTCTTTTTCCACGTCTGTCACTAGCTCTTTGTCTTTATGTGTCTGCTTTTTCAGAACTGGAATGTGATTTAATTAATTGGTTTAAAAATACCCTGTGTGTCATGCTGTGAATATTGGGTTTAAATACAATTGCAGTAGGTTGCACTAATTAATTAATTGGGTTTTATTTTACAAGCTTAGAGTTAAGGATGCTTGAAAATAATATGTAAATTTATGCAGAATTTGCAAATCAGTATTTTAATTCAAGCATCCTGTCACACAGAAAAAAATGTAAAAAAAAAGAATGTAAAAGGGTATGATGTAAGCTATATTTATTTATTCTGTAGGTTGAATTATCTCGTAAGTAACTCTAAATGGGGGGTGGGGGTTAGGTGGGATTGGTGTGTAGGGAAGATGGATTTGGAAACCTAGAACTTAGAAAATTCAGAGTTAACTTATTTCAAAATTAGTGTAGTTCAGATGATTAAAGGTAGGAAGAAAGTTATTGATTAAAATGAAAGCTTTTCTGAATTGGGTTTGAAGAACGTGTTTATACCTTAACTGTTGGTTTTTATTACTTTGTCCTGGGGTTAACTTCAATTGTTTGCATTCACTCAGCTAGAATTTAATAAGCTGCCACAGTGTCCCTTGTACTTGTGATAACATTGAAGATAGATGAACAGAATGCAGCCCTTCTTGAGGGTCTCATAGTGGAAGGTATACATGTGTACATAATTAATTATAATGCATGGTGATAATAATGCTAATAAATCTTAGGGTTGCTGGCAGTTCTGGCTTGAGGTGATATTCTATCCATTCTTGGAAATACTCTCAGTTATCAAAAGTGGGATCTTTACTTGATTAGCTAAGAATGCATTCAATGACAAGTAATAGGAAACCCAACTACAGTGGTTTAAACAACTAGGAGTTTATTTTTCTCACACTATGAAAGATCCTAAAGTAGGGGTCACTGACATTAGTTCAGTGGCTTAATAACTAATCAGTTAACTCAATAATTAGTCAATGCTTAGGTCTGTAAGATTTCTTGGCCTTTCTCTTCATGGTCCAATATGGCTGCTCCAGCCTCAGCCATCAGTTCTTCTTCAAGGCATAAGAAATGAAGGAAGAAGAGGAGGAAAATGACTTTTTCCTTAAGAAGTTTGCATTTTTCATTCAGGAATGGAAGACCTTTTCCTTTCGTAGTCAGTCTTCCCACTATACCTATTAGTCAGACCCAGGACTCAACATTCAAGTTTACAGCAATCACTAACCAAGAGCAGTGCTAGTGCAGGGACTGATTATCAGGTCATGATTTGTTTCTTGGGGCTGGTGAAGCTACTCAGATCAAGATCTTCCTCCACCTGCTATGTGACTTTTTTTAATCAGGGGAAAAAGAAGGAAATGGCTGTGTCTGTCACAACTTTTACCTCTCGGAGAATATTAATACAAGTAGCATAATAACCTCCACCAACATTTTTACAGAACCCCTTTCATCATTCCTCCTGTCCCTCAGTCTTCTCAGACTCACGGCTACCACAAAGCTTTTCTCTTTGTTTCTCACTTTCAGATTCCCACCAAAACCCAACTCTCTTTTTGCTGAAACCCAGTGTTGCTCTCTTGGCAATTGCCCCAATTCTTTCTTTCATTCACACAACCACAACCATACTGGTATCTTCTATCATTTCATCTTTCCTTCCACAAAAGAATCCTGTTTACTGCCTCCTTCACAAAACCTCATTTGATGTATTCGACTGAGCAGGGACTCCCAAGAAATCTAATCCATTCCTAAAACTCTGACAGCCTTCCTCAAGAAATTCAACCTATTACTTAAATTCTGCACTACAAGATATGTTCCAGAAACTAATCAGAAGTCACCCTCTTCCTTAGAAAGGGAGAAGAACAAGAGGTAATGGGAGGGGAAAAGCAAGGAATACTTATATATAAATAATTTTGCTCTTATTACATGACAAATTCTGCAACAGCTGTTCAAATGAATATTAATTATCAGCACAGAGAATAAAATGATACATTGAATGAATGAGGGCTGATTCTTTTGGAGTTAAGAAATGAAATGGAGTCCAGGGGATGTGGCAGGAGGAAGAGGTAAAGTTCAGTCGATACAGGAACAAAATTACAGGTAAAATATGATAAAATAATTTGCACACCACTTTTCCCTCCAAGTTTATTTTCCCTTCATTCTTTATATTTAATTACAGCCACTCAATATTTCCAACTTTGTTTTCTGATTAATCTGACTTTACTCAATCTGTAAATCATTTCTCACTAGGAAAAAAAAAAAAAAGAGATGAGATCATGAAACTTCCTCGGCTTATTTTACCTCTTCCCAAACCAGTTCTTACTGGGATCTGTTTACATCAAAAGCCTTGTAGGAGAAAGGCAGAATAATTGCATAATTTACCTGTGTTTTCTATATCTCGTATTTTGAGATCTCATATCTCTCATATTAAGAGATAACTCTTAATTAATGAAGTACATGCATTTAATTTTGGGACTATGGAGGCACGATGTCTTCATGGCTGCAGGTTTATAATCTTTGCAGTTAAGGTGCCAATTTTGTAGGAATTTCTGACTGAGTTTTATTGGAATCTGACTTCAATGAATTCCTACATTGACAATACCAGAAGTCTTCAGCTGGGACTTAATTAATTTATTCATGCATACAGTCATCAAACGAGTATTAAAGAGTTCTTAGAGATATATTGAATTTGTTGGACTCAATATAGTGACAGCAGATGATAGTTTCCCCATGGCCCATTTCTTTCTTTCTTTCTTTCTTTTTTTTTTTTTTTAATTGAAGTATAATTAACACACAGTGTTATATTAGTTTCAGCGTATTGCTTCAATAATTCTATACATTACTCAGTGCTCACCACCGTAAGTGTAGTCACCATCTGTCACCAAACAACATTATTATAATATTATTGTCTATATTCCCTATGCTGTACTTTTCGTCTCCACCACTTATTTATTTTAAAACTGGAATTTTGTACCTCTTAATCCTCTTTATCTGTTTCACTCATTTCCCACCCACCTTCCCTCTGGCAACCACCAGTTTGTTCTCTGTATTTAAGAGTCTGTTTTGTTTGTGTGTTTTGTGTTTTAGATTCCACCTATTTCAACCCTACTGGTAGACTAGAGACGTCCTACCCAATGGATAAAATACTGGGGAAGCCATATAGATTTTCTAGTTACTCTGAGATAAAAAGAAAAAGAAAAGGTCTCCTATTATCTTCTGAGCCAAGAACAATACCCTTCTACTAATCAGTGTGTTTGGTTCATTGTCATAGTTAAAACTCTGAATTCTTAACTCATTTGGTTTCCTCTCTTATCTCAGCTTACTACTACTTTGGACCTGGAAAAGTACAATGCTTGCTTGCCATGGTTCCTGGTGCCCCCAAAATGAGTTTAAAGGAGACAAGAAGAAGGGTGCATTCTGGTCTTGGGACTTCTTTTGCCTTTGTGTTTTTTCCAAGATTTCTTTGATGAGCAACCCCAATTGAAAGTCTCCACAATGTGGTTTATATCTCTCTTCTGGTTTGCTGTTTATGACATCCTAGTTCAGTCTACCTCACATAGACTTTTCTTCACTGGGGTGTCAGAGGCCCTCCAAGATTCCACTTTGCTCTTGGGAAACAACTTACATGTATTCTTGTCCTGCCATCTGTGAAACTGCAGTTTACTCCTAGTGCAGCCCACTAGTTCTCTCCTCTTGGCCACACAGTGACAGTGGCAGTGCATCATCTGTTTTGTAAGTATCAGGCATGTGTCAGGTTTCACACCTCAGGTGCCCCCCAAACTCCAGAGGACACATACATACAACATTTTTAAGGTGGCTCCCGTAAAGCTCTTCTCTTTTTTCTTGAGGTGAAGGGGAAGGGGAAGCGTCTGCTTCTGTCAGTCCCACTGCTCTCTAAAAACTCACTCCAAAGAGCAGACTATCTCCTGGCTGAGGCTGGAGGTCATCACATGTTGGGGAATGCGGTGTGTGTGAGGGACAGGATCCGATTCCCTACGCGTGGTTTGCAAGAGCGTCCGGCACTGTGCATTGCGGCTCTTGTCACTTACTGTTTCCGTCTAAGCTCTAGACTTGCCAGGGGGAAGTCAGACTAATCTGAAATAGGGCGACTTGCACTTGGACACCCTTTTTATTTATGTCTATTTGTGCCAGGCACTCCGTCACACACTGGAGGCACACGTAGCATGAGCTTCAACTTCTGCTTCTCAGAACTTTTCATTTTAATTGTATGTAAGTGATGAGTCATTGAAGTCTACTCCTGAAACCAATATTGCACTGTATGTTGAGTGACTAATATTTAAATTAAAAAAAAAAAAGGCATTTGAGGCAGCCATCCAAACAGATCATAAAAATACAAGTCAAAACAACTGAATTCTGGGGTGTTAGACACTTCTTTAGTGGTATGTTCTATCTCCTCAGCCCCGTTTCTGACTTTGGGCCCGGCTGCATCAACCAGCACTGCGGAGGCTTTGACCAGCTTTGTGCAGGTGCGACTTGGCACCGCCTCACTGGGGACCACCCCCATACCTGTCCTGGTTTCTCTGATGCTTTTAGGAACCTGCTCGATACAAGAGAGTGCTCAACAGGAGGAGTACATTCTGTGGAGCTGTCCTTGACCAGTGGAGGATGAGAGCCGATGGATAAATGTTACACCTCTCCTCCTTCTGGCAGATGGTTCATTCAGCTCCTCAGGAGGTTCCGTGGGGTGAGCATTCTGCCCCTACGGTGTAGGCAACTTGATATACAGCCTTATATGGTCTACGTTCCTTCCCAGCTTTTTCTTTTTTTTTTTTTTTTTGCTGGACCCTCATCTAAAGCCCATGCACTTAAGCCTTTGTCTCAAGCTCTGATGCCAGGGAAACCCCAGCTGAGACAACTAAGGGAATAGAGAGTACGGGAGGAACAACCCATGTTAGAAAGTAAGGTATAACTTGGACATAAGTAATTGCATGACCAGAAATCTTTATACACAGGTTCACTAATGAGTTAACCTGTAGCTAGTTCTGGAAATCAAGTATGCAGGACCGGCTACATAATTTTTGAGGCCAGTGAAAAATGGAAAGGTGGGGCCGTTTTATAGGAATTATTAAAAATGCCAAGATGGTGACAGCAGAGCATTAAACCAAGCTTGAGCTCTTTAAAATCTGTGCAATTGCAAGGTCACTTACTATTGAAACCTGCCCTGAATGCCTACATGAGTTTCCATTATAACTCCAATGCCAACTCATTAGGAACTAGTAAAACATGTATGGTTACCTCTTCCTTATTGGTCTACTTTGTCTGACCAAATTGTGCTTTTAGGAAATTCCATTCTGTCTTCCCAGGGAGTGCTGCAATTCACTTGTATACAAGCTGTGGCAGTGTGTTATTTAAAACAGCTCAGACTCTCTGCCCTACCCTGTGGCCAGAAATTTTTGCTGTTGTTTTTCTTTCTAAGACTACTACCTTTTAAATTTCTTTTGAATGTCTGCTAAATACAAATCCCTAGGCTAGGAAGAGGGGATAAAAAGATTCTGTACTCAAGGAGCTTATGGAGTAGTAAAAAAGAAAGAAAGAAAGAAAGAAAGAAAGAAAGAAAGAAAGAAAGAAAAGTAATTGGAATTGTAAGAAGTATTCATAGAGAAATATGCACGGGGGACCACATGGGAACTACCTGAGCTAAGGACCAATGAATGAAAAGGGAAAAGTGTGAACAGTAAGGGGAGCTTTCTTGAGGGTCTGTCTGGTGGCTGATACGTTTTGAAGGTGAACTTGAAATCATTCATCCTGTGAACAGGTTAGGAATCATTCATCCTGTGAAGAGGTTAGTCATTACAAGTGATGGAAAAGTTATGCAAATGGAAATTGGAATAAATGTGTGGAATCCATTAGGTTCTAGCAGTGGGGATAGAGATAGAATGTCAGCTAGAGTGTGCATTAGAGACAGAAATGTGAGGACTCTTAGAGGCCATGCTGAAAATACATAACTTTGTCCCATAGACAATACAAACTTAAGCTGGGGAATGACAAGATTAAGTTTGTATTTTAGAAAAATTATTGCAGTGGCAATGATGAGAATGGATTGGAAAGAGTAGGACAAGACAAAAGGAAATTCTTTAATACTCTATTAAAATAGAGAAGGTAAGAATATGATTAAAAAAAAGACAAACACTCTGCTCCCCAAACTAAGGTAGGGGCAGTGTTTATGGAAAGGGTACATATTTGAAGACTCTTAAGGAGATAGAATGGATAACACTCTGAAATATCGGACATGGGGAGTGTCCATGGTTGGATGCCCATAAAGCAGAGCCTGAGATAGGGTTTATGCTTTAAGACAATGAGTGCTTTCAAGCAGAACAGAGGGAACAGGGGAAAGAGTCCAGCAAAGACGTGGTCTCATGTGAAGTCAAGGTTTGGCCTGTCCTTAAGAGGAGGACTCTTGGTACATAAACTACACCACAGCATTGAGATAAGAGAGGTGGCTTTTTACTCTGTAATGGTCAATATTGGGCCATGAGCCACTCTGGAATGACTAAGTTCACTAAGAGGTGGCTTTCTTCAACTAAGGACAATTTTCCAGAGAAAGGTGGCAGCTGTGAATTGGAGTGGCCAATAGTCCCAGCAGTTTGGGGATGGGCACAGTGTTAGTAAAGGGGATTTGGGCAGGGCACATAGTGTTGACTACAGTTGTGTAGATGATGACTTGTAGAGTTCCTTCTTGGACAACTGAGTGAATGTTGGTGGCATTTCTTTACACAAGGAGGAAGGTCAAGGAGAGGAAGATTTAGCTTTACACATGTTATTTTACAGATCATCCAGTTGGAGATATTTAGTTGGTTGTGGCCTATATGGATCTGGGATGGAAGATAGATTTCACAGTTATCTGTGGGAAGTTCATAGTGGAAGTCATGGGTAAATTTACCTCGGAAGATTTTTATGCAGTCAAATGGAGTAAAGATTTTATGGAAGAAACCCAAAATTAATGTGTGAGGATGCAAAAGTGGCCTCCAAAGGAGAATGAGAAGTAGTAACCGTTGGCAGAGTCAGGCAATGGTGTCACAGAAACAGAAGGGAATTGCAAGGAGGTGGGCACAATCAACAGTGCAGGTTGTTTTGAAAACAATCAAGTAAAATTAAGATAATGAGCATTTTGGATTTACAACAAGGAGATTCTTTTTCTCTTTATTCAGCACATTCTGTTCAATGCTGATTTATTTGGCTTCTATTTGTTCTTGCACTGATAAGAGTATGGTAGGAGAAATTTTCTGTGTTCATCCTTAAACTGCTCATACATTGCTCATACATGTCATTGCATTATACTTTTATAGACTAATGTTCCCTTCTAATACCAATGCTTTGTACCATCTTGCAAGGCTGCATATTTTTGACCAAATAATTCCTACTGGACAGGCCCAGAACTCTTTTCCAGAAACTGAGTCATCACCACATAAGAGACTTTAAACTTGTCACAAATTCCTTTTTTTTTTTATCCTGATGATACTGATCTATTGTCACGTGTCAACTATCAATGCATTTTTATCTGTTTGTTTGTACATCAGGAAACAAACTTATCTCCTCTTGGTTAATTTTCTTCTTTTTTCACTTCACCAGAACTGATTCAAGATCATTTTCCAGTATCTCAGTCACCATTAACCCTTTGCCTCTTACCTTCCACAAAAGGTACATCAGCATCTAATGTCAGCAGCAAAGTTGTACTTAGAGTCTGCATTTTCTAAAAATATATCATTTGTAGAAATGAAGGCATTCCATGCCTTATGAGAAATCCATCTATCTAGCCCCAAAATGCTTACATAATTTCATAGAATGCTTTTAAAAAGAAATTCAAAATTAATTTTTGTAAATTAAGGCAATAAAGATACTTGTTAGAATAGTTGGTACTGTATTCTGCCTTACTTGTGATTCCTTAGGAAATAGTGATTTAATCAGAGTATGTGGCTATCACTGTGCTAACTTTGAGTAAAAGAAAATTTATATCATCTATATATTTTCTTTGAAGAGAAAAATATATACTATTGAACTGTTTAAATATCAAAATCATATAGAACAAATCATAATCAAATTGGCAGTACATATAATAACTGTAGTTAGAATTAAAACTTCAGTAAAGCCAAGCTTTTAGGTGGGAGAAGTGCCCATTACTAATTAGAGATAAGTGCCATAACTTTATCTGTGCCTCACAAAGAAATGCCACATGGCCTTTTCTTAGACAGTCTGTTCACCTTATATGAAGGCATTAGTTGGTTGTGGCAAATAAAACATCCCCAAGGTTAGTGATGTTGGTATTGAGGTTTTAGTTAGGTTTCGATGTTTTTATTCAATCTCTGTCTTGTCATTTTCCAATCTGTTTGGCAACAGTGTGTAGGAAGCAATAAAGCATGTTTTTCTTCACCAGGACCAGTGACCCAAGGTGTTATTGTGACAAGTAGATTCTGATTCTGTAGGGAGGAAATGCATTTCACAACCCCCAAATCTATTTACTTAGTAGAGATTCTTCTGGCAGTATTCTACAATTTCAACTCACTTCTATGTAGGTGCTTATGCTGTCTAGCAGGGGATCAACAGATAAATTATAACTTACATTGTTGAAAATGGTTTTGTCCTCATTCACTAAAACTTGAAGGAAATAAGATCTTAACTAGTTCACTTGCTACCGTTCTTTTGGGAGATCTAATTGGTTGTTTGATGTCCAGAGGACTTTTGGAAAGATACATGAAAGGCCCAAAATGATTGAGAATAAAAAGCTATTTTATGTTTGATGGTTGAGTCTGTGTCAAATGAAACAACTTTTTATGCTTCCTTTTTGGGCATATAGTATGAGAGATACAGAAACGTAACACTGTTCTGAAACATTGTCCAATCATGTCCTAATTGGAAATGCAAAATTAATGAATATGAAAGAGTAACAAATAATAAAAGATCATATGTTTAGGCAATGCAACTGATTTTAATTAGTCTTACTTTCCTCAGAAAAAAGTAGTCTATATATTTATAGCTATGTTTTGTATATAAATTCACCAGAATTCAGAGATCAGTTGGGTCTGCAGTGGGCAGGGGAAGTCTGGGTGAAGGGATCAAGAAGATAACCTCTCTTAGATGGGGAGGGTGATAGAGGATGAGGTATTCCAAGCTAAGGAAGCCACAGGAGCAAAGGCACGATCTAGAAATAAGCAAAACCTGTATGTAAAATGGGGGGCAGAGCCAGGTGACTAAAGCAGACTGCTTATTTTAGATTCCCAGGAAGGAGATCAAGGCGGGAGGACAGATTAGGAGGGGCCATGGTCACATTTAGATGGATTCATGAGTCTGTGTGTCTACATCTTACACACTGAAGAGGCATTGAGAGTTACTGAGCACGGGTGTGGCCTGCTGAAATCTGTTTCAGGAGAAGGCCTTAGGCCACCTAATATGATTGGAAAAGTATAGTTTGGGGCGGTAGGCTTCAAAATGAAGAATGAGTATCCTTGAGTTTCTGTACAAGCTTTTCAAGGGCATAGTGCTAAGGGAATGAATTTCTAAACCCTCAACTTTCATTTTTACTTTTTTCCAAAAACCGATCTGTGGTTGAGATGCCATGTTGGTTCTTAGATCTTATCTCTCCTTTAACCATGACCCCTTTCCCACTTTCAAAAAGAACATTTCTTCTCATCAGCCCAGAGTCTCTCACTAGTGTACAGCTCTGGGCTGGGTAAATCTCCTACATGTCAAACAAGGAAGCAATCCTAAATACTGTTGTGGATAGTAAGGAAAAGAGAGCCCCTAATGAAGAAGCTGGTAATAAATCCTTTATAAGACAAGTGGTTGCCAATGTATTTCTTTTAACAAACTGTAAAGAAGAACCCAAGCATGCTGACACTTGATTATTAATTTTGATTTTGATAAGGTGTGATTTTTTTTTACATAAAACTTGGAGGTAGTTTATTTTATTTATTTATTTATTTTTTTAATTTTTTTTTCAACGTTTATTTATTTTGGGGACAGAGAGAGACAGAGCATGAACGGGGAGGGGCAGAGAGAGAGGGAGACACAGAATCGGAAACAGGCTCCAGGCTCTGAGCCATCAGCCCAGAGCCCGACGCGGGGCTCGAACTCACAGACCGCGAGATCGTGACCTGGCTGACGTCGGACGCTTAACCAACTGCGCCACCCAGGCGCCCCTGGTCATGTATTTTTAAAACAGATGTTGAAGGGTATCAGCTTGTTCTGGTAACTTTCCATTGGGTATATTGAAATGCGCTCCGTAACAGTTTTCCTGAAACAAGTCAATATTTACAACATGCCAGAAATTACATCCTTTGCAACTACCTAAAGATCTGTTGAAAAACTTTAGATGTCAAAAATGTGAAGTGCTGTAAATCTTTAAAAAATTATTTTTGGAAGAACGTGAGTAAAATATTTGGAGAGGCTTGTCCTAAACATGCATTTGCATATCACACACATTGTTTTTACTTAGCTTCTTTTCCATTATTAAAAATAGAAAGATTTTCTGGGTCGCCTGGTGGCTCAGTTGGTTGAGTGTCCGACTCCGGCTCAGGTCATCATCTTGCAGTTCCTGAGTTCGAGCCCCACGTTGGGCTCGCTGCTGTCAGCCTGTCAGCGCAGAGCCCGCTCCAGATTCTCTGTCCCCCTTTGTCTGCCCCTCCTCTACTTGTGCTTTCTCCAAAATAAATATTTTATAAACATAATACGATTTTGTAAAAATACCCATATTTACTTCCTGCAGAAGATTAAGAAAATATCAATAGTTGTGTTGGGTGGGAACAGAGGAAGACGACTGGTGGAGCTAGAGCCCGCTAAATGCCCCTTAGTCCCCCCTCTTAGAGATCAACAGAGGCATGGGGATGACAGGGAAACAGAGGCCCTGAGCCAGGGGCACACGGGGTCTGTAGTGACTATTTCTGTGCTTATCATTGTTTCCAGTTATTTGTTATTCCATGGATTTATCTTTTATCTCCCAAAAGAAATGACTCAGTTTTTGAGAGCCAGGTCTTTGTCTTATATTCTTTTTTTACTCTTCGTAAACAGCTACTGTAGTCCCTGGCACTCAATAGTATACAACATACCCTCTGTTCACATCTCTCCTCATTTCATTAAGAGAATTTAAATTGGTAATTGATAGAGAGGTTAAAGGAGATGATAGGGTCCAAAAATAATACCCTGATCTTGAACAAGCACACTGAAGATAATGATCGTGCTGTGAAAAGAGAGAGGCATGGGCCGAAGAGCTTATTGGGGAATAGTGAATTTGCAGTGAGCTTGGGGTCAGCGCTGCTGCCAGCAGATAGAGAGCTCTCAGCAAGTTGAAAAAGGTGCCTTCTCTAGGTTGGGGTCCATTAATTACATCTTCAGGTGAAGAAAAAAGCACCCTTTCTTCAGGTATATGCAGCCCACATGTCAAGGCCCAAATTTAGTGAGAAGAGTCATCTTCTTCCCCTTCTTGATCAAGGGTCTTTGGGCAGTGCACTGACTGCACAGCTGTGTTTGCACTTCTGCGTGAACTAGGTCATTGATCGGTAACACCAATTTATTGGTAGATATTTACTTTATTCAAAACCAGAAAACTTTATTCTGGCAAAAAAATACATCAAGTTGTACCATAACTTTAGATAGTATTATATATAAAGGTTTCCTGCTGAATTCATGTTAACTTTTGCATTCAATTCCAGTAAGCTCTAGTTGACAAGTTAGGGAACTTCATAGACATGCCTGCTTCCAAATAGATATAGTATATATTTTATCACCCTGCCACAAACGTCTCTTCCCCCTTTCTCTTGCTATGCCTAAAATTCACAGTATCAGACCAAATCAGTTTGTATTTGACAAAGGCCGGGGTATTACCTACAGAAGGCCATGATTAAACAACACATATTTTATTAGGAAAAGAGAGAAGATACCATGAATTAGTTTATTTATCTGTGAAAGGATTGTCCTTTAGGGAGTTTGATCCTGAGCAATGGAGAAAAAGCATTTATTCACTTATCTGTTCATTCAGCCAGCACACTATATTCTATATTTTAGGCACTGTCATTGGTATCTCTGTCTCTCTCTGTCTCTCTGTCTCTCTCTCTCTCTCCCTCACACACACACACACACACACACACACACACACACACACACACAAGCAAAACCTTCTCTCCCCTCTCAAGGCACTGGGTCTGGTGAAAGAGAAAAACAGATGCACACAGATACAATACAGTTTGTATATGTTCTTCACAGAGGACATACTGTATGCACCAAATATTGCAACATTGGGTCAATGCAAGAATGGTCAGTTCTGCTAGATGAGGAAGGCATCACTAAGAAAGCATTATCTGGGTTTGCCAAGGACTGAGTGTTTGTGTCCCCTCTAAATTCATACATTGAATCTCTGACCCCCAAGGTGATGGTATTTGGAGATGCGGTCTTTGGAGGTAATTAAGGTTAGGTTACCTCATGAAGGTAGGGCTTTCCTGATGGAGTTAGATATCTCTTTCTCCCTCTCTTTCTCTCTCGGTGTCTCTCTCCCCTCCCCCCCGATGTCTCTCTTTCCCTCCCCCTCTCTCTCGGTGGCTCTCTCTCTCTCTCTGTCTGCCTGTCTCTCTCTCTCTCTCCACATGCACGCACAGAGGCAAGACCATGTGAATGGGTCTCAAGGAGGGGACCATCAACAAGTCAGGAAGAGAGCTCCCACCAGAACCTGACTGGGCTGGCATCCTGATCTCATACTTGTAGTCTCCAGAACTGTGAGAAAGAAACGCTTGTTGTTTAAGTTGTCCAGCCTACAGCATTTTGTCAGAGCAGCTAGAGCTGACTCAGCCCAAGTTGACAACTACATGGGAGTTTTATCATGGACCATGGGCTGGATATCTTCCATCTGACCCTCTGGAACCACTTTCCATTCTTCTCTGTCTTTCTCTCAGCTCCACAAAACCCACCTGCATGGGCTGCATCTGTAGGTCTCCCTTGTGTCCTAACTTCCTGTTGGTGAGCTCTGGAAGGAGATGTGATGGAGGGCAGAGAGTGCAGTGGTGGTATTTATTCCATAGGCTTCTGCCTGGCAAGGTTCCCTCTGGCCACCTATCTCTCAAATACAGGCCACTGCTCCTTTCCAGGTGGCCGTTCTCCAGGACTCTCTCATTCTGGCTTCCATTTACTGCTCCCTGGTTTTGTCTCTCTGGGTCTAGGGACAGTAACCTAAGCCACACCATCCTTAGCCCCAGGGAACTGCATTATCTTTGGGTTTATCTACACCCTTGCCACAAGTTTGTAAATAGTCCCTTTATTAAACCCTACTCAGAGTATCTTAATTTGAGTGCACCATCTGTTGTCTGCTGGGACCCTGACTGATACAGACTGTAAATTGTATGAGGATGCATTTGTCTAACTCACCCAATAAATGTTAGCTATTTTTAATATTGCATTGTGATAATATTTTGAAATTTAAGCAACATTTTTCTTTCAAGATTGCCTATTATCACTCTACTTTTCCAAACTGGAGCAGGTAGGTTGTTGATTTCACCGTTTCTATGAAAAATTTGTTACAGCTATAAGCAGGAAAAAATCTGTGGGGTGTAAGATGAATAGACTCCAAAGGACTTAAGATTTGGGAAAAACTCCCCCAAGTCAGACTAGATGGAGTCATGGAGTCTCAGCTGGAGGATCCCTCAGAAGGGACCTTGTACTTTTCCTCCACTCCCACCACCAAGAGGTGTGGGAGAGGGAGGCCGAAGCCTCTGCAGAGGACCTGGGGTTTCCACATGCACACACGATTATACTCAGAGAGATGGCAGGACTCCAGACAAGAAATCATTGTCTGGGAGGTCGAGGCGGAAATGTCAGAGACTGTCTCCAGAGTTATAGAGTGAGACAAGTTTTGAGTGGCCAAGAAGGGCATAGAAATAACAAGGAAGGTTCCCGGAAGTGCCTACCAATGACCAAAGGCTAGATGAAGGGATGCGAGCTTGGATTGACGAACATCACTGAATCCCCTTGTGCTAGACAAATGTCTCAGAACTTAGACATGGCCCCCCGGAGATGGTAAGAGGAAGGTGGATTCGTGAATTGATGGATAGTAAGTTTTCACTCCCCAGAGGAAAGGAGCTCAAAATAAAAAGCTATCTTAGGTTGTAATAAAATAAGGCTTATTGCTTGCATGCCCAAGATTGTGGGCACAGAGTCACTCCTGCTACATATTATTATTGCTCCTATTAATAAAGTGAGCAGGGATGGGGAGTCCTGAGAGAGTCGAGCTCCACCTGGGAACTGCCAGCATGTGGAGTAGGATGTGGGCTTAGTAGATGCGGGTAGAGCTGCAAGCAGAGGGTTGCTTTATGAATGATGACCGTTTGCCAAGTGACTGATATGGGGGAGATTCTCTGCTCATCAGTATAGATTCATTATTGCACTTAATGCTCCCCCCAGATCCTCATTTTATAGGGAGAAGTTGAAGCTAAAAGCAATGGCTAAGTACCCAAGTCCCGTGGCTGGCCAGTGGAAGAGCCAGGCTGTAAGCTCCAGAGAGTGCAATTCTAAACCTCAAGCTCTCAGCCCCTGCCCTAACCTCCCCTTTCAGGACAGAACATGCAGCCATGCCCCAGCCTTGGGATTTTATGAAGTAGATAATGCAAAGGAAAAGACCTACAGAGTTGGTGCTATGATGAGACTGGTGCTTTAAAAAGAACATTCTGTTAATAGTGTGGAGAAAAACAGCAGAGGTGCAGACCTGGAGGCAGGAAGACCAATTTCCAGGCTTTGCCGTGGGCCAGGTGAGCAGTGCCAGGTCACGAAAGGTCAGGAATGAAGGGAATGACAGAAGGAACAGAAGGTATGTGGCCGGCCAATGTGACTGTTGAGATGACTTCCTGTTATAGACGAAGAAGGTGAAAGCCATCACCAGCTTCCTGGCACGTGTAATTGGAGGGGCGACAGCTTTGCACTTGTTTGCCAATAATAAGTACCATGAAAAATATGTAACTGTAGTATGATATGATAAAAGAGGCTGGAATTGCCCCTTGAGACTTCAAGGAAGAGGTGACCTTTGAGGTGGGACGTGGAGTAAGGTTAGAATTGGCCCTTCCATGGATGAGAAAGGGGCAAGGAAGAAGACAAGAGAGATAGTGGGGGAAGAGAGACAGATTCGTCAGATTTATTTCCTGGTGTGTCTAGTGTAGTTTTTATTCAAACAGACTTTGCACCACAGGTACATATTTATCTATAATTTATTGGTACTTGATTGATTGATTGAAAAGCTCCTCTTAGCATTTAATGAACCTCCCTTCACAAGGCTTCAAGCTACCAGGATGCATCTGGCCCCCACTGCCCCTTAATCTTCTCCTCTGTTCTATGGAAGAATCTGGCCTTCACGATGACAGGCTGTCTGGGGAGCTTTTCCTTCCCCAAAACTTTGCAGTAGCCCGATCGGACCACATCAGTGATGGGAGCAGCTCCAGTCTTGTTTTTGACAGCACATACCTGTGTCTGCTCACCGACTAAAGTCCACGCTGTATCAAGGTTGTCAGTTGGGCAGAGCTCTGGTTCCTCTTTACCTGGTAATGCCTCCTACCAACTTTTCCAAAGTGATGTAGGTGATATTTATTGAAGTTGATCCTATGGTGGTGGCTGCCACTCGCATTACCCTGGTCTCCTGGCTGCTTCTGGTGATTGCCCATGCGGCCGTGGCTTGGCTTGCGTGGCCCGGCAGTTTCCGAGTCTTCCTCAGTCGATGACTGTGTGGGAAAAGGTGCTTGGTGATTAAGGCGAAAGGGAGGTGAGGCAGGAGGTGAACTTGCCCCTCTGTGCCAGGTCTGGAGGCCTGGGTGGGGAGTCAAGGATCTGCTTTGTGGCACATTCAGAAGAGGTGATGTTACAGACTGGCCTGGGGCCATGGGGCCTCATCAAGGAGGCTTCTGAGCGCACAGGCCCGAGTGTCTCAGAGATCCGAACTAGGGGATGCAGCCCCAGCCTCCAGAGTCCATGCTGGCCACCCTACCCTGAGGCCCACCACGCAGAGCCTAGAAGACCTGGCTAAGGTTGGGGGTAGGGAGTTGGGGCGCAAGGTGAGTACAGCTTGTGGCCTGCACCAGCAATGAAGCCGAGGCATGAAAAGCTATTGGTACTTTTAAAATGTAGGTTATGATAAGGTTTGTCAAAAGGAACACTGCAAAGGTGGAAAAGGTCATGTGTGGCTTAGCTGATCCATGTGAGGGTGGTTAGTTTTCCATTTGTTCCAGCATTGTGACTACCAAGTTCCAGTGCAGACCTAAATCTGTAGTGAAACAGGGCGTCTTCTTACAGGAAGATTAGAGATAAGTAGCAATTATGATAGGTACCTTTGAGACTCTTGGATCTAGAGAGATCCAGGGAGGTATTGCAGAATAAATGAGAATTCAGGCCTGGGAATTCTGTTTGTTCCTATTATACCAGGAACATAACAGGTCTCACGTTGACCACCTATTATGTGTCAACGACTGTGTTATTGACTTTATGTACATTAGTTTTGACCCTTTCAACATTCTTGAAAACGAGGTAGTATTCTCATTTTGCAGAAGAGAAAATTGAAGCTCAGAGAGATTTTTCCTTGTTAGTAGACAATGTAGTTGGAATTCAACTCCAGTTCTCCCAAATCAAAATTCTGGCCTTTTTCTTCTATATTGCATTGTCTCTACATCAGTAAGCTACTGGATACATTCTCTGTGCTGAAATAGGGATAGATAATGTCACAAAAAATGTGAATCTGAAATTATTTTATGATTCTGCAACATTTTTGGTCTGGGAAAAGAGAAACATTCTGTGAAAGCATGAAGCACATGCACTGTTTTTATATTTCCCTTTCCCAAGGCAGGAGACTATACATCTGGTAATAGAGGGAGAAAAAATCCAAAACGTGGAAGGAATGGGAGCATAGAGGCAATGCAGCCCATGTGCCTCGATCTGCTCTGAACTGTTCCAGCTAATGGATTTAGCTCCAAACTTTGATTTTTAACTTTATGCTGTTATGTGAAAGAAGCTGCGTTTCTTTTTATTTATTTAGGTTTCCAAAAGTAGAATATTTGGTTATTTTAGGAATTGACAGAAATTCCATAGCATCTATCATGAACATTCTCCTAGGAGCAGAGACCAAAAATACATGCTTTCAGCAGATTTTGAGCCTTCATTTTGCCTTAGCCTACAAATTCTATAATCCAACAGAACAGTTCTGAATTCTAGGCTCTATTTTTGAGTTTTGACTCTCATCTGGAAATCATTTGTTCTAAACTATATAAAGGAACCTATTTCAAACATAATTTAGGTTCAGTGTATAATTTCGAGTCTAGCTTGCAAAAGCTAGTTAAGGTTTCAACAATAGACTATTGAATTGTACTCTTGCTTTAAAAAAATAGGTATGGGTTGAATGCTTTTATTTATCATAAAAAGACTACTGTAAATGTCATTGTATGGCAATGATGAAAGGGGGCTAATTAATTATATTTTGGATGACTTTTTCTCATAATCCTTGTGACATTACTGTGTGATGGGGACTGTTTGAGGCATAGTGTTGGATTGCAACATTTTGTTTCTTGGATCACACCAAGGGGCATGGGGAGTGGATGGGAGCAGCTATCAGGAGACAAAGGGTGTAGGAAGACAAGCTCAGATAGGTCCTAACTGGAAAGCTCAAGGAGTAAGAAGACTTACTTCTCAATTCTTTCTCTTCACGTTTAAAAAAACGTATACATGTCGAATGTTTTTACACATACATGCATATGCACACACACACACATGTATATGGACATATATCATGTGATATAGTTTCACTGGGTCACTGTGCCTAAAATGTTAAGGCTTTTTAAAAAAATGAACTACAAATGAACAGAAAGCCCCATTGCACCCACCAAATTTATTTCACAAAATTTCCACAGCATTCCTATTGAACATTTAATTTTTGACAGATATTTCTGCAATCAGTTTTTAAAAATTACATGGAATTCTTGTCTTTAGGTAAATAGCAACAATAAAAAGGTGAGCAGTCATATTAACATATCTCTGTGATGTGTGCCTGATAAGGAAACTCCTTCCCAGCAGAGACTGTAAGTCAAAGAGGCGAGAAGCAAAGAGCAAGAGACCTTCAGAATACAAGGCTGGGAAGCAAGGGGCTAGCAAAGCCAGGAGGAAATTACTAATGTGTCGTCACAAAACTACTGGGATTGTGTAATTAAGTTGACAAATTCCTGATACTCAGGAGCAAGTCCTCCTCCATATTTAAAAATTCAAATTAAAACACTTGAGCATGTAGTATGTTTAAGCTCAACAGGGAAAGTTTTGCAAAGCTGGTTGGTAATCTTGCTGCTTTGGAAAATAATGAAGTTGAAAATATTTCTCTCTGTGCTACTTCAACCCGTTTGGTATTATCTTTTCAAAATACCCATGCAAATTTGTGTAATCTGTCTGCTATTAAGAGTACATTAGTTTTTCGTACGTTACACGAGAAATGAAGCACATGCCCCCAAGTAAACATCAATAAAAACTGTTCAATTTCTTATGAAGCGAAGATAAATGATCTTAAATTGTCTAAATATGTCTGTGCAACATAATCTGATATGAGAGAAATCAATAGAAAGGGATTTTGAAGATCAGGGTGCAGTTTTGGTGTTAAAAATTGGCAATAGCCACTATTTCCTGATAATGGACCCAATTTATCTTTCCTGAAATGACAACTAGATACTATTACAGGGCAAAGGGACTTCAGCAAATCTTCTTTAAAATTTGTTGCTTGTGACAAAGTACTTTTTCTATGCAGGAAAAAAAAAGAATATTGCTCAGGTGGAATTAATGTCATAGGCTGTGGGATACATATTAATCATTAATCTAATGGAATTAGAGTATGGTCATAATAGTGGATTGATTTGAATTAGAGGCTTTAACAAGTCAATATCTGGGACTGAATGACAACAAGTACATACTTGGCTTTGAGCGTTGATGGCAAATTAAAAAAAAGGGATGAAAGAAGAGAAGTGGAGGCAGAGGGAGGGTCAGATGCAGATTTGGAGAGTGGAGGGTGGGAGCATAGAGTCTATAGAGTAGAACCATGGGACTCCGGGTGGACTGAAAACGATGGCCAGAAGGGGGAAAAAAAGGAGCAATGTAGGGATTTCTCTTTGGTTTCCCTTTCTTCTATTTTTCCATTTCATGAATCAGTTAATATTCTTTTCACTAACTGTTGTGGTGGCCTGAGTGGCTGGTAGGATTTGCCCGCCGAAACTATTGATGCATAATACATTATATGGAATAATATTCTTACTGTCCTCTGAGTCTTGAGTTTCATTATCACTGGAGTATTTTGATAACGTTAAGCTACTTGATAGACTCTACACCCACTGCACATGGTTGCATATATCTGTTTGTATATTTACAGACATAGCTAAGCTTTTAACTCCTAATAAAAGCATTGTCCTATAAATCAAGCTATATTTATTTCTGCTCAAAAGTTATATCTAGCTATATTTATCATCCATACATTAGCCAAACTAAATATATGCAATTATAAACCATAAATGAAGATTTTGAGTTATAAGAGCCAAATCACAAATATCTGTCTTCCTTTGCTCTATTCATATAAGTAACGGTATGTATTTTTCAAAAAATAATACTAGCAGTGAACTTTTTCTGCTGAATGTATGACATTTCCATACTAATGGTAGGTCCAAATCCTGTCTGTGAGAAGTTGGTTACTTACAATACTGTAGTTGATTAGAAAATATCAAAATGTTAAAAAAGAGACTGTTAAAATGATTGAAATTATCAATGTAAGAATGATCTGAGAAGAAATCAGATTGTCATAAATCGGAATAATGTAAAGTTACCAATAAGAAATCAGTAAATCAAAATAAATTAAAGATAAAATAATTTAAATGAGCAAAAATTGGGTCATCAAAATTTTCTTTTTGGTGTTTCGTTATGGTGAATAAAAATAAGCTTTTTCATCACATACATAATGAATTCATTAAAGGAAAGTGTTTTAAATTGTTTATGCTGATGGCTTTGTGTTCATTTACTTAAACTTTTTTGCATGTTGCTTTTAAAAACTCTGAATATTTTAATGCTGATTGGCTTGGTATGGGCTACAGTTATAGTTAAGGGATAAAGTGAAGGAAATATTTCCCAAAGAACAGAAACTCTGTCCTTGACCCATGATAAACCCATAGCTGATGTCAGGATTAAGCTATCAGAAATCAAATCCCAGTTTTGAGGATCTGGAGCCTACCTTCTAGGAAGCCAGTGACCAAGCAAAATAAATGGTTTAAATTAAAAAGAGAA
The DNA here is from genome assembly GCF_018350175.1 of Felis catus. NCBI lineage: Eukaryota > Metazoa > Chordata > Mammalia > Carnivora > Felidae > Felis > Felis catus. The sequence continues at coordinate 50,494,217 of NC_058379.1, forward strand.
ATTTAAAAATTATCAGTTATGGATGAACCCTCTTATCCTTTGCTTCATCTCCCCCACCCACTTTATTGTATGTATTTTCACAGTTTTGTTGATGTTTTTTATTGATGGTTTAGGATGTTTGAGATGGGAAATTATGAAGCCAACAATTAAAATTTCTTTCTGGATTTCACAACCAAAAACATTTATGGATGCTCAATGTAACGGTTTTCTCTTCTGTATTTTCATACAAAGTGGCCAATCATCAGGCACTCTAATTATTAAGTTTACTACTGCACAGGGGTGGAACAAGCATTTATTTTGCAGTAAAATGTGCTTTTGAACATGTATTAAAACCCCTTAGCTAGTATGATATTTGGTCCTACTGTCTTTTAAAAGAGACTCTGCCATTAACTACCCATGGGTCAACCACCAAGTTGAGGACTTTAGTAGGAATCGTTAGTAGGAATTAAAATATAAATAAGAAAATCTTTTTTAAAATGTTTTTTTAAATTTATTTTGAGAGAGAGTTAGAGGTGGGAGAGAGGGACAGAGAGAGAGGGAGACAGAATCTGAAGCACGTTCCAAGCTCCAAGCTGTCAGCACAGAGCCCCATTGGGCTTGAATTCACGAATTGTGAGATCGTGACCTGAGCCGAAGTAGGCCACTTAACCAACTGAGCAACCTAGGAGCCCCAAGAACATCTTTCTTGTATAAACTTGCATTCATAAAAATGGATTTATTTCTGAAAATGCATTCTAAAGTCACAATCTCTATAAATATTCAGACCCCCCCCCCCATGGATACTTAATATCACCAACATCGGAGAGTACCCATAGCATACAGTCTCTGAGGTCCCTCAGAGGTTAAGTCCTGATGTGACAGAATGGTGCTTTTCAAGTATTGATGTACATCTGAATCACCAGAAAACTTGTTGAAATGTAGATTTGGATTCAGCTGGTGTGTGGTGGGGATGCGGATGCTGCACGTCTGGCTTCCACACTTTATGTAACACGGGAATAAAGGCATTAATTACAGTTTGGCTGTCCTAATGGAAAGAAGCAGATGAATAATCCAAAATCCATTCATAAGTGACTTTAGAATATTCCTTTGTGCTTATCTGGTAATGAGTTTATATTGCATTTTAAAAATTTAGAACACTTTAATTGAAACTTTCTAAGGAACAATTACAAAGATTTGGGAAACCCTAGAATGTGGCAATGACTCCCTAATATGTTCCTCCTGATTTTTTTTCTTTTTGAGAGAAAAGTTAATCAGTTTACATGCTGCTTCTTGATAATGTAGAGTTGCTTTATTTTTCTCTAGGAGTCTTATCTGTCTGGTTTCTTTTTAGTATACATTTAAATTTCTATCTTAGGGAAATGTGTGTTGGATTCCTTGTACTTTATAAGCTTTCTTATTGAAGTAATGTTAAAGATGATAGATGGACTCCCAAGGCAACATAGAAAAATTATTTTATCTAGGTGATATTGAACTATATAAAGCAGGTTCCAGGCTGGGAGAATAGGGAGTTTTGTAGAAGAGGAGCAGGAGGATGAAGAAGAAGAGGAAGAAAACAAAAGGTTGCTACTCTCCTGGGTACAAAGCCAAATTCGATGAAATTTTTAAATGGCAAAGTACACCTTTGACACTGGGCCATTGTCAAATATTCAGCTGTCTTTCTATTTTAGCCCTTTCCTTATGATAGCCCATGTTCCATTAATTCAAATTACCTAAGCCCTTATCAGAATGAGTGATGCCCAGGGCCCCATGTGGAGTGCATGGATTGTGCTGTGCGCACCTTCAGAGGACAACATTTCCTGGAACTGAGCATGAGGCATGGAATCACCTTAAGAAACTTGCCTGAACGCAAATTCCTATGCCTATTTCAAACCTGCTGATTTAGGGTCTCTGGGGTGGGGCCCCACACTGTGCATTTCTCTCAAATTCTGGAATGTGATATTACATATGGTATAGTCTGAAGACCACCAGACTACATTTGCCATGTCATATATGTCTGCTGTATTGCACATAATTGTTATTTTGCTGCCCCACAAATTTAACGTCGAATTTCTCTAACATAGCTTGGTGAGTACTGGTAAAGAGATAGATGTATAATATTCTCCAAAAATTTGGATTTTAAAAGAACATTATTAACTGAAATAAAACTCTATTGGCAGAATTTTAGCCATTATGAGAGAGAGAAAGGGTTTTTAAGATAAGTATAGTTAGGAAGGAAAGAGATATGTTGGGCATAGGTACAACCACATGGACAGGATTTTTAAAAAAAATTTTTTAACGTGTATTCATTGTTGAGAGACAAGAGTGAGCAGGAGAGGGGTAGAGAGAGAGGGAGACACAGTATATGAAGCAGGCTGCAGGCTCTGAGCTGTCAGTAAAGATCCCGATGCGGGGCTCAAACCCACAAACCCTGAGATCATGACCTGAGCTCAAGTTGGGGGGCTTAACTGACTGAGCCACCCAGGCACCCCCACATGGACAGGATTTTTATAACTGAGATTCTCCACTCAAGTAAAATCTTCAAAGATCTTATTTTCTTGTGGGAAAAGAAAATTTGATGTTTCTTTTGAGAAAAGTTCCCCTCTTCCTTATGAACCTAAAGATTCCCAAATAGTTACAAGCCCTCCCATCCACACACCATCATGTATAGTTATCTTTGTAGTGATGAGGCAGGTTTTGTAGGTGATAGAAATTTGGGGCAGAAACTGCCATTTTTGTGTGTGGATAATTTATAAATCATGATGGTACATGAGCTTTGTGGTTTCATGATATTTTCTAGATTACTAAAACAAGGTCAGGGAGGAAGTAGCAATTACCTTGTTCCACAAATACCCACTTCTGAGTCTTTCCCATGGAACCAGTCAGCAAAATAGTTGATGAAATTAAGAAGATAATCTGGCTAATTACAGCCTCCCTTTCTTTTTTCTTTTCTTTTCTTTTCTTTCTTTCTTTCTTTCTTTCTTTCTTTCTTTCTTTCTTTCTTTCTTTCTTTCTTTCTTTCTTCTTTCTGGTTAGAGGAAGGCTGTCTGTTGGTAGGAGTTTAGATTTACTATGTAAAATATGCTCACAATTAATTGAGGGTGATTTATGGTTACAACCCTAAATGGAGAGAGAACAGGTCTGAGGTTGAGATGAAAAATCACACACCTTAAATGTCTAACTTTGATTCTTGCATCCACACAGATACTCCTTTTAGTCTGTATTTATTTCCTTTTCCCACTCTTCATCTGTTAAATGGTGAAGTAATAACTACCATGCAGCAATGTTCCTTGGGAGTAATCAGTGTTTTTCCCAAGATGAAAAATAGTTTGTATGTGGAATGAATGGTATTATTTTAATTTTAACCACATGCTGTGCATAAAATATGTCATTAGGCAGAAAGTTTTGTTTCATTTTGTTTTTAAACTCAGAAGTGGAAAATGATGAGAGACAATGAAAATGCACTACTTTACAGACACGGTGAGATTCAAAATTGAATATCTACTATAGTAAAACTCACATTTAAAAACATGAGGTTTAGGTGTTTGTTTTTATGAGATCGGATCTTGCTGGTTGTTGGGAATGGAGGATGAGGACCACTGAGATCAGTGATGGTAAACTCTTCAGAACTCTTCTATGAATAGAAGGGACTCTGGAGGGGGAAGAAAAAACAATGTGAAGATAAAAGAGCTCAGTTCCTTCCTAATGTTCTTGTCAAGTTTATAGGGGTCCCGGTCCTCCAGCTAACTCATATTTGATGATATGTTGTGGTCTCACTGTTAGATAAGGCTCAGAATTCGTGGAGAGAAGAGGTCAATGCCCTTCAACCTTCTAGACCTAATACGCGATGTCGTTTAAAATTGAGAGTGATCTCTTAGGGAAAAACTGTAATAAAGGCAATACCTGCTTCAAAATCTTTTTGAAATAAACTCCAGTGGCTTTGGGGATAATTGGAAGATTAGATTTAGGGGAGAAAAGTTGGCTAAAAATAAGTCAATGATTTGATTAGCTGTGGGCTGTACAATATATGTGGATATTTAAATTAAAATTAAATAAAATTAAATAAAATTTAAAATACAGTCCTCTGTATGCCAGTCATTCTGGCATATTTCAAGTGCTCAACAGTCACCAGAGGCTAATGGCTAGTGTATCAAATGTATTGATATAGAACGTGTCCATTATTGCATAACATTCTATTGGCCAGCCCTGAACTCAATCTTATGGGCAGAATATCCCATAATGAAAGGCCTTTCTGTACCCTAAATGGGTCACAAGTGTGACCTGGTGCCCATACTTCCTTTTCAACATCATGTTGAATCTGTATCTACAGATTCCCCACTGATCACTTATCTTTTTATCACCTTGAAAGAAACAGAGTGAAACCCAGCAGATACTTTTGATTGAATAGAATACATAGTTGGAATTTTTACTGAGATAGGGATACCATGTTTTTCATTGACTGGTATATTGAAATATAATCACACATGCTCCAGGAATCCTCATGATCAACAATAAGAATCTTTATTTGAAAGGGGCATCCCAAACACTAGCCTGCTTGAGTAATAGGGGCTCCTCTAATCAATCCAGCAGTCATGCAGGCAGTGAGCAAGCAAACAGCTATTAGTTTAACAATGTTTGGGCACAATGGGGATGGAAGACTCTTTAAAGGTGTTCATATGAGTGTGAAGGCCAGTTATCTGTAGTAGAAAAAGATATGGACTTGGGATCCAGATAAACTCAAGTATATATTCTAGGGCTTTAACTTTGGAAAGGAAAAGAATATCTGCCCAAAGCTTCAGGCTCCTCTGTGGTGTGGCCTGCTTTTGAAGGGGACCAGGTGAAATTTGGGAATAGACATGCCAGAGGCCAGATCTTGTGGGGGAAGGTAGAAGCAGAGGGTGAGTGACAACAGATTTTGACAGATTTACTTATTTTTTTTTTCCAAACACAGAAATTCTTTTTTGAAATAAAAAAGCACTAGGATACAGCACTAGGTAAGAGCACTAAGATACAGGATCTGACCTGTAACCAAAGATATTTTTATCTTTTCTATTTATAGGAACACTAAAAGGCAGTCTTTCCACTGGCTACAGTTCTTTGTATTTCTCAGCCTTCTAGTTGACTGAAAAAACAACCAATCAACTGACTTTACAACTTCAGATCAAATGAGAGGAAGACAATGGCATTCAATCAAAGAATGAGGTGTCTAAATCAGATAGTTGTTTGGGGAAAAGGAGATGCCGCATAGAATTGTCACCATTTTGGCAAATGTAAAAGGAAAACAAGCAAACAAAAATTGGAAGTTATAAACAGATTTGTTAACCAGAAGAAAAGATAAATAATACATACATAATAAATATATACATATTTCATTGTAGCTTTCATCACTAGAAATTTTTGAACTCAATTAAATTTTATAAAATATTATAGGAAAGAGATGACATAAGATAACAGAGATGAAAAAATATGTGTGCCAAGACATATAAGGTAATATAAAAGTTGTTAGGTACAGTAAATAAAAATGTTATAAATTTTTTAAAGTAGAAATAAATTTTTATCTGTTGTAGACAAAGAACAGGCCTGACATAGCAGAAGATCAAGAATTACAAAAAAAGATTAAATTAAGAAGTTGTCTAGAATGCAGAGGAAAAGAAAAAGAGGTAAAAACAAATTAATGGAAAGATGATAAATATAAAAGACGAACAGAGAAATATTGAAAACTTGCTGTTTTTCTGAAGAAAAATTAGAGGGGTGCCTGGGTGGCGCAGTCGGTTAAGCGTCGGACTTCAGCCAGGTCACGATCTCGCGGTCCGTGAGTTCGAGCCCCGCGTCGGGCTCTGGGCTGATGGCTCAGAGCCTGGAGCCTGTTTCCGATTCTGTGTCTCCCTCTCTCTCTGCCCCTCCCCCGTTCATGCTCTGTCTCTCTCTGTCCCAAAAATAAATAAAAATTAAAAAAAAAAAGAAAAATTAGAATAAATGATCTACAAGAAATATGCAAAAGGATTATGAGAGAAAACATTCTGAACTAAAGAGTAAACTTACTCTGTAAACTCAAATGGCCCATGATTTGTCAAATGTTACTAAAAGAAATGGAATATAAACACATTCTGATAAAAGCCCGGATACTTAACAATGAAAAAGAAACCCACACATATCTAGGATACAGAAATACATTAAATACAATAAGGAGAAAACATCTGGATTTCAAACTTTTTCCACAACTTTGAAGAGAAAGCAATAGAGCAGCATTTATAGCAGGACTTTCTAGCAGGTCTTTGCAATGTGGCATTGCAGAGGAAATGAAGTGTTGCATGGTAAATGCTCAGGGCTGTTTGCAGCCGGGTGACTAGTGTGGAGTTCCAAGACCAGGGTGTTTGCTTAACCGCCCACAGGGCTGGGTGATTCCAACCCTTGTCATCATTCCTGTAACCCATTCTTGGCACACTGGGTTGAAGGTCTTTTGTAAGGGGTTTTAACAAGGGGAAAGGTTGTGATGGTTTCCATTTACATGGGGAAAAGGAAATAGAGACTGAAATGCTGGCCTTCATTCCATTCTGAAAGCAAACCATTATCAAAAACTTAAAAGTGGTACTCATTACTTCAGTGGAATAAGTGTTTTAACAATGAATTTGAAAGTGGTGCTAAGAAAAGTAATGGAAAAATGCAAAAGTGTTATAAATAATTATAATAATAAGTAGCTTGAAATGATAAGCAAGGTTTCAATAGAGATTACAACAAAAAATGAAAATATGGAAGAGTAGAAGTGGAATAAAATATTGGGTAGTTTTCTCATTCTACATAGAAGCAGTCAGGATATGTTCTTAAATGATAGATATTCATAAGTAGAGACACCAGGTTTCAATATCTTAATTTTTTTTTACTGTTTATTTATTTTTGAGAGAGAGACAGAGCATGAATTGGGGAGGAGCAGAGAGAGAGGGAGACAGAATCCAAAGCAGACCCCAGGCTCGGAGCTGTCAGCACAGAGCCCGACACGGGGCTCGAACTCACTAACTGTGAGATCATGACCTAAGTCGAAGTTGGACGCTCAACCGACTGAACCCCCCAGGTACCCCAGGTTTCAATATTTTAAAAAATACAAATTTAACAGTTATAAAACGAAAACAGTATACTTATTTTCAAATCACAAGGACAAAATTAAATAAAGTAAAATGTAAGGGAAGTACAATAAATAAAAAGCATAAAACTAGATTAAAGAAGACCAGACATATTAATCATGAAAATAAATTTTCTAATAATAGGCAACTCTCAGACTGTATGTAAATATCAAAACACAGATGGCATGGCAGGCAATTTTGCTATTAAAAAGCTCAAAATCTATTTAGAAGAAAGATAAAGGCTTAAACAACATATCATATGAATTAAATTCAGAGATATATATACATTTGAAAATAACAAAAACTTAAAAAGAAATTAACATATGAATTAAAATGCTAGGAAAATAATAGAATAAAGCTGAAGAAAATAGAATGAAGAAATTAATAAAAAAGGCAGCAAATCATGAATTAGTTCTGAACCATACAATGAAAATGGATTGTTTAAAAAAGACCAATAAAATAGATGCAACTTTGGCAAGTCTGATCTAACTAAATATTTATTTATTTAAAATTAGAAATTAAGAGACGATTTATTAATATTTAGGTGATCAAAACATTGAATAAAAATAATGGGAAAATTGTGTGGCAACAAATGGAAAAATCTAGTAAAAATGGATCTTTTTGTAGGAACTATACACAAGAATTGAAAATATAATGTGTAAATAATAAAAATACTAGGGGAAGATAATGGAATCATAAAAAAAAATAACAGGACATAGATGTTCTTCATTTAAAAAAAAAAAAAAGCACACATCCCCATCAGTCGGTTGGTTGAGTGTCCAACTCTTTGTTTTCAGCTCAGGTCATGATCCCAGCGTCGTGAGATTGAGGCTTGCTTCTGGTTTCACGTTGAGGATGGAGTCTACTTAAGATTCCCTCTCCCTCACTTGAGCATGTGCTCTCTCTAAAATTAAAAAAAAAACACAACAAATAAATCAAAAGGAAAAACATAAAGAATTAAACATAAAGAATTAAATAGAAAAATGGACAATGGATCTGAACAGGCAATTTATTGTTGAAGATATTCAAGTGACTGATAAACATGAAAGTTATTACAGTTGGTAATGCAAATTAAAATAACAAAGATACTTTTCTTCCATAAGATTGACAAAATTTGAAGTAAATGAGGACTATATTTGGCCAGTATGTAAGCAAAAACTTTATAGGATATAAACTGATAAAACCTTTGAAAATGGAAAGCAATGTTACATGAACCTATTATTGGATTATTTATGTATGTATGTGCATGTATTTTTATATATGCATGGACACACATGGATAATGTGTGTTTGGCTGTATATGCATATAACTATACATGTGTATATATAGGTCTCACATATAACATAGGCATACATGTACTTATGTATATATATTTTACATATACATGAACTTTTGGAAAGTTAAATTTCCTACTCTGAGTCTGGTTTGCTCTGAGGAAAGGATAGGGTCTGGAGTGATGGTAAATGAAGCTTTCATGTTATCTAGGTTTTTCTGATTTGGTTTGTTGTGTTTTTAACAAGGATGGATATAATTTATTACTTGATTAAATAGATACATAAGTTCTTGCAGAAGAATGAGTGGAGGTGATTTGTAGTCAAAGGTCACAGAGACATCATTTCAGCGTTATCCTGATGGATATTTTAGTTATGAAACAGGTTAACTATTCTATATTGATTAAAATAAATTGGTTAGCATAAACACAGAAATATTAAGTTTGTCCCATGAGGACTTAAAAGAGCCTGAGGGCTGTGGAGCATTTCCCCAAGTCATTAAAACTTTTTGTACATTGAATTTAAAATTACTACTTAAATGTTAGGTAACATTTCCTTATCATTCAATTTTAAGTTTCTTACAATTTGCTTTTTAAAATACTCCAGCCATGGTTGTTTTTGTGTGTACATTTTTTATACCATCTACTTATTTTTTAGCTTGGAGGACTGTAGCCTATAGCATTTTTATACCTCTTGGCACCTATTGCCAAATAGGTTTCTAGCAAGATTGTGACAATTTTCCATTTTGTCAGCAGTATAAAACACTATGCATTTCATCCCCAATTATGAGGAAAACAGAAACAGCAACAACCAAATTTTTAACTTACTACATCTTGTATATTTCTAAATTTTTAAAGATTTTGAAATTGTTTGAACCCTAAGCCTTTTCTCACATAATCTTTATGCATTAGCTCACCTAATAAATTTAACATTATTTCTTTTGGGTACTGTACATTCTCTTTTTGCCCTTCTGCATTTGTTCTCAGTGTTTTATCCTGCTCTGTGTGGTGGGAAGCACTCCCTAGAAAGGGCATGGTTGAACTCATTTTCTCTCCGGCTCTCCTTTGTGGAGGAGAGGACATTTGGAGGGCAGGAGAGTGAAGCTGGGGTATTTCCTCCCCTGGTTTTTCCTGCTGGGCTGCCGGCTGTGTTTCTCTACTTAAGACTGTAGCTCTTACAGGGTGGCTGTGTCAGATGGTTATGCATCTCCTTAGATTCCAGCATCCACGTCATGTCCTCTCTGGGCCCTTAGTAGCCTAATGGTGACAACTGTTCCCTCTCTTCCTATTCCGGGGGTGCATCACCCATTCTTGGTTTCATCTTTCATTTTGCCCACACTTTTGTAAATCCGTCTCTTCGCTAGATCCTATATCCTCCATGTGATTGTCACCAACTCAATATGCAGTTAGATTTATTTGCTTAAATGTATTTGTAGCTTTTAAGATTGCCTTTTTGTCTGTTATCTAATTTATATTGTTGTTAAATACATGAAACGTGTGCTTCCAAAATTAACACTATCTGTGAGGTCATTTTCAGTGTTGTCTACCTTGCCTCTGTATCTTCTCCACTGAGTTCCCTACTTTTCTCTGTAGATTATTTATTTTTATTACGTTTTTTGTTTGTTTTTCTTCTAATGATTTTCCCCCCAGTTTTTTGATCACCATTTATTAAAAGTCTGCCTTTTGGGGGCACCTGGGTGGCTCAGTCAATTAAATGTCTGACTCTTGGTTTTAGCTCAGGTTATGATCTCACAGTTCATGGGTTCGAGTCCCACATTGCCCGCTCCCCCTCTCGGCCCCTTCCCCGCTCTCTCAAAATAAATAAATAAACTTAAAAAAACAAATAAATAAAAGTCAACCTTTTTGTATATTTCTGTATGTACTTGGGTCTGTTTGGGATGTTCTATTCTTTTTCCACTGGTTCATGTGCTTTTACATTTTTAAATTATAAAAACATAGTAATATGGCTTAATATATGGTAGGGCAAGCTCCCTTATATTATGATATTTTTTCAATTATTTTCTAGATATTCTTGCTTATTTTTTTTCCATATTAATTTTAAATTCAAATTGTCTGTTTCTGGAAAAACACCTAATTGGTGTTTGTAATAGTTTAGAGATATGGCCACCAATTATTTGATAGTCCTCCCCTCAAAAGCTAGAACTTAATTCTTCTTTCCTTGAGTATAGTCTGGGCTTAATGATTCAATTCCAGTGAAGAAAATATGGCAAAAAGTGATGGGATATCCCAGCAGATTCTGCTGCTGGCTGGGCTACACGTTCAGACAGGCCAGGGCTTTGCAGTTGGGCCGGACAGTAAGCAGTACTATATATATGATCAGGTGGGGCGGCAGACTGTGTCCTGAAGTTAAATGGGGTCACAAGCTGGGCTCTGTGATGAGCAGCTCGCTAGCCGTGTTCCACTTTTGGGTGAAGTTGCTCTCTGGGTTCCTTGATGGGGTCCACATGCTCACTATGCTCCACAATTGGGCAGGGTCACGGCTGGGCTCCCTGCCTGGGTGAATCTGTAGGCTGTGCTTGGCAATCAGGCAAGGCCATAAGGCTGGGCTCTCAGCCTGCCCTGGGGTCACTATTTGGGCTCCCTGATGCAATGGGGCTGTAAGGTATGCTCAGCAGTTGAGCAGATTTGCTGGCTTTGCTCCTGGCCTGAGTGGGGCTCTGTGGCTGCCCAGGTTCTCCAGCCAGACTTCCTGATCGGGCAGCACTCGTGGCCACACCCAACAGTTTTCTTGAAAATTCTTTTGACTCTCTGTTTAAGGGTGGCTGGGTGGCTCTGTCGGTTGGGGGTCCAACTTCAGCTGAGGTGATGACCTCATGGTTTGTGAGTTGAATCTCCATGTTGGGCTCTGTGCTGACAGCTCAAAGCCTGGAGCCTGCTTCAGATTCTGTGGTTCCCTCTCTGTCTGCCCCTTCCCTACTCTCTCTTTATGTCTCTCTCTCTCAGAAATAAATAAACATTAAAAAAAATTCTGCTTAAATTTTTATAAATTTTCTTTTTATACTGCACTGGCTTCTGTATACTCACTCTCATATTCCTTCTATTTCAGTTTTTATTCATGAATTTTTTTTCTATTTTTTCTTGAGATTTGGTATCCTATTCTCTTGATATATAGTCATACAATTTCTAGGCTTTCTATTAAGACTTGTGCTATTTTCAAAGCTGTGGTTGTGTTCTTAATTTTCTTGACATTTTCCAGCTCATTTTCACTTCTTTTATTGACAGATTTTCCTAGTGAGTATACCCTGTGGTTATTGAAATATCAGTAGGTTCATTTTCATCATTTTTCTTGTCAATAACTTTTTTTTCAGAGAGAGAGAAAGATAGAAAGAGCACATGTGCACATGCACAAGCTGGGGAGGGGCAGAGTGAGAGAGAGAGAGAGAGAGAGAGAGAGAGAGAGAGAGAGAGAGAGAGAGAGAATCCCAAGCCAGCTCCACACTCAGCATGGAGCCTGGTGCAGCGCTCAATCCCACAACCCTAGGATCATGACCTGAGCCAAAATCAAGGGCCACCCAGGCACTTCTTGTCAATAACTTTATATGGTTTAGATCATATTGCTTTTCTCAACACTTCCCATATTCCAGTGTTGTAGATTTTCTTAGCCCATCAGGACTATGTTCCTATGGAGAGCTCCTTGGATTGAGAAGGTCCATTCTGTTATGTGAAATACTCAAGCTATGGCCTTTGTGTAGATGCTTTTGTGTCTTTTATAGGTAAGTCTAGATTAGAAGTATTTTCTTTGTTTAAATGCATGCTTCAGCCCTCACCTGCATAGGCTTGCATTCCAAGGTAGTGATATCAGACTTATTCTCATTATTTTGCCTGTATACCACTTTCCAGGACTTAATTCCTTTGGGTGCCTCCAAAAGCACCCAAAGAGAAGTATCTGAAACTTCTCTCTCTCTTTTTATAACCAGTTTTCCTATTCTACTCACTCACCTAAGCATCTATTTCCAATAGTGCTCCTTAAGAGTATAACTCTGTACTTCTAAAAATGAATATTTGCTGTGTACTTCTCAAGCACATACACTGACAAAGCTCTCTTCAATCTTCTCACGTTCATAAGCCATATTTGCTTTCTCTGAAACTTGTGTCCTGTAAGGACATTCAGGTTTTTCCCAAATCCTTAGTCTTGGCTTCCATAGGATTATCTTATTTTGGCTGTGATTATTTTGGATTAAATTTTGGTTTTCACGGGTTGATAAATGGGTATCAATCACTCTTCCACTCCTCAGTGATCTGAGCATATAGTTGTTCCTCTGTGTAGGGCACACAGCTGTTGATGGTTTAGACACACTAATGCCTGTTCTGAAGCTCATGGGGATACCTTTTCCCTAGTTTTGTTGAGGATACTGTCTGTAGTTTTGTTTTGTTTTGTCTCATTTAATGTTCCTGATTTATTATTTAGGAGGATTTGGGGAGTTTTCAAAAAAGTTTTACTGTTGTCACATTGCCAGTTATTGGTTTATTTAATATTAAATAATATTTATTAAAATATTAAAAAATATCTGTATTTTTATCTCAGTTTGCAAATGTGAAAATAAAGCTATATTGATATTTTACTTTCAGCTCATATATTAGCATTTTGGGAATATAATACTGATTGTTGATTTCTACCCTCCCACTACTTAGCAGGCATTGAGAAGGCAGTGATTATATCTCCTACATCTCTGTGTTCTTGTCACTGGCACCTACAAATAAATGCTTATTGAAAATTAATAAATTAATAAAAAACTTGATTAGTGAATTACTATTTTCCTTTTTAATGTTTATTTTTGAGAGAGAGAGAGTGTGTGTGTGAGTGGGGAAGGAGCGGAGAGAGAGGGAGACACAGAATCTGAAGCAGGCTTCAGGCTCTGAGCTGTCAGCATAGAGTCCAACGTGGGGCTTGAACCCATAAACCGTGATATCATGACCTGAGCCGAAGTTGGACACTTAACCAACTGAGCCACCTAGGTGTTCCAATGAATTACTATTTTCATTCAATAAACTTTTTATTCTTGGTCCACGTGTAGAAAATTTTAGTATACACCTTGTCATCCTTTTCTATCCCCATTTTCTGGTTTCTTTTTCTCCTTAGAATACACTACTATCATGTTATATCTTACTCATTTATTTTTTCTCTCCATCCTCCCCTTCAACAAGAGTCTCAACTTCAGGTGAGGCAGGAATTTTGTGAGTTTTGTTCACTGCTGTATCCCTAGTACCTAGAGAAGCTGGAAAAGAATAGATACTCAATATATATTTGTTCAATGAATGTATGAAATCTTGGGATAATTTTCATCTATATGAATGAAGTTTCATGATCCTCATTTTTACAAATGTGAGGTGTCGTCTGTTGAAATCATGGAATATCTAACTTTTGAGAAACAATTAAAATTAAGGAAAAAGGGAAAACTAAAATCATATATTTGTTATAAACAGATCTAATTAACAGAAAATGGTTCATGAATTGAAACCAATTTCGTATCATTTGCAAAAACATTACATTATTTTACTGAAATATTCTAAGTTTAAAAATGAAGATGTTAATTTTTTCCATATAATATTGTTTGCTTTACTGTCTGACTTTGGAGGATGACTAACCACACAGTTCATTTTCTTTGCACTGTAGTGTTTTATTAAATGCTTCACGCAGTGAACATATCATAAGCATTTAAAAGATATTCATATTATGATAAAATTGGTCTTATTTGGTTTTAGTATGTAATACACATTCATCGCATGTTGTTTTCTCTCGTGTGAAACTATAAGTTCATCGAGGCTGGTATTGTGTTTTAACCACTTCCCTATCTATAGCAGCTAGCATGGTACCTGATATATAGTATGTTCTTAGGAAAAGTTTATGAAAGAAATTAATTACCCTTACAAGTCTTTGATAGCAGTTATGTTTTAAATAAAGTCAGTGATTTGGTCAGTCGCTTTATTTGGCTAGAATAAAATGTTGCAACATTACACTAATTATGGTAGCCATGAAAATACATCTATCAGAAGATCTCCTTCTAGGGACAGGTAATTGACTGACAGCCTCAGCAGCTGCCCCTCTGGATCACCCATCATTTTTGCCTGAGACCATATTCCTGGTGGGCTGCTCCCAGCCAATGACCAGTGGAGGTATTAAGTTGGCCCTCTGAGACATAGGATTCCTACTGTGGGTGACTTTAACTTAAAGGACTCCTCGCCAGCCTGGCTGAAACTTTCTTGGAACACTGTTACCATTGGAAACTCCTACCCTACCATTCTTCCTTTTTTTTCTTCTGCTTGATGCTCCTTCCCCTAATAAATCTTTTGCACATCTAATCCGATCTTCTCAGTAAATCTGAATTAACACAATAATTCTCACTAACAGTTCATTTTTTCTCTTCAAGTCAACACAATGGTTAGGTCAACACAAATGTACCGCATGATGTACCTTTGATATGTAAATTGGTATTTGGCTTGGAGCCATTATCTAGGTTACAGCTTACATTAAAGAATCATGGAGGAAAACCAGTGTAGAAAGATAACATCTGTGTCTAAATGATCCCTAAGGCCAGTATGCTATCTTTAGGGGAGATTTATCAACCTATAGAACAACATTTTCTTAAGTTGCAGTTGGGTGGCAGGCCTGTGCAGTTAGAAAAATCCCTTCAGTGACTTGGATGTGGCCCACCTCTGCATTGGAAACCATTGACCCTCCCATTGCAGAGAGTGATCTGAGTTGCATCACCGGATTGCATCTGGCCCAGATGGACGAGTACCCCTTCTTCTCCAGAGGTAGTATTGTTGAGGTTATTCTATTTCAGGAAACAATTAAGGCAACTATTCAATAAAAGGAGAAAATTCGGTTTATTTTGCTATTCAGAATGCACTTGTCTATATCCACATTTCTTCTGGTTAGCTTTCAGAAATTGAGCCACGTTATTCTTTGTACTATAAAAAGAGGGAGAGGGTGGGAAATTGACATTTTTTTCTTCAAGATGTTTTGAAAATTCAAGTTAGTTGACATATAGTGGTTTCAATAGTAGAATTTAGTGATTCATCAGTTACGTATAACACCCAGTGCTCATCCCAACAAGTGCCCTTCTTAATGCCCACCAACCAGACATGTGACAAAATATGTGTTTATTTATTTAGTGTTGATTTATTTTTGAGAGAGAGAGTGTGCATGCAAGTGGGGGAGGTGCAGAGAGAGAGGGGGACAGAGGTTCTGGAGTTGGCCCAATGCTGACAGCAGCAAGCGCAACGTGGGGCTCAAACTCACAAACCTCAAGATCATGACCTGAGCCAAAGTCAGTTGCTTAAGCGACTGAACCACCCAGGCGTCCCTGACAAAATGTTTTGTTAAGCCTAGGGCACTTGGCAGGCTCAGAGGCTCCGACAGTTAACAATCTCCACCTTCTACATTCAGTAGAGTCATCTTCTTTCTCCTCCCTCAGATTCTTATAACCTTCTTAATCAAATTGGAATTTATTGGTCATGCATTCTGTCACGTAGCCTCTATTCAAAAACGTCTTTATCTGCTACTTTGTCTCAAGTTCTTTCCGCTTTCCCATTGCTTTTCAATAGGTTTCCCCTACTACTTGCTTCTGTTTGATTACTGCTATTTCTACTCTGTCATTTTTCTGCTGATGAAGTTAACCTTCTACTGCAAACAATGTGTCCCAGGGACAACCCATCCGCTCTTTTTCTTTCTTCACCAAGTGTTTTTATATTTTTCCTCCTAGCTTGTGAAACTGACAAGAATTTCTGTTTATAAATGAAATCCTACTTGGTTGCCTGACTTAAACTATTATAAAATTATGACTATAATTTGGACATCATGCATGAGAGGAATATCTGTATGTTCTATTTCGCACAAAGTCTAGATTACGATGCAAGGTTGTGGTAGGGAATGAGAGCTAATTTGGGAGACATTAAAATAACGCAGCCAAACTATGAATTCTATTGTTGCTGGTGAAAACAGGTATTTCCTTCCTTTATGAACATGATGCTCTTTTTTTCTTTGAATACAGATAATAGAGATGATATTGCCTGCAGCAACCTCCTTCCCTCCCACTCCTTCAACATTTCAACATTCCGTGCTACTGTAGTAGATGACAAAGCCTGTTACTCAGCCAACAGAGGAAAGACAGAATTTCAAATTATGAATAGATCTATTTTCTCCTAAATTTCTGCCTCTTCAGCATTTTAAAGATACTCATTCTTCCCGGTGCTCATATCTGGCATTAATCTTTAAAACACAAATCCTCTTGCTATAGTTTTCTTAAAGAAAAGTAGAGCGAATGACACATGAGATAATGCCCTAGATTGCTTTTCTGTGTCTCAAGAGCCAGCATGCCATTTGAATTTTGGCTGCAATATGGTAAAGTCTGCTTGCTTTCAATTATTCAAACCCATTTAAGTTTTTCGTGCCAAGTTGGATAGGTTTATATTTCTATTTTCCCCATTCTGAATGTGGCTCTTTGAATGAATTATAGCATCCCTAGGCTACTGCATGGGAAGGTAGCTTCTAAAGCCTTTAAGGAGTTCATATACTTCAAGGCAAGAAATCTCTCCTTGTTACTTACGAGATAACCTTTCCCTTTTGCCTCTTGGCTTGCGGTAGCTTGTGCTTGGTATTGTCACCCAATGATGCCATAGTCAGTAGATTTTCTTTTAGAATGAAGAGTATTACCTAAAGCAAACTCTTTTCCGAAGAAGGAATTTCATGGGTCACAACCAGCTAACTGACAAAGCCGAAACCAAAAAAAGAAAAAGAAAAAGACAAATCAGAAATTGATTAGCTAGCTGATTTAGACCTTGGCTGGCTGAATCTACCTATAGTGCTGTTCCGTGTGTATTCAGAGCACCAGCTGGTGCATGTGCTAGAGTCCACATTTGTTATTTATTTATTTTTACCCTAAAGCATTAGCACTGATTGCGACAATTGAGTGACTTGGTCGGCAGGGTGAACTGTGAAATAACAGTCTATGTCTGTCTGATCATGTGGATAATGCCGAATAGCACTAACCAGCTCCTGCCTGTGGCTATGTCAGCTGAGCTATCCAGAAACATTTTTTCTCTCATTGATTTTTGTTTTTTTAATTTCTATTAAACCAGGATTGGGGCCCAGCAGGTTTGGAATGATGCCAGCATCCTGTTGAGTCAGAAGAAAAGGCTGAGAATAGGAAGTATATTGACCCAATTTATTGGACAAAGTGCAAAGAGGTGACAGAACAAGCTACCGAGGTGTTTGCTCTGTGAAAGCTTTTTAGAACAAGAGATTTGGGACAATGAACTACAAATGGAACTCGTGGTCAGGGTCAAAGGAAGCCCCTTTCAACTCCTTTTGATAGAACAACTCCTTTTGATTGTTAAGCAGAATGAAATCTTTGCATCCTGTTAATTTTTTATACTGTTAATTGCTAATGCCTATGTGAAATAAGGGGATTTCCAGCTGTTGTCTTAGAATGAAATGACTTCAGGAAACAAAATTAATTGGAAACCAAATTAATTGGTGTATTCTTCCTTTGCGCACCTGATAGTTTCACAAAAAATTAAATGAAAAGCCTCAGAAAGGTTCTCTTGCTTGCAAAATATATTGAAATGTGCCTTAAAAGAGTATAACATATAAGATTGAAGCTACCCAATCTCCTTGTGAAGATCTTTGTAAATAAACACATTTCATGGTATAGATGTAGCTAAGAGTCTTGCCCTGTCTTCTGATGGATCCATTTTCATACCATCTACCCACACAGCTAATGTGTTACTTCAAGAATCCATACAGTCTTAATCTGGAAAAGCTTCAGTAAGAACATTTGGCCAGGTTTCTTCTACATATGCACAGGGAACTTTGAGAAAAGCATGGGTATAAAACAAATTTGGGGAGAGTGTTAAATAAGAAAATAGTGATTATGGAAAGCCAGTATGTATTTACCAAGAACAAGTTATGACAACAACATCTAGTTGACTTTCTATTACAAATAATGGGGCAGATAAATTATATCCTATTTGGGAAGAATATTTGATCTAATGTTTGAAGATAGCTTTTTGAGCAAGAAGTACATAAGAATATTAAGAAAAATCTAGCTGGCTGAATTATCATAGCCTAATAGTGTTGATTAATAAGTTAATAAACTAGAGGAGACATATGAGGGTATAAAATTCAGCACTCTTCTTGTTCTAACCTAGTTAGATATTTTAGTGAGAGGTTCAATGCTTATCAAATTTTCAGGTGATTTGAAGTTAAAATGTTAGATTAAAATTAGTAGTTTTAAAATGATTTCTACAAGGAAATCAATTGAAATTAATACGATTAAATTAACAGAGATGATCTGAATTCCTACATTTAGGGAAAAAAAATAATTGCATGAGGACAGGACTCAGGAGGCTTGGCATGGCAGTTGTAGTATGTGTGAAAAAGTCCCACGGGTTTTATCGAAACAGAAAATTAATATGTACTATCTGTGTGATGTGTCTGCCAGAAAGACCAATGCAAAGACAGAAGTGGGCAAAGAACAGGATGGAGGCAGGTGTCCACATAGTACTCAACTACACACATGTGGAATATGGTGTCAAATGCCTTTTGTTGCAAAGGGGCACAGATGATTTAGAAAGTATTCCAATGCATGCAAAATGAATTATGAGAATTCTAAGTCTTCACTACTTATTTGCTTTTTCAGTACTAATAGTGTTTCCTAGTATCTACCAATGCCAATCCCCACACTGTCTTCTTTTGTAAGCTTTGCTTTATTTAATTGCCATCACACCCTATGACGTGTAGTTCTTATATTCATTATCATTTCACAGATGAGGAGACTGAGACCTGGAATGGTTAAATGACTTACTCAAAGCCACCAAACTACTAAGTGGCAAAGCTGGAGATTTTTTTCTGACCCCCACTGTCCCTTGCTTTAACCACTGTGCAATGTAACAAAAAGAACGTTACTCACTTCCAAAATTACTTTAGAGTGAAATGTTGAGCTGTACATTCAAGGTTCATACACTCTGGCCCCAACCTACCTTTCCAAGATGATTCTTGCTACATCCTTGGATCCATACAGTGCTCTAGCCAAGCAAGAAAACTGTTCTGCTTTGTCTTAACTTCTGTTCTTTGATCTTACGAGTTGTTCAACCTGAAGTAGTCTCTTTCTTTGGCACTCCTGTACAACTCTACCTGAAATGTGATTTTCTTAAGGAGACTTCTTGACTCCTTAGAATAAATGGGATAATCTCTCCTCCAGAGTTCTTCAAAAACAAACCTTTTGCAACTAATAATACTCTTCTTCTAATATTCATTTCTGTATATCTTTTAGTTCTAATAAATAGTATGCTCCTTGACAACAAAGGCTATGCCTTTGGAATCTTATCTCATAGGATTCCATTTAGGCTTATTTCTTACATATATTAGTGGTTCAATAAATATTTCTCAAATGAGAGAGAGATGATTGTGGTGGGTGGCCTAAGGAGGGAATACTCTCAAAACTATCACAAAAGAGTCAGTTGAATGAGATACCTATTGAAATACAGGTTGGCATTTAGTAAGTTGATCTGATATTGGAGAAGCATGGGGCAGGACATTATTCTAAAAACATTTGGTATTCCAAAGAATTGTCTTTTAATAGAATAAAATTTTATCTCATCTTGTCAATTATAACTGGACTTCCATTTGGAAGCAGTTTGAATCAGACTGGGGAAGTCTAGAATTGAGAGTGCAGGTGTCAGTTCTTGGGATTGTCCTTGTGTTAGAAAGTATAGGTTGGCAGATGTGGCGGCGTTGAAGAAAGTGACAGATTTCCAAGTACAAGCCTGATGAGATATGGATATAGACGTCAAATCTCAAACATGGCTACTAAACCAAGTGGCAAAGATGCCTTTTGCACATGACAAATAAGCTGCAAGTAGAATCCGAGATTTATGGTATCCAACCAGGCAAAGGATTTTCATATATTCACAGTATAACATAGGGAAAGAGCATAGGTTTGGGAAACAGTAGTGTCCGGGTTTGATTCCTGTCTCTGCCACTTCCTAGCTGTGTGACCTTGGACACTTTACGTAATTTCCCTGAATTTATTTCCCTCACCTGTAAAATAAGAATAATAATTTGTACTAACTTCATAAGGTTATTATAAAGACTAAACAAGTTGATGTCTGTAAATTACTTAGAATAGTACCTGTGTAGAATTAAGAGCTACATAACCATTAACTATTATTTATCTGTAGGTGTTTTGAGGGGCAGAGTTTTGGTAGCAAGGCATTAATGTCACATCCAGGTTAAAAATATTTGTAGCCACTTTTTAAAATACATTTTGGCTTGGTTGGTGAATAACAATGTAAACTTAAACCAGTCACCAAAACTCTGTTGCTCAGTTTTTTTCACTTGTAAAACAGACATAGAAACTTCCATATCAGCCCTTAGCATTTTCTTAAGAATTAAAAAAGATAATGCTTGGAGACTTCTTTTGTACTCTAAACAATGCTGTCAAAATGTAAAAGGTTTAATCATTCAATATTCAGCTATTGAGCCCCACATGTGAGTCTAGACTCCTTGTAGAGAGAGAAGGAAAAGCATCTGATGATCCTAGGGTAGGTTGTGGGGCATTGTCCTGGTGGTCTCCCCAGGCAGTCTATAGTAGCCTGACCCTGATTTAGCCTTCCCCCTTCTACATGTTGTCAACTTATATATAATGCATTCTCAAAGCTCTTGAGACTAATTTACAAAAGCAGAATGCCAATTATTACTTCACAATAAGAAAAACAACTGTCAGGCAGCAAACAGACATGCCTGTTACGTTTATCCTCGTCAGCAGAACTGCATAGGAAGCTAAGCTACAGTTAGGTTTCGGAGTGATTCTGGAACTTGAATCACAGGAAATATAAGATTTGAATGTTGACTTAATGCAGTGAAAATACCTGGATTTATCCCTCTCCACAATAGCATCAGCACTGCAAAGGAGCTACAACTCTTGAAAATTTCAGCTAAGGCTGCCTCTTCCCGGGGGGTGTTCTTGAATTAATGCTTACAATGTTTGCCTCAGTGAATCCTTGTTTTTGCTGACATGGCTGACTAGTCTTTTCCTCTGAAGGATGCTTAATAAGTCAGTTAATAGAAGATAAAAAAAAAAAACGCTATCTGTTGTTAACATCTCCTTTCCCACTTGAACCTCAGGAAAGAGAAGCCAGCACTGTAGGACCAAAGGTAAATTGCCCTTATTCTACTTCTCCTCCCCCAGGGGGAAAATTCATTTTGAGAAGAGTTAAACAAGGACAGTGTGAAAGGGAAAGGAGCGAGCAGGGTTAATGCTTGGGGTGAAGGAGTTCTAAGAGTCCCCTGGGTGAATGGTCAGGTGGCTGTGTTGGGTGTATGTTGGATACATGGGACGGGTTCCCCTCCAGCTTCCAAAGGCGATAATGGGCCTCTAAGGGTGTGACACAGAGATGCCAGTGGCCTGATCACTAATGGCTGAGACCCTGAGACTTCTGGTGACAGATATCTGTGCCTAGGACTAGCATGGGGACCGAAAGTTGCCCTTCAGGCTCAGACAGTATCAACACTGTCCTAGGTAGACTGCACAGAAGGGTATACCTGAATGTTTTGGTCCATATAAACCTCTGGGACTCTTGCATAACATTAGAGTGGTGGAAAGTTCCCCTCTCACCACAGCAAATGACTGATCATTAATTTTCAGTCAAGTAGGCATATGCATGGAGGCTTAGAGTTGATTGATCTGATTTTGCAAACTAAACAGATAAATTTATTTTTATTTTATGATGATTTTAGATCTTAGTGTAGGAGGTAAGCATTTATCTTTTTTTTTTTTTTATTAATTTTTACACAAAAGGAAAATACCCAGTCCTGCCATTCAGAAAGCACTGTCTTCTGGGGAAGACATACAAGTAGATGTCATTGAGTCATGATGATACTCTTGCTAAATGTCATTATAGAAATTAAGTGTAGGGCGTATAGTAGAAGTTCCTTTTCCAGAGCTGGTTAGGAAGGGGGAGGGAGCACATCAGTGAAGGCTCTCCCCACCCAAAGAAGAAGCCCTAACCCTAAATGAAGGCAGGGAGTAGGTGATAAATATGTCCCTAGATGAGGCTACATTTGACCTTTCTCAAAGAAGGAAGGGAAAATGACTTACTAGGAAAAGGAATTTGTGTGCAGAAATTCTATTGGTTTTGAGGCAATGCAAGCCATTTGTATCTAATTTGAATCAATGAAATCTCTATAAATATGTATGAAAATGACATTGGTCATTCAGTGAATTGTTTAATAGAGTGATATTTTTTATTTTGTGTGGATTCATCCATATTCACTCATCAGGCAACAAGGTGGATAATATGGGATGACTGGTTGGATTATGGATGCTGTTTCTGATTAGGAAACTCGCCATAGTTACTTGACCCCTTTTAAGGCTTGAATCTAAAATATTGTTCTCTTAGCAAAGCACTAATATATGAGCCAATCAAACCAATATATATAGTTTATTTACCTGTTAGAATGTGGTGAAATAATTTCAGAATATAATTTACCTATTAGAATGTAGTGAGATAATTTTTTGTAATCGTTATGTATTGATCCATTGCTTTATCTCCCTTTACTGTTGTATTAAAAGAGCTTATCTCGTCTAAAAATGTAAAACAGTGAAGTAATACAGAACCTGGAAGTGAACTTGGAAGCTTCTGGGTTCTACTGTGGGACATTTCCCCTTATCTTATAATGTATTTTTAGATGATTATTATTTTATTTCTTCAGTATTACTTATTTTCTCAATTATTCAAATTTTACATCGCTGAGAAACCAAAGGTTTAAATAAAAGTTTGATGGGTAGGCATTAAAACTTGCAGAAGTTGGTGAAGATCTACTTAGAAATAGTTGGGGGAGTGATACTAATCACAAGGGAACTGATGAGAAGGCAAAAGTGCAATATTTGATGAGGCCTTTGGCTATTTAGTTTGCTCCTAGATGATCAGATATATGAAAACTTTATGTTTAAAATTTGGTAAGAAAAGTGCAAGGATAAAGATAAAAGTGTGGCATATATCTGTGATATACTTAGACTATTACAAGGTCCCGACAGAGCTAGGAAATACTTTAGAAGAATACTAAGGAAAAAAAAAAAAAGATGAATTCAAGATCTCTTTGGAACAAGAAGAACTCTGTGTATATTTTTGTCTTCTTGGTCAAGAAGTCCATGGTTTTGCATCTCTGCCTGCATAAAAGCTGATTCCTGTTGCCAAGGCAGCCCCTGCACTCATCTCACCTAAAACCTAGTGTAGCGTTCTCTATGATTCAGTTTTGTTCTCCTCCTACGGATATTAAATTAATGAAAACATACCTCAAAGACAGACTGAATTCAGAGTGCTTCGGGATTTCAAATCTGAGAATTCTCTGCAATTAGTATATCAAGTATGATACACAGAAGTGACCATGGCGTGGCATGTGGAGCAGTGTGGACAAGAGGTGTGAGGAAGAAATAAGGGATGGGGAGAGTCCCCATCCCCAGCCATTCTCCCTGGGGTTTCTGTAATTATCCAGCCAGCCGGGAAGGAATGCTCACACAGCCTTATGTGAATATGTGAAGGTTTTTTTTGTTTTGTTTTGTTTTGTTTTGTTTCTGTTTTTGTTTGTTTAGTATTTTTGCAAGCAATTCATTCCTATGAAGAGTAGACTATGTTTTAAAGTTAATCCAATAGAAATGGTGTCTTCCTTAAGGTAGTCTATGGTGTTTCCATCAGGAAGTTCTGTGTTCTTTATGGTATTTCCTTCAGAGTAGTCTAGAGTAATATGTATTAGGAAAAGTTGGATTAAGTAAAATTACATAAATTTGTGTGTGTGCATGTGTTAGCGATTTAAATATATCAATGGAAGCATTTTCCAAATGTGTTCTTCACAAAAACAGTGTCAAATATTTCCTATGACTAGAGTTCAGGGGATCCCACTTAGGGAAATACAAGTAAAGGTTCAATCTTCAAATTAAATTTCCAAATAACTTGGTAATATCTTAATATATAGTACATGTAATTAAGGAGAATTCAAAATATGCAAAATTTTACTTAATTTTTAAAAATTTTTATTTATTTTTGAGTGAGAGAGAGGGAGAGAGAGAGGGAGAGGGAGAGAGAGATTGAGAGTGTGCACGCACAAGCAGGGGGAGAGAATCTGAAGCAGGCTCTGCACTCTGCATCAGAGAACTCAATGTGGGGCTCGAACTCATGAACCTTGAGATCATGACCTGAGCTGAAGGCAGATACTTAACCGACTGAGCCACACATTCAATTTTCAAACAAATGACAGATATTGTATAAAACATGAAAATGAAAAATAAATGTAAAATGTTATTTCTTGAAACTATTGACTGAAATAATTTGGCTTTACTTTCAACCAGAAGTAGGAGAGAGTTGTTTATTGAGTTAAAAAAAGTATTTGAAGAAAATATGATCCCTTTTATTATATAGAGATATGTAAATTGCACAAAGAAACTAGTTTCTTTACTTGATTTGAATATCACATTTCATTCCTGCAAAGTCATTCCAGTGCCTGGTGTCTATTATAGATGAAATGCCACAGTGCCTTTCTGGTCTGGAGAATTTTAAGGAAAATAGCCTGTAACAGTGTTCCCAGTGTGATATTTCATAGAAATAGTTCTACAGGCTCAGGGAGACAGACATACACACGGCATACAAACAAACTGATATACACATGTACAAACTTACACTGACTTTGAAACACACGTATTTTTTTTTTTTTTTTATAGGATTTTTTAAAGTTTATTTGTTTATTTTGAGAGAGAGCAAGAGAGCGTGTGCTTGAGTGAGGGAGGGACAGAGACAGACGGGGAGAGAGGATCCCATGCAAGCGTGGCACTGTAGCCCTACTCAGAGCTTACCTCACAAACCGTGAGATCATGACCTGAGCTAGAATCAAGAGTCAGATGCCTGACTGAGCCACCCAGGCTCCCTGAAACACACATATTGTAAAATTTACTACATAAATTGTATATTGTGCAGAAGGGGGAAATCAAATTTCATTTAACTCTTCATTTTTGTTTTGTTTTGTTTTTGACTTTCTAAAATCCTAAGCCAACATTGTGGCATTATGGGAACATTGCATCATGGGAAGGACCTGAACAGGGTGGATGCTGTTTCTTGGTCACTGTTTTGGCCGTCAGAGTGAAGAATGACCATTTATATCCTTTTCAGAGTAATGCCTGAAATAGGAATTTTTTCATGTCTGGATGTGCAATCCTTAGACTCTGATTTCAAATATTACTTACAATCTCATATGGTGTTGACAATAATGGAACAGTAAGTTACCTAATGTGTTATTATTTGGTAGAGAGTTAATTATTTTTACTCTTTATTTTTGGTAGTACTCTTTTAGGATCCTAAACAAATTTCTCTCTTTACCTTTTGGAAAATCCTTTATTATTTGTTGAGCATTGATCACTGTTTCTGGCTCTCCTGGAAGAAACGTCAACATTGCCCTGGTTTGTGGAGTGTTTGCTGGAAGCACCTTTGATAATGTCAGAAATGATGTCATTACTGTTCTGGGAGGAGTGTGTTTTCCACGAACTTGCGTTTCTTCTTCCATACAGCACTGATAATGGCAAAAAACAAGTATTTGTCAAAGGTAAGACTTTTTAAAACTAAAAATTTTATGATAGTTGAACATACTTTGAAGAATCAGAAATTCTCAGATAGTCTCATTAAGGCAATTTCAACTTTGTTGAAAATCACATCGCTAAAGTAATTGGTAATGCCCTTTCAAAAAGAGAAATACAGTATACACTCTGTAACATGATTCATCACTTTCCAGAGAAGGCAATAGAAATGTATAGTTGTTTTTTATTTTTTTGAGCATCTCATAATTGTAATTTACACATACAAATCCCACAGGCATATGTCACCAACAGATGGTATTTATTAAAAATCCACATGCATTCTTGGACGGTTTAAGTGTCATTCTGCCTGAAGGCAAAGAAATGGATTAGAAGACCTTTCAAGGTCATTCTACTTAGAACTTTCAAGAGTACAATGCGGAACTGTCCCATTGTTTAAAATGTGTTTATTTTAAATATATGTACAAGTCAAGTACATTTGGTTGCAAGTGACACATATCTAACTTGAATCAGAGTAATAAAAAAAGTGCAATATATTGGCCATTTATGAAAGGGTTTGGTCAGCTTTGGCATTCGAAACAATCGGCTTCAAAGACTAGAATGCAGTAAAGTCTCCTTTTCCTCTTTCTTCTTTGCTTCTCTTTGTGGGTTGCTCATTCTGTCTTAAGCAGATAGACTTCTTCCACATAGTGGGGAACATGGGTCCAGAAACGGATGCGTCAGTCATCAAAGAGAAGTCTTTGCAGCCAGCTCTGTTTAGAAACCCTGGGCAAGGGGCACTTGGGTGGTTCAGTTGGAGCCAACTTTGGCTCAGGTCATGATCTCACAGTTGTGAGTTTGAGCCCTGTTTGGACACTCTGCCATCAGTGTGGAGCCTGCTTCGGATCCTCTGTTTCCCTCTCTCTCTGCCCCTCCTGCCTCGTTCTCTCTCTCTCTCTCTCTCTCTCTCTCTCAAAAATAAACATTAAAAAGAAAAAAAAAAGAAAGAGGGGTGCCTGGGTGGATCAGTCAGTAGGGCAGCCAACTTCTGCTCAGGTCATGATCTCGCGGTTGGTGGGTTTGAGCCCCACGTCGGGCTCTGTGCTGACAGCTCAGAGCCTGGAGCCTGCTTCACATTCTGTCTCCCTGGCTCTCTGCCCCTCCCCCCTCCTAACACTCTGTGTCTGTCTCTCAAAAATAAAATAAATAAACGTTAAAAAAATTAAGAAGAAAGAAAGAAACCATGGGCAAAATTTTGACTAGCACAACTTGAGCCCAGAAGCAATCACCATAAGCAGCAGTTGTAGTCTTATGATTGGCTTCCTGGGACCATGGGCCTTTCACTGGCCATGACCATATTCACACCAGGATTGAGAAAGACAAAAAGAGATTCCTGGGATCCTGACACTGTCCTACCCTAGTCTCCAAGTGAATGTTTTCACTATTACAAAATGGTCAAGAGACAGTTTCAGGAATATTATAATTAAGAATGAATATTTGTTTTTTTTCTAAGTGTCTATCAAGATCAGTATCTTCCTGTTGTGCCTATCTCTGATCCCAATTTTCGCCAGAAGTCCAAGCCCCTAAGGACATACATGGTTACCTTTATGTACCTCCATTTGGCTCTGGACACCCTCTAATCTGACATAATCTCACACAACACTCTGATTCCTATCCTTCCTCCCGTGAGCTCCTCACTTCCTGACCTCACCACGTATGCACACATACTTTCTGGAACTCAGGTTCTGTTATCAATAAAATGGTGTATGATCTTTAACTTCTGTAAACATTCCTTTTCCTTTTTGGTTTTACTGAAATCCAGCCATCACTTGAGGATGTGTGATTCCTCTGCAGCCTCTCAACTGTTCCTATTATGGCTGCTGTTTTATCTCTCTCCCACCCCATATGTAATGTAAATGTTCTTTTCCTTTTATTACCATTCAAGTTTATTCAGCCCTTCATTCCCCTAATGCCTTAGCTATTTAAATTGGACTGCCCCACCTTGTTGTAGTATCTACCAACTGCCTGGTAACTGCCTTACTTATTGACAGTTTTAACATGATCCTTATATTTGTTTTCACCACCACTGTCTTACCTTTCTTTCGATGACTTTAGCATCATGTGATGACTGAACCCACACTCTGGATTTTCACACCGTTGAGTTTCTCACTTGCAGTGATCACTCCCTCAACATCGGATATCCAAGCCTATGGAGGTACTCTACAGATTTTCATTCTGATAGCTGCACCTGATTCTCTCTTGAAAGTAACCCACCATAAATTCAGCATTCCTTGTATTGCTAGCTCACCGGGTCTAGTGTCATCTGCTCTTGCAAATATTTAGCTCTTTAAGATTTTCCAATCATTTTGACTATTACCTTTGTGTTTGTTGTCATTAGTGCCCCTCTTGTCCTGAATATCTTTCCTTAGTTTAGAGTCTATGATTCATACAAAGTGTATCCCCTTCTCTCTAACATCAACTCCATTATCCGTCTCCCACCACTGCACTCGCAGGTGAAACCTCAGCCTCGTGAAACTCACCTCTCTGCCTACCCTGTGCTTGTTCTTGAGAAACTAAATGTTCTTGAAGAACAACACTCAAACACGCTGATGGGTTACCCTTAAATTTATGACAATATATCTCAAGTGAGTTTCAGGGGTCCCAGGCAATCTTGTCCTACTTTTCTGTCAATTTGTTGTTCCATCATCTAGAAGAACTATGTAATTTTTTTTTTCTCCTCAAAATCTGTTTACTCATCCTCAACTAATTATCTCATTTTGTTTTTCATGGAAAGAAAAAATTAAAAATAGTGACTTTATCTTGCTTCCATCAACTCAAATAACCAACTTGCATCTGCGTTGCCATATTCTGCACTACAGCTGCACATGCCGTCTTGTCTTCTGCTAATCGTGTCTGAAAGGTTTCTGCTTGTGCTCAGCGCTGTGTTGCACTGTTCAGATCCACCTTTCAGGACTAAAGGGCTTATTCCCCCAGACTGGGGTAACAGCCCACCCTGCTCTTCCCAAACAAGACTGCCCTGAGGAGTTTTCCCAGAGGTCCCAGGCTGAGACCTCTGTGGTGGTGGCATCAATGTTCAACTCTTCCCTAGTTCCAGTCCTACTTCCTTCAGCCCCTCACAGGTTTGACCCCAACGGCACTCCCAAACAAAGTTCTTGCAGGAATATATCTGTCTAAATGTTTCACAGGGAACCTGGCTGAACAGAGGTGGTACATGGAGTGGTCTGAGGGTCTGAATCTAAAATAAGACGTAATTGCCACCGACCAGTTGCAGTGAGTCCCAATGAGGACCCCAACATTTGTGGTAGGTAGAGCTCTTGTGGGAGGCTCTTGGCACACTGTGGTGGTGCAGTGGTTAAGCGTTTTCATTTAAGATGAACTGGGACAGTATACCCATAGAAAGAAATGCATCACTAAGGCAATATCTCAGGTGCTTTAGAAGTTTGGGAGAGGTGGTAATTATGAAGCTTATGGAATTTGATTGTTGTTGCTGGGAGCAATTAATGTATTTGATAAATTAAATTAATGGCTAAGTGTGGAAGCCAGAGAACCTCTTGGGAAACATATGAAGAAAATTTAATTTCCTGCAGCTAGCAGGTAGAAAAAGCAGAGGACCGGGCCCAGGACCTAATTATAAGAGCTACAGAACTCCCAAGAAGGTTGCATTCTCAGCCCTGGCAAGTCTTATGCCAAAGTCAGGGCTCTGGCTGGAACAAGTGGACTGCTGAAACTTTGGACAGAGACATCTGGATGGATGTACTTGAAAACACTGTAACTCAAGATTTTCATGAACCATCTGCACTTGCAGTTGTACTTTATGTCTTCTTGATTCCCATGTGCTTTGCCATGATGAAGGGCCTCTGCTTTGCAAAATGGTACATGTCCCCGTCCCCACTCTTTGGATATAGCCCCACGTCTCCTTCTGACCACCAGATTTGTAACTGGAGTGAAGTTATAGCAGGACCTGTTTGGAGAGATGAAATGCTGAGCCTGCAAAGGGTAGAAAGATGCTATACCAATAAAGAGTCGAAGGACCCAACCAAAATCTACTGAAGGAGTGTGGTGATAGGTATTTTTAGGACGGATCATGAGACTACTGGATCAAGAGGACCATTACAGAAGGCTGGAGAAGGAAGAGTTTGTTGATCTAGAAGCACTCTCCAATATGAAAATATTTAATTACCCAGCAAGGGCCCTGGAGCTAACATGTGGCTACTTTGGCTTTTGAAAGTTTGAAGAAAGTACTGGCACACTCTAAGTATGATGGAGATGCCAGAAGTGCTGCAGCAGACAGTGGAAGAAAGTTCAAAAGCTTAAATAACCAAGGCTGGATATCTCTCTCCAGATGGGAGAGTACAGCTTCTGCCAGTGTCGTAAGGGATGCACTAGTACCAGGGGCACCCGCGTCACCAAGAAAGTGAGTGGCAGTTGTGTTCTACAAGCCAAGGCTGAGAGTATGGGAGGCCCACTGATTGCAAAAAGAATTATGAGATCTCAAATCACAGAGGCCGAGTGACAGCTAGTAACTATCAGAGGCAAGGTGGATTCCCTGAAAATAGATTTTAGGATGGAAAATTTAGGGTGGAAAGCATGTTTTTATGCCAGTTGCCTCTCTATTACTGTATTATAAGCTATTTGAGGGCAGAGAATTGCTTGCCTCCTTCACTTGTGTATCATCAGTACAGAAAATATGGCTGGGCTTGCAAAAAGGACTTCCAATAAATATCTGGAAAAGAGGTTATTCTGAAAGGGTGGGTGTGGGGAATTATAAGCAACACCAATGCTGGAGACTTTGTGAGATTGTTAGCCACTCAAATTTGTAACTTTCATATGGTTTTAAAAATTTAGCAATAAAAGAAATTACCGTGGACCTTTAAAAAATAGAAGCAGACTTATAAATTATAACCTTTAATAAAGGCATCTGTTTCAGTGTTAACTTGTGAAACGCTTACTTGAATTAAGCTTTATGTAAGTTCTTTATTGAGAGGCATGGCATGGGTTAAGCACAGCCATCAGGAGTTACTTTGTGACGTGGGAGGTTATGTGGTGATGATATTTTTTGTTCCATTTACTAAAAGGAACCCTCAAAAATTAGGAGAGAAAATGTTGAGATATCTGGATGAATTTCTTGGTGAAAAGTATAAGGAAATTTAAACCAGTGTTTCCCAAACTACGTTACTGAAAGCATGGGTTTTGTCAGTGGTTAATGCATGTTCTGTGTTCAAAGTATTTACAATTGCATCTAAGTTTGGGAAATACTGCCCTAGATTTTGTGTGTTGGGTATAAGTTAAAAGAGCACATATTAACTATTTGACCTTCAAAAGAGATGACAGCTGTTTGTATTTCTAATGGGTAGTATAATTTTTCATGACTCACGATTTGTTAAAGAATTAGGGAAAGGGAATCTAAGATTATGATTAAGAAGAACTAAGACTAAATATAAAACCAACTATTTGAACATAGTGTTTTTGGATTTCTTTATAATTTGTTTTAAATAATTTTTAATAGTTGAAGTGTTTCGTGTGTCTGATATTTCTCAGGTTCTGTTCTAGGCATTGTAGAAGATACAGAGATCAAGTTTTACATGGTTTATCTTCTGAAAGATATTACATTTTAATAAGTGGTTAGTAGCGGTTGTATATTTGTGTCAAAATTGTCAAGAAAAGCATCATTTATGACATCTGTTAGAATATGTACTCATTTATTCACATGACACAAAAGTCATTTGGGCAGTGGTAACCAGTAGTTTCCTCACTGCTGCCCCCTTGATATCAGTTTGCTGAAAATTTGACATAGTTTTTAATACAAAAATAATCTTGTTTATAATCTTTATTCGTGTCTATAAAGTGATCACAAATGGGGACGCCTGGGTGGCTCAGTCAGTTGAGCATCTAGCTCTTGGTTTTCTCTCAGGTCGTGATCCTAAGATCATAGGATCCAGCCCCACATTGGGCTCTGTGCTGGGCAAGCAGCCTGCTTTGGATTCTCTCTCTCTCTCTCTCTCTCTCTCTCTGCCCCTCTCCCTGCCTGTGCACTCTCTCTCTCTCTCTCTCTCTCTAAAGTAAAAAAAGAAAAAAAGAAAATGCTCATAAATGTCATTCAGGCCCTATTAGCAAGGCAGAAAAACAAATAAAAATCATCAAGTAATAGAATTTGCTTTCAGCAAGCTCAATCTCCTTCTTTGGTACTGTTTTACTCCCCCACAGACCCCCAAAATATACCTTGTTTCCCTCCCTTCACTCCTCAACAACTTGCTCAAATGATTTATTTCCATCATAGTATGCATTATAGAAAACAGTGTAAAGTATGACCTATTCTTGGAGATTTCATTTTTAATGAATTAATGCTTTAAAGAGAATGGTGGAATTTTTATATAAATCAATAGATGAGGAAGATAAATGTAGAGAACACTAAGGATTGTATTCACAACCTAAAGTCAGGTCACGTAAGAACTTTCTTCAATGTGTAAGTCAATTCCAACCCTCATGGCAACTGTTCTATGTTCACATTGAATTGATTCTCATTCACTTGAGTCTTGGGATTGAGTGGATTTTGCTGTGGGCCCTGCCTCATAAAACAGGGATTCACCTTAAATTTCTCAGAGTAGAAAATTTTATAGGGTAGTGCTGCAGGAAACTAAGCAACTAGTAGCTAGGCAACCAGGAGCAATTGCAAGAAGAAAAAATTTAGAAAAGACCAAGCAGGTATTATCTATACAATATTTGGTATTAAGAGATTTAAAAGTATTATCCTTTGTTTGTTAGTAAAACTTTCTTGTGATACTCTGTGTCTCTCACGTACACCTTTATATGAAATTTATTTTATCAGATTATCTTCCATCAGGTCTTTTGATTGCCTAGGGCTTTTTTCCAGAATTCACTTAGCTGCTTGGTTCAGGCTACCTTGATAAGAACTGTAAATTATTATATTGTAAGCATTGTCAACCTAAGAGTGAAACATTGGACTTGATGGGACCATTAAGCATCTGCCACAGCCTCTTGGTTGACGATACTATTCACCCCTAGAGATGATACTTGGTCAGAGGCTGACAGCATATCCCGTACCCTGCTCATTGCAAGTTGACTGCATCTACAGCGTTAGGGAGAAGGGGGTCCAGGGTGCTTAGAGTCCAATACACTAGGAGGGACCATTTGCCTGAAAACAAGACATCCTACCTTTTAAGGCCACATGAGCTATATTCTGGTGTTTTGGGGGGGTCACTTTTGTTTGCTAGTATCATTAAACTAGTCCAAACTAAGGGGGATGAGACTATTGTAGTATCTCCAAATCTGAGGAGAGGAATAGAGCTAGGTGTTTGAAACAATCAAACATTTTTCTAATATCCTTGCTTTGTTATGTTGTTTGGTTTATTCTTCCCTTTCATTACAATTCCCTTTCCTCCACTCTTTTTTTTTTTAATTTTTTTTTTCAACATTTGTTTATTTTTGGGACAGAGAGAGAGCATGAACGGGGGAGGGGCAGAGAGACAGGGAGACACAGAATCTGAAGCAGGCTCCCGGCTCTGAGCCATCAGCCCAGAGCCTGACGCGGGGCTCGAACTCACGGACCGCGAGATCGTGACCTGGCTGAAGTCGGACGCTTAACCGACTGCGCCACCCAGGCGCCCCTCCCTTTCCTCCACTCTTTTGGTCAATGGCACCAGCATCTGATAGCTCCCTTACTTTCCAGCATCTAAGTCAGGGACCCAAGGAGAGAATTCAGGTCCAAATTTCAAAATTTTCAGCCAACTTCTCATATTGGCCCATCTAGAGTCAAGTGCCCTCTGTAATAATGAATATGACCAGAGCATGAGGCCACAAAAAGTAGGAAGCTGTCATAGAAATCATGACATGCATGTGTATGTATGTGAACCGAATTCCCCAAGGTGAATGTGAAGGGCACAAAATGATAGGTATCCACTGTGCCTTGCCACTTCACCATATTCTTTAGATAAAGAGGAGTCACCTCATTTCATTATCTTTAAGAAAAGTAATAGCTCGGATACGTTATGTAAAGAATATAATAACCCTTGGGGCGCCTGGGTTGCTGAGTCGGTTAAGCGTCCGACTTCAGCTTGGGTCTCACGGTTTGTGAGTTTGAGCCCCGCGTCGGGCTCTGTGCTGACAGCTCGGAGCCTGAAGCCTGCTTCGGATTCTGTGTCTCCCTCTCTCTGCTCCTCCCCCACTCACACTCTGTCTCTCTCCCTCTCTCAAAAGTAAATAAAGATTTAAAAAAATTAAAAAAAAAGAATATAAGAACCATACATGGGAATTCATTTTCATTTCCCTCATCACTTCAGAATGACTCTTTCTCTGGAAAAAAAGATTGCCCATTTCACTAAATACAGTGACTAACAATGGGTGGCAATTGAAGCAAGCAGGGCAACCAAAGAAGCACACGTTGAGGCTACAGAAAGATGCAAGCCATACATATTTATTTCTGCACTTAACAAACAACTTCTGTCATCCCTACAGTTAGTGATCAAGTTTCTGTTTCAGAGAAGACTGGACCACAAGGGAAAAGTGCAGTATGATAAACACAGAACATCCAAATAGTTTAGATATTAATCACATGATTGAAAATTTTCTCAATTTTAGGTGAGAGGAACTGGAAGTTGTAATAGAAACCTTCAGTGAATTCCTTCTAGTTCATTTTGTATAAGTAGGCATAAAACTGGATATGGTTCTAAAAAGAGTGTGGGTTCAACTCTTCCTGAGACTTTATTTTGCAATATTTATAATGTCACAATTTAAGGAACCCAGTGTAGACACTATATATATTGATACCTAAACTAATTGAATATACCTAACAGACTGAATATAAAGCCCAGACTGAATATAAGTGAAATGGTGCCATTTGTGTAAATCTTGGAAGAATACTGTCCTTCAGAACTATGGCTTAAAGAAGTTTATTTTTATCCAGGAATGCTACAGTCTAGATTACATTAGACATTTTTCCTGTTTGGTTGTGGAGAGTAGCGAGAGAAAATTTGCACAAAGAGGAGTGATTTTGGGTAAGCTTTGGATGAAATGCCTCTCTAACCACAGCCATGTAGACCATTGTGATTTCAATTATATAAGGATGAGTGTGTAATCTCAAACAAAGATAATGATACATACTAGAAGTTTTCTTTAAACTCCTGTACTTTGCTAAAACTGGGTAGCATATAAAGGCCACTTGAGTATATTGAGGTTATGGACAAATAATAATTTGACTACGCTTTAATCTGTGTATTTCTTCACAGTGTGGTTTATTGGCAAAACGGACATACAAGCCTAAGAGCACATGCCAACATAAACACAACACTCTAACATTGAAGGTTACTCATTGCCTCTAGTAGAGGATAAAAGTTATGTTTGAAGGAAAGCCAAATGTTTCCCACATAAATCTAGGGGACAGATGTCCAGATTCCACTCAAGTGATCAATATTCAAATAATGCCACTCCAGCTCCTCTTTTTGGAAGGTCTGCCTAAAGTGCTTTCCCCACTGTTCGCTTAGCTCCTCACCAAGATGAACCTATTTGTCATCCTTTTGAACACTAGAACGTATGAGAACACTTATGTAACAACAACAACAGCGACAGCAACAACACCACACCGGCCATATGTGGTCAAGGAGAAACAAACAGGGTATGCATAGATTAAAAAAAAAATAATCACATCAATTTAATCTTAATTCCATTTCATTCTTCTCCCTCTGCAAGCTATGTGTTAATTTCTCCCACAATGCCTATCTATGCTTTTCTTATCAGAGCAAAGCCTATCTTGTTTGAAGCTTTTATAACATATTTTGGTTCCTAAGACTCTGGGTCAAATCTGCTTTTAGAGAATGCAGCTAAAAAGCTAACAATGTGCCAACTCTCAATTACTTATGTTCCTGAAGATGAGATATTCTTTGTGGCTTTAAAGTTAGATGCAAACTTTTCCTCACAGGCATCTGAGGTCCAGTTGTAGGTCCTATTGATATCTTACAGCCACTTGTTTTCTCCTTCTTCATCCATTCTGTAAAAGGACTGTCTTGGAGATACTCTGTTCTTTCATCCCTGTTCCTTGCCTCTGATGCTCTAAATACTCTAGAAATTCCAGAAAGCACCTCTGTCACCTTACTTTTCACCTGGGTTCTTCCAGTGGCATTGTTTGAGATTTGGTGTGGCCCATCAGAGATGGCTATTCTCAGTTTTATTTCACTGTCCTTTTAAAACAAAATAACATATATTTTCAATACACAGTCTCAATCTACATTGTTATTGTGAATTTTTTGCCACAGGACCACACAGACTTTCATCTGAGAGCTTCCTGTTTCATTCTCAAAATTATTTCATTAAACATTTTAGATTTTTACATGATTATGATCTTTGTGTAAAGGACTACTTGAGATTAAAATAATTTAGACCAGGGTGTGATTGCCTTCAAGATATAAAGATTCTACCTTGTGCCAAGGGAAACAATAGTACTGCACATGCATGTTCTATAGTTACTTTATAAATCAAAGTGTAAAATACCTAGATTGTAGCTTATTATTCTTTGGACTCTAGGCTTTTCCATTTAAAACACACTTGATTTCCTTTTTCTTAGGTTGGCACTCTGGCGGAAGCTTGCATTAGAAACAGTGATCTCTGTGGAGATATAGATTATAGTTCATGTTAAAATACGTTTGCTGGTGACATCCTTTTGGCTTAAATTGGTGGCACTTTTAGTGGAGTTGAGTGTTACAGAAGTTTGCTTAAAATAATTTCGACAAGAAAAAAATGGCGCCATAAATATTGTAACAAAAAATATATTTTTTTCAAATATTAATGTATTTTAGTTCTCGACTACAGAGGTAGAAGAATGTGGTTTCCGAATGCTGCTTGCTAAGCTTCACACAATGGCTGGACCCCTCTCAAGATTTAAGTCAGGATGCGACCGGTACAGAGTTTGCAGAATGTCCCATGAAATCTAAAGACGGTTTTGGTGATGTGGAAGACCCCCGAAAGGAAAAAGTTAGTTTTAGAAAACTCCAGAGCATCTTGACTTTTCAAAATAAAGCTTTTTGTTTGAGTTTAACCTTAGCCCCCCTGAATATTCCTTTCCCTGCCCCCAAATTTCCCATCTGGGGGAGACTTCCCCAAATGTCCCATCTTAAGGATATCTGGAAACAAGCGCTATTCTGTGATAGGTAACTGTAGAGAGACCATTTTTTAAGAATGTTCTAACGTTAATGAGCCTGTACTAAGTAAATATGAAGCTTCTTTTCCATGAATGTCCTTCAATTATCATTAGCAGCCTCAAGTTTTAGTAGGGTTTTTGGGAACCTATGCAATAATTAAATTTTCTTTCTGTAAAGTTTTAAAATTCATATCAATGACTTTCCTGCTCAAATGGAGGTAGCATGATTATCTGACCAGCACTGTAGAGAGAATCCAAGTATCAGATGGAATAGTCTCTGGGTTATCATCAAAACCAGATATCCTGTTATTATATAATTGAGGCCATAAGGTTGTCAATATCAAACACATCCATTGCTTCCTTAAATCTGCAACCTGAAACCAAAGCCAGAAATTTAAGTCACAAAGACATCACTGATAGCACGTGGGAAATTTTCAAAGCTGTGCCAAGGGATTTAAGCAGCATTGCTTCCATTAATCTTGCTGAAAGTCTCATGACTGAATCTCTATGCATCTTTTAAGATTTGCTCAAAAATGTCTCAGCATACAAAGTATGGACAAGTTATTCATTACAGCTTTTACTTTACAGCATCCTGAAACTATTTCTAAGTAATTTAGAACTGACTTTCCTCTTCTATAAAAGATCATAAAATACTTTTTGCCTAAATGAAAGATTTGCTTTTTGATAACATGAACTTTTATGAAGAGTGAAAACTAGTTTTAACACAGAGCTTGACTGGAAGGAAAACAGGAGTAAAGTTAAAGGAAACTATAGCAGGTCTATTGATTTTTTTTATACAAAAAATGATATAAGCTTAGAATTTTTTATTGCTTCAAATATAGGTATAAAATATATCTCAGTATATATTATATTAAATCAATTATATTAATTATTTATAATTATATTAATTATATAAATGAATAATTATATATTGTATACATAACATCTCAATGTCAACCTCATCTATATAATTACCAGGCATTGCTTTAGGTGCTGGGAATATAAAAATTAATAAGACAAAGAGTAGTTTATGATCTAGGTGAGGACATAGAAACATAAAGAATAGTAGAGAAATATAAAAAGCAAGAAGAAACCTGAAAAAGAAAAGAATTTGAGGAAGAGTCTTCAGAGGTTTTGGATTATAGTGCTAGTTGGGTAGTATAGGACATAAAGCTAAAAAGTTATAAAGTCAGATTTAGAGGGATTTTTTTTTAAGTTTTTATTTATTTATTTTGAGAGAGAGAAAACATGAATCGGAGAGGGGCAGAGAGAGAAAGGATGAGAGAGAATCCCAAGCAGGCTCCACTCCATCAGTGCAGAGCCTTATGCAGGGCTTGATCCCATGAACAGGAGACCATGACCTGAGCCAAAATTGGAGGCTTAACCAACTGAGCCACCCAGGCACCACTAGAGGGCTTTTTGATGCAATGATGATTTGCACTTCATTTTGTAGGGATGATATGGTCAAGATATGATTAACAATTGAGAGAGATAATATAGGAGATTTCATGAGTGGAGGATTGGCATGAATAGACCTACTGACAAGGTAGGTCAATAAGGAGGCTATTTCAAAGAGTTAGTAGAGATAATACAAATATGAACAAAAGAGGAGCACCTGGGTAAGTCAGTTAAGTGTCCAACTTTGGCTCAGGTCATGATCTCGTGGTCAGTGAGTTCGAGCGCTGCATCGGGCTCTGTGCTGCCAGCTCGGAGCCTGGAGCCTGCTTCGGATTCTGTGTCTCCCTCTCTCTGCCCCTCCCCTGCTCACGCTCTGTCTCTCAAATGTGAATAAACGTTAAAAAAAATCCAAATATGGGGGCGCCTGGGTGGCGCAGTCGGTTAAGCGTCTGACTTCAGCCAGGTCACGATCTCGCGGTCCGTGAGTTCGAGCCCCGCGTCGGGCTCTGGGCTGATGGCTCAGAGCCTGGAGCCTGTTTCCGATTCTGTGTTTCCCTCTCTCTCTGCCCCTCCCCCGTTCATGCTCTGTCTCTTTCTGTCCCAAAAATAAATAAATGTTGAAAAAAAAATTAAAAAAAAATCCAAATATGAACAAAAGAATTGCTAATGAGACAGAGAAAGAAATAGATTGAAGGCACCGATTGGGTGTGGGTTAGGGAGAAAGAGGAGTCAATAATGACTGAGGTTTTTAAGATAAATGGTTGAGATATCATGGACAATAGAACCCAAAGTTGAGGCAGAAGATAATAAAAGAACCCAAAGTTGGTTATGATAAGCTAGAGTCCTCTGAGGTTTCTGAGTAATTGCTGAGTTTTGGAGCTGTAGGTACTGATTTTAAGACATCAGCTTATTAATTGTAGGGTTGATGAGCTTACTCGGAGGAAAAATAAAAAGAGTAAATGGAAAGGAGATTGATTGGAGAATCTTGGTGGTGGCTGAAATTAGAAAAGTGGTCAGGAAAGGAGATGGGGAAAAGTGGCTAGAGAGAAGAGGGCCAGGAAAAGTGTCATTAAGCTATGGAGGAATGTCATCAGTGGCCCATGGGGCAAAGTAGCTGAGGAGGATGAAGCCATTCATTTTGTGAACTTTGAAATCATTAGTATACTTACAACATTTTCGGTAGAGTACTGGGCACAAGACCTGCGAAGATTCAGGAGTGATCACGGACATAAATGACGAGAGATATAAGCAGGTGGAAGGAGGTAGGATAGATTTAGTCTTCATAGATGTTTGCAAACAGAACCAGGGAGACACATGAAGTAATATCTTGAAAAAGCAGATTGAGGGGCGCCTGGGTGGCGCAGTCGGTTAAGCGTCCGACTTCAGCCAGGTCACGATCTCGCGGTCCGGGAGTTCGAGCCCCGCGTCAGGCTCTGGGCTGATGGCTCAGAGCCTGGAGCCTGTTTCCGATTCTGTGTCTCCCTCTCTCTCTGCCCCTCCCCCATTCATGCTCTGTCTCTCTCTGTCCCAAAAAATAAATAAACAAAAAAAAAAAAAAAAAAAAAAAAAAAGAAAAAGCAGATTGAGAGAAAGATTCTATGGGAAGAAAGAGAGACCTGAAGGTGTTTGGATGGTATGTGGGGAATCCTGTGGAGGGAGAAAGCCCATAAGCAAAGGAGAACTTGGATATTTCCATTGGTTCAATCTTTAAGAGTTTTTAAGTTCTCTCTCTCTCTCTCTGTCTCTCTTTCTGTCTCTCTATCAATATAACATCATGCACAGGATGATTTAGGTTATAAGAACCGTTCAGGGAGCTACCTGTATCAGGTAGTATAGGCTAATTACTGTTGCAGAAACAACCCCTGCCCCCAAATAGATGTTTAAATAAAATAAAGTTTATTCCTTAGTGAAATGGCAGGGGCACTCATAACATTTCTTCAGGGACTCAGAGTGACGGGGGCTGTATCTTGGCAAGTACTCATAATCACCACTATGGGCGAAAGAGGGCATCTCACACGAAGTACGAATCTCACATGGGTTCTTAAAACTTTCTCACAGAAGTGACATATGTTACTTCTGCTCACATTTCATTGGTCAAACTAGTCACACAGCCACCTGATTTCAAGTGTTCAGGGAAGGGCAACTCTGCCAGGTATATGGAAGGAGAACCAGAAATTTTGTGAACATTTATAATGATTACAACAGTACCTTACAAGCTTAACAGGGAACCATGTGGATTTAGAGGAACTGGATGAGGGAGCAAAATGGGTTGAATTAATTACATTATCCAATGCTATTATGCTTCTTGAAATGCATATAATATTGAAATCATCTCATAGGAACACCTGTGAAAGGGAGTTCTTCATAATTGCTTCTGAATGCTTCTAATAAAATGAGACAATTAGCCTTCTCTAATGTATTAGTTATGATTAGTTTCATCTGCATATGACAGGAACAAATATAACAGTGGCTGAAATAGGATGCAATTATTTTTCTCTTCCATAAAAGTCTGGGTAAGAGTTTCCAGGTCCTCCATGATCATCAAAGATTAGGTTTCTTCTACATAGTTTCTGCATTATCTTCCATTTTGTGGTCCAAGGTGCCTGTTTCATCCATCTTAAACCATCCATCCCATTTGTATGCCAGCAGCTTGGCTCTTCCTGAGAGTTTCACCACCACTTCTGGA
The DNA here is from genome assembly GCF_018350175.1 of Felis catus. Classification (NCBI taxonomy): domain Eukaryota; kingdom Metazoa; phylum Chordata; class Mammalia; order Carnivora; family Felidae; genus Felis; species Felis catus. Next base: position 50,535,414 of record NC_058379.1, read on the forward strand.
TATATTGCATTGGCCAGAACTTGCATACCCACAATGAAGGCTAGTCTATGTGGTCTTTATTCTGGGTACCCATGCACTCGATTAACAGTTGGGGGCTCCATTTCTGAGTGAGAAGAGGAGAATTGGTACCACATGACTACCCATTTTATATATGTCACCATGCCTGTGTGAAGGATCCTTCCTTTCGTTTTGTGATTTCCTCCTATCCTAAAAGTTTTAGCAATTTTTAACATGGACAGGAATCAGGCACTCTATGCTCCACATCAAAAATGACTCAACTTGGAATGTCTTCTCTAGCCTCTCATTGAGAATGGAGTAGCACTTTGAGAGAGAATGAGCATCAGTATTGGTTTTGGTGCATTTTATGCCCACTTACTAGCTTCAGTTACTTCACAGCTCTTGGTGGGAAGTGTGATAGCAGGCTTGGAAAGGTTTGGTCCAAACTTTGAGTTAGCTATGAATTTAACTAATAATGTTCTATGCAGAACTGGGCTCCACATGGAGTTCTTGCTATAGAATTCCAAAGAGATGGTGCATATTGGAGAGTGATAGAGGTTCTTCATTTTTGCTTTACTCCCATTATGGGAGCTATAAGATGGAACAGAGTTTACCACTAAAAGAGAGAAGAGATAAAGTGCTGTGGAACTTCACAAGCAGTGGAGTTGGCAGCTGCATTTGACCCAGTGTTAGACCTGGCACAGATTTCAGGAAACAGTAGACATCTTCTGCTTCATACTTTTGTTTTTCATTTGTTCCTTGTTAGAGCCTCTCTACTTCATACACCAGATGTTGAACTTACATTACTATTGTGTTGGTAGTAGTAACACAAATTTGAATTGTAGGAGAATGCATTATTCAAGTTGCAGATGAGATAATCCTTGCCAAAGATGCATGAATGAAATAAACATGCAGTAGCCCAAGGCCTGACGGAGCTCGAGTCAGGGAAAGTAAAAGGGTGGATAGGAAACTGATAACTGAGATTCCTGAGAATTTAGGGTGCACCTACTATTGTTATTTTGTACTTTAATATTGATTAATGATGGAAAATAGAAAGCAACATCTAAAACTGAGGATTTTACATTTGATTAGGAATTGTATCATAGTCCGATTGAAATCATATGAGAGTAAAAGATGCATATAAATCAATGCTAAGGGAAAAAGGCAAAAGTGAACACTGTCCCTATTTTCAAATTAATATTTCAGTTCACTTTCTGCTGTCATCTTTAAATCTCATATGATATTATAAACCCTTTTTTGCCTATTAAATTAAATTTATTTTCCCCTAAAATTTGTTCACACTTTTACTTTATGATTTATATGATGAAATTCAATATTGATTATTTTATTTTTGTATTCCTGACCAACTCAAATTCTTTCTATAATTGCATAGCCTTTCCATATCAACGGCTATACCTGGATGTTAAATAGTCCTCTTTTCAGACAAACAAAAATAAATTAAGAGAAGATATTATAGTAACTTGACCCTGGACCTGATACACTTTCATTTTTAAGTCATTTGAAAAAAGATTCTGTGACACTGGCTTACATGACAAAAAAAAATTTGAAAATAAGATTTTCTTATAGGATGTCAAAACATTTTTTAAAGTTCAAGGACATAGGACTTTATTTAGCATATTTACTTATCCACAGCTTATGTTGGTTTTATTTTAAGTAGATATACATTAATAAAAGATAGCTATTATTTATGCCAAATCATATCTTTTTCCTTTATACAGAAGAGAAGCAAAACGATCTATTATTTTATATAGTTGTTAGAAGTTCTAAATGTTGTTAGAGGAGGGAAAACAGATCAGTCATATTACAGTATCAGTTTGTAAGAAGAATCTTGACAAGAAATTTTGCACCAAAATTGATAGTGTACTGTGTATAGAAGATTATAATCTCCAGTGAAGGAAGTCTGAATAAAATCAAACAAGACTCAAAGGATGCTACATTGCTAAATGATATCAAGCACATTTTCTGTGTCCATGTTTTCAGTGCTCCACTTTAGGACTAGGATTGATTTAGGTATATGTTCCTGTTGAAGACAGGAAGGCATAGCAAATCGCTCAACTGACACTGAAAGGAAATATTAGCAAGTAGATAGATAGAGTACGGTGAAATCTTTATTCAGTTAGGAGAGCAAAATATGACATATCCTTAGTAAAATTTTGCTCTCTATATGTGTTTGCATGTATGTATGTGAATTTAAGTATTGTGCATGGCATTTTTGATAAATCTCAAAGTAAACTAGAAGATATTAAATTTCAAAAAGAGTCTTGAACTGTAAGATATAGTTACTTTGGTATCAACATTTCCACACCGATTTTGTATGAGCAGGAGGAATTAGGTCTTAATAAGAATGAACTAAATCTCTTCTCTCCATTGCTCTCTCTTTTGAATTAATTGGTTTTGGCTTGCCAGAATCACAGTGCAGGCCGTAAAGAATGGAAGGGCTTGGCATGTACCATGTTTTCTCCACTGCATTAATTGAACTGTAAATGAGATTTTGGTCAATAAAATAAAACATGCTGCCCAGAGCACACAAAGGAAAGCACAAGAGAGATTCAAATGCTTAGTAATGTGAAGAATGTGAATACAACCTAAAGCTTCTGCCATAAATCAATTCAAATAAAGTATAGAGTGTGCTCCTTGTTGATCTATTCCCATAAGCCATTTTACAAATTCTTAGGCATGCATTAAAAAAACAAATGTTAAGAACTTGATGTGCTTTTCTTCCCTAAAACATAGTTGGTATTCTCTAACACTGCTTTTGGCATATTTTATCACAATTGCAGTATCCATGTAGATTATCCCCCCCAATACCCTAGACTCTTATTATTTGACTTTCTTTCCTTCTACAATCTTGACCAACAATTTCCTTCACTCTCTCACACCGATGATCATACCCTAAGTCTTAACATTTCCAATACATGTGACTCCATTTTCAAACTGCCACCTCTTATTTTCCCAGCTCACTTGCCCTAGAGCCCTTATTTCAACAATCTTTCTCTCTACCCCCCCCCCCCATTGGTGCTTAAAGTTCATTGATTTTCACTTGTTTTTGCTCTCTTCCTGTCCTCATTCCTTTCTTTCCAGCTTAAATCTCATGGCCAGTCATAATCTCTCTCTCTCTCTCTCTTTTTTAAATGTTTATTTGTTTTTGAGAAAGAGAGCACAAGTGGGAAAGTTGCAGAAAGAGATGGGGACAGAGAATCCAAAGCAGGCTTCCGGCTGACAGCACAGAGTCCTATGTGGGGGCTTGACCTCACCAACTGTGAGATCATGACCTGAGCCAAAATCAAGGGTTGGACACTTAACTGACTGAGCCACCCAGGCACCCCATAATCACTCCTTTGTATGTATATTTGACACCCTTGGCCTTCTCTCATTTCCTCATTCTCACCTCAATCCTGGTTAAGTCCAACTCTCTGCTTACTCCCTGACAGTACCTGCCATGGATCAATGTGTCGGGAGGAAAAGACTGCTGCCTACCTTCCAACCTCTCAAACCCCAAACACTTCTTCCCTTCTCTCCACCTCACCTGATAATCTTTCTTACTTGACTGAGAAAACAGTGCTTCATCAACATTTTACCTCCTTCATATTGTTAAATCTGATGGTAGTTTCTCAGTTGATTAACTTGATTAACCCCCTTCTCCTTGAAATACTTTATTCACTTGACTTCTAGGGCACCACACTATCTACATTTTCCTTCGGCCTTACCGATCACTGCTCCTCAGTTACATTGGTGGGTAACACTTCACTGTCCAGCCTCTTAGCATTGAAATGTTCGGGGATCAGGGACCTCTTTTCTGCTGTCATTCACTCTTTGTCAATGTCATCCATTCTCATGGCTACACATATCAACTTCTGCTGAAGACTCTGATATTTATTGTTCTAATATGAATGGTTCCCAGAACTCCAGGTTTTGTAGCTCCTTGCTGACATGGATTTTTCCCTTGAGTATGTAATAGTCATGTCAATCTTAAAATGTTCAAAACTAAACACTTGATTTCAGTTCCCCTTTCCCCAACAAGCATGTTCTTGTGCATCATGCTCTCCATTTTAACTAATGGCATCCCCATCCTTCTAGGTTTTCATGTGAAAACCTATGTAATTATCTTTGAGCCTTCTTTGGCTGACACATCCCAGGCCTAATCTGTCAGCAAACAGATTGTGAATTCTACCTTCATAATTTGCCCAGAAAGTAAGCACTTATTTCCATGATCCCTGCTTTCATCCTGGGCCACTCTGCTCTCATATCTTGCCTATGTTATTGCAATAACTTTCTCACCGCTTCTGCCTTTGCACCCCTTTCCCCTCCTTCAGTCTATACTCACCATAGCAGCCAGGGAATACCTACAAAAAATCTATCATATTGTTTTGTTCCCTTTCTTAAAATCCTGGAATGTCACGCTAACTCACTCGGACCTAAAGCCAAAAATGTAACAATGGCCGATAACCTCAATCCTGTGTGCCTCCCATTTCCTCTCTCATCTCATCACCTACTACTACCCCCCCCCCCCCCCGCCCCGACCCATCCACTCCAGCCATACCAGCCTGTTCCTGTAACACACAGACATGTGCCTGCCTGACAGTGATTACATTCCTTGCTGTTCCTTCTGCCTGGGAAGTCCATGCCATCACCTCTTGGTGATCTTCCCTCAGAGGTCAATGAAGCTCACCATGAGCAATTTGAAACCTTCCTCTTATACTTTTTGAATTCCTGTTCCTTTATTTGTCTTCAAAATATTTACATCTTCTAATACATGTGTACATGCACACATGTATCTACCTATCATCTATCTATTACCTATCTATCTGTCTATCTATCTATCATCTATCTACCTACCTATCTATAGGTCATCTATCTATCATCTATTTATATTTGTTCAGTTTCCCCCATTACAGTGAAACTTCTGTAAGAGTTGAGATTTTTCTTTTTTTGTGTATTTGTTTGTTTTTACTGCTCCATCCCAACAGCTGGAGTAATATTTACTATTATATAGCAAGTGCTCTAAAATATATGTTTATTGAATGAACTAAAATTAATTCAGTGTTAACATTAGTTCGTATACAATATTAGGAAAAACGATACTTTAAATATTGCAGCCCTTTTGGAAAAAACTTGAGTTTGACAGCATTAATCTAGACAGATCTATGGCATCCAGACACGGAGATCTATGGTAAAATTTTAAGCCACCTGTTGAAAGCAAAGAATATCTTTGGGGGGTGTCCATATGTTTCTAAAAAGAAACTCCTGCACTCTCTCAGTGTTAGATTCTGTGCCACTTTTTACTCTTGCCCTGCAACACTTTTATAGAGCAATGATTCTGGTCACAAACCTGCTAACAAATAACGTCTCTTTAATTGAACCTCCTTGCCTTCACCGAGGAGGAATTAAATGCCCAGGTTCAGGCTGGTGGCAGCTCTGGGTCCAGGATTCAGGACCTCTTCCTTTTTTATTTATAGCTGCTCTGGTTGTAACTGTTCCCTCCATCAAATTTAAGGAAAATTTAGACCCATTTAGTGGGAATTCTAAAGGCAGACACAGAAAATCAATTCTCAGGGAAGCGATTAGGTGATAATGACAGGTCCCCATCTTGGGGAGGATGGGGACATTATTCTGATACACCAAATCATTGATCAGCAGTAACAGATTAAGACTTTTTATTACACAAATGAAACAGAACTTATGAAAAGCATGACTGTTTGTTTCTTAAAGCATCTATCCTGCTGTGACACTTATAGTTTGCTCTTCTCTTGTTCACAAAATTTTCCCGAGCGGCCTTGTTGTTCACCTCCTCATGCTCACTTCTGGACTGCTCGTGTTTGTGCACATTAACCCAGAGTCAGCCTCTCCCTCTCTAGAGCTGTCTGTTTTCTATTTACCTTGGAAGGTCTTGGTGCCTGGGGCAATGTCTGCTGGAGGGCTTTGCATATCTCGGCTCGCTTTCAGAGGTATAAAAAATGTTCTCTTGGATGTTTATTTCTTCCAAATGCCATTATTCCTCATATTGCCACACACTAATGAAAAAATTCTGAAGTATTTAGATTCATTATCTCCAGAATAGAAAAATGGAGAAATTCTTTCTACCAGTCTTCCAGTGCTCAGTTACTTGCTGTCATTTGATTGCCAGCTGTTTCATTCCGTCTGCCTTCAGCTCTGAGAGCTGTTGAATACTGTAACACTTCTCTGCCTTTATGCTCAGGAGAATCTTCCTCTTATCTCTGCTTCTACTGAGGCCTATACTCTTTCTCATTCTTCCTTCTCTGTTACATTTGATTTGGGACTCTGGTCTTTGCGATCTAAACTGCTATCAACATAGACTTTCCAGAGGCCTAAATCCTATGTTACTTGAAGCACCAGTCAACTCATGGGAGAGCTCGTGGGAACCTGCCACACTGGAAAACTGTGTGTGTGTGTGTGTGCACGATTTAAAAGAAAAAAGCGCTACACAATTTCAGAAATACCAATGTCAAAACTTTCATTAAAATAATGCCCCAAGATTATTTAACTCCAGCTCATGTCTCATTTCAGCATCCTAATGCTCAGGATGGCCTTTTCCATCTTGAATCTTACCCATAGGGTTCCCAGCACCTCCAGCAGCTTCCTGCTAGCTATTTCATATGGCCCTTCTCGCTAAGGGGCACTTTGATTCTCTGCTTCCTTCACTTTTTCCATTTATACCTCCAGATTTTTAAATTCATTTTGCTATGAAGACTTTTTCACCTTCTGGGGTGACCATTAGCTAATTTGTCATCAAGCAACCCATTTGTGCTAATAAAAGGAAGCCACAGGAGACAGATTCTTGCACTCAAGGCCCTGAAGGCCTACTTGAGTGACGAATGCATTTCACTGGAAATCTCTTAGCTACAGTGCCTCACTTTTGTTGTCAAAATTGTAAGTATAACTAATAATAAAAATAATAGTTCTTCATATACATTGAGCATTTTCTAATTGCGAAGGCTCTTTGTTTCCTTTTTTTCTAACCTTCAAAATTACTCTAGAGGGATGACAATTGTTTTAAACCTCATTTTACTAATGAAAACTGAGATTAAGGTGATTAAGCAACTTGCCCAAGGTCACCCAGCAAGTTTGACATAGCATATCTTTTAATCCTCACAATTACCCATTTGGCTGGTGCAAAGAATTTAAATAATTCAGCATGTGTCACAAAACTAGTATGCAACAGCTTTAGCACTCAAAGTCCGTCTTCTGACTTAAGATCCTTTAGACTCTCTTATAGTATCTATGCTTTCATTACATCATGCTAACCTTATAGAAAGTAGGAGGCACTTCGAAATCTGTTTAAAAGATGAGGTGGTGTCATTATCTAATGTCACAATAATGCTGTGTAACACTTGACCACAAAACTTCCGCAACATGGACAATAAGCATTTATTTGGCTCACGAGTCCGAGGGATTTGGTTGATATGGGTTGGGTTGGCTCACTTGTCCACATTCAGCTGTGGGTCATCTAAGCAGCTCTGCTCATCCTGCCCAAGATAGCTTGTGTGTCTGGAGGTTGGCTGGCTGTTAGCAGATGCAAGTAGTCTTATCTGGAATGACTGTGGTGACTCTCATTATCCAGCAGGCCAGCCTGGAAATATTCCCATGAAAATCTTAGAAGAGCAAGGAGCAGAAAAGTCCAGCCATGTAAGTACTTTTCACCGTCTGCTTGTTACATTTGTTAAAATCTATTGGCCAAACCAATTTACATGGCTAACCCCAAAGTCAGAGTAGGAGAGCCCTGCAAAGGTTATGGTGAAGGTCATGGGTACCTGAAATGGTGAAGAATTGCTAACACAAAAATTTAGCAAATTTTTCGCAGGAACAGAAAAGGAACTCAGTAATCCTCTGAGGTTTTCTCCTCAACCAATTTATACTCTAAAAAAAGTAACATTTTCTTTGCTTTTTGTCACAATTTTAATGAAATATTTTGCCTCAAACATCTAAGCTCTAGGAGCCAACATTTACTAAAAATTGAACATGTGATCTTTGGTGACATAAATGTATTTGTATTCTTAGTTATGAACCATAAAATACACATCAAATTTGAATAGTACCAAAGCAATGCTGCCTGAATTTATAATTCTCTTTCAAATAGAGTGTTGGCCCAACTCACTCAGTGTCTAGTGATTTCATGGTTTGGAAGTTTGTTTTCTTGAATTTGATGCAGCTGTTCTCTCTGAATGAAAGTCCATGGGGATAGGTGGATAAATACATAAAGCTTCTGAAAGCCATCCCAGATCCCTCAAAGTCAGCCCTCTGCTTAATGTCTGGGTGAGAAGTATAACAAAGTTAGTCTTGGTAATTGTTCATGAGTTTTCAGAGACTCATTATCAACACTCACAACCTGGTTTCAGTCCAGTGGAGCTTTATGAGGCTGAATTATAAGCAGAATCAAAATACATGAGAATAAAAGGCTCAGCTCAAAGATTGATGCTTACAAACAGTTACAGGTAAGGTATTTGTCGGACCAATTAGCAGTGTTTTATTTCTTTGATTTAGCAAAACACAAAGGCATTCAAAAACACTCAGTTTTTTTTTTCTTTAACTCACAGGCACATAACAGTAAAGCAAGCACATACGAGTGAAATGCTGGAAAGTTATAGAAAATATCTAGCCCTGCTGTGCAAATCACTTGCACAAATCACTATTTCTAAAAAGTTTTATTTCCCCACAACAATACTGTGGATTATATTCCCATCTGTCACAACTGTTCTGTGTATCGTTGTTTCTATTTATTTATTCTTTCCTATATAGTTCTTCATGTCACTTGAGAGAGATTCTTCCGATGGGCATTATGTCAATATCAGAAAGGAGTCTAAAGCTTCAGATAAATGTGAGAGGGTGCCTAGAGGGGGATCTGAGGAATGGGGAGAGCAAGACATTTTAGGAAGGAAGATTCACCCTTTTACTCCCACCCACATTCACTATTTTCCATGTGTGGCCTTATAGGCCTCTCATTCCTATGCATCTCAAACAATATTGAGTAAAAAAAAAAAAAGACTTTGGTTACAGTTATTTACCATATGCTTTTCCCTTTTCCCTATATTTTAGTTCACCACCCAAATTTCTTTAGATTAGAATTATCAGAGCTAGATCCAGAGCTAGAGCTAGAGGGAATAGAGACAGAGGGGATGGGAGCCCAAGGACCCAGGAGTATTTTGGAGGAAGAAGCCACAGAAGTTAGTGATGCATCAGAAATGGGGAGTCATGAAAAAAAAGAAGGAATGAAATATGCCTCCTCACTTTCTAAAATAGGCAAATGTAAGGATAGAAATACCATTTACTGAGATGAGAGAAAACATAAGGATAGGTTTTGAAGAGAATATCAAGTGTCCAGTTCAAGATATGCTAGACTTTTTTTTTTTTTTTTTTGAGTTTATTTGTTTTGAGAGAGAGATAACAAGCAAGAGTTGGGAAAGGGCAGAGAAAGAGGGAGAGAGAAAATCCCGAGCAGGCTCTGTGCTGTCCTTAGGTAGACTGATGTGGAGCTTGATCTCACACACTGTGAGATCATGACCTGAACTGAAATCAAGAGTTGGATTCTTGGGGCGCCTGGGTGGCGCAGTCGGTTAAGCGTCCGACTTCAGCCAGGTCACGATCTCGCAGTCCGTGAGTTCGAGCCCCGCGTCAGGCTCTGGGCTGATGGCTCAGAGCCTGGAGCCTGTTTCCGATTCTGTGTCTCCCTCTCTCTCTGCCCCTCCCCCGTTCATGCTCTGTCTCTCTCTGTCCCAAAAATAAATAAACGTTGAAAAAAAAAAATTAAAAAAAAAAAAAAGAAAAAGAGTTGGATTCTTAACTGACTGAGCCATCCAGGTGCCCCTAAGATAGGTGAGGCTTAAAATTATTTAGAATCATTCAAATGAAAGTGTCAAAGAGGGAGATTAGATACTAAGGCCTCAAGCCCAGACATAAGTACTAAACCCTACAGTGGCATACCTACTTACTTAGCCATCCCTCTTCTCTATATAAGCAAATTATTTTTAGTAATAATTCTGATATAAAACAGATAATAAAAATAAAAAATACAAAAAACCCTCATTTTTTATTGAGTGTTTGTATTCAATAAAAATTAATTAATTATTCTAGTGCACAAAAGGGAAAAGTATTGGAACAATACATTTTAATTACATTAATGCATATTTTGAAACAAAGGAAAATAAATTATACCTACCTATTGCTTTGTTAGTATAATGGATAATGATATTACAGTTTCTTGTTTTGAGCCTTTTGTAAATTTATCAATGATCTTATGAAAAGCTGTCTTTTTGTCATGTATTTTTCACTCAAGAATAGGATGATGAAATTATCAATATATCTTCCTCCCTAGATAATTTATTCATTTTAATTTCAAAAAAATTTCTTTCACATGAAGCAAAAGATATACAAAGAAAACCTTAAACATAATGATAAGTTTGGAATAGGTTCATAAAAATCCCACTTCATAATAAAATCTAGAAATTACAATAATGTTTATGTCTTTGTTTTTTCAAGATTAATTCTAGTAGTTTTTAAATATTTCTGCAGTTGAAAACCTACAAGCACAAATTAAAATGTCAAGTAATCATACAGGATGACAACTGAAATAACTCAATTTCTATTTCTTCATCTTTACAATTATTGTGATCTCACTGATTATTTGAAATGTGCTATTTCAAATCAGGAGCTTGCAGGACGTCTGCTTTTGGATGGTGTACATGAATAGAGCTCAAACTATATACTTAACCTATGAAATTATTATTATTTTTTTAAATGTTTATTTATTTTTGAGACAGAGAGAGGCAGAGTGCAAGTGGGGGAGGGGCAGAGAGAGAGGGAGACACAGAATCTGAAACAGGCTCCAGGCTCTGAGCGGTCAGCACAGAGCCCGACGTGGGGCTCGAACCCACGGACCGTGAGATCATGACCTGAGTCGAAGTCGGACGCTCAACCGACTGAGCCACCCAGGCGCCCCATGAAATTATTCTTAAAACTAATGTGTGCAGATGAGTCCAAGTAAATCAGGGGCTGACTGTATAACTAAGAGTTCCCCAGTTAATTTCCGTTAGAATATTATTTATTAAATGGTATGAAATTAAAATGTACTAGTCTCAAGCTTACATACATATTATTTAAGCTCAACAATGATCACAGTGGTTGTTTAGAACTTTATCAAGCTTTTCTTCCCCCCCCCCCCGGGAGGAGTATTTTATCATTGATACTGTTTAAAATTTCCAACAAATGGTGATAATAAATAGAAGACTGACTTTTATTCTGTTTTGATATGATTTTGAATTATCTATAGGTGAAGCTTCTCTTTACTGCCTGTATTGGGGCAGATTCTCTGTCACTCCAGTTTTGGTATGTCACTGGGTATCTAATATAAATTTAGGAATTAACAAACTTTTGTATAGTTAAACTCAATGGCATGATAGAAATTTTTAGGGGAGTTTTTAGTGAAAACAAAAGTAGCACAGGACAGAATCATGAGGATTTCCAGATAGCAAGATGGAGGAGACCAGGAAAAAGTGACTGGAGAAATAAAAGAAATATCAAAAGAGAGTGGCATCCCTGAAACAAAGAAAATAGAGTATTTCAAGAAGGTAGAAGTGGTCATCTCTGTGAGAGTCAGCTGAAAAATCAAATAGGTGGACTGTTGAAAAAGGAACCATAAATTTACAACATAGATGCAATTGTGATCTTAGGAAGAACAATTTCATTAAAATATTGGAATTAAAATGGACTTCAGTATAAATGGGTTGTAGACTATAGTTGGATGCCTAGAATTCCCAATGAATTAACAAAATGGAAAATGATGGCAACAGATAACTCTTGTTCATTTAAGATGTTCACATAGAAAATTAATATATAAAATTTCATAGCTTTGTCAGGCTGTAATGTCAATTAGAAAATAAAATGAAAAAAATCTATTAACAACTAGCTAATTAACTACCTGAGTATAAAGCTAGCAAGAAATATGCAATTCATGTATAAAGAGATATGTAAAACTTAACTGAAGGACATAAAAGAAGACCAGAACAAATGGGGCAAAATATTATATTCTTGGATGGGAAAGCATAATGTCATAAAATTCTTAAGTCTCCTCAAATTAATCTATAAGTTCAAAGCAATATAACTTCAACTCCTAACAGGATTTTTTTTTAAACAAAGGGATTCTGAAGTACATCTGGAATATAAAATATGGAAAATAGCCATTACATATTTGAAATGGTACAATCATGAGGGACATGCCCCTACCAGATATCAACTTATACTATAAAGCTACTATAATAAAAAATGGGTTTATTGGCACAGGAATAATAAAATTGACCAGTGGAACATAATAAAGACTCTGGGAAGAGACTTAATATATCTATGGAAATTTAATGTATGGTTAAGTGAGTACTTCAAACCAGTGCTAAAGGAAGGTGTGCCTCACACTCCTGGAGCACTACTTCACCTCTTCTTGGCCTGACCTCTGATTCCAGCCCAGTCTCTGGTGGATTTTTCTACATAGGTTTTGACCTTCTTATTATTGGCTCCTTTTTGTAAGTGTGTGCTGAGTATCTTTTGTTTCCTCCCCCGAGTCTTCTCTGATAGTCCTGGTTGAGTGCAGTTGACCTTGATCTATCCCACAGGAAGAGGGATGGGAGCCAATGAGTGAATGCTTCTCTTTTAGGAGTTTCCAGTGAATAGTTTTGAGTCATATGTTCCAAGGCACCTGACAATGTCCTTCACTGGGTGCCTAGTCACCTGAAGCTGTGTCACACTAAATCGTGCTTGAGTTGACTTTCAGTCCTCTGTTGACTCTAGTCCCTCACTCCTTGAGAACACACTCTCAAAACATAAATAACCTCTCTCCCAGGCTCTGTCTTTGGGAGGAAACCAGACTAAATCAGCTGGGCTATATAACAAATGATGCTGAGAAACTGCAATGGGAAAAAAAGGATACATATCTCTATACACAAATAAGTTCCCTAAAAGGTACAAAGTTAAATGGAACAATAAAACCAAAGAAAATATGAATGTATTTGAAAACACAAAGTGGATGCACTGTCTTTCCACTTTTTCCTGTGTATCTTTCAGCCTCTCTTTGTCATTTGTTCAGTCATCCAGATAGTGGTTAAAACGTCATGTTTGCCAAAGGCCCCTTCCCATTTTCAGTGTTGTTGCAGATTTATTCTCTTCTATACATTGTCCTTGTATTGTGATTGGATTTTGGGTGGATGTTGGAAATAAATGCATGTATTTAGTCTGTCAGCTGATCCACGGTATTTTCAATTATGCATTAATCAGTATAGTTAATTTTGCATTAACTTAGATCTCTTGTTAACGCCATAGAACTGTATTAAAAAGTCTGAGTCTCTGACAAGTAGAATTATATCAAACCATGACCATTTCTATTTAGTAATTACACCATTCTCAATTGTGATGTTGAGACACAAATGTCACCTGATGTTGTACCGTCTTTATCACAGCATTTTAGAGCTGGAAGGCCCTGTGGGATTATTGAGTCCCTGGGTATGCAATGTATATAGCTCCCTGACCAAATTAGTCCATGCTCTCTTTGCTGTGGCTTCCCTTTGAGTCTTTCTATTTTTAAAAATTACATGAATTAGCATTCATATGCTAGTAGGCTAACAGTTCCTCACCATCTACCTATATCAACCCACTTTAAAATTGCCTAGTGGGAGACTGAATTAAATAGTAAGTAGTAAGTATTGTGTGCTATAGTTTAATTAAATGGAATTTTGTAAAGAATTTATGAAAAAAGTAAGTAGGCATCCAAAAACCTCCATATGCATTTGGCTGATCTTTTAACTGCATGTATTCTGTCAATGCTAATCATATATACTCTAGGCTCAGCATTTTATAAGTTATAATATGATCTGCCATTACACTGATAGCTGTTCAAGTGGTCCATCATCAAACATTTTATGTTTCTAATAATCAAACTCTTCATTGAAATTATTTCAGCATTGTGCCTTTGAGAACAAAAGATTTTTCCCAGATCTCACTTACAGACCTGTTCTAAAGTCCTCTTATTCTAACTAAAAAATCAATCAGAAAGTTTGATTTCTTTGCTTTATTTATCCAGATAAAGATGATTTTTAGGGTCAAGTGAGCAGTATATATTTAAATAGGGACATAGGACAATTTAGGCTACATGATTTTTACAAAACTTTTTATTTTGAAATAATTACAGATTCAAAAGAATTCGCACAGATAGTACAGAGGAGTCTATTGTACCTTTTTTTCAGTTTCCTCCAATGGCTACTTCTTCTTTTTTTTTTTCCCCAGTGGCTACTTCTTACATAACCAGAGTACAATATCAAAACTAGGAAACTGATATTCGTAAATTCTGCATTTTTCATTGTATGTCATTTTATCAGATGTGCAGCTTAGTGTAGCCACCACTGCAATCAAGGCAGAGAACTATTCTCTCACCACAAAGGTCTTCCGTGTGTTACCTCTTTATGCTCTTCCTTCTTCTGTACCTCTTCATCTTCCCCTAACCACTCCTAACACCTACACCCACTGATCTGTTCTCCATGGCCATAATTTTCTCATTTTAACAATTTTATTCAAATGGAATCACACAAGAAGTGACCTTTTGAGATTCGCTTTTTAAATTCAGTGTATGTACCTGAGAACCATCAAGCTCTTGCATGTATACATAGTTCTTTTTATTTATTTTTTATCGCTTTTTATGGTTCATCTTTCTCTCCCGTGGTAAAGATATATCACTGTTTGTTTAACCATTCACTCATTCATTGAAGGACATTTTGGTTATTCTGGTTTTTGGCTATTGCAAACAAAGTTGGTATGAACAAACATAGATGGGTTTTGTGTGGATATATGTTTTCATTTGTCTGGGATAAATCTCAGGGGTAAGATTGCTGTGTTATATGTGCATGTTTCATTTTTTTTAAAGAAACTTCCTATTTTCCATTTTACATTCCCATAAGCCATGTAGGGGAAACTCAGTTTCTCAGAATCCTTGCCAGCTTTTGGTATTGTCACTATTTTTTATTTTAGTTGTTTTGATGGGTTGTATCTTATTGTAGTCATATCTCATATTGCATTTCCCTGATGGCTAGTGATATAGAAGATTTTTTCATGTGCTCATTTGCTATCCAGAGATCCTCTTCTGGGAAATGTTTCTTTATATTTTTTGCCCATTTTATAATTGGATTTTTTGTTTTTATTTACTGTTGAGTTTTGAGAGCCCTTTATGAATTCTAGATATGAATCCTTTGTCAGATGTGGTTTTTAATATTTTCTCCTAGTTTGTGGTTTCTTTCTAACTATTCCTTTCAATCTTTTAAAAAAGCAAAAGATTTTAATTTTGATAGTGTCCAATTTACTAGTGTTTACTCTTATGGATCATGATTTTGATATAAAGTCTCATAACTCTTCACCAAGGCCTACATCCTGAGATTGTCTACTATATTTTTTTCTAAAAGTTTTATAGTTTTATGTTTAATATTTAAATCTATCGTCCATCTATGTTAATTCTTGTATAAGGTGTGAATTTTAGATTGAAG
Organism: Felis catus; assembly: GCF_018350175.1. NCBI lineage: Eukaryota > Metazoa > Chordata > Mammalia > Carnivora > Felidae > Felis > Felis catus. The sequence continues at coordinate 50,550,956 of NC_058379.1, forward strand.
CTTATGTTTTTGGCTTATCCCACACAGTCTTGATTAGTGTAGCTAAATAACAAATCTTGAGATTGGGTAGACCAGTTGTTACCACTTTAGTTTTCTTTTTCAAAATTGTTTTAGCTATTCTGTTCCTTTGACTTTTCATATAAATTGTAAAATAATCTTGCATATATCTAAAAAAAATCGTGCTGATACTTTGATAAAAACTGAGGTAAACCTATATACTTATTTGGCAAGAATTGATATCTTTGCTATGTTGAGTTTTCCAATCTATAAACATGTTGTGTCTTTCCATTTATTGAAATCTTTAATTTCATTTATTAAAATTTTGTAGTTTTTAGCATATAGTCCTGTTCATGTTCTCTTAGATTTACACCTGTTTATTTTTCTCTGAAATTTTTAGCCATTATAAGTAGTAATTTTTTGGTTTCCATGTGTTCATTGTTAGTAAATAGACAAAACTGATATTCACATGTTGATTTTATAAATTATCATGTGACATTGCTAATTTCACCTATTAATTCAGTTTTTTTATATAAGCCTCATGGTAATCACCAAGCAAAAACCTATAGTAGATATACACAGACATGCACACACACACACACACACACACACACACACACAATCAAAGCACACCACTGTAAACAATCATCAAATCACAGAGGAAGACAAGAGGCAGAGAATGAAAAAAGAAACTAAAAAAAGGCCATTAATAAGATGGCAATAGTAAGTCCTTACCATTAAATATTTGTGGATTAAATTTTCCAATCAAAAGGTCCGAGTGGATAAATGGATAAAAAACAACACCCAGCTATATGCTATTCACAAGAGACTCACTTCTGCTTTAAAGACACAAAATAGGCTGAAAGTGAAGAGATGGAAAAAGATACCCTGTGAAAATGGAAATGAAAATGTAGTAGGAGTATCCATAATTATATTGGACAACATAGACTTTAAGTAAAAAACTGTAACAAGAGACAAAGAAGATTATTATATAATGATAATGGGGTGAACTCATCAAGAGGATCTAGCAGTTATAAATATATATGCAGATAACATTGGATCATGTAAATAATTTAAGCAAATATTAACAGATCAGAAGTAAGAAATAAATAGTAATACAAGAATAAAAGAGTACTTCAATACCCCACTTTCAATAATGGATAAATCATCAAGACAGAAAATCAATAAGGAAACATTCAGTTTAACTGTAATTTAGACCAGATGAACCTAATAGACAACATTTCATTCAACATCAGCAAAATACACATTCTTCTCAAGCCCACATGGAATGTTCTCCAGTGTGGATCAGACCTTAGGTAGTAAAACAAGTCTTAACAAATTTTTTTTTTAATTTTTTTTTTCAACGTTTATTTATTTTTGGGACAGAGAGAGACAGAGCATGAACGGGGGCGGGGCAGAGAGAGAGGGAGACACAGAATCGGAAACAGTCTCCAGGCTCTGAGCCATCAGCCCAGAGTCTGACGCGGGGCTCGAACTCACGGACCGCGAGATCGTGACCTGGCTGAAATCGGACGCTCAACCGACTGCGCCACCCAGGCGCCCCAAGTCTTAACAAATTTAAGAAGATTGGTATCACATCAAGATCTTTACTTACTACAATGGCATGAAACTAGAAATCAATAATAGGAGGAAAAATGGAAATTTCACAAATATGTGGAAATTCAACAACATGCTCCTGAGTAACCACTGTATCAAAGAAGAAATCAAAATGGAAAAGTAAAAAAATAGCTTGAAACAAATGAAAATGGAAAGAAAACCTATTAAAACCCATTGGATGTATCAAAAGCAGTCCTAGAAGAGTTCATAGAATAAACATCAACGTTAAGAAAAAAGAAAAATCTCAAATAAATACTGTAAGTTTCCACCTCAAAGAACTATAAAAAAGAAAACAAAGCCCAAAGTTATCAGAAGGAGGGAAATAACAAATATCAAAAAATAGAAACTTTCATTTATGAAATGAAATTCTGGATGTCTAATGCACAGCATGGTGACTATAGTTAGTAATAGTGCCTTGTATACTTGAAATTTGCTAGGAGAGTGTATTTTAAGTGTTCTTACCACACACATACAAAATAGTAACTATGTGAAGTGATGCACATGTTAATGACCTTGATTGTGGTAATCATTTTACAATGTGTACTTATCAAATCGTCATGTTGTACACTTTAAATATATAAAATTTTATTCATCAATTAAACCTCAATAAATCTAGGAATAATGTTATAAAGGTTAAAAAGTAAATAAATTTCTATTTGGTTCTTTATGTCTGTACTTATTTGCTGTGACTTCTTTTTTTCTGTGTATTTTAAACATATCTGTAATTGATCATTGAAGACATTTATGATGGCAACTTTAAAATTCTTATTAGGTAATTAATAATCTGCATTATTTTGGTATTATCTCTGTTGACTGGTTTTTTTTTTTAATCCAGATGGAGATTTTCCTGGTTCTCAGTATGACAAACAACTTTTCTTATGTTGTGTGACCACTATAGCAGACATTTTTCTGGCATTGCTCTAGAGGGGAAGAGGTCTGTTATTTCCTTACTAATACATTAACGTGGAAGTCTGGGTTCCTCATTTAGCTGTCATTTATAACCTGGTTAGGAGGGGCAATCTCTTCCATATTGCTGGGTGCTGTGGTTGTTCAGGACTTCCACCAGGTCTCTGTTGACATCATGCCGGCTGAGAGGCGCATGGGTGCCTTGTGTTTTTGTTCCCTGCGTAGCCTCCCATGTCACTGATTGGGGGGTGGCCTCTTTCCTGCTGCGTGGTAATGAAAGTTCAGACTCTCTGTTACTTCTTCTCTGATGCCACCCCAGCATGCAAGGGGTGGGACACCTCACTACTATCTAGTGGGAATAGAAGTCCAGGCTCTCCATGTGGTCTCCACTGACACCAGGGAGTTGGCTCTTCATTACTACTCAGCAGGGATGGAAATCTGAGTCCTTAACTTCGCCTTTGCTGACACCACCACAGCAGAGGAATCATGATGCTTTATGATAACCTGGAGAAGTAAAAGTCTAGTCTAATGGCAGCAGAGTTTTTTTCTATGGTATTTGGTTGGAAGAAAGCAATTACTGTCTAAAAGTTTTTTGTTGTTCTAAAACTGCCTCTTTATTAGTCCTTTGAATACAGAGAGCAGGTGTTCCTTGGGCTCCTTTCTGTCTGTGCCTATTGGGATTTCCAGGTGCCTATTTCTTCAGCACCTGATCTTGGATATATAAGGCAAAAAGGAAATAGAGAAGTTACTGCTATGTTAGTCCTTGAGTACTGAGGTTCTTGGCTGGTCTGCCTTTTTATTTTCATTTTTCAGAGTCCTCTTATGTCTGCTTTATATATAGTGTCCAGGGCTTTTAGAAGGAAGCAGAAGTCTTACATGATTTATTTGAATTAACAATTCAGAAAATAACAGGAAGACAGTAATGATCATCTCTGTCACTTAAAATATTTTTAGTTATCTCTCTTTGCTTGCTAATACTCTTGCCCATGTAGTGAAAAAGATAAGGAAAAAATGAGCAGAAGCCAAGCTAAAATGTCCAACAACTTTTTTGTTTAGAAGAATTAACAGCCTGTGATAAGCATTGTTTATGGACTGAGCCAATGGGAATTCCCAACTCCTTCTTACTGGCTAGAAATATAAATACTTACAGGGTGCCTGGATGCAGTCGGGTGAGCATCCTACTTCGGCTCAGGTTGTGATCTTGCGGTCTGGTGCATGTGTTTGAGCCCTACATTGCGCTCTGTGCTGACAGCTCGGAGCCTGGAGCCTGCTTTGGACTCTGCCTACCAATCTCTGTCTGTCCCTCCCCTGCTCACGCTCTGTCTCTCTCTCTCTCTCAAACAAAAATAAACAAACATGTAAAAAAAGGAAATATAAATACTTTTACATCCTTTCCTATAGCTAAGCTCTGGCTAATGTGACATAAGTATTGATGGAAACTTCTGGGAAAGCTTATGTTTTCTTCATATTAGAGGCCAGATAAAGACAGTTCTAACTATTTTCTCCTTTTTTTTCTCTCCCCCCCCCCCCCCGATGGGGTAGGGTCAGCCATAGTTGTCATCTTGCAACCTCAGGGAAAGGTCAAGAAATTACAGAAATTCCATACCTTATATTGGTGATTTATAAGCTTTTTCTGTAAAATCCCAGATAAGAAATATTTTAGGTTTTGTATGCTATGCCATTTCTGTCGCACACATCAGATCTGCTGTTCTATCATGAAGGCATCCGTACACAATACTTGAATGAATGTATATGACTGTGTTTTCTAATAAAACTTTATTTATTAAAATAGATGGTGAACTAGATTTGGCCAAGGGAATGTAGTTTTCCAATCCCTGCTTTATATCGTTCAGCAGATGAACAACTGTTGGTAAATTGCTTAAGTCTAGACTTTGTTATGGGAGAAAAATTAAGCTGTATTTGTTTAAGTCATTGTAGTTGAGGTTTCTTACTTGTGGATAAACATATCACTGATCCAAAGCCTATATGCAATATCTTCAAATTTCCCACTAGAGTTCTTGTGAAGATAAGAAAATATTGAAATTAACAGCATAGAAAATTAAAAGCAACATTTCCCACTCAGGCATTTTCACTTCAATAAAATAGCAGCAGTATTTCCCAGGAATAAGAAGGAGGACATTTTGTCCTCATCTGTCCCTCTTTCTCTGTCCCAGGTAATCTAAGTGATTCATAAAGCCAGACGACTGTCATTGTACAGCATGGATACATGATAGAGTTCTGTTTCTGCCTCTGCTTTCTCCCACCCAGAAACACACAAACACAAAACTTCTCCATCCAGTGGAGAATTACAACTTTCCAAAAGTAATGGGGCAGCAAGTGAAGTGATGTCGAGGGTTTCTGGAAGGAAGCTTAGTGTTTGCTTCTTCCATTCTGGGAATGGAGTGCAGTGTCTAAATGCAGTGAGTTCTAATCAAAGACAATAACATTACCAAAACCTTCAGATGGAGTTTTACATTGATCAAGTGAGCAAACACATTTTTAAGGGTCTAATAATAGTTAATGTTGGTAAGGATTATAAGACTGTGGCATTATTTCTGCAAGTATAAATTGGCATCATTTAAAAAAAGTTTGGTAATATGTATCAACATTGTGAAAGAGACCATAGGCATTAATCCCTTTATTTGGCTTGTAGGAAACTTACTTACGGAAATAATCACTGTGCAAATAAAGCTTTTAGTATAAAGAATTTATAACAGGAATTTCACTATTAAAAACTTAGAAATTATATATTCATCAATAAACAAGCGACTAAATTAAGTACTATATACATGAAAAAGAATATCTTGAGACTACTCAAAAACTTTTCAGCAACAAAAGGAATGCTTAAAGTATGATGTTACATTGAAAAAGCAAAACACAGGGTTATGGTAGGAAGATATTCTGGTTTTGCATGAAAATGTTTATGTGTTTTTGCCCTAATGTTTGTTTTTGTTCTACTGTGGTCACACTCTCAGACTCATTCATTTTGTATCTATTTCTCTACATATTTTTGATAGACACTCATGTATCTGTTTACACGGAAGAAATATGAGAAGGAATTGTAGCCATGGGTTAACAGTGTCTGCTGTTGGGATCACACAGGGTTTTCATTTCTTTCCTTAGAATTTTTGTCTTCTTAATTTCATGTAATGAGCAGACATCAGGAAAATAATTTTAAATTAAATGAGAAGCATGACTTAAAAGAGATTCTTCTTGGATGACAAAGTATAGCTTGTTAGCTATTAACAAGTCTTCAGTCTATTTATGTCTCATAGAGAGCTAAACATTTTATTCACAGAGAACATGATCTTGGCTTTGTACTCTGTTACCTTAGAACTTTCTTTTAATTCAACATCTCTATTCTCTCAGATTTTAAGGTCAGAGGGAGGGAAGTGAGAAAAGCTTCCCCTTGATATAACGTTTTCCATCAAGTTTTAAAAATATCCCAATATCATCCATAATAGATGTGTTCTTTAAAATCACACATACTGAAGTGTTGCTTCACAGGCTTGCCCATTACATCCCCCAAATAAATTCATGAATAGATCCATAGAATAGGAGCTAAAACCTAAATAACTTTCAAAGAATTAAGATTTAAAGACATTAGGTCTGCCACTTTTGGAAGTAATTCGTCCATGTATTCACTCGTTGCTTCATTAAATAAAAAAACATGTTGGGGTGCCTAGGTGGCTCAGTCAGTTAAGTGTCTTCAGCTCAGGTCATGATCTCATGGTCCGTGAGTTCAAGCCCCGCATCGGGCTCTGTGCTGACAGCTTAGAGCCTGGAGCTTGCTTCAGATTCTATGTCTCCCTCTCTCTCTGCCCCTCTCCCACTCATGCTCTGTCTCTCTCTGTCTCAAAAATAAAATAAAAACATTAAAAAAATTTTTAAAAATGTAATAACTGTGCGTTTTATTTTATGGCAGTGAAAGATGATACAAAGTTGAAACAAATGTGCTGTTTTATTAGTATAATCTACAATCTATGACTAGAGAAAAGATACATGAAGAAGTAAACAGAATACAATTAGACAATGAAACACATAGTAGAAGAGAAATAATAAAATGCTATATGCCCCATAACCATATACAAAAATTAACTCAAAAATGGATCAAAGATATAAATGTAAGATTTAAAACTATAAAGCTCTTGGAAGAGAACATAGGCAAGAACTTCATGACATTGGGTTTGACAATTATTTCTTAGATATGACACCAAAGGCACAAGCAACAAATTTAAATAGACAAATTTGACTTCAAAAAATTTTTAAAAATTATGTATCAAAAAACAATAACAATAGAGTAAAAACGCACCCACAGAATTAGAGGATATATTTGCGAACCATATATCTGATAGGGATTAATATCCAGAACATATAAAGAATTTCTAAAACTTAACAACAACAAAAAACCCCAAACAACCCAACTTGAAACTGGGAAAAGACTTGAGCAGACATCTCCCCAAAGGTATACATATGACCGATAAGCATATGAAGAAATGCTTGGCGTCACTAATTATTAGGGAAAAATAAACCAAAACTGCAACGAGACATCACCTCACACCCATTAGAATGTCTACTTTCAGAAAAACCAAGAAAATAACAAGTGTTGGTGAGTGTGTAGAGAAAATGGAACCCTTGTGAACTAGTGGTGGGAACGTAAATTGGTGCGGCTACTGTGGAAAACAGTATTGTGGTTCCTCAAAAATTAAAAATGGAATTACCTGTGATTCAGCAATTCCACTTCTGGGTGTATACTCCCCCAAATTGACAAGCAGCATCTCAAAAAGATATCTGTATACCCATGTGAATAGCAGACTTATTCATAATAGCTGAAATGTGGAGGCAATCCAAGTGTCCATTGGTGGGTAAATGGGTAAACGAAATGTGGTGTATATGTGTGATTGAATACTATTCAGTCTTGAAAAGGAAGAGATTCTGACACTTGCTACAGCATGGAAGAAACTTGAGGATGTGGCTAAGAGAAATAGTCATAAAAAGACAAAGAGTATGCATTTCCACTGATACAAAGTACTTAGAGTGTCAAAATCACAATCATAGAGACAGAAGGTAGAATGGTTGTTGTCAGAGGCAGGCTGGAGGTGGGAACTGGCACCTTTGTTGAATGATACATAGTTTTAGTTTTACCAGATGAGAAACGTGGTGGACATGGGTGGTGGTAATGGTTGCACAGCATTATGAATGAATTTAATACTCCTGAACTGTACACTTAGAAATCGTGAAGATGGTTGAATTTTATGCTATGTGTGTTTTATCACAGTAAAAAAATAACGGGAAAAAATGCTATAAGGCCTTCAGAGAAAGATCCAAAGGAATATATGTTCGAACCTCTATAATATAAAAGGAATGTATTAGGGAAAATGAAAGATTTTGATTAAGCCAATCTTTGACAAAAAATAAGACATTTCTGTACCTTATTATAAAATCATCTAAGAAAAAGCAGATGTAGTATCTCAGAGAGGTACATTATTCGTGATGCAAATATCAAACCAGATAGCAGGGCTTCTGCTTACTTTTTCTCACATGCCAAAATCTTCAACACCATTTATCTTCTCTCCCCCGCAAAATGGCAAAACTGGTCAAACTGTGAGAATATGCAATTGTCTTATTTTTAATCCCTAGCCTATTTGTTAGGGTCAAATGTATACAAAGGTAAAATGAGAAACAGAACAGGATTACTAGTGATATGGAAATATAGATGGAACCAATGGTAATTGCCGATGTCGGATGTTTTTGACTTCTAAAGATGGCAGTTTCGTGTGGTTTATTCTAAAAGTTATATGAAAACTTAAAGAAGAAAATAGAATTCTAAAAAGATCTATCTAAATGAGATGCTTGACTATAAAGTGTATTGAATTAGCAGAATCTATTTTTTAAAAATCTGTTGATGTGTAACTGGGGCTCCACAGTCATAGTATGTGTATCCAAACAACCTTTGTATTTTTATTTAGAGAGGGCATAGACTTCTCTACAACTTAACATGCATAATATCCTTCAAACTTTTCAGACCACTCATAGTTATTCAAACATTTTTAGGCATAGAAACAATAGATGACTACTAAAACTGATTTGGGTTTTCTTTGACAAATATGGATATCTTGACTCCTATTATGGCACCGTGCTTATCTGCTGGCCTTGTAATTTTGCTGATAACATTATAATAAAATGCTTATTTCTGTATTATATTGTTATTCAGCCTGTCTTAGCTCTTGGAAAACTAGAATGTAAATGAGAATGGTTTAAATTCGCATCCATTTTTATCATAACATAGTGGACTTCTTTTATGCTGGCCATACGCAGTGGGATACAGGGACACATTTGGAGATATCAATTGGTAAGCTGTTCTTGGTATAACAATACTGCTTAATATAAATATTAAAATTACCTAACTGTTTTTGGTGGCAGATTTAGTTGTACCGTGGTGTCACAATTCTTGATCTTTGTAATGTGTCTTATTCTTTGGATCATTTAATTTTGTTAGGCAGATATGTTTTATTTCCTCATGACAAAAGGAGAGCATGCTTTTCTTAAACACCTGTTCCTTGTAGGCACCCTCTCTCCGCCTTTTCTTCTATAATAGTTCAGGCATTAAATCTCATCTTTTGTATTTGAAGCAAGAATTTCCCTATTTAAAAAAAATTTTTAATGTTTATTTTTGAGAGAGAAAGACACAGACTACAAGTTGGGGAGGGACAGAGAAAGGGAGACACAGAATCTGAAGTAGGCTCCAGGCTCTGAGCTGTCAGCACAGAGCCCTACTCTGGGCTCAAACCCAGTAACCATGAGGTCATGACCTGAGCCAAAGTCAGCCACTTAACTGACTGAGCCACCCAGGCGCCCCAGATTTTCTCTATTTTTATTTAAGGGCTGCCTTTGTCTTCCTAATTTTTTAATGACATGTAGTCAGACCTAGTTGATCTCAATTAATGTGTGAAATCCACGAAGAACTAAATAGAAGTCGGTACAGCAAGTCAAAGGAATGCAAACTGAAAAAGGCCGAGCAGCTGAATCACTGTTATCATTACACTAAGAGAAATATTTTTCATCACAACAGTACATTTACTGTGTATCCTTTCTTACTCTAACCCAAGATTTCTGAACCTCAGCACTGTTGACACTTTGGACCAGATAATTCCTGTCTGTGGCAGCTGTCCTGGGCATTGAGAAATGTTTAGTAACATCTCAGGCCTCAGATGCCAGGAACACCCTGCACCCCAGTCATGATCATTAAAAAATGTCCCCAGACATTGCCAAATGTCTCCTGGGGGGCAGAACTCTCCAAATTGAGAACCACTTCTGTAGCTCCTCTAAAACCTTGATTTACCTATCAGCAGCCAGGTTAAAAAAGACAAATTTACATTTATCATGTTCAAAAGTCAGTTAAAGTTAAATGTGACAGCTGGTGAAAGGACTCAAATGTTACACAGAATAGTACTTGGCAATTGGGTAAGAGGCCCAAAGGGATCTGAGTACGGCATTACGATGAGTGGAAGGCAGCTTTTCCACATGCTAGCTCCTAATAAATGCCACACACCCAAAATATGGCCAGTAAAAGGGGCTTATTATTGGATGCTCACAAAGTACAAATATAACTACAGTTTTAATATATAGACATACTGTTCACTAAAAACCCAGATCGGAACATTTAAATAGTTGCCAATTGATAGGTACTGTGACTTTGATATTTCAGTGATTAAAACTATTATTTTTCACACCCGCGAAGTGCTGTGATAGATGAAGAGGGACATACAAGAATGACACGTCACCTATCCTGCTGGCATTCATAGCCATGGTCCCTGCAGCCCAGACTCAGACTAAGCTCTATACCCTGGAGCCTGTATGTCAGCCTACTGCACGGGGATGACCTTACCAAAGCTGAAGAGCAACATATTGCCCATTCCTAGTAAATATTTACATCCTGGCCCTACAGTAAATAAAAAATTGTGTGTGTGTGTGTGTATACACATATACATTATGAGTGTGTATACGTATGTGTGTGTATGATGTATGTGTAGGTCTATATTTAAGTGACAACATAAACAAATACCCCCCAAAATAAAAGGGAACAGAAGACTATGGCTTGCAGAACGATGAAGTCCAAATTAGAATCAACTTCTGTTGTAGTGATGACAAATTGCTTCTCTCTAAGGTGGAAGGCATTAAAGGGAAAGAACTTGTCCCCCAGGTGTCTGGTTGTTCTTAGATCCGAGGCTCAGCTTTGGTCACTGCTGTGGCATATTAGGCTCTCACTGCGGTGGTAGACAAATCAGCTTATATGACAGGATTTATATTTTGTTGAGCCAAGTCCTGCCAACATAGTTTTATGAGCTTCTCGGCAGTCTTTCAATTAACTTCCTATCTGCTTAAGCTAACTACTGTAAGTCTCTGTGGTTTCCTATCAAGAATCCTGAGTATTTTAGGCATTTAGTCCCCAGAATGGAGTAAAAGAATACCTCTGTTGCTATTTTAGAAGGGAGACAAGGCTTTGTTTTCCAACAGTTCCCACACAATGGGGGATTCTTCTAAAACAAAAATGGTGTTCACATGGTCAGAAACTGCCTTGGTTTCCTATGGCTGCTATGACAAACTTAATGCCTTAAAACAAGATGAATTTATCTTTTGTAGTTCTGGAGGTCAGAAATATGAAATCAGTTTCATTCAGCAGGGCTAGTTCCTTCCTGAGAAGGAATCTGTTTCTTTGCATTTTCCAGCTTCTGATGGTTGCTGGTATTTCTTGACTTATGGCCTTTTCCTCTGTCTCTAAAACACATCACTCCAAGCTCTATTTCCATTGTCCTGAGACCTTTTCTCTCTGTTTCCAAATCTCCCTTTGCCTCCCTCTTATGAGGACATGTGTGATTACACTTAGAGCCTACCTGGATAGTTCAAGATAATCTCCCCATTTTAAGATCCTTAATTTAACCACACTTGCAAAGTCCCCTTTGCCATCTAAGATAACATTCACAGGTTCCAAGGACTAGAATCTGGATACATTTAGGCCTGTTATTCAGTTGGCCACACAAACAGATTTTTTCTCAAGGAAAATGAAAAGCAAAACACAACAAACCTCCTCCCCCCACAAAAAGTTCATCCCCAGGAAGAATTTTGAATGGCTTGAATCATATGTTCATCTCTGAATCTAGGGGTGGCTTGAGGATGGTCCCCTCAAATTCACAGAATTAATCTCCTTGGGAAATGGCTAAAATTTATGAAGCATTTAATATGTGCCTGCCACCATGCTAAGTACTTTACTTGGACTATGCCATTTAATTCTCATGATTATGTTACAAGTAAGGAACAATAATTATCTACATTTTACAGATGAGAAAACTGAGGCCCAGAGAGGTAAATAACTGGAAATAAAGTCACAGAGAAGTGGGACATAAATCCAGGCATTTTTATTCCAGAATCCCCTAGTTTAACCATAAAGCATTGTTAGGGGGAAAAAATGAGAGAAGGCAACATCAAAGATCTCCACTACCACCCATGAGCATGTTACAATTCTATTCTCACCGACTGACATCAACTGAAGCAGATACTGAGATGCAGTTTGGGATGTTTATTAGGAATCAATATCTGTGAAAGGTAGGGGAAAGGAACAGAATTGGGAGGAAAGAGATACAGATTTGACAAAGCCTTGGTCAACTTAGGATCTGGAGCAAATTCTGCCTATCCAAGGGTCCTGCATTGTCCTAATATAGATGGATCTTAGTAGCCTCACCTCACTCAGTCAGTCACTGATGTGGGTTGCTCTGGGAAGGGCATGACCGCAGGCAAGGTGGCTGGAGGCAGCAGAGGCAGACTCTCAAGGAACTATCAGCTGGATGCTGCCTGCTGGCCTCAGTTCTCACAGCTGGATGGGAAGTTCTTTCTTGGAGGGAGATCGGGAGTGGGGCACATCTCTGTGTCCACTACGCCTATCATGTAGATTGGTTTTCAACCTTCACCATTTATTAGAATCATGTGGGGAGCTTTTGAAAAATACCAGTACCAGGATCATACCCTAGTGTAATTAAATCCAAATTTCTAAGGTAAGACATAACATTAGCATTTTAATAGAATTCCCAGGGTGATTCTAATGTGTAACTAGGATTGAGAATCACTGATAGAGAGCGTGTCTGAGGAAGTAGGCAATTTTTTGGAACTCCCAAAAATATGAGCCAAAAAAAAAAAAAAACCTATCTTTGAAAGCCACTTGATTTGTTGAGAAATTCATTTGTGATAAGGTATCTATGAACACATATTTTAATTGGTTTTTCTACAGTTAGTTTTCATATTCACAGATTATAAAGAGACACATACACATTTGTATATGCACACACACACAAACACATAGTTTCATGTAATTTTTATGTAAGTGGTTCAGAATCCTCCCAAGCCTACTCATATGGTGTTGAAAAAGATCTGTTTTGTCCTTTTGGCTCTTAAACTGCTCTTTCTGAAAAACTTAGTTCTTCAGCATCATGGAACCTCAGATAGATGGATTTCGAATTATCTATTTTTAAATGAAACTCTGACCTCCCTGCTGGAAAGGTCATGCCTAGTGTGTTCTCTCAGCCATATGGCTGAGAAAATGAAGTGGTAAGTTTATTCTTCTGAGATGTATGTTGATGCCTCAGCTAATTAATCTTTTCCAGATTTGTGTCACTGCTATTAGAAGACATGAGAAAGAGGAAATCTATGATATTTATTTAATAATATACCAACTTCCTTTGAAATGAAGCCAGGTAGATCTGCTGGTAATTTTAATTAGGGGAAAGATGAGTCAAATCTTATAATTTTGTATTGCACAGATTAATTCCTGCTATTTCACTTAAACTGGAATGCTTCCATAGCAAATTTTTATTGTTGTATAATTATAATGGTTATTTAAATAAAAATCCTAATTATATTTTATTGGAGTGTCTGACTCTGCCCTTGTATTTTCTGTTTCTTATGGTCAAGATCACTTTCACCTGTACTTAACAATTTAACCCTGATGAAGGCTTTGGAACCAACTTTGACTCTAAGGGACTATGAAAGACTATAGTCAGGGCATTTCTGGTTTAGCATTGTTACTGCAATGCTTATCTTGGTAGGTAACATGTCTCCTCCCCTTGAATCCATAACTTTGTCTCTATTGCCTGAAACCAGACCAGTCAAGAAAACCTGACTTTGAAATGTCAAAAGCTCACCTGGAATTGCTGTGACTGTCTGCCACTTGAATCTTTGTAACCATTAGCCTATTCCCTATTTAGAATATTAAATCTTGGTCTTAGCACTGACATTCAGCAAATAGATTTTTTTTTGGTTTTATTTTTCTGGGCTGCCTTTTTTCTAATAAATTGATATTTGGGGTTTGATGATATATCTCCAGACCCCTTTTTCTGAGTTTCTATCCATGTCCTACATATTTTCTTGTACTCAGACTTTGACCAACTTAGTGGGTCTTTTGGATTGCTGTTTTTACAAGTACTATGTGTTTTCCAAGTTATTAACATTCTCTTAATATAACTCCAGACTTTAAGCGTCACTCTCTCCTGGTTTAGGATTTTATTTAGATATTATATATAGGGGCCGATTTTAAGTCTCAAATTTAACATTAAAAAAATAGAATGGTTAACTCAATTTATACCATAATGGGTTAATGATGCATAATGAACAAAAAAAGTTAATGTAAGAGTTCAGGGTCCTATGTTCTAAAGTAGACTATGAGTTATTAATAGATTGTTATTGCTAAATCATCATGTATAGAACAGCAATCACTTACTGCCTATGACTAATAGGTGGTTACTAATAGGTGCAAAAAGTGATAAAATGTCTAAGATTATTTGCATGGATCTAGCATCTTTCAATGCTGTCTTTATTTCTGTGTTTATTTTGTTGTTACTAAATGAAAGAGATTATATCTACATTTTTCTTTCATACTGGGGTAATGGTATGCTTCCTGTTACATAAAAAATACCACAGAGGTTATATTTTACATAAAATACTAATTCTTATCTTTTCTCAAAAAAAGTGATGTAATACCATGTGAGAAGCATTCTGTAACCTTAATATTGAAATGACTTATGAAAACACATACACACATATAACATAGAAATGGAAACACATACAGGAAAATATTGGATGAGATAAAGTTTTCATAGATAGTATGAATAAACCATTAACTTTACTAACATTTGGTTCTGTCCCTTGGTTTTCAAATGCTTCCTTCCCATTGTCTCTAGAATAAAGATTTTAGCCTGATCTTTAAATCCATAAGTGATATGATGTGAACATAATATCTCTAAGTATGTATGTTACTGTCCTCTTTCACTTGGGGCTTTGAAAGAATGAAAATCTTTAGAAGAAAGCATTCACATAAGTGCGTATATATGCACACACACACATATATGTTCATATGCATCTATCTATCGGTCTATCTACCATCTATCATTTATCTATTATCTATCTATACATCTATATACCTAACTCACACTAGTCAACGCCACCAGGAACACATCTGTAGTTAAGTTGTGTTTACTGGTGTCTCTTGCAATAAGAGAGACCACACAGGACAGGGACCAGTAAAGAAGTATTAGAAGGAGTGCTTATTATAAGACCCTGTGTTAGGATTTTAAGTGTCTAGTGAGGCTTCAGATTGAGTGCTCTAAGAAAGTGGGGGCAATTTTATAATTTGGTCTCTTTATAAATTCTAGGAAGAGGCAGGAGGAATAGGGTGAGGCCCAAACTCTGTTTGGTAAGGAAAGAGCAGTCACTGACATTAGCTAGGAGAGTGCCATGTTTGATCATTTTTTGTGGTTTGCCTTATCTGTGCTTGTTTTATCTGTGCTTATATACAATTATGAAGTGGTCCTGACTTTGTCTTGCTCTGTCACGGTCACAGAGAAGACTTTTCTGATGCTGGTATTCTGTGAAATGGTTTACATTCAGTAGGAAAAGCCATGGCCTAGCGCTGGGTGCCAAGTGAGCTCCCCACTGACAGTTGTCAGGGCTCCTTTTTCCTTTCACCCTCCCTCAAAACATATACATGTACATGCAGCCATATTTAGGATCATCTACTGCATTATTTTTATGTTTTATTTATATTTGTGTTTGTGACTATATTGGCACCGAGTAGGACTACGGTTGACCCTTGCACAATACAGCTTTAAAGTGTGAGGGTCTATCTATAAGTGGGTTTTTTGCAGTATGGCACTATAAATGTATTTTCTCTTCCTTGTGATTTTATTAGTAACATTTTATGTTCCCTAGCTTATTTTATTATAAGAATACATTAAATAATACATATACCATAAAAAATGTGTTCATTAACTGTTTATACTATTGATAAGACTTCTAGTCAACAGTAGGCTCTTAGTAATAAATTTTGGGGGAGTCAAAAGTTACACGCAGATTTTCAACTGCATGGGGGGTTGGCATCCCTAACTCTCACGTTGTTCAGGTGTCAAGTATATGTTAAATGTTGAGAGGAAATTTTAAAAGAAGAGAAATTAGGATAATATATAGACAATGTACTAGCATCAACATTTGCTAGGTGATGTCTTTGTTTCTCTACAAACAAGGGTATCCTCGTTGTCTGGGCATAGAATGGTGGAAGGTATGAGTTTTTGCAAGGCATATGGTGATGTATAGACCTGCCACATTCAAGACCTGGGCTTCAACTCTTTTATATGTGGAGGAGAGATTTACTTGCATATATACCATTTATTACACTGCACTGTTGTCCTGGATATGAATTTTACTGCTTTGATAGTGTTTGATCTAATTTATAAAATTTTTAATTTTATATTTGGATAAGAACTGTAACAGGAGGTATTCAAACTTTTATAGTGTACATATATTAAAACTGTACATATATATAAAAACTGTACATATATATAAAAGTTTTATGATGTACATATATAAACGTTTAAAATAATAAGAATTAATTAACCTTGTGACTGTGGGAATTTTTCCTCTTAAATGTGGCTGAAATCAGGTTTTATTAGACCACTATATGACTTGCCTTCACCTCCATACAACTTGTGGTTTCTATTTTATGTATGCTCTAGCTTTTTTTTTTTTTTTTTTAATTCTGGTCCTTTTTCATTTCCATCTCTTGAAATCGTACACATCCTTCATGGTCCATCCCCAGTGTCACTTATCTTTTTTAAATTTTTTATCAGTTTAGTGGAATTTTAACCCTTGCTTTTCTGTGCTCTTATGCTATCTCCCTATCAAAAGTAAAGTACAGTCCATCTATTCCATTTGGCTCTATTTATGTGGGTAGCAGTCTGCCAACTTGTAAATTCCTTGAAAGTAAGGAGCTCCATATTAATAACTACCTTCACCATATTGTTTTGTGTACAATTTGGTGCATAGAATTCGCTGTATAAGCATTATTTTGCATGGAAATCAGATGATTAAATATTTGAAAGTATTAATTTTGCAATGAAAAAGGTAAAGGTGATTTAATAAACATCAAAAAATATAAGATAAAGGATAATTGTGCACCTTATTTACCATAGTGGTAACAATTATTGTTATTTAGCAAATGATCATTGTATGTTGACTATATGTCAGACATTTTGTGAGCACCTAATTTGTAAAAACCTGATTAATTTCTGTGCCATCCTTATGAGGTAAGAATTATTATTATCTACATTTCACAGATGAGTGAACGGAGGTTAAGTACCTCACTCAGGGTGACATACTTACTAAGTGGTAGAGAACCTAGTTTTGGCTCCATGGTCAATGGCATAATTAAAGAAATTGTAAAAATACAGATTCTATTTAGATATAAATTTACTTTCAAATTTCAAAGATATCATGCTCTGGAAATGATTTTAAGGGCATATTGTGGATATTGTTACGGTATCTGGAAGTAGATGACCAGGGAAATCTTTATAGAGAAGTGCATTTTTAGGATTATCCATTTTTTATAGTTTTTTTTTAATTAAGGCTTTTAATGTTTCCACATATTTCCTACTTGACTATTTTAGAAAAATAATTATGACATTCAATTAAAATGAATATGCAAAGATTTTCCTATGAAGTAAATTTGAAAGCCCAAAATGCTTAATGCTGTCACACAGTTAGAGGTCATTATTAGTCCCTATCATCTCATAAATGAGCTTCCTTTGATGGAATTTTATAACACTATTTCTAGTTAGGTGGAAATCCTGTCTATTCACAGTAAAAATCTAAAGCTCTATTATAATAATTTGCAGCAAATATACTGAAGCAGAAATTTTACAGTGTTTTTTCCTCCAGATCTAACATAGATGACTAACATTTAAAAGGCTGGAATTGTGTTAGACACTTTAATTACTAAATGACAAAACTGTTCCAAGAAAGATGATAAAGACCTTATTCATTTTGACCTGTGACCCAATTTTGCTCATTTTTAAAAATAATTTGTTTCCATGTTATGTTCAATAAATTGCAGATGACTCATATTCATCAAAATAAGCTTAATTGGCATATAATAGGAATCTGGCCAGAACATTTTTGAGACGCCCAAATCAGGAGCAAATGAAGCTTATAGAATGTCCTTCATCTGTACCAAATCATACATAAATGCATAACCTCACTTATGATTGAAAAACAGAGATTAGAGAAAGTTCAGTTCCCAGGGACATATCAATAACTGATTCTTAGACACATGAGGAACAAATAACTGAAGGGTTTGGTTTTGTTGTTAATTTTTTTTCACTATAGCTTGTATCTAAATTTGGAATGATCATAAATATTAAGAAAATTCCCCCAATTTTAAGTATCTATGCTTGAAGATTTGGGGCAAGAAAAATGAAACCCAGCGAAATTACTTGCCCAATACTACATGATTAATGATTTGAAATATGAAATAGAACCCAAGCCTCCTGATTTTCTGTATAGTGATACTCCTACCACATTGTATATATTCATATATATTGCATATGCCATCCAATTTATAGACAAAACATGAAATTTTATTTAAGTAGTGTATTGTTTAATTTGGATGAGCTGTTTCAATTTAGGATAACAGAGTGAGTACTTTTTTTACTTCTCCATTTTTAGAGCTCACTAAAAGAAAAAAATCACAGAAATAAAACTAAATACAATAAAGAGAATAAGTGAGTGCTATCATGGAATGACATATTTCTTTCAACAATTTTTTGGAAGTTAGAAAGAGCATGGAAGAGTGCGAATGGAGAAAACACAACAGTGGACATTAGAGTCCAGAATATCCTAGAGAGACAACAGTAAAAATGAGAATGATATCTGCTGTTAGGAGCATGACAAATCTTTATGAAATGACTGCAGTAAAGAAAGACATAAAAAAATTGAATTGAAAATAAAGAAATTACATAAGGGAATAAGCCTTCCCTTATCCACAGCATATATATTCCAAGACCCCTAGTGGATGCCTAAAACTGCAATGGTACCAAACCTTATATATACCATGTTTTTCCTATACATACATACCTATGATAAAGTTTAATTTATAAATTAGGCACAGTAAGAGATTAACAACAATAGCTAATAATAAATAGAACAGTTATAACAATATACTATAATGAAAGTAATATTAATGTGGTATTTCTCTCTCTCTTTCTCAAAGTATCTTACTCACTCTTCTTTTTCTTGTGATGATATGAGTTAAAACAACTACATGATGAGATGAAATAGGCACTGTTATGTAGCATTAAGCTACTATTGACCTTCTGGACCATGGGTGACCTTGGGTAACTGAAACCATGGAAAGCAAAACCATGGACAAAGGGGAAAATACTGTAGTTGAAGTTCTTTATGTAGAAATATTGATTTCCCTGTATCCCAGGGATTTACCATGTATCCCAAAACAAATAATTATTTGGCACTTTATCAAAAAATAGTGTGGGGGAGAATTAAGAACCCGAGAGTGGTTGTTATGCCCACAGTAGAGCACTCCTCATCCAGCACATGAGGGTTGACACAGCTAATAACAGTTGTCCAGCCCTTTTACACTAAGTTGAAGCCTACTAGGGAGATGCCTGGGAGACTTTCCAGAAATGTTTGCCATTCAGAGCAAAGGTAAGAACACCTATCATTTTATGTAGTAGCAGACTGTGCTCACCCTCTCAATTTTAATTCTTCTATATTGTGGAGCCAACAACTACTTGTTGCAGCTTGGGTTTCCTATGAAGCCAAATCTGAGATAGAGCATCAAGCAAGAAGCTTATGAAGAAGTGGTCTTGGGATCAACATCTTTTGGGTGGAGAAAGGTAGTGGGACTGGATAAAGGGGGAAATGAGACTGTGATACAATTATGACATGGACGCAGCTGACCCTGGAGGGAACTTTGAAGCTGGGATAGTCCTTCAAAAGTTTTGCAGCAAAGGTTCTGGGGATCTCTGTTCCATTGTTGATTAGACACTGGATGTGAGCTACTTCAGGAAAAGCACATACCCTTTGGTTGAGTAGAACACCCATCTGAGGTAATTAAAGCAGTAGATTGAGCTGAGAGTAGTCAGTTCTGACAACCATCCCAGCAACTAGACAAATGTTTCAATCCTAAAGGGGAAATCTGAGTGGCATATCATGGCATACTCCACACCACAGATGAATAAAGAAAATGCCACTGTGAAAAAGACAAAAATTTAAATAAAATGAAAGCTACTACTCTGGGAGAAAAAAAGAAACAATTTTTAGAAGAGAACAAATGAATAAACTCTACCATAGTCGAAGAGATGCAAAAGATCATTCATTATATCAAAAAGCTAGAATTGGGTAATTGTCAAAGCTACATTAGAACAAGAAAGAGATATTATAGACTAAAAAATAATATGAAAATCAATATAAAAATTCAACTAAAAGTTATGGAACATAAGTTAAGCAAATATCTAACAACACAGAGCAAAACACAAGAGGTCAAAAATAGGTGAATATGTGAATAGTCACTATAGCCATCAACTGAAAAGAGTACAGAAAGAGAGAGCAGAGAAAATGAGAGAAAATATCAAGGAAGTAATAGAAGATGTCCTTCAGAGCAAGGACACACTCTTTACATTGAAGGAGCTCTTGATGCTCTGAAAAGTCTCTTTAGGGTGACTCAAGGAGTAGGACATTGGACTCATAGAGACATAAAATCCTATTAAAACCAAATGTTTAATAGCTATTAATAATGTAGACTGTTTATTGGATTTTAGATTATACAGCAAATTTAGGACTAAGCACAGAAAGTTTAATTAAAGTTTTAGAATGGAAAATGAATGTTAAAAACCTCAATAATGTAAAAATTAGAGGATAGCTGACTGAGGAGGGATGTGTGTGTCCTATCCAATGCTAAGTAAGCCTGTTACTGGTTCACAGATGCTGGCAGAAGACGCAAATCTTCTGGGTCAGAGACAAGGATTTATTTCTCACAGTACAGCAAGCAGTGTGATTGTCATATTTGAGTCAGTTTTTCTTTCCTCCCTAGAGCCATGGAGGATGGATCTAGCAGGATGCTGTGTACACAGGGGGTTTGCATCACAGGTGGTAGACACTGAACTTAGTGGATCTACATCTTTCCTAGCAGGCATTAAGCAAGACTTTTCTTTGTCCCAGAGGGAGCTATCAGCTCATTCCTCAAGGTTGCTCACTGTGAGCACAACCCTGGTAAAGGGCAATCAGAGCCTTATCTTCTTGGCATACCCAACAGAAGTATAGCATGAAAAACGTAGGGAAGACTTTCTCTCTCAACAAGAAGTCAAGATACTAATTGAATTTAAAGAAGCAGAAAATAGAAGCATAAGACTATCAGTTAAGTTCCAAATGTAACCAATAGACTAACTAGAAATGATAATGTGACTCAAAGAGTGTGAGGAGGACATCAAATGTAACATGTACCAATATTTCATGATTGCAAATAAATATGGTCTAATAACGTTAACACATCTGGGAAAAGTAATTAAAGCTTACTATTTAGAGAAATGGAGACAGCCATCAAAAAGAACTAAAAAGGTATGTATTTAAAAGAGACTGATTTTAAAGTCAGGTTGAAGATGTGGGAGAGAAGATGGTTTTTATCCTGTTTTCTGTAGGTTCTTACCCATGTATTCGTGTGTGTGCACGATATACACACACACGCATACATGGGTAAGCTTTCTTGAAGTTTAGACTTGATATATTTCTAAGTAATTATAGAAAACAATGCTAGAAATACCATCTGCAATTACAAGAGACAACCAAACTCATCATTTGTCAGTCAGAATATTCAAGGTGTTGAGATTAACAGAACAAAAGAGTAGTTTAGGAGAGAGGCAAGTTTTATATTCTGTTAGCTGAGACTCTCTACTTCCTTTCAAATTAGGAGACAATTAAAAACGATTATTTTAGTGTTTCTTGAGTGTCTGTGCTAGACAGTATTTTCGGTGACGGAAATACAGGGTGAATCTTCCTCTGATGGAACTCCCAGGTTCATAAGGGAAGAAAGACACATAAACTAGTAATTATAATACATCATGTTAATTTCAAAATCTAATTTTTCAAGTTTGACATTTTTGGTGATTATTCATTAATATTATCACTTAAACATCATTTTATAATCTAAAATTATATATGCAACCTCAAATCACTTTTGCTTCTTTCTGCAAGAAAGAAGTATAAAATGTTCTCATGCTAAATTTGGCTTACAAAGCTTATTATTAGGAAATAGGGTAGACTATTGCTGAGGAAAAAATAAAAATCTGCTCATGTACATTTTATTTTTTGTAACCTTAATTGTCTTCTTTCACTCTGGATAAATAGAAAGATTAATTCTCAGGGATTCCTAGAGCCCTTCTGGCCTTTAAATTAAATCAAGTTAGGAGTTTTTTCCCTTATTACACCACTTCTTCCCTGCTGGCATAAAGCCTCTTGTCTCAGTCACTTGTCTGTAGAATGTGCTGTTTGTCTTCCCAATGCAATTGAGAATCCCTTGTGTTTATCATTCAGCAAACTAAGAAAATATCTGGGATTTAAAATGCTCATCTGCATAAAAATATGTATGAATACTATTAAGCAAATATTGCCATATTTAATGAGTATTTCAATAATTGGAAATAAGGAATCTTATTAAGGAGCAACAATTTTAGGAAATCATATTACAACATGATCAGGGTATTATCTATTAGATTACATATTTAAATGTAGTGCAAGTATTTCTGTGTAACTGTTGTGCATAAGAAGTTCTATGTTATTAAAGGAGAAGCTACTGAGATAGTTTGGTGGTCACATGTATTTTCACTGACTAATCCTTTAAATCAAAAAAGTATCCCCTTTCATGGCTACACTAAACTTTTCCAGAAGCATCTGAAATTTATACAGCTACTCTCATAATAATTGTGGAACATGAAAATATTAAGTAAATGTAAAGTTTAAAAAAGGCAGGATATAAACTGTCTTTATATTATTACTGTGACCAAGTAAATAACATATTTAGGCATATAAACAAATACCTAGCGTACATAAAATGAAAGGTTGTGTTGCATAGGATTATGATTGGTGACCTTTTATTAGATCTACTAAACTTTCTGTAATGCTATTATATTTCCTTTCTTAATCAAATTTAAGTGTTTGTGATAGAACTCTATATATTGTGATTTTTTTGAGGGAAAGTCCATTTCCCTCTCTCCTCCCTGTCTCTCTGTCTCTGTCTCTCTTTCTGCAGTCAGTCAAGTGATGTGAAGTGTATACATTAGAAGATACACTCTTTCTAATTCTATGGAGAAGAATGCATGTGATAGGAATTTTTAGTTTCTTAGACAGTCCTACATTTGTGTGGTTAAAAACTTAAAAATTACAAAATATGACAAACTTCAGATAATTTGTTTTAGCCAGATATGTCTCCCAATGGTCCTTTCTTGCTGCTCTTTTCACCCTTTTGTAGTCCTCTACCATACTGAATCAGAGGTGAGTGGTGTGGCCAGTAGAGCACAGTGAATGTGACATGTGTACTTTCTGAGGCAAGATCATAAAAGGCATTACAGCTTCTTGCCTTGGTCTCTTGGATCATGTGTTCTGTGGAAAGCCTGTAATCATACTGTAATGTCACATAAGCAGCCATGTGGAATAGCCCAAATAGATAGGAACTGAGGCTCCTGGCTAACAGTCTAAATCAACAAGCTGGCCCTGTGAGAGCCCTTCCTAGGAAGCAAAACCTATAGTTTCACTCAAGCTTCAGAAGACTGTAGCTCTAACCAATCTCTGACTGTAACCATGTGAGAGACATAGAACCAGAAGCTCCCTGCTTAATTGCTGGCCCATGGAAAATGCGAAAGATTAAAAAGTGATTATTGTTGTTTTAAGTCCACTACATTTTAGGATAATTTGTTTTACAGAAAAAGATAACTAAAACAAAATCCATGATGTTTCTATTATTTAGAAATATGAAGAGCTCTGTGCTGTGCCCCAGAAATGAGCTGCCATAGATGTGACCAATAAATGTCTTCTGAAATGGAAGAGGCATTGTTAGGCACGGTTTGTTTGAGCTGGCCTTGGAATGCTCACATGGTGATACTCATTGACTACCTGATACTCTCCCATTATTCATTCTGGAATTAGAGGGAAGCAGAGTCCTAATGTATCAGTATAACAAAAAGGTATCACACAAAGAGGTAGGCATTTTCTGACTGACTCTGAATGTTTCATAATTCAATAAATCAAATACTTTAGCAAGCCTTTGTGCTTACCCCAACTTTAAAAATTTTTTTCTACATAGTTATGAGAAAATGTATTTTTCTTTTTGTCATTTAGAAGTGTGGTGCTTCAGAGCTACAGAGCAGTGCATAGATGAACATTAAGTACCATTTAGATCATTCAGAAATAAAATTTCTTTGTTTGAATAAAAGATTCTTTGGGGGAAAGAAAGGACAAGTTATCAATGCCAGCCAAAGATAATTTCCTAGACCTAATATTAAAACTGAATAATTATGAGAAAATAAATGATAAAACTAAAGTCTAATAGCTCATGAAATTATGATGTTTTAAAGTTGTTTGTATTGATGTGATCTAGCATCAAAATTATAATATGGGAGCATAGGTTCAAAAGGCATATTTTAAATCCTGAGTTTGTTAGTCTCAGTGCTGTGAATTTGCTGAAGTGAAAAGTTAACAGAAAATATAACCTTAGACTAAAAGTAAAAAGACACATTTTTGTTTATGCCAAGTGGAGAACATAAAAGGAAGCAAAAAGCTACCTGAACTCCTTTTGTTGACACTCTGTGAGTGATGTAAGGAAGGACCTGGGACCTTCTTGTTATTTAAGGCCTATTTGTTAACTTTTCAGGAGCAAAGTGACATTCACTGCCTCAGAAATGTATTTTCTACTTTGTCTCAGCTACATTCGGATTCATTGTTTTATTTCACCCTTGTTTGCTAAGGTATGCTCTGTAGCATTCATCAATATATTTCCTATGCTAAAAAGCAAAGGGGAAAACCCAACAACTAAACAACAAGACGTTTTGGCACATGAGTACATATTTGAAAACTATGCAAATAATGGTTGTAGCTTTGGACACCTCAACTTTCAACTTCAGAAATTTATATTGCTTATAACCCAACTTCAGTCTGCTACATGGGCATTGACTGACATTTCCACTATCTCCATCATGCATTTCTGATGCAGTAACTAGTATTATAATAATATTTGAATTCCTTGGTCATAATGAATGTGCCAACTACTCTGTGGAAATTTAGCATTCATGCAGTTTAAACCAACATCCGTGCTTATGCTGAATTAGATCCACTTTCCCTATGGACAAGTCTAAAGAATAAGGGAAGGAGGGCATTGGGATTCTTGAGAAATGCCTGGTAAGTTTTGGTTTTCAACAGTTGCAGATCTTTAGATTTGAAGCCTTTGAGGTGGCAAAACAGCACTGCATTCCCAAGTGTCCTTAATAGGATGGAGTTTTGTTTTTCTCCTCTGTGTCTTATCATCTGGTCACTCAAGCAGCATTGCTTGCCTGTGTTCCAATGTGTTATGACTTCTCCATGAAAACTGGTCGTCCAGAGTTTGCCTGCACTCTTTTACTTTATAAGGGTCATACTGCAGATCTCAGTTTGAGCCAGGCCAATCAGTGTCTTGAGTAGACATCACATCACCCACCCTGTTCTTCTGCATCCTACCCTTCCACTCCTTGCCAGAGATGCCTCAAGCAATCCCATTTCCTCTTTTTCTCTCAGGATGATGGTCTCAAGCAAACTGACATCTGGTATACCTACCTGTCTTCTGCTTCATCAGATACTCTAAAATATATCTGAATCTGAGTTTATATTCTAGTAGAACACTTAAAGCTCATAGAACTGTTAGAGGTTTTTGGTTTTGTTTTTCTTCTTTTTCTTTTGCTAGCGTGTGGTTAGTATTTAGAAGCATAGAAATTATTTCTACAACTCGTAATTGACACCATAGTGGGGAGTTAGAAATAGCACACACCGCACTGTGGATCCTCTGTTCTTGATCTTGTTAAGTAAATAATGTTTGATAAAGTAAATAAGAGGGAAAAACCATGTAATCACAGGCAATCTGTAAGCCTGAAGGTGTATGTGGAAGGGCATAAGCATGATAATAGGTCGCCATTTTTCAATACCTCTGTAATATTGAGAATTAAGTTCTAGACCTTTGGAAGTAGAAGCACTTTGCCATCTAGTGAAATCTTCTCATGTAATAGATAATGTAAATAAGGGCAGAGAAGCCATTGTATCCTCTAAATCAGAATCAGTTTTTCTCTCTTCTACAAGCTGTGTAATAGTTTTATTTTTTATTTTTATTCAAGTATAATTATCATACAATGTTGTATTAGTTTCATGAATGTATAATACAACTTTTCAATAATTCTATACATTTTTTCAGTGGTCATCTTTATCATTTCCCTATCCACCTCCCCTCTGGCAACCACCAAGTTGTTTTCTGTTTTTAAGAGTCCATTTTTTGTTTGTCTCTTTCCTTTGTTTTCATTTATTTTGTTTCTTAAATTCCACAGATTAGTGAAATCATATGGTATTTATCTTTCTCTAACTGGCTTATTTCACTTAGCATTATACCTCTAGGTCCATCCATGTTGTTGCAAATAGCAAAATTCCATTTTTTTATGTGGCTGAGTAATATTCCATTATATATGTACACCACATCTTCTTTACCCATTCATCTATCAATGGACACTTGGGTTGCTTCTATATCTTGTCTATTGGAAATAATTTATGTTGATAATTTCTGAGTGCTCTCCATGCATTCATTACCCTACTTTTTGATAGCACTATGCTTAAGTTTAAATTTGTTATTATATGTATAGTAGGAGGTTTATTGGTTAGTATGCAAGTTGAGCTGTTGTAACACACAGATAAAAGTAGAGAGGGAGATTTTATTTTTCCTCACATATGTTAGTGATGTAGAGCTGAGAATTTCTGCTTTACCAGGTTCTTTGGGGACACAATTTTCTTCAATCTAGCATTCTTACATTCTCTAAGGTTAAAATAGGGTCATGTCAAGTCCATGTTCCAGTTCTTGTGAAAGAAGGAAAAGAAATAGTGGAAAATAAGGAATTTCTTCTCCTTACACAATGAGAAGTTACACACATTATTTCCTTATAATTACACTGGTTAGTAGCAAAATACATAATCACAGTCAGCTTCAAAAAAGGATAGGAAATTCAGTCTTTGGCTGGGTCTTCAGGAAACATAACTAGATTATGTTACGATAGAAGAAGAAAAGACATGCCATCAGGGGAAATGAGCTATCTCATAACATTTATATCAAAACAGATACTTTGGCTAAGACTCTAAGATCATAGGTAACTTTGTTATCTATGATCCATGATTTGTGAAGTATACACAATGCAGATAGCCAAAACTATTGGAAGCCTCCCTAAGTTCTCATATTGATGGTATAAGAGTTTATGTGTTAGGAATTAAAGAAGAATTTGTGAGGACTATTTCTTTTAAGACATCTGAGTTGTGAAATCCTAAGAAGGAGGCTATATATTTGCTGCTAACCCCTCACTCCAAGCCTTGTGAAATGCCCTTCAGGAGACTGGAGAGCTTCACACTTCTCCTATATTGTTTTGTGGTGGATGCCCGCCTAAAGATTGGTTTGCAGTCTAATTGCTTTGCACCTAAATCTTTTGCTTTGCAAAATCTTATTTCCTATAGACTAAAGGTGATTCACACCTGAAAAAAAAAAGACCAGGTGTTACTGTTGTAGATTCTGTGCAACGGGGTTGCCTGGAAGACCTGAAAAACTTCAGCTAAGAGAGGCCAGGTTAGGAGGGGTTGAGGAAGGCATAGGTAATCACTCAGAGCATAGCTGCCTTAGTTTTAGTCAAAGGAATGGCAGAATTCCATGCCTCCAACAAAGATCTCCAGAGAGTCCTGCTGAGCTTACTTAGTAAACTAATTGAAGCAAGAGAGGAGACCATCTTGACAGAGTCTTAATATTGTCCCCCAAAGGGAAAGTTGGAAAGGGTTATATAAGGAGTGTGGAGTGGGGATGGATGGTGTTAAGGCAGCAGCTACCTGAGATTGGGCAAATATGACAGCTTTGGGCTGGAGAGCAAAGCAAGAGGAGTATCATAAAGCAAATCTTGATGTGAAAACTGCCTGTCAGAATAGTCTTGATGTATTAGCTATTACCTTGATAAGTATTCTGTTTTAATTGGTTTATTTTTCTGGGAACAGGTACTGTTTGAAGTAAGCAGTTAAATAATGTTTGCTTTGTCTCAGTATTTTTTTACATAGGGACTAAAAGTTTATTTCAGCTCTAAGAAATTGCATGTGAAAGGCAGAAACGGGGTTAAACCCAAAGAACCCAATGAATACTCATGAGAGAAGGAGTACACTTCAAATATTTTACCAATTTCTGAGAGCAGGGATGGTAGATTACATGAAAATATCCCTTAGAGATTTGCTAGGGAAGGATAAGTCAAGCAAAAGCTGGGAAAGCCCATGACTGTGACTTCATCTTCAGCTGCAGACTTCCTGATTAGCCGACACACATTCAGGATACAAAATTTTAACACTAAATGAATTTTAATAATTCTATTAAGTAGAACTAGTCCTTATTAAATAGAACTGGTCTTTATAACTGTGAAACTTAAGCAGTATTTTGTAACCTAAAAGTGATCAGAAAAGTAGTGGCATTGTCTTGTTTTCATCCAGATGAAAACAACTTTGATGGGTGCCTGAATGGTTCAGTCAGTTAAGTGTCTGACTTCAGCTCAGGTCATGATCTTGCAGTCTGTGAGTTTGAACCCCGTGTTGGGTTCTGTGCTGACAGCTCAGAGCCTGGAGCCTGCTTCAGATTCTGTGTGTCCCTCTCCCTCTGCCCCTCTCCCACTTGCACTCTGTCTCTCTCTCTGAAAAATAAACATTAAAAAAAATTTTTTTAAAAAGAACAACTTTGATAAGGATATTGAGAGAGCAAACAAACACCCCCCCCCCAAAAAAAAAACCCACACAAAATGTGAGGGAGAGAAGAAAGAATAAGTGCTTTGGATATCACCCAGGATATCTACTTGTTTAATATAGAGAGTTATATATGGCTCTAATGGGATTGAGATTTTGTTTTTGTGTGTTTTCCTTACTAGATCCTCAAGCCATCATGTCTTGCATACATACTCTACTTATGTGTGAAGAGAAAAGGTGAGCAAGTGTAAACAGTGAAGAGACTTGTTGAATAGTTTTCACTTGGTTGTATAAGCTATCTGTCAGTGTCAGTTCTTTTTTTCCTTTACTCTTTCCGTGAGATACTGCCCATATTCTCTACAGCTCATGGAGCTTCTCTAAACTAGAGAAATCCAGTTTAGTGAATCCTTGGAAAATCTGTGTTTACAACTCAATCGAAATCTAATTTAGGGTTTTTAGTAATAAATAACATAGAGTTTTTAATGTATTGTCCTCTATGTTGCCAAATCACACTCACCAAATACCCATTGTGTGTGTGTGTGTGTGTGTAAATAGGTGATATATACACTGGTTGACATATGAGTAATATGTAGTCATTGATCTACTTCTTTTTGTCTTTAATAAATGCTTTGCCCATGCTAAATATTTGAGAACCATATTGAAAAGCCATTTGATACATCAGGCCAAATCTAGGCAATATCTGTCAACCTAATTTGTTCCAGATTGAAGAAAGTTTTTAAATAGAAAAGAAACTGGAATCCAAAAACCAAGATTATTTTACCCATCAATGTCATTGTGTACAACTCTGGGAAAACTCATTTGCTATGGCTTGCTTACTTTCCCCATTTATAACATGAAGAATAATTATTTCTTACCAGTTAAAAAATTGAACCCTGTAGAAAAAGATGACCTTCTTAATGTTGTGGCTATTGTTTATATGTTTGTTTTCCTAGAAGAAAGAACTGGGGTTTGGTACTTATTTTTTCTCCCAGTTTGATAATTTTTCTACGGAACTGATCTACTTATTTTGCGATATGTACTTCTTAGCATTATGGAAAATGGGGAGACCATGGTAAGGAAAGACTGGCTAGAGAAACTAATCAAATATTTGTCCTTGGCTTCTAATGTATTTTTATTACAAGCAAAGCCCTGCTTTTTTGACCTTCCATGATTAAATCATTTGTTGAACTGGGAGATAGTTTTTAATCTGAGAGTGTTTTTCTTTTCCCAGACATTAAGTATGGGATTGTACCTTTAGATAGAACTAAATGGTAAAACATGTTTGTAATATCAAGAGGGGCCCTTAGGAAGGAACAAATAATATCCCCCTATATTATCCAAATTTAAGGTTTTACTAATGTTATCTGGAGATCGGTGGAATATA
Source organism: Felis catus (assembly GCF_018350175.1). Lineage (NCBI taxonomy): Eukaryota > Metazoa > Chordata > Mammalia > Carnivora > Felidae > Felis > Felis catus. The sequence continues at coordinate 50,581,221 of NC_058379.1, forward strand.
GAATATAAGTATAGAACATAAAAATAAAGAATATAAATAATGCTATCAGGTAAAAGACAAGTTGAAATCAGTTCAGCCACTTCTTATTTATGTGAATTTAAACTTCTGTGTTCTCCATCTGTATATTTGCAATAATAAGGCTTACCTCATGGTCTTGTGAAAATTAAATGAGAGAATGAATGTTAAGGAGCGTTGTTCACTCTGAGCTCATGGGAGGTGCACAGCAAATGATCCTTCCCTTTCTTCCTTTCCTTACCAGAATAATTGATTTTCCTTTCAGTTGACTAATCGGTCTAATTGAAACAGTTTAATTATAGGATTTATAATTTTACATACTCCTGATTATTTATTTTACCTCTCTTTTCCCCCTAGTAATTTGTCTCTCAAAATGGTTTATAATTCCTTGTTAAACTTTGCCATAATTAAAAAGTATAAATTACTTCAGGTGCTTTTGTAAAGTATGGTGTGTGTAAGTGCAGTACGCGTGCGTTTTAGATTAGTTCCTATATTCAAGCCAGAGGCAGGTAACCTTGCTGCAGAGGAGACGAGAGGAAAGATCACTTACAGAAAGAAATCCTGCTGCTTGTATCCTTTGACCACATGTGTGATTATTCATCATGATGGCAAATAAGGATGTCATCTTTCAGTCAGCTTCTATGTGTGATGCATCTGGTAATATAAAATATGAAAAAGTTAAATTACATATGGGTGCACAAACAAAAACACAAAGAAAAAGATATCATATTACACCTTCCTTTTTCAAATTTGAGAAATTTAATTATAAGGCACATACTTCTTTTCCTTCTTCAAAGCTTATTAAGTTCCTTTTCCTTACAGGCTAGTTTGAGAAATGGCTGATCATTCTCTTTTAATATGACCAAGTGAGAAGGGTCTTAATGGGCCCTGAGGGGCAGCAGATGAGAACATTATGGTCTAGCCTGGACTGGTCTGAGAGTCTTCTTCCCTCCAAAGTAGATCTGGCATTTTGAGATAAGATTCTATGGCCTTAATATCTATAGAAATGTTATTCTTGGACTGAGCAACCCCAGAGATGACTGTTCACTTTGTAATGTGGCCGACTAAAACTGCATGTATAAACTAAAACAAAAAAACAGAAACAAAAACATGTTTTAAAAGGCATTGTTTTATGTAGTTATATAATGGTTATATATCTATATGCAGATTATAAATATGATTTGTATCAGATGTACTTTTCTCTATTTTTTCCATGTAGTACAATTGAAGCCACTGGACATTATCTATAAAACAACATAAAAAGACTCTGAAACATGGAGAAAAGAAGGTAGCCTGGCTAGGGACCTCAGAATCCAAGGAACAAAACAGTGATGAATTCTCTGGGGTTTTTCATGTATTTGAGACCTGGACTTGGGGGTGTCTGAGTGGCTTACTCATTAAGAATCCGACTCTTGATTTCGGCTCAGGTCATGATCTCAAGGTCATCAGATAGAGCCCCACACTAGACTCTGTGCTAATGGTGTGGAGCCTGCCTTGGGATTCTCTCTCTTCCCCCTTGATGCCCCTCCTCCACGCATTCTCTCTCCTTCTCTTTCTTGAAATAAATAAATAAAGCTTAAAAAAAAAGACCTGGACTTGAAGAATTTGTCAACCAAGAGAGCCAAGTGCACAGACCAAAAGAAAACCCAAGAAAAGCCTCATCTCTGTAACCGAAGGGCCAGAATAAAGGCAGCCTAACACCATAGAACATTTCTTAAACAGCCACCTCTCTGTTCTTGCCAAATACCACAGAAAACCATGCTCTTCTCCCCCTGACCCCCTAGAGAAGGTTGAGTTGGGGGCAGAAGCTTCCACCCTTGCTACACAGCAATGAAACACCTAAAGCCTTCTGCAGAGATGATAGCAGAACGACTAAGTGGAGAGGCTGGACTTGCATCCCTACCAGGAGGTAATGACTCTCCAGTCTCCCTCGGTGTCAGTGGAGACCACATGGGAAATCTGAACTTCCATCCCACCCAGAAAGAGGAGAAGGTGCCCCCCCTGGGGGTCAACAAAGGCAAATGGGCAGCCTATATCATATACACACTCGGCAGTAGCAAGGCAGTGCCCCATAGCCCTCTTTGCTTTATCCTGCCAGAGTAATGTCAGAAGAATCCAGCTGAAAGTGTAAGTTTAAATAAGAGCCAGAATGTAATGGCCAGAATATCCAAATGCCCATGTTTCGATTGAAAACCACTCATAACAAGAACCAGATCACAAATTGAATGAAAAAGGATAATCAATAGATGCCAACACTGAGATGGCAGACATGTTAGAATTGTCTAAGATTTTAAGACAGTCATGATAAAAATGCTTCAATGAGCAAATAGGAGCATGTTTAAAACAAAGAAGAAAATAGAAAGCCTCAGCAAATTAAGAGAAGATGTAAAGAATAACCAAATGAAGAATTTAGAGATGAAACATATTAATCAAAATAAAAATTCACTGGATGGACTCAAAGCAAAATGGAGAGAACAGAGGAAAAAAAATCAGTTAGCTTGAAGATAGGACAAAAGAAAATTCCCAATATAAACAACACAGAAAAAATGATTGAAGATAAATAAACAGAGCACCAAGGAACTGTGGAAGCATAACAAAAGACTTCAAATTTATTTCATGACATTTTAAGAAGGAGAGAGAAAGAAGGTCAAGGGTAAAAAGTATTCAGAGAAATAATGGCTGAAACTTCCTAAATTTGACACAATTTCTAAACATACGGAATTAAGAAGCTGAATGAAACACAAATAGAAAGAACCCAAAGAAATCTAGACCAAGATACATCACAATGGTACTTCTGAAAAATAAAGACAAAGCAAAAAGTTTTAAAAGCAGTGAAAGAGAAATGACACCTCACATATGGGTGAAAAATAATTAGAATATCAACTGATTTCTTGTCAGGAACCATAGAACCCAGAAGGAAAGATAAGCAGCATTTATCTAAAGTTGCAAGAAAAATCTATCCACTCAGAATTCTATATCCAGTAAAATATTGTTTGGCATTAAAGGGGAAGTAAAGATTCTTAGATGAGAGAAAGCCAAAAGAATTTGTTGTCAGCAGACCTACTCTGAAAGATTGGCTAAGGATGTTATCTAGGCAGAAAAGAAATGATAAAAGAAGAAACCTTGGAACATCAGAAAGGAAAAAAAAGAGCTTGATAAGCAAAAATATGGGTAAATTCAATAGACTTTCCTTCTTTTAATTTTCTAAGTTATATTTGATGATTGAATAAAGAATTATAATACTGTCTGATGTAGTTCTAAATGCATGTAGAGGAATTTTTTAAAGCAATTGTTTTGTAAACAGGAGGGTAAATGGATATAAAGGGAGATACCACATCATTTGAATTGGTAAATGACATGAATAAATGATGAATTATGTAAATATATAATGGATTACCTACAACAATCACTAAAAAAGCTATATAAAGAGATTCAATAAAAAACAATCTGTCAAAATGGAATTCTCAAAAATGATCAAGTAACCCACAGGAAGGTTAAAAAACAGGAAGCTTGTAAAAAACAGAACAAACAGATAACAAAAATAAAATGGCAGACTTTACCCCTACTCAGTAATCAGTAATTATATTATATGTAAATACTTTGAATATATGAATTAAAAGAAACTGGAAGAGTGAATTAAAAATATGACAGGGGTGCCTGGGTGGTTCAGTGGGTTAAGGTCTCCCGACTCTTGATTTCGGTTCAGGTCATGATCTCATGGTTTGTGAGACTGAGCCTTCTGGCATTGGGCTCTGCACTGAGTGTGGAGCCTGCCTAAGATTTTCTCTCTCCCTCTCTCTTTGTCCCTCCCCAACCTGTGTGTGAGCTCTCTCTCTCTCTCTCAAAATAAAGAAACTTTAAAAAACATGACAGAACTATATGCTGTCTACAAAAATTACTTCAATAAAGGATATAATAGTCAAAAGTAAAAGAAAAGAAAGAACATACCGTGCAAACATTAATAGAAAAAAGTCAGAAGTGCCTATATAAATATCAGGTAAAGTAGCAAAGATAATTGGCAGAGGCAGAGAGAGACATTGTAAATTGATAAAAGTGTCAATTCATTGAGAAGACATAGCAATCCTAAATGTGGATTTATCAAGCAGGAGACATCAAAATATTTGTTGCTAATCCTGATAAAACAAAAAGAAGAAATAAACAAATGCACAATTACAGTTTTGTGAATAAAACTGATAGAAATGATAAAATTGAAAGAATAAACAGAAAAATGCACAATTATATTGATGACTCCAACACTTTTTTCTCAATAGTTAATGGAACAAATAGAAAACCAGCAAGGGTATAAAATAACTGAACAACACCATTACATGAAAGAATCCAATCACATTTATAGGACACTTAACCTAACAAAAGCCCAACATGCATTTTTTTCAAGGGCTCACATAACATACACCAAAATATAGATCTTTCTTGACTTACTGCAAACAAATTGTAAGTTGAGAATATTGTAAGTCAAAAATGCATTTCATACACTAAACCTACCAAACATTGGAGCTTAGATTTGCTTACTTTAAATGTGCTTAGAATATTTACATTAGCCTATAGTGGAGCAAAATCATCCAACAAAAGCCTGTTTTATAATAAAGTATTGAATATCTCATGTAATTTGTTGAACACTATACTCAAAGTGAAAAATGGAAGGGTGCTAAGTGTATTAGTCATTTATCCTCCTGATCACATGGCTAACTAGGAGCTAATGGCTCTTTGCCAAGCATCACAAGAGAATATGCTATCTCTCTTATCACTAACCTGGAAAAAAAATAAAAATTCAAAATTTGAGAAACAGTTTCTACTTTTGTAGCAATGTAAAATTGAAAAATCATAAGTCAAACCATCATGTCAGGGACCATCCATAGATGATACCCTGGTCATAAACAAACCTCAACAAATTTTGAAGAATTTAAAGCATACAGATTATGTTCTCTGATCACAATGGAATGTAACTAGAAATTAACTACAGAGTGATAACAGAAAACATTTGGAATCTAAGCAACATACTGTGATAGTTCATGGTTCAAAGAGAAAATCTCAAGGGATACTAAAAAAAATAATACAACACTTCAAAATTTGTGGAATACCAATAAAGCAACGATGAAAGAGAAATTTATAGCACCAAATTCATACACTAAAAAGAGAAAGAGTCTGAAATAAATAATAAAGTTTACCACTTTATTTTTATTTTTTTTAATTTTTTTTTCAACGTTTAGTTATTTTTGGGACAGAGAGAGACAGAGCATGAATGGGGGAAGTGCAGAGAGAGAGGGAGACACAGAATCAGAAACAGGCTCCAGGCTCTGAGCCATCAGCCCAGAGCCTGACGCGGGGCTCGAACTCACAGACCATGAGATCATGACCTGGCTGAAGTCGGACGCTCAACCGACTGCGCCACCCAGGCGCCCCTAAAGTTTACCACTTTTAAGAACCTAGTAAAAAGAAGCATAAATTAAATCCAAAACAATCAGAAGGAAAGATATAATAAAGATAATAGAAATCAACCAAACTTAAAACAGAAAAATGACAGATATAATCTATAAAACAAACAGTTGTTTCTTTAATTTTTTTAAAATGTTTATTTTTGAGAGAGAGAGAGAAACAGAGCACGAGCAGGGGAGGAGCAGAGAGAGAGACAGGGAGACACAGAATCTGAAACAGGCTCCAGACTCTGAGCTGTCAGCACAGAGCCCAATGCAAGGCTGGAACTCACAAACTGTGGGATCATGACCTGAGCAGAAGCCAGACACTCAACCAACTGAGACACCCAGACGCCCCAAACAGTTGTTTCTTTAAAAAGATGAATACAAAAGCCTAGCACGACTGACAAAGAAAAGACACAATTTATCAATACCAGGAATAAAACAGTGATACCACTATGGAAGTAGCAGTTGTAAGAGGATATTATGGCAAATAAAATTGACAACTCAGATGAAATGGACCAATTCCTTGAAACACAAACTACCACAACTTACCCAATATGAAATAGATAATTTAAACCCTAATATAAATATTAAGGATATTGACTTTATAATTAAAAAAAAATTCCAACTCCATTGGGTCTAGATGATCCCAATGAATAATTTTAATGAAATTGTGTAAGCAGGAATTAACACTAATTTTATACAATTTCTCCCAGAAATTAGAAAAGGACGGAACACTTCTCATTTTATTATGTGAAGCTACTATTTTCTTGATATCAAATCAAAAGAGTGAAAGAGAGAATTACAGACCAATAACCCTAAAGAATAATAGAGGCCAACATTCTTTTTTTAAGTCTATTATTTATTTTAAGAGAGCAGAAGAGGGACAGAAGCACAGAGTGAGAGAGAATCCCAAGCAGGCTTCATGCTGTCAGTGCAAAGCCCCACACGGGGTTTGATCTCACAAAAATGAGATCATGACCTGAGCTGAAATCAAGAGTTGTACGCTTAACCCACTGAACCACTCAGGTGCCTCTGGATGCCAAAATTCTTAACAAAATATTGCTAAATAGACTTCAACAATATATAAAAGAATTATACAACATTACCAAATAGTGTTTATTTCAGATATGCAAAACTGGTTCAATATTAGAAAATCAATAAAGTAATCCACTATATTAACACAATGAAGAAGAAGAAACACATGCTTGTATTGAGAAAAAGCATTTGACAAAACTTGACAACCATTCATAATAAAAATTCTCAAAAAAATAAGTATATAGGAAAATGTCCTCAACTTGAAAAGGGCATACAGAAAAGCCACAAATGATATTATACATAATGATGAAAGACTGAATGCTTCTCTCAAGAGATCAGGAACAATGTAATATTGTCCTCTGTCATCTCTCTTATTCAACATAATACTGGGAGATATGGCATTAAGTTAAGAAAAGAAAATAAAAGGCATTCAAATTGGAAAAGAAGGAATAAAAGTGTCCTGATTTGCAGGTAACAATATTGTCCACATAAACAATCCTGTAGAGTATTTAGAAAACCCTTATAGAAATAATAAATGAGTTCAGCAATGCCACCAGATATAAGATCAATGTACAAAACAATTACATTTTTATATACTAGTAATGAAAATGTGGACACTAAACTTAAAAATATAATACCATTTACTTCATTTCCCTTAAAAATTGCACTCCTGAGTTATACCCCCAAAATACAAAAACACTAATTCGGAGGGATACATGCACTTCTGTGTTTATTGCAGCATTATTTACAGTAGCCAAATTATGGAAGCAGCTCAATTGTCCACAAATTGATGAATGGATAAAGGAGATGTGATTATATATATATATATATATATATATATATATATATATATATATATATATATAATTCAGCCATAAAAAGGAATAAAATCTTACCATTTGCAACAACATGGATGTAGCTAGAGAGTATAATGCTAAGTGAAATAGAGGAAGAAAAATGCCATATGATTTCACTCATATGTGGAATTTAATAAAACAAATGAGCAAAGGAAAGAGAGAGAGAGAGAGAGAGAGAGAGAGAGAGAGAGAGAGAGACCAAGAAACAGACTCTTAACTATAGAAAAAAAACTGATGGTTACCAGAGGGAAGGTAGGTGGGGAGTGAAATAGGTGAATGGGATTGAAGTGTACACTTACCATGATGAGCACTGAGTAGCATAGAGAATTGTTAAATCACTATACTGCACGCCTGAAACTGATATAACACTGTATGTTAACTACACTGGAATTAAAACAAAAATTTAAGAAAAAAGAAAGTGGGAAAATCAATCTACTTAATTTCAAAACTTTTTATACCTACAGTTATCAAGACTGTGTAGTAATGGTGGAGGGATAGACACATGAATCAGTAAAATAGGAGAGAACCCAAAAATAGACCCACAGAAATATACCCAACTGATTGTTGACAAAGGATCAAAACAAGTCCAATGGAGAAAAGATTGCCTTTCTAATCAATGGCAACTGAACTTTAACTTAGGTTAAAACAGAACAAAACAAAGCATCTTGATCTAAATCTCACACCTTGTACAATAATTAGGTTAAAATGGGTCACAGACTAAAACAGACACTAGAAAACTATCAAGCATTACATAAAATCTTCAAGATTATATCTTCAAGAAAATAGAATGCATAAGAGGAAAAAGTGGTAAGTTGAATCATTAAAATTAAGATCTTTTGCTCTGAGAAAAGCACAATTAAGAGGATAAAAAGATAAGCTATAGAGTAGGAGAAAATAATGTCAATCCACACATGTATCAAAGAACTAGTAAATAGAATATATTTTTTAAAAATCCTCAAAACTCAATAGTAAACAAAAAGTCTAATTAGAAAACGGGCAAAAAACTAAAGAATTTAATGGAAAAACATCTAATGCTGGCAAATACAGGAAAAGGTAGTCAACAACGTCAGCCATTGGGAAATGCAAATTAAAACCACATTGAGGTACCATGACTTCCGTATCATAATGAATAAATTTTTTGAAAATATAGTGACAACACCAAATGATGAGTGAGATGCAGAGAAACCGAGACCCTTACACGTTGCTAGTAGCAGTGCAAACTGATACAACCACTCCTGAAAACAGTTGAAAGTTAAACGAAAAAACAAACAACTCTGTGTGCAACTACCATTCCATCCATCAATTTCATCTTGGTAAATTTTCCCAAGCAATGAAAACTTAAGTTCACTTACAGATATTCTTAGCAGCTTTGTTTGTAGTAGCCCCAAACTGGAAACAACCAATGTCAATTCCAAAAGATTATATACTGTTGTAATTTATTATATAACATCACCTTTTAAAAAATTATTATTTTTTTAATGCTTATTTATTTTTGAGAGACCGAGAGAGACAGAGTGTGAGCGGGAGAGGGGCAGAGAGAGAGGGAGACACAGAATCCAAAGCAGGCTCCAGGCTCTGAGCTGTCAGCACAGAGCCCAACACGGGGCTCGAACCCATGAAACATGAGATCATGACTTGAGCGGAAGTCAAACACTTAACCAACTGAACCACCCAGTCACCGCTAACATCACTTTATATATTAGTGCAACTCATAACATTCTTGAAATGACAGGATATAGAACTGACCAGTAGTTGCCAAGGGTTAAGGATAGGATGGCAGGAAGGGAACCAGGTGTGGCTATAAAAGGGCAATGTGAGGAATCCTTGTGATGATGGAAAAAGTTCTGTACCATGATTGGATCAATACTAATATTCTGGATGTGATATTGTATAGTAGTTTTGCAAGATTTAACCATCGAGGGAAATTGGGTCGAGTCTGCACAGGATCTCTTGTAATTTTTACAAGTGCATATTAAAAAGGGAAAAACCCACTATCTTTCCACCCATGAATTTGTTTTGTTTTGCTTTCACATAAAGCACTTCACTTCTGACAATTTTGGTCACGAAATTTGTGGGGGTTTTCCCCTACCAAGCAATTAATTCTCTGCGACACTGTAACTTAACTCCATTTTAACATTATCTATCTGGAAATAGTGTCAGATTCTATAGGTTAAAAACTGAGTTCTACAAGACTGCCCACACCCCTCAATGCCAGACACCAATCACACGTACAGGTTGTCATCTCTGCTTTTGATAGTGAAAGCTCCAATGATCCCCTCCTTGAGATCAATTGATTTGCTAGAGCAGCTCATGGAACTTAGAATAGTTTACTGACATTTCCTGGTTTATTATAAAAGGACATGACAAGGGAAACAAATCAACAACCAGATGGAAGAGATGCAGAGGCCAAGGTATGTGGAAAGGCACACAGAGCTTCCTCGCCCTCTCTGGGTATCCCACTCTCCAGGTGTTCACCAACCCAGAAGCTCTCTGAACCCTGTACTTAGGGTATTGGAAGGAGGTTTCATCACACAGATATGTGATTATTAACTCCATTTTCAGCTCTTCTCCCTTCTCAAGAGAATGGGGGCAAGGTTGAAAATTCTACACTTCTAATCATGACTTGATCTTCCTGGTGACTAGAGCTCATCTAGGAGTCATCTTGGAGTCCACCCAGAGTTGCTTTATTAGAACAAAAGACATTCCTATCACATAGGATATTACCAAGGTTTCAGTAGCACTAATGTCAGGAACCAGGGTCAAAGATCAAATATCAGAACAAAAGTTGCTTCTGGTGCTCTTACCACTTAGGCATTACAAGGATTTCAGTCGTAGGGGTGCCTAGGTGGCTCAGTTGGTTAAGCATCCAACTTCAGCTCAGGTCATGATATCTGTGGGTTCGAGCCCCACGTTGGGCTCTGTGCTGATAGCTCAAAGCCTGCTTCAGATTCTGTGTCTCCCTCTCTCTCTGCCCCTCCCCCACTCAGGCTGTGTCTTTCCCTGTCTCTCAAAAATGAATAAATGTGAAAACAAAATAAAAAAAAAAAAACAACAACAAAGATTTTGGTAACTGTGCCAAGAACCAGGGGTAGAACCAATATATAGTTTTCATTATCTCACACATGTTAATCTACCATTATTTCAAATAGTTTAATAAAAATCTCTTTTTAAGGGGCTTGTGTATGTCTGTACCTCTATATACTTGCTATTAATATGATTTGTATTATATCTTTATTTATATAGGTAGTCCTTAATTCCTGCAAGTTTTGTGGTGAATTAGGAAGGGGAAAGTTATTTTGAAAAACTCTTAAGAATTCAACATTCAAGTCTGTATTCAAATTCTAATGAATACAATAACCGAATCTTTGCTACTTAAGATAAAACACAGGTGAAACAAAATTTCAGTCAAATCAGAACTAGTAGGGTCACATGTCCTCAGCCTACTCCTTTTACATTTTGGTGGAACACTCTTAAGTATCTATAATAACACATTGCATTGATATTCCAATTTTACAGGTTACAGGAGTCTCTCAATTCCATTATCTCTTTTTATCTTCTCACAAGAATTGCAAGTAGTTTGTAGGGCATGTATTATTACCTTCAGTTATTTTCCAAGAAATAAAATGGGAAGTCAGAGTGTTTAAATGAACTTGCCCACATAACCGCGGTTAACAAGAATCAGAATAGGAACTGAAAGTTTGTCTTTGAAAGAGTTCCTTCTGCATGATATTGCCTCAAAATGTTAACTGCCTTCTGTTCTTATCTCCTTCTCACACATAATAGTAATTTTTTAGACTGGAATGAGCATGAATCTGCTCTTTCCTGAAAGGTGCCACTTTTAATATAGTAGTGTTCTCCTTCCTCTATGCACGATAAGGTCTCCTCTGACTACATATAAATTTTCTCCAATCTTAGTTCTTGAGATGTGGTGAGCCAGTTCTTCATGACCAAGGGCATTCAAAACATTTAGTAATTTCTAGTCCAAAAAAAAAAAAAACATAAAACAAAAACAAAAACAAAAAAACAGAACTAGAGGACCCATGAGGTAATCCTATTTAATATACTTTTTAGACAGCATTTAGTATTTTTGAGGGAAAATAAACCTAATTTCAAAATGAAATGGAGTGCACTGAAAGAAGCAGAACATTGCCCCTTATGAACAAGGGGACCAGTTTTACCAAAACTTTGAACCAAAGTGTTTTCCCTTGTCATTGAAGGACGTTTTCTCCATAATTAAAACATTAAGTATTGGTACCAGTTGGACAAACTACCTACTAAATTGACTTGACCACATTCCAGTTAAGCTTCACATAATTATGACAAATATGGTAATAAAAGCATTTAATAGTAGTCAGCAACTATTCTTAATAAAATCTCAAAGGAAGATAGGAGAAAGTAAACTTGTAAATATAGCATATATTGTTTTATATGTTTTATCGAAAGATTCCCTTAGCAAACATCATTCTAAAATGTTAAAGTCATTCCATTAAAGCCTGAAACACGCTATGGATGCTATCACTAATATTATTCAACATTGTTTTGGGTGTTTGAAACAATCAATATAAACAAGGAAGGGTGTTAAATCAGTTTATGTATGTATGTATGTATGTATGTATGTATGTATGTATTTATTTATTTTCTTACTGATGATATAACTGCATACCCCCCAAATCCAATAAAATCCAGCCAGAATTATCTAGAATTACCAAAGGAATTTGAGAAAAATGATACAGATAAGATCAATATAAAAAATCAAGAGCTTTGTCTATATTAGCAATAAGTCATAACAGAAAGGCGAAACAGTTTCCCCCACAATAGCAATGATCATTACAGGATATTTATGACTAAATTTGAAAAAACTTTTGTATGAAGAAAGGCTATGAAACCCTATTGAAGTACACAGAATAAAATAATAATAGTAAGTACATAGTGGTTCTTATGACCGAGGCTTTACATTTATTTTTTGAGACTCCTAAACTCCTATGAAGCAGGTGATATTATTCTTATTTAAAAGAAGAGACAACAGAAGTACAGGGAGGTAGTATAACTTGTTCAGGTTCACACAGAGAAGTGTCAGAGCCAGGAATTGAATCCAAGATTCATGCCCTTAACCATTAGAGAACACTGCCTCTGTCTGGCCTGAGTGGACATACCATCTCAAATGGGAATCCTTAACATTATGATAATGTTAATTCTTAAATTCACATATAAATGTAATGTTTTTTGAATAGGATGATTTGACATAACAAATTGGTTATCACAATCTATATGTAAATGTAATGTATGGAATCTTTGGAGGGGGCTATGCTGGATAAAATGAAAGTAAATAAATAAAAGTAAATAAAAATAAAATGAAAGAAAAAATATCTAAACGCCAATAAAAGTTTGTTTGTTTGTTTGTTGTAAGGACTAATGAGGGTGCCTGACTTAGGAGACACTAAAACCGTGCTTTTAGGCACTCATACAAGCTTCCTGCTAACTTTTCAGAACAGGCAAAGTAATTCTCCATTACACGGAAAGAATGGAGTATTTTATGTGTTATGTAGGTATTAGGCTGGTGAGTTTGTCAGATTTTTAAAAATTTTAAGTTTATTTATTTATTTTGAGGGAGGGACAGAGAGAGGGGGGAGAGAGAAACTCCCAAACGGGCTCCACACTTCCAGCATGGAGCCCGATATGGGACTCGATCCCACAAACTGAGATCATGACCTGAGCCAAAACCAAGAGTTGGATGCTTAACTGACTGAGCCAGCCAGGTGCCCCAGAGTTTTTCAGTTTCTTATTTTAACTTGTATAAGGGCATGGGTACCTGTATAGAATTTCTAGAAAACTGTACATTGTGAAAAACACACCTCAATGAAAAATACTTGACCATCTCTTGTGTTCATTAACAAAACCTGTATATATATATATATATATATATATATATATATATATATATATATACAGAACAGAGAATATGCAATCTTATTCTAACTTGCTTCTGGGCTATGTAGTGTGGACTTATGATTAGGGTCTTTCAAATACTTATTTATTATCCCTGTACTGTGGATACCTGATGAGTGTACTTCAAATGTTAACTAAAAGCTCCTAGGGTGTAGATTAAATTAATACATATTTATATTATGCTGTCTACTAAGATATTTGAAAGTAAGTTATAGACATGAGACTAGACAGTTATTATAAGAAATTATAAGGAATAAAAGAAATAATTGACAGGTTCACTTTATGTCTGCTTTATAGTGATTTCTCAATTAAATAGAATTAATTACTTAAATTAAAAAGTATAAAATTCTAACATAAAGTAACATTACAGTGTCATCTGGTGTGAACTACCAATATATCTTCTCTAATTCTAGATGTTGAAAACATCTAACCAACCAGGGAGATACCTTAGTCCTGGCTATTTACTTAGTTCTTTGATTCAGTCCTCACGTGCCTCCAAATTATACATTAATTATCATATTCCCAGGTCACACTGCGGCAGGTTGGGTTTCTTGGGGTATACACTGAAACAGAGATTAGCATGCAGGACATTTATTAGGAAGTGCTCTCAGGATCAACATTTGTGGAAGGGAAGAGAAGAATGCAGAGTTTATTAGAGGGAGGGTAGAACCTTTGCTGATCTCCTGGGGAACTTGGGGGTTGAGATGGCCCAAGAATTGTCTTGAGTTGATGTTAGGGCCTGGGGATTGCAAGGGGCTGCTGGAAGGAAATCAGACTTTGTTCAAAGCATTTTTATTAGCATTGTGTTATCACGTAACTGGATCATTTTCCTTAGTGGTACAAAAATGATGATTTGTTCTACAACAAGCAGCAAAATTATTTTTCTTCAGCTGAGGCAGTCCCCAAAGAGGGCTGACAGCTGAGGAGTGCCTTCCGGCAGCAGTCCCAGAGACTGGGGAAAAGGCTGTCCTCCTTGAAGGGGAATCTGGATGGTGCAGAGCTCACGACACACACTCTGATCTACATGAATGTTGTTAATATTAGAGTTGGGTAATAATTCTAGGCTACTACCAATTTGTGTCTATAGTTTCCTTACATTCAGATTTGAAGGCAGAGATTCAACATGAAGCATAATCATAAACTCCGCAAGTGTTTCTATGCGATAGGGAACAGATCCGGTGTACATTCCCATCATTTCAGAAAATTTGCCTTTGGATCCTTCCTGAACCAGCCTAGGAATTCCTTCTTTATGACAAGTTGAAGAGAGTTCTTTGACAAAAGATAATAACGTTCAGTCTGACTAGTCTCTACCGAATTCCCCCAGTGTGCTTGCTTCACTGCCAAGAAACTCGTGACGATTATTTCCAATATCTTTGCAGAAAATGAAGGCCCTTTTCTTGCTATTTTTCTGGGATTTTTTCTGTCAAACAGTTGAAGCCACAATAGATGTGTGCTTACTTTACAATTACATCATGAATAAGGGCATGCAATTTTTAATCTTTGCTTTTAGTTATTTACCAGTAAAAACATAAAAAAAAATATTTGCTAGAGGTTAGAGATTTTCAAAGGCATTGGTCAACTAGCAGAAATAAATTTACCAGATGACCTGTCTGCCAAATTATTTTGAAATTTGGTTTCACTAAAATCTCAGAACCAATCATTTAAGTCACAATTGGTGTGTTGGGGGGCTATAAGTGAATAGGATGTCCCTCATAATATTTGGGACATACTTCTACTACAAAATAGTTTATCTGATATTCAAATTCAACTCGGCTTCCTGTATTTTTATTTGCAAAATCTGGTGACACTACTCACAAGTCTTTCCTCAATAAGGCAGCTCCTTGTTCTTGAACCTGGCTTCTATCTTTACATTGCTCTGCAAGCCATACCTTGTTCTAAATACAGAGAAAGTGTGTCATCAAGATGTTGGTCTCTGTAATTTGGCTTCTGTCTAAATTTCCAGCCCATCTTAGCAACTTATCATCTGAGGCCATAACCCTCTCCATGATCTCCCTTGCCAATGTTTAAATAATATATGTAGCTATCAAAAGTGCTTTGTATAATTGACTTTCTTTTGGAATAAATAAAAACATAGGGTTTTGTATTTGGCTTGACCAGGTTAAACTGTAAACAACCTTTGTGGGTATTGCAGTCAAAGGCGCTAGAAAACCTGAGAATCTAAATCATGAGGTAGTCATGGAAAGCTTGGTGAGGATTTTTTCTAGCCTGTTGGCATCAGTTACTCTGTAAACCAAAAGTTAGGTAGGGCCTCTGTTGACTCTGGTTAAATTTTAGCACAACGCATAATCCATGAATGGGTGCATACAGGTGAGTATAATCTTGCCTGTGATCCCTAAATCCTCCATCAACACATAAATACCTAATAAGATCATGGCCCTTCTAATGTTTTACCAGCACGTTGGCCTGTGGAACTGAATAGCTGGTTGTAGATGAAATTGGAAAATTAAATTGCGATTTAATCATCAAGCTACAGTTTTAAACATTTTCCCTTAGATAAATAGTGAGAATATTTCTAGACTGTGAAAATATTTCTACATGGCAAGTTATTTGAAGTGTAAAATACAAAAAGAAAGCTATTAGTAAATATTTTCATATGAAATATGCATTTCCAAATGTTAGCATAGTGACCAAAAATTTTGGGGATGTTTCATAGGTATTTCAAAAACCCTTTAAATACAGAAAAAAGGGATTATTTGTATACATTTATGCATGGATAGATATATACAATTTATTTTCTGTCTGTGTATCTCTCTTTCCATCCATCTGTCCATCCATCCACCCACCCATCATCTATTTCTGTCTAATTACATATCTTTGCTTAAAAGAATAAGCTGGAAGGAAATCAACCAAAAACTGTCCTGGAGGTATGGGAAATTTATATTTTCTTCCCTTTAATTGTATCTATTTTCTAACTTCTTAAAAGTTATTTATTTATTTATTTAGTTTTTTTTTTTTTTTTTGGTTTTTTTTTTTTTTTTTTGAGACAGAGAGACAGAGCATGACCAGGGGAGGGGCAGAGAGAGAGGGAGACCCAGAATCGGAAGCAGGCTCCAGGCTCTGAGCTGTCAGCACAGAGCCCGACACAGAGCTCAAACTCACGAAAGGCAAAATCATGACCTGAGCGAAGTTGGATGCTTAACCAACTGAGCCACCCAAGCGCCCCTCTATTTTCTAACTTTTTAAGAAGAAGCCTATTGTAGTTGTCTAAATATGAAAAGATAATCAATGTTTGTCAGACTCAGTTGGACTAAGAAATATGTTTCTTTTTTAAAAAAACAATTTTTTAATGTTTATTTATTTATTTTGAGAAAGAGAGTGCATGAGTAGGGGAGGGGCAGAGAGAGAGAGGAAGAAAGCAAGAATCCCAAGCAGGTTCCACACGCAGTGTGGAGACTGACATGGGGCTTGAACCCACAAATGGTGAGATCATGACCCGAGCCGAAACCAAGAGTTGGATGCCTAACCAACTGAGCCACCCAGGCATCCCAGAAATATAAAGTTTCTTGTAATAGCATTTTGTATTCTAACATTGTTACACTGTTGTTCAATGTCATAAAAAATATTTGTTCAACCAACACTCATGACTTCATTCAGTCATCCAGTGAAGAGTTTTTGAATGTCAACTATATGCTAACCATACTGCCAGGTAAGATTGGTGGAAAGATGAGTAGATGTAATTTTTATTATGAAAGATCTCCTAATCTAGTAAAAGGGAAAATAGGCATACAGAGAAAAAAGTGATATAATGAGAGCCAACTTTTGGACAGAGTTTGATAAATATAAAAGATGGATGAGCCAAACCTAACTGGAGGAGGTAGGGAGGTTTCTGGAAGAAGATATTCAAGTGAGAGGCCTTGAGAATTTTCTAGGCCTCAAACTGGGAGAGTAGACATTGTAGGAAGAAAGATCTATGTTTGTTAAGGCTTGGATATTAGTTGTTTACTTAATGTCCTATTGGACAATTAGACATTTCCTGTACTTCTCTATTATAAATGTCATAATGAATATCCTCAAAGCTTAATCTTCATACACATTTATGCTTATTTCTAGGTTGAAGGAGGATTCTAAAAGTAAAATTGCAAAGTTAATTGTTTTTGAATATTCTTAAGACTTCAGATACAATCTGCCAAATTATGATATAAATGGTTGGATTGATGCACACTCCAATCTACAAGGAATTAAAAACACCACACACACACACACACACACACACACACACACACACAGAACAACTAAGCATAAAACTCAAGTAGAGAGAAAAATAAAATAAGCCAAAAGAAATTAGTAGGATAAAATTCATTGCATAAAATTAATTTAAAATAGATGAAAATCATGAAAAAGAAAGTGTGAAAAGCAAATATACATAATCATTGAAATGACAAGACAAAAAGAATGGCCCAAAAGATCTAGCCAAAAAATAAAGAGGAAAAAAATACAGCAATTTCTTAACTTTTAGGTTTGATATAAGCTGTGGCCCTGTTCACTTTTTCTCTTTTATGTTGTAGCTCCTATGCATTTTTAAAATTAACCAAGACTCTCTTTGCTTGGTCTAATATGATCAGTAACACAACTGAGAGCAAAATGAGAGTGTAATCATTATGCTGATGAACTTTAAGAAGAGAGCTGAGTTTGAGTCTAAGTTATGCCACACACAAATTGTATGGCTTTGGCTAAGATACGTAAACTCTCTGTTGTCAATAAGATATAATCTTTATTTTTTAAAGTTTTATTTATTTATTTTGAGAGAGAGACTGAGAGAGGCAGACAGAGAGGGAGAGAGAGAATCCCAAGCAGGGTCCACACTCACAGCGACATGGAGTTCGTGGCTTGAACTCACAAACCATAAGATCATGACCTGAGATGAAATCAAGAGTTGGACACTCAACTGACTGTTGGCCGCTTAATTGACTGAGCCACCCAGGTGGCCCTAGATGCTCTCTTAGTAAGATATAATCTTAATGCCCACGACATTGATTTGTTATAAGGAATATATTTGGTAATGTATGTTAAGCAGTGATTCACGTATACTATATGCTCAATAAATGTTAGCAAGTTCTATTATCTCCCAGAACTTCTGAAAACGCAGAATCTCTTTACCTCCCCATGACTTCTCAATCCCACATCAAGAATATTAGCCCCTCTGGTCACTGTGATTGATTCAGTATTGCTGCTACCATAACTTAATTTCTTTAACAGCTGATCCAAATTACCTCAAGAGAGACTCACAACTCCAACTTCTCTTTGCTCATGGTACCAATTTTCTCCTTGTTTTATGGAAAATCAAAGGTAACTAGTATAGATTTCCTTTTTTGCCCCTGATTTTTACCTTAAAATGTGTCAAATGAGAGATCTTAAGAAATGACCTTTTATCATCTTGTGACTCATATTTAAATACATACTTATTTTTATTAAGCAAAAGCAGCAATAAGTTTTGTTTAGACCCAGTCAGAAAGTAGGAGTCAACCATGAAGAAAGGTGTCTCCTCAAGGTGGATCTTTAATGACAAAAAATACAAAGATAGATTTTTACCTTTGGCACACAAAAGAGTCAGAGAAGCCCAGCACTGGTAGTGAAAAATGGTTTCTTATGCTGTTGTGTTTTGAGGAGCAATAAAACACACCACTTTACTCCAAATAACTCCTCTTTCCGTTTGCAATCCATGATCTGAAATTCATATCATCCTAAAGAGGATTAGGTCACAAGGTTGGGATATTTTTTTACCCAAGAGTCGTCTCCAGGAAATAAGTACATTGAATAAGGATTGAAAAGCATTAGTTGATTGGGATACAGCTGATCATTCTAAGTACTTATCAAGGTGGGCTTAAGAATAAGGGAGAGGGTAGATCACTTCCAAGATGAATGTGTATGATTTTGAGAGATGCATAGACATATGGAAAAAGGGACAGGTAGTACCAGGTTTTCATGGCATTGCTATTTTGCTTGTGCAACATCTGGAGTATAGTATTATAACAACCACAACCAGAACCACATGGAAATTACCCAACACACTTAGAATTTAAAAGTCTTCTTTGGGAACCTCATCAATTGTGTTCACTTACTCTCTTCTTGCAAGATTGCAAGCTCTATAAATGCAAGGACAATGTTTGTCTTGTTCCATGCAGTATTTCCACCAATTTCTGACATGCAAAAAAAACTCATTAAATATTTATTGACTAATTGGAGTGAGATGAAGTGAGAAATGCTATTTTCCCTCCCTTCTCATTTCTGATAATTCTTCCATAATGACCTAACTTTGTGAATAAATCCAGTCATTTTCTGCCAACTGATGTTCATCGTCTCCCTGATTATTGTTACAGTGAGCACAAGGAAGCAGTCATACTGTTTTTTTTTTCTTTCTAATTTTCATAGTCACTTAGGGTTTCTCTCCTATTGCAGTCTTCATATCATGCTGGTCTCTTGATAATCTGCTCTCTCTCTCTCCTATTCCAGATTATTTTTGAAAATTCAAATCAGATCATTTTATTCTCTTGATTAAAACAATTATTTACTTTTAAGAATAATTACAATAATGTGAAATCTGCTTAACATGGCACTTAAATTTCATGTCTGGTAACATGTACATTTTACAGAAATACCCTTTTTTTCTTTTTTTGAGAGAGAGTGCAAATTGGGGAGGGGCAGAGAGAGAGAGGCAAAAGAGGATCCGAAGCAGGCTCTGTGCAGACAGCAGAGAGCCAGATGTAGGGCTTGAACTCACGAACCACGAGATCATGACCTGAGCTGAAATTGGACACTCAACCAATTGAGCCACCTAGTCCCCCACTCCAAGAAATATTCTTTATTCCAGTTAGATTGACCCCTAAACTTTACACACCCTGTTCATTCTCCATGATTCCCACTTTTCTCCTGGATTGTAGCTTACTTAATTCTATTCATCCTTCTTTTTTTTTAAGTTATTTATTTATTTGAGAAAGAGAAGGGGGATGCAGAGAAGGAGGGAGAGAGAATCCTACGCAGGCTCCGTGTTGTTAGTGCGGAACCTGACATGGGGCTCAAATCCACCAACCAAACTGTGAGATTACAACCTGAGCTGAAACCAAGAGACAGATACTCAACCATTGAGCCATCCCTGTTCCCCATCTATTCATTCTTTTGAACTCAGTTGAACTTATTTTTGGTAATAATATTGTTACTGCTTTTTTGAACCTACACTACATCAACTGTAAAATAAAATAAGTAATTTATCTGGAAAGTTACCTTGCAGGACCAAGATTTTTAGCATTAGGACAAAACCTTCAGGTCTAAAAGTTTTAAAAGTGTAGGTTTAAAACTGCCATTTTAAATTAGAATTGGAAAGGGTAATATAAGTTCATGATACGTTTCCCTCCTTTTAAAAATAAATATTTTATAAAATAAAACAAATAAGTAAATATTTTCTAATTTATCTAGTGAAAACATCTGGACACAACAACAACAAAGTAGCAATTACTCATAAAAGAAAATTTAGATCCTTGTATAAATGGCTGATTCCAGACCAAGGTGGAATTACCAAGAATCTAAAATGCTTAAGCTACAGGGCTCCTTACTTGAATGAGTCATTTACAAATCCTCAGGGGCACCTTAAGAATGTGTTCTCGTGGTCATACTTTCTTCTTCTTTTTTTTTCCCTTGAGAAATGCTCAAAAGCAACATTTAAAAAAATTTTTTTTAACGTTTATTTATTTTTGAGACAGAGAGAGACAGAGCATGAACGGGGGAGGGTCAGAGAGAGAGGGAGACACAGAATCTGAAACAGGCTCCAGGCTCTGAGCAGTCAGCACAGAGCCCGATGCAGGGCTCAAACTCACGGGCCGCGAGATCGTGACCTGAGCTGAAGTCGGACGCTTAACCGACTGCGCCACCCAGGCGCCCCAAAAGCAAGATATTTTTAACTGCAGTTAGCTACACTCCGATTTTCTCTTTGTCTTTTTTTTTTTTTTTTTTTTTTTTAGTAGCCTTCATGGCCAGAATAGAGCTCAGCTCAGGGCTTAAACTCATCAGACCTTGAGATCAAGACTCTGAGGTCAAGACCTGAGCTGAGATCAAGAGTTAGCTACTCAGCTGACTGAGCCTCCCCGATACCCTACTTTGTCATAATTCTTGTGTTGGGTGGTCTGGCATTGGCCATGGACATTTTAGAGACGATGCTAACAGAAATTTGAATGGAGATACATTCAGTGGTATATACTTATGTATATAGTCTCTTTCAAGTATAGTGACATTATTGTTAGTGGTCCTGATGTAGGATGTACATCCTCTCCCTGCCCCCTCAATGTCATACAAAGAAGATGCAAGGCTGAAGCCCTATGAAAATATGAACCCACACAGGAGAAACAAAATTGGAGATGCATAAAGTGAGAAGCTAACTCTGGAAATTCCAAATATTACAATGAAATTTTGAAAGAAACCTGATAGCAGTTTCCCCCAATTTGATAATAATCCTCAATCCCCATCATCATCATCATCATCATCATCATCATCACATTTTAAACATTATAGAGGAAAGATAGGGTTACCTTTCTATTCTCATATCATAAAATTGTTTTCCTATAAAGAGAATCTAGGCAAAAATGTAGGAAAAAGTATTAGAGGTGTTGTGATAATAAAAATTTATGTCTTTGTAGTGGATTTTACACCAACTGTAAGATGTCTACTTTTAGAACATTGTAGCTTGTTGTGATTTTTTTTGTCATTCTAAATAAATATTTACTTTTGTACTTCATTTTGTATTAATTTTGCATTTTTTCCCCTTAATGAGGACCTGCAAATTGAATAATCTGTCTCTCAAAATCTGGATCCACATGACACCAGGTTTGAAGCAGGAAATATACAAACTGATCCCAGGACAGATTGTTTGCTAGAAAGCAAATAAGCAATCCAACACTGCCTGGCTTGTGTCAAAAAGACACTGGAGCCTGTTTGGAGTAGCTCCTGCTGGCCTACAGTGGGATCATTTGATAATCAAAATAACTTCAGCTGATAAAACACTTTGTATACACGCATAAAAATCATGGCAAGAAAGAAAGAGACACACAAAACAACACTCATTGGACATTATGGAGGTTGCACCAACTCATTATTCTGAAAATTGAAAAGAGGTGTAGGAGAGGAAGACATTTTCCTCAGCCCTCTTGGGGTTACTCGCCGAGTCTGCAGATTAAACTGACAACACAGATTAACAGGAGAAAAGCAAATCAATTTATTTAATATAAGTTTTACTAGACACAGGAGGCTTCGTATGGAAATGAAGACCCAAAGGAACAATAGGACCTGAGTATTTTTATGTGAGGCTTGATGAAGAATGGGCAGTGGTATATGAATATGATGGGTTAAGGAGTATGCATAAATGTTGTGAAATAGGGGAGCTTAGCAAGGCCTGTTAGGATTCCTCTCTCTTAGAGGAAAGGATGCTTTCTTTCCTCCAGGTAGAAGAGTAAACCTCTCACATGAGGGTTTTATGTTCTGTTTCAGGAGAGAAGGGTGAGGGGAAGAGCAAAGATTTTCTTAAACTCCTTCAGCTGAAAATATTCAATATCCCAAGATTCCATATTTTGGGGCAATATGTCCTGAACCCCATCAAAAGGAAATCCTTAAGTATTGACCCTGCCTTTCCTATATGAAAAATATTTCAGGGACAACAGTAGTCCTAGTGTATGAAGGAAGTCCTGCACAGAAAAATCCCACCTAATAATGGCAACAGGAATGACAGGATGAGAAAAATTACTGTTTTGTGATCTCAGTGGAGTAATTAATTCATTCAATGATTGCCATCATTTGATAGTAAAGAAAATTGGTGAACGCTGATGAGGAACTTTTCAAATTGGGAGATGGAACACTGTTGTGACAATATACACACTCCTCACCATGCTACCAAGGTGCTTTTCTTAGAAAGGGGTTTGGAATAAGCTGCCAAATTTCCTCAATTTATTCCCATCTCTACCCTGTCTTATATGACTTCATCAGCTTCTCCTTAGTGTCCTGACTCTACAAAGGATTTCCTATATGTATATTTTTTTGGTCATGTGATTGGTAGAAGAAACATGGATGAAAATAAGAATTGGATATATGATTAAATCAAAATCTTATGTGGAAGTAAATATAATTTTTTTCAAAAATTTTCCCTTTAAAAACTGCTAGCAATGCTAATTCACAAGCTACAAGTTGTCTTAAATATACCATCTTTTAATTCTGAATTGCACATATGTATGTGCAATTGAATTGTATCTATACATATCTATTGTATCTGAATTGTATCTATAACATCTATTTTTTATGTAAATTTTTAAACACACAACTGTCTTTGAATGACATTTTATAGTTCCTAACCTATAAATTGAAACAAATAAGTTGCATTGTGCTTATTATATTATTACTTAAAAAAATAAGGCTCCCTGGGTGGCTCAGTTGGTTAAGTCTCCTACTTTGACTGAGGTCATGATCTCACAGTTCATGATTTTGAGCCCTGTTATCAGGCTCTCTGCTGTCAGCATGGAGCCTGCTTCAGATCCTCTGTTCCCCTCTCTCTCTGCTCCTCCCCCACTTGCTCTCTGTCTCTAAAAAATAAACATTTAAAAAATTTTTTTAAAAATAGATAAAATTTATGAGGACACTGTCTCTATTTTGTTAGCAAGGTAGTATTTGGTTAAGATGCTATTTATTTCCCCTGTTAATTTCCTACAGTTAGTTGAGCTAACTTATCTTCAGCATGTAGAATCTCGCATTAGTAGCTGGTTCAACTCTTTTAAGGAATTGTATAGAAGGTTCCTCTGAGAGACTAGAAATCTCAAGAGAATTGCATAAGAATAGAAAGTCCCTGTTTCTATCCTGAGATAGAGCCTCTCTCAGCATATAGCAATGATATTCCTTCGTCTTCTAAAGGACAGTTACTCCACTAAATTTGAATTCAGGCTTTTAGAGATAATTATTGCTTAGGGAAAATATAAGGGGAATTGTGGGATAACTGGGCAATCTGTGACACAACACATGGGTTCTTGCTTAGGGAATAGGCAAATGGAACACACAGGAGGTGAAGCCAGGTATGGTTTATTGGTTTATGCTTTGAGAGTGAGTTTCAAGTTAACTACTTTTGGCGGGGGCGGGGGGGGGGGGACAGCTAGAATCTTACATTTGACAGAAAAGCAAGCAAACAAACAAAAAGCATATATGCTTTAAAATCTACCATACACCTGTCAAATACATTTACTAAGGAAAAATCAAACCGCCCTGCCATTCCACGTTAATGCCTTCCACTTTTATTCAGCCACTCACAATAGTGGGCCTCCAGGTTACCCTAGATTCCTTCCCAGCACACACAGTGCTGTGTATACCTTTCAGTGGCTTGTGGTGTAAATTGTGGATATGACACAAGCTCTGAATGTTGGGCATTTCCTTAGACCACGTGCCAGCTTGCTCTCTGGCATGAGTGCCCCAGCCTGTGCTTACAGCATAGCGGGATGCCTCTTAGAGTCGCAGATTCCCCATCCACACTTGACATTTTCCATTTTACTAACATTTGCCAGTGACAGCTTGTTGCTGTCTTCATTTGCATTTTCCTGAGTATTATTGACTCCTTTCATGCGATGGTTAGTTTTGAGGAGTTTCATTTCTGAAAAGTGCATGTTGATATCCTTTCGTTGGGTAATTACACTAAAATCCGATACCACCATCTTGCTTCTTGCTTGCAAAGAAGCTGCAGTGGGCATTTTTAAAAGCTGTTTTCTCAAGTTGCAGTATCTGTTTTTTTTTTTCTATCGACATTTACATCTGAGATATTCTTATATAACCCAGTTTATAAAATTTCTTTCTCAGAGAGATATAAAGTTGAAAGAAGAGATTGTATGAGCACAGAAAGTGCTTCAGGCATATCTTCTCCTGGAAAAAATAAGGAAGAATGAAAGGGAATATATAAGATCGGGTCCCATTAGAGGTGATAAAGCCAGGGGAGAATAAACCCATTTGAACGATATCGGGTCACCCCTAGGATGCCTGGCAGCAAGAATGACTTGTGCTATCACACAAATAGGATTAGGTGTGAAAGCCCAAGAAAAAAAGTATATTCTGTCAATGGTTCCCCCACTCACATCAACTTTTAAATGTGGTTTTGGAATTTACCATTAAGTGAGAAATGACTTTTAAAATGGTTGAAAAGCACTTCAAAATGTCTTTGGGGTATTAAAAACAACTAAAACTGATCTCTGCACCCTAGATGATGCCAAAGGAATTCGCTTTCTAGACAATTCTGTAGTCTGCTGACCAAGAAAGGACATGTATCCACTGTTTTGTCAACTTTGTCTTCAATCCATCAGTTATTTTATATGAATTCTTTCTGCATATCCGTTCACTTATGGAGCACTGACAATTTCACAACCGTAGATGCTTTCAAATTTGACTTGTCCTCTCTTTTCGAGCCGCTGCTCATCTCCAGGTCAGGATCTTATCATTCCTTGTCTGAAATAGCTCCTGCTTGAGCTTCCCAAACCTGCCTCCAGTCCTGCCTCCTTCGAATATACCCTGTAATGTCACTACTGGAAGGCAGCTGGAAGGCAAATGTATTACGTTCTTCTCAAAACTTTTTTTTTATTTAAAAAAAATTTTTTTAACATTTATTTTTGAGATAGAGAGAGACAGAGCATGAACGGGGGAGGGTCAGAGAGAGAGGGAGACACAGAATCGGAAACAGGCTCCAGGCTCTGAGCTGTCAGCACAGAGCCGGACGTGGGGCTTGAAATCACGGACCCGAACTCACGTACCGCAAGATCATGACCTGAGCCAAAGTTGGATGCTTAACTGACCGAGCCACCCAGGTGCCCCTCTTCTCAAAACTTTTTTAATGATTGATCATTCTCCTCAGTGTAAGGCACAGAGACCCTCCAGGGACAGCCCTTCTGAGACATCATCTTCCTTCTCTCTTTCATACCTGTCCACGCTCACCTGGCATGGCTGAGTTTAGCTCCAAAACGCCAGGCAATCTCCTGCTCCTGATACTTTGCTCACCCTGCTCTCTTGGCCTGGCTGGCTCTCTCCTCTTGCCTTCTCCAGATCAATCCTCTTCACTCCATCAGGCTCGGGTCTGGGGTGATCAACTGTCAGTCCTTCCTCCCAAGCGTGCTGAGCTAAGTATTCCATGGCACTCCCAATGCACCCATGAATAGCTCAGTGACTGCATTCATCACATTATGTTTAAACCTTCTCTCTATACCTATCTGATGCTCTGCTGTAAGTGGTCTTCAGCAGAGGAAATATGATCTATCTTGATGTAAGTAGTAAAAATATTATTTTGAAGGTAGTCAAGGTTTCTTTCTTGGGAAAAAAATGGCTTCAGATTAATAAGACACTTTAGCAGTTGTGAGGATTTTAAGAACAGAGATATCTAATATTCAATTTTACATCTTCTATTGTACTGCTCAATGATACGATGACTGTCTGTTGTAGATTCAGTAAGATATCAAGAATTCCCTGCAAACAGGAACTGCTTGTCCTGGAGAAAGATTTGAAGAATCTTCAGAAAAACATACAGCATTTGTTAAATTTCCTACTGTCAGTAAATTGATGTCTGAGTCAATTTTACCTTAAAAGACAAGGAAAAGGGTGGCAAACTGGAAGACTTGGACCAACAAATATTTAGTAACAGGAATGTAAAATGTTGAGTGAAAAATAGCAGAAAACAAAACAGCATAAACAGGATGTTCTTTTTTGTGTAGAAATAGTTTACATCCATGCCTAAAAAGGGGAAGATAAGAAATATAAGTAGCAGTTCTCTGGCTGCTACCTTTTATTTATACTTTTTCATGCTATTCTATAGTTGTTATACTTAATAAAATGACTAAATACTGCTTTTTATTATCAGGATAAATTAAAAAAAATTTTAATGTTTATTTATTTTTGAGAGAGAGACAGAGCATGAGTGGGGGAGGAGCAGAGAGAGAGCGAGACACAGAATCCAAAGCAGGCTCCAGGCTCTGAGATGTCAGCACAGAGCCTGATGTGGAGCTGGAACTCAAGAACCATGAGATCATGACCTAAGCCGAAGTCGGACGCTTAACCGACTGAGCCACCCAGGCGCCCCTATCAGGATAAATTTTTTGAATAAAAATTCGAAAATTTTAGGGAGGATTTACCACTCTACTTCTCTCCAATTTTCCTTTGGCCTCTGTTGAAATCCAAATTTAGGTGAGCTAGAAGAAAACTACCTTTGGTGCCATTTTCAGCTCCTTTTCTTGAAATCTGTCTCCATTTTGAAGCCCCTGCAAGTGTGTTGGGCTGCCATGCATGCTGGGTTCTCTGATTTCACTTCTATTTTGTCCAGTTGGTATTTCTTCCTCCCCATTACACTGATTTTGCTCCTACTTGCTTCTAGTGAAAACTTATTTGATAAGCATCTTAGTCCCTCAGGATTTTATACTTCTTTTGGAGATAAGGTAATTTGGAGAAATAAATACTTGATAATTGTCATTTCTCCATAAATCATCTTTTAATTGAGTCCTCTTCTATTTCACTGCCTCCACATTGACTTATGGGCTGTGTTGATTTTGCCTAAGAAATATCCCTCAAACCTGTGACTTCTTCCCCTAAGTTCTGTCTTCAGGGCTTTATTATTGTTTCCTTCAGCTCTTCCAAAGACTAGCCAGTCTCTAGTCCTTCAAATGTTTCCTCCCATTTATATTATCCAAACAGCCCCTAGGGTTATCTTTATACAATAGAGGCAGGGTTATCATATCGCCTTTAAAAAGTAAAAAACAAAACAAAAACAAACAAAAAAACAAGCTCCGATGATGCAGTCGCATGTTCAGAAATAATGCTCTAGAATATAGTCGATATCTCTCAGCATCTCACATTAAGATTTGTTCGCTTTGATCCAGGTGTACTTCTTCAGTATCAACTTTTGCTATTTTCTCTCACTCCCTATTACTGCCCAGAGATTTTGTTTTCTCAAACCTCAGTATGGGTTTTCCATATGCTATTCCTCTGCCCAGTATTACTCACCATGGCATCTACCTGAATGATTCCTGTTCATTCTTCAAAACCTAGGCCATTTAGTCTATGTGCATAATTATCTCTCATCCATAGCTGTCTCTGCCATGCTAACACAGCATTTCCCCCTTTATCTGTGACAATACTTCTGGCACGGCATTGTAATTATTGGCTAATATATCTGCCTCCTTATTATTTCCTGAAGTCACTGAAGATCTATGCTTTGTCATCTTGGTAGTTATAGAGCCAACATAGTGTAGTCCCTAAATAAATGGTTAGGGAATGAGATAATATAAATGAAAATGGACTTAAAGTGCAAAATTGTCTAGGAAGATCTTTCTCAGAGTAATCTAATATTGCAATACTAGTCTTTTTTCCTAACATTTAAGAATATGACAGTGAGGAGAATTCGTGGGTAGGCAAGCTCTCCTTACGGGATGGTTGCCCATTCTATTAACATATTTGCTCCTCCTGACATTCTGATACTGAGTTTTCCCTGAGGGCTTGGCCTAGAAGGTTAGCAAACTTTTTCGGTAAAGTACAAATTAGTAAATATTTTAGGCTCTGCTGGCTATCCTGACTACTCAGCTCTGCTGCAGTAGCTGGGAAGCAGTCATAGATGACATAAAAATGCATGTGTGTTCCTTTCACAAGAACACCTGATTTACAAAAACAGGCAGCAGACAAGATTTGGACTGTAGGCTGTCGTTTACTGATCCCTGGTCTAGGCTGAGAGTTCGGGTTAATACAACTAAACCCTTGGCCAGATTGTGATGGGTTTAGATTTAATACATCTGCCAAGGAGTGCTGAGCTGTGATATTCCAGGCTTTTTGTGGTAAGTGGTACTTACGTACAGACAAATCCAAGATCCTTGCTACCACCTATTCACTGATAGAATGCCTTAGAGGGATTTACAATGGCCAGTCTCATTAGGTTTCTGGTGATTGATCTTCCAACTAAAGTTCCTATGGTGGTCACACATCAGAGATGACGCTCTGAAATATTCTGTATCATGGTCACTTCTTGGGTAAATCCTGAACTATCCCATGTCTCTAGCAAGAAATAGCCTGTTTCTCAGAAGCCACACTTGCATAAGCTCCTCACAATGGTCATGGGACTAAACATAGACAAAGATTCCTCAAGCAATGCTTTTGAACCCTTGCTTCGAGAAGTACATTGTCCTTATGCATCTCTGCAACCAGGACAGCACAGATGGAAAGAGTGGCAGTTTTGCTCATCATTCCAGGCTATTGTGACTGCTCTTCTTCCAACCCCAGTCATCTCACAGTTTAAGAACCAGTTTGCAGAAAGTTTGCAGGATTTCTGGAAGAATATGTAGGGAGGATTCCTTCAAAAGAGATTGGAAAAAAAATTAGGATGTATGTTAAGTACTTCAGGCACATGAAATATTTCAAATTACATTAAAAGAATCTGTTTTGTTTAATGAAATGCAGACCATACCTTTTGTGACATCTTGCTTGTGGTATGTTCTCCATACCAGAGTGAATGACCCACACACCTGCTTATTTTGAGAATAGTAATGGCCGCACACAGAAACTAGCAAGAAATGACATATTATTAAATAGAAGTATTCAGTACTAAGTTTGAGATGAAGAAACAGCAATATTTGTTTATGCTTCCCATGATCCAATCCAATCTCAGGGTGTATCATGAATGATATCAGTAGCATTTGGTTTAATGGATTTTGGTAGGGACAAATCAGCAGTTGCAAATCTGTATGTCTCTGGACTTATTATTTCCATGCTCACCTGACTATTTTATCCAGTGTCCATTGCCCTCTCTTACCTCTGAGGATGAACTAATTTAAAAAGCGCTCTCCTTGTGCATCACCTTTGCTGTCATCTTGCTTCATGATTCTGCTCCTGCCATGGTGAGTGAGCACCTTCGGAAGCAGCACCTGCCAGGAAACAACTGTTTTTGGAGATCTCAATGTGACACCGTGCAAAACAGATGAGCTGAAGAAAGATTGTCATTTTATCTGTGAGGACAAATTCAAGGTAGACCATAAAATTTTGTAAGAAATGTAAGGAAAGATATTAGCATTAGGAACTCTTCTATTTTTAAAACCATATTTCTTTTATTCTTTTCTTTAATTACACTGTTAGGGTCTTTTCTACATACATGTATTAAAATTAAATCCCAACAACTACCATACTCCCACGTTATCCTCAACATTGTGAATAATTTATTAAAAAAAAAAAACTGTGCTGGAGCTATCTTAAAAATGTCCATTATTTTCCAGTAAATGTCTATCTCCTTAAAGAAATAAAAGAAATTTGAAGAGGGACGTTTCTCAATAATTCAGTCAGGTTATTTGCTATGGGAAAACTCCTCTGGTAGGCAAGATCAACATTGGCTGTTATTTTCTCTAGGAAAGTATAATGATTATATTTTGGAAATTTATTACATTTGTGGCTCAATTCCAATGCTATAATTAGAGCATGTGATTTTTCTTTAATTAGAGACAGTGCCCTTACATAGCCAAAATGAACATTCTTGAATTTTCACAAGAATTTTCAAAATTTTTTAAAATTCAAAACAGAAACTCAGTTTTGGTCAATATTTTTATGTGCTCACCAACATATAATCAAAGGACATCTCACCTAAATTAATACTGGATTAATCTTGACAATAAGAGTGTGAATAGAATATGTTTAAATGTTGATTCTTCACTCTAAAAGGATGTTTTTTAGTTTTCTGCGATGTATGTGTTCATTCGCATAATTATATAATAAAGATTTATACATACCTATATTTTTAATAATTTAAAAATATTTTCTAAAAAGCTTTGAGAGTAGAGCAGATTAAAGCATTAGGTTGCATTCACAAATGGGGAAGGTGAAGAAAGAAAAATTCAAGTAACTTATGTTAAACCCATACATGTAACTTGTGTCTGTCTGAGGACAATAAACCAGTGCTACTGACTTCTGATGCAGAGGTCAATGATCTACTTTCTTTCCGTCAGGAATAGAACTTTGAATTGCTGAAACAACTTGTCAGTAATAGAGATAAGCCTCATAATATTGTTTTATTTCCATCAACAGAAAGAGGGGATAGAAAAAACATTTCTTTCATGATAATTTGCAAGCATCTCTTGTTGCTGCTTCGTCATCTTTCTTTGGCAGACGTATGTTTACTCTGGTAGATTTTGTCTTGAGTGTTTGAGTCTCCAGAGGGCTTGGCTGAGTCCTTCCTGTCTTTGATTTGTATCATTTCAAGAACAGTAGGCAGGTCAATTCAATGCATTGAAATCAAAGCCATCTAAAGGATTAGCAATTAAGCAAATTTCTCCAGGGAATAATTGAACATGATTGACTTTATGAAAATGAATCAAGGAAACCTCATTCAAAATGGAGTCGGGAAGCCATGAAGGGGGAAAACTGATACATTACCACTTGTGGCAGCTTACACAGGTCACAGGAATTAGAAAGATCTCCTCCAGCTGGGGCAACAGCAAGCTGCCTTCCCTTACAGCCAGTGAGAAACTGCCACTGCTTTGAACTCACATTTTTCTCCAAAGAACTTTTGTTCAAAACAACCATTCCCAACTTCTTCCTTTTAAAGGACATTCTTGGGGTGCCTGGCTGGCTCAGCAGGAAGAACATGTGACTTGTGATCTTGGGGGTGTGGGTTCAAGCCCCAAGATGGGTGTAGAGATTAGATAAATAAAACTTTAAAGAAAAAGGACACCCTCCTTTGTTTCCAGATTTGTCTATGGTTTCTGATAGTTTCCATGTCCCAAATCGCAATCCTCTGCTATTTCTGAATAAACTCATTTGCTGCTCTATAACCTTTGTTGTTTAATTTTTTTAAGTTTGTTTATTTATTTTGAGAGAGAGAGAGAGCAGGGAAGGGGCAGAGAGAGAGAAAGGGACAGAGAGAATCCCAAGCAGGCTCCTTGCTGTCAGCACAGAGCCCAACGTAGGGCTTGATCCCACCAACCGTGAGATCATAACCTGAGCCGAGATCAAGTCAGACGCTCAACTGACTGAGCCACCCAGCCATCCATCCCCCATTGCTGTTTAATTTTTAAGGCTGACAATTTTCCAATGATTCTATTCAAATTATGAAGTTTTTTCATTATTATTTTACCTACACAATTGTTAAAAGACAGTGAGAGGAAAGTAAATGTTGTATGTGCATATATATTAAAGGATATGAAGAAGGAAAAGTGAATAGAGTTTACATTCTAAGATTTGTTATCCCTTGTTTTGAAAAAAAGGATGTTATATTTCCTTTCTATGTTTTTCTAACTGAATAATGAAACCTATTGTCAACATTATATTAGTAAAAAAATGTTTAAAAAGTCATAATTTTGATATAATCATAAATGAAAGCTGACACATAGAGAATTCCAGAAAATTCTAAGTTCACCAAAGCAGTCAGTCATGAATCTGGAAAAAAAAGCACAGAACAAGCCCTCCTCCCCAACAAACAAACAACCTCAAGATTTTTGACCTCTAATAACACTCTCACCCAGAGGGCAAAATTAGTTTCCTGAAAGTTAACAAGAATGCCTACATTGACCTAAATATCAAATCTAATAAAGCAAATAAAATTTGGCAATTCGTAGGTGGCTATAGAAAATCAGTTTTGCCTGGAAAAGTTCTCCTGAAACCAATCAGAAGGGGAAATGATGCCTTACTTTGGGAGGCTGATAGCAGAAGGGGAAATGATATTGCATTACCTGGAGCACTAGGGAAGTCTCTCTGAGTGAAGGGAAATGATGACCATTTCGGCTTGATTTTAAGAGTGTTGCCTGATGAGGACATTGGATTCTGTGATTGATTCCCCTGAAAAAAAAGCCTTGATTCCGACAGCCTGGAGCCTCAGGGTTTTTTTTTTGTTGTTGTTGTTGTTTTTTAAC
This sequence comes from Felis catus, assembly GCF_018350175.1. Classification (NCBI taxonomy): domain Eukaryota; kingdom Metazoa; phylum Chordata; class Mammalia; order Carnivora; family Felidae; genus Felis; species Felis catus. The sequence continues at coordinate 50,614,392 of NC_058379.1, forward strand.
ATTTCTCCTCAGTGCTGCTCAGTGAAAGGGTCAGTGTCAGTCAGGTTGTCTAGTAATTCTCTTTGCAACCAAGTTCACAGTCATTAACAAATGTAAGAGAATTAAGAGCTTTGCATTTAGACTGCAAAGCCAGTTTCCAGATCTACTTTTAACACTTTCAATTACTGAGAGCATTGTTTACTTCTTAGTAGCATTTGCTACTTCTAAGTAGCCGGGGGGAGAAAAGAGGAGATGCTAAGGGCTCCACTCAGCCACCTCTTTCAGTGTGGCTGGGCATCTCAGAACAATTCATGAAAGAGCACTGGTTTGCTTGACAGAGACTTAGTCATTTTTAGCTGCTCCTACTCTTCATTGGTGTGTGAGGTACCATCCTCTTTCTATTCATGTTTTGGAGCAGCTCAGAGTTCAGGTGAGTCTGTTCTAGCCCGTTCTCTGCCAAGGATGCATTTGGAAAAGTTCTGAGGTTTCCAGCCCTTTGGGCCTATTACTGAAGAAAAAGATACCGCTTTTTTTTTTTCCGGTTCAAAGTCTTGCAGATGCCCTTGGATATACTTCAGATAAGCACGAGTCAAATCTAAGGAACTTTTGAAGTTTGCTCGTTAGTCTACTCAAAGCAGAAAGAAAAAAAAGCAATTTCCATATGAAATTGGGTATCACTTTGCAACCATGCTATATTGAAAATCTTGTGTCTAGTGAATTGCAAGCTGTCAGTCTTTGGGAGTGATTCCCTGAGAAGAGCTTAGTAGTTGTTCCCCAGAAATGGGCGGGGTATGCGGACTTTACCCTGGATAATGAAAGCCCATTGTAGGAGGACCTTTTATAACATAATTTAAAAGCCTTTTAAAGCTCAGCACCTCCTCAGCTAATTGCTAGGCAAGGCATTACCATCAGAGGCTCAGGCTGCTCTTTAAAAGGTTTTTAAATGATGTGTGAGGAAATAAAGCCCTGTCATCTGAAAGCTTTTCAAATGTGCTCTTCCTTATGTTAGAAGCAGCAGTCTGGACTTTGTGCATAATGAAACTGAATGGCGACTGAGTGTCCCAAGCTAGAGGAAGGAGCAATGAATACGGAAAGGGTAAAGTGAACGGGGGCTTTTCTTTGCATTGCGTGCAGCTTGCCTTAAAGTGAAAAGAGAGGACTTACGGATATAGCACTAAGAGCAGAAACCAGAGGTCAGCTTTTGCCTCATTTCCTTGCTCCCTTTCTCCAAGCAATTGAGGGCCTGAAGGGAAGACAGATGGTGCCATGATCTCATGATCTCAGGAAAATACAGTATACTATAACTCTATTAAAAAAAAAAAGGAACCCTCAATAATAGGGAAAAATTGTGTATCTACTCTAGGGTAGTCATTTGAATGATACATTATACATTTTTATAATTTTTTATTATAGTTGTTTGTGTATATTAGTCGTATTCATTTATGTATGTTTTTATTTATTTTTAAAGTTTATTTATTTTGAGAGAGAGAGAGAGCATGAGCAGTGGAGGGACAGAGATGGAGAGAGAGAATCCCAAGCAGGCTCTGCACTGGCAGCAGGGAGCCTGACAGGGAGCTGGATTCCAAGAACTGAGCCGTGAGATCATGACCCAAGCTGAAATCAGGAGTCTGCCATTTAACTGACTGAGCCACCCAGGGGCTCCTATGTTAGGTTTTTTAAATTAAGTATTCAAATAACAGCTAAAGGATAGGGTACTGGATTAGTTACCACACTAAATTAACCATTCAAAGATTTAAATAGATCTAAGTATCTTTATTGCTATCATTTACTGATAGTAATTGTCATCCATGAAGACAAACTCCTCCTTTCAATAAGCATCATTTCCCAGTATGTTCAAAGTTTTGTTCTGAGGTCTGGCACCACCTATCATCCCGTGTTTTGGTTTGAATCACCCAACACGGAGAATTGAAGGGTGGTCCATCACAGGATAGAAAGTGATAATGTGTTGAAATATGTCTTACCCTAAGGCAGATACAGGCACTCATGGGTGTGCTCTTCAAAAAAGGCATTAATTATTTAACCCACTCAATGATATGATCTACTATTTCTTGAAAAGTTTCTATTTTATGCAGATTATTAAATATTGCTAAGGATTTTTCTCTTTGGGGAACTATAACATATTAGGCCATTTACTGTCATTTTTTTCTTCCTTATAATCTGTCTTAAAAATATCTTTTCAAGTGACATAAAATGCAAATACAAAAGTAACATTTGAATAAAAATAAGAAAATAAGTGATATATAAAGTGGAGAGGGTAAATAAAATGATGTAGGTGATATAGTCTCTGAAGTTAAGCATGAAATTTAGCTATGTGATTCCTGGGCTACTAGAGGCAAAAGAGGAAGTTAATATTCTCTTCCAATATATGATAAAGAAAATCTTAAGATTTTTTCCTAAAGAAATGTCTCTGCAACTTAATAATAATTAAGTTATTGATGGGTATATCTTATGTCTTCTAATCCATTAACATTCCAGGCTAGGATCAGATACGTAGAAGAAATGTATGATTTCTCCTGAACAGAGACCTTTTTGAAAAATGAAAGTTTGATTCCTTCTTAGCCACATCTGCCATCTCACAGGCTTGGAAGCTAGTTGAGCTAGATATTGTATTTGGAGAATATTGAGCTTTGGGAGATACTATTTTTAAGCAATTTCCTCAACAAAATAAAACAAACAAGGAGATGCCTACAGTTCTAGTGAGTACTATGTACTGTTCAGGAGTGTCTGTAGATTAGAATTTTGTTTTCTTCTTAGTAAATTTTTCCTTTATTTAAAAAAAATATTAATTGAGCACTATGGATACGAAGGAACTCTGGCCTTGCTAACCTCAAGGGCAAGGTCAAATCTGAAATCCAAATAAATTCACTCTGATAAATAGAATCACTGAATCCTCCTAGTATGGTCTTTCTAGAAGTGCATGGTGCACTCCAAGCATCTGTCACTATGTAAGATACTGAAGAGGAGCAGAATATGTCACCCCAAAGTATGCAACTTGGCCATATTGATTATTTTGAATTAGAGTTACCTAAGAAACAGCCTGTGCAAGAATACTGTGACCTCCTTTGTCTCCCTGAAAACAGGAAATAAATCTTCCATGTGAAAGGTACCCTCCCTGGAACAGAAGGTAGAAGGCATCCTTATCACCAGAGATAGGGGATTTCAGGCTGAGAAGACTGTACAAACAAATCTTGCTTCTTTATTAATGTGCTACCCCAAACCCATCCCCTTTGTCTTGTTAATTCTTCACAAATTTATTGTTTCCTTGTCTACAAGGTGTAAGAGCTGCCTGTTTTGGGCACTTTTTTGAGTCTCATGTTTTTATGGACTTAAAATGAAATTAGTTCTTTTCCTGTTAATCTGGTTTATGTCAATTTAATGATTAGAACAGCCAAAGAAGAGAGAAGGGAAGAAGGAGAAAAAATTTGCTTTCCTACAATCCCAGCCAGTCTAATATCATCTACTAACCAACAGAATATCTTGTTCCCTGAGAAAAGGGCACACACTCCTCTATAGTGAAGTACAAAGAGGTTCTGAGTGGAGACCAGGGGAAAACCGTACCCATTTTGGGACACTGTTTGAATAGAGTGAATACTGTTGTTTCAAGTCTTAGTCAAATAATTTGTCTAATAAGGGGATTCAAGATTACTCTGCTGTAGATGAATCAGATTTTTGAAGACTAAAAGATCCTGCTGTGCTAGTCCAGGTGGTGACCTCATTTTATAAATCAAAGGCGAATCTGCTTCCCTTTCATGCTAAAGTCTGGCTCTTCTGACTATCCTGGATCACCGTTTCCGGTGTTCAAAGCAAAGGTCAGAAGTTTGGTCATGTGGGAAGGAATGATGTAGATCTGGGGAATCACAATGTAATCAGTTTGGCTCAAACCTTTTGCATTTTCTCATTGACTAGCTAAGACAGCATCTTCTCAGTTAAATGAACATGATTAACTTCTTTAGCCACTTCTGGTCAAGTGGAAAGTCCCTCTACATTTTCTTTTGTCTATTGCAAATTATAAAATAGTTAGAATGGATTTCCCCTATCCATATATACCCTTTCTATCTTATTTCATTTTATCACTGTAGATTGAAGAAGTGAGATTTATAGACAATATCTCCTTATATAGTCACCACTGTTAATGTTGCAGAAAACTATGCCCGACAAAAATTGGTCAGCAGTAAAAAACAGCAAATGCCTCAAAAGGCTTTTCTAGATGTGAAACTATTGTGTGAGTGGAATAAAACATTCTTTGTCCTATCCACCTTTCATTTTCAGTTTTGTTCTTAATATAGCAGAATAGGCTCTTAGCAATGAGCTGCTTATGTCTGGCAGATTATCATAGGGCAGTTCAACAAGCACAGAGTTTGGAATCAGAAAGGTTCGCTTCTGTTATTTACTAGATGTGTGGCCATAGAAAATATACTTGATCTCCCTCTCATTCTTTACATATTTAAAACAGGAATAACAATATATGCCTTGAAGTTTTGCCATATTAAATAAGATAATGTATATAGAATGTCTAATATCTGTAGCAGGCCTTCAAAATAGAATAGGTTCCTCTGTTTTTGTTTTCATAACACTCCTTGGAATTAATCAAATAAACGTAATATAAGAATAAAACCCCCAAATACACTTTGATGTCTGGAAGAGTAAACAATGAACAGATAATAGTGATTTCCTCTGAGAAGTGACCTTGAAGAGTGTGGTTGGAGGGGAGAGGATATTTGCTTTGTCTAATGTTCCAATTTTCTAAAACATAAATGCAGGTAGGTATCATTTGTGCATAAAAGTGTACAATAAAATAAATGCGATCATAGAAATATATGTATAATTTTGTATATACATAAAAATATATGTATAATCTTAGTAATAGATGCATCAGAGAGGCTCTGCTGTGTATGTCTATTTGTGAAAAGGTGGGAATACATTGGCCAAATATACAAGTGTTTCCTGGATTACTGCTTTTTCTTATTATGCATTGCAAAATTCCATCACTTTGTAAGTTGTGGAGGGTGTCATCATGCACATATGATGACTACTCAGCTGTCATAGAAAAGAAGTAGGAGATGAATACTTTTGGAGATGTAATGGAGTATTACATTTCATTGACATTATTGGTTAAAATATAGTTGCTAATGATGAGCTTATTATATGAATGTTTTGAAGAAATAAGCAGGTGAAACAATGGAACATGGAGCATTTTTACATTGGTTTTTATATATTTTTTGTGTTTATTATTTACTGTGGAAATGATTTTCAAGTGTACCATTGAGTGGCATTAATTATGTTCATAATGCTGTGCAACCGTCACCAGTATTTTCAAAACCTTTTCATCACCCCACACAGAAGCTCTTGTGACCTTTAAGCTCTAACTCCCTAGCTGCTGCCCCCTCAGCCCCTGATCATCTCAAATCCTTCTGTCTCAATGATTCTGACCATTTTAGATATTTCGTGTAAGTGCTATCATGCAATATTTATCCTGTTGTATATGCCATAGACCAGGCACCGTAAACAACAGAAATGTTATTTTCTCACAGCTCTGGTAGCTGAAAGTCTGAGATCAGGGCACCAGTAGTGTTGATTTCTGGTGAGGCCTGTCTCCTCAGCTTGCAGAGGGCAGCTTTCTGTCGTGTCCTCACATGGCCTTTTTTCTGTGCATACACATTGGGTAAAGAGAGAGAGTGAGAGAAAGCCCACGCACACACGTGCAAAGGGGAGCATGACCATGAGCTTTGATGTCTCTTTTTCTTATAAGAGTGTGACTCTTACCAGATTAGGAACCATCTTTATGATTTCATTTAGCCTTATTACCTCCTTAAAGGCCCTATTTCCAAATTGTCGTATTGGGGGTTAGACCTTCAATATATGAATTTTGTAGGGAACATAATCTAGTCTAATAACAGCAAATAATAGGGAAATGAAAAAAATGGTATTTGAGCAGACTGATTTTTCTTAGCTATTTTATTAGTAATTCATCAACATGAATACCAAAATTAAAGGCACTATTCTTCTATTAACAGTAATACGCAAAACAGATACTCATAATGATTACTGTATTTTGGACTTCAGTTTTCTTGTACAGACCTCGTCTCTCACATTCCTTTTCTGGGGGAGTCCTACTGCAGGCTCTCTGAGTTGTACACCAATAATTTCAGACAACATCATTCAAGACGACATTTTCTTTATTTTTGTAATGTAAAACAAGGCTGACAGATTTATGTCAATTTCATCTTCTTTTTTATTTATTTCTTAAAAGTCCTTTCTTTTAAGTCATTAATAAAACAAAAAGACAATCTATTGAATGGGAGAAGATATTTGCAAATTATGTATCTGATAAAGGGTTAATATTCAAATATATAAAGAATGTGTACAACTCTATGTTAAAAAAAAAATCCAAGTAAAAAATGACCACCTGAATAGACATTTTTCCAAATGAGACATAAAGATGGTAAACAGACACATGAAAAAATGCTCAATATCACTAATCATCAGGGAAATGCAAATCAAAACCACAATATTACCCCACACTTGTCAGAATGGTTGAAATCAAAAAGGTAAGAAATGAGTGTTGTTGAGGATGTGGAGAAAAAGGAAAACTTGTGCACTTTTGATGGGAATTTAAATTGGTACATACACTGTGGAAAACCAAAAAATTAAAAGTAGAAATACTATATGATCCAATAATTCCACTATTGAGTATTTACCCAAAGAAAACAAAAACACTAACTTGAAAAGGTACATGTACCCCTATGTTTATTGCAGCATTATTTACAATAGCCAAGGCATGGAAACAATCTAAGTGACCATCAATAAATGAATGGATAAGGAAAAGATGGTATACACACATGTGCCTGCACACACACACAATGGAATATTATGCAGCCATTAAAAGGGATGAGATTGTGTCATTTGAGACAACATAGATGGACCTAGAGGGCCTTATGATAAGTGAAATAAATCAGACTGAGAAAGACAATTACCATATAATTCCATTATGAGTGGAATCTTAAAAAAAATGAAGGAACAAACAAAAAGCAGAATCAGTAAATACAGAGAACAAACTGATGGTTGCCAGAGGAAAGGGGCAGTGGGGGTTGGAAAAACTAGGTGAAAGGGAGAGGGGGATACAGGCCTCCAGTTATAGGATGAGTAAGTCATGGGAATAAAGCACAACATAAGGAATACAGTCAATGATATTGTAATAGTGCTGTATGGTGACAGATGGTGGCTACCCTTGTGGTGAACATAGCATAATGTATAAACTTGTCAAATCACTAAGTTGTACCCTGAAACAAACGTAACATTGTATATCCGCTATAGTCAAGTAATTTAAAAAAGCCCTTTCCTTTGAAATATGTAATTATACACCTGTCTGTCTACCTATCATCTATCCAGTTATCCACTCATCAGGCACTAACCATTGGAGTGTATTTTGCAAAAAAAAAAAACCCCAAACCAAAACAAAAGTCCTCCCCATAGGGATGCTGTAACCCAGACCAAGTGCTATGCCAAGCTGTCAACCAGAATACATCAGGAAGAAGAGTATCCTTCTTGCACAATGGCACTGCCTGTTAAAATGTCCTCTATGAATTAAGAAAATAAAGTTCCAGAATGAAATCTCTTCAGAAGAGATAGAAATAATATTTTTTAACTTTTTTAATTTACAGGAAAAAAAAATTGAGCCTATAAAGGAGAGTATCAAACTGATTGATTATACACCTTCAAATTTCATGTCCAAATGTCATTATCTGCATGAGGATTCTACTAATTTACTAATGATTATTTTTAAGTTTCTAGTTGTTTATTAGACGTGTTCCTTGAGATAAGTGACCACTCTATTCACATTTTTATAAGAAACGTTCCCCCTTCTGTGTCATGTCTGTTGACCTGACTGCTTACTACATGGCCAGAATACATGCAGGACCAGAACTTGGAGTCTGTCTTTTTGGAACATGAAGTCCCAGGAGTCAATTTTAAGAACAGAAGGCAAGTTGAACAAGAAAGAGCTGGTTATGGTGACAGCAGTGTGAAAGCTGAGGTGCCATTCCAGGAATAGGGCACAGTCTCTATCCTTCTTTTAAATGTTTATTTATTTTTGAGAGAGAGAGAGGGAGGGAGAGAGAGAGTGCATGCACGCAAGTCAGGGAGGGGCAGAGAGAGGGAGGGGGACAAAGGATCCACACTGTCAGTACAGAGCCCGATGTGGGACTCGAACTCCCACACTGTGAGATCATGACCTGAGCCGAAGTCAAATGCTTAACCGACTGACCCACCCAGGCACCACTCTGTCCTTAATTATGAGGTATTGGTCCTTATGATATGGGAGATATTCTTTCCATTCATAAGTTTCTATATTATGGTAGTATTTTTGAAACAATTACTCATTTCATATTTTCTTTTGTGGCAAATATTACATTCTGCCAGTGTGAAGGTTTATTGTCACCAAAAGAAAAATGCTTCTTTTGAATATTCTCCATGAATTCAAAACTCATGTTGGATAAACTCCTAAAACAAACATCTCTTCAGAGGTGCTATGCAGGCTCTTAAATGAAAACTATGTTTTTGATTTGCCATTTCTAATTAAACAGAATACATTCAAGGAGTCATACAGATTGTGCTGCCTTCCAAATGACCTTTAACCAATATAGTCTGAGTGGTCCCTGTGTGGAGGTGATCCTTTCCAGCAATTTCTTCATAAAAAGGAAAAGGATATGTATGTTAACTCATTACATATAATCTATTGAATTCAGGCAAATGAATTTCCTCCAATTCATTTCAGAGCTGATTCATTTTATCTGCATGGCTTTAGTGCCATATGTGAACATTAGGCCTCTTTAAAAAATGATGGGGGGGTAATAAATGCTTTAGGAATTTGTTTTGCTGAAGTGAACTAACGGCAGAGGAACATATGGTGAAATATATTTTTAATTACTTTTCAACAATGTTAAATGTTTTTTCCTTATTTTCATATTTAATGTTCTTGATCAAACTTACAGAAGAGTCTTCTCAGGAAGAACACAGCATTCTGTATAATAACACATGACTAATTTTATGGGCAATATATAGCAATATATGTAAGCAACATTTTTGCTCTGGGAGTCTTAGAACTTTATGATTCTTCTTCTTCAAGTCTTCAAATGGAAAGTACTTTTCTTTCCTCCTCTCTGAAATCAAGAGGTTGACACCATTAAAATTTCCAATTCTATTGCAATTTTTTAAAACGTTTATTCATTTTTGAGAGAGTGTGAGCAGGGGAGGGGCAGAGAGAGAGGGAGACAGAGGATCTGAAGCAGGCTCTGTGCTAACAGCAAAGAGCCCCAAGGGAGTCTCGAACTCACGAACCATGAGATGGTGACCACAGCCAAAGTCGGATGCTCAACTGACTCAGCCACCCAGGCACCTCATAATCAGCAAGAATTTGGTAATAATTTGGCTGTTAAGGGCTTACTTAAACACAAAGAGAGCTTTGCATATCTGAGCTTAAAGATTTAACATGTAAACTGCAGGCTGCTCACGTTCATTATATCTGAGAAGCTATGGCATGTGGGACACGTGCTGATGAGCTGGCACACTTGGAACTTTCCATTTTAGTGACCTGAGGTGGTGATATTTCTGCTTAGATTCACATCACAAAATGTCCCGGAGTTGTGATCCTTCCTCCCATGGGTAGGTAGAATTCTGTAATACTGGAAGTGAGATAATGGCTCAAATCAACTGTCATTGCATTTAACTTGTCATCTACACATCGGAAATTAAGTGGGGACTAGGTTTTCCATTCCCATAAACCACCCTTTCTCCCGGAGACGAGCTAGATTATGCCCTGTACATCTACCTGTGCCACCTCCATTATTAAAGGAACAGAAACACAGTAAAAGAAAAGACATATATTGCCTGATGCCTTTCTATTTGTCCTTCTGTTGATTGCTGCTTTGTAATGTTCCTTAGTTTCCAGGAATTGAAAATTGCTTGTTATCAGAAGTGATGAAAAAAGTTGTCCTCTGTGATTGTTAGCTCAGGATTACTTGCCATCCTTTTGTTATGTTTTTGTTTTTTTTCTTGCTGTCTTTTTTGATGAAAAATGGGTCCACACAAAAAGAGAGAGATTAAAGCAACACTTTTCTAGAATTCAAACTCTATAGTAGGTGACATTTCCATACCTGTATGTCCCAAATGTTATGGTTATGAACAAAATTAGCGAGGAGGCTTTCTGGAATGCCATTGAAAGACACTCTCGGCATGTGAATCAACTGCAACCTGGCTTATTATAAAAAAAAAAAAAAAAAGCTGTCTCTGGTGTTTGTACTCAGAGCATGGTGGCATGTCTTCTGAGGATGTCACCTGAGTCGCAGACTCCATCCTTAGTTCCCTTCCCTTGACTAATCACACGAAGGTAATCTTTTCTGGTTGAGAAAATTTATGTTCCCTCTCTTCCGCCTGGCTCAGAAGCTGTCTGCAAACAGCTGCCAAACAGGGTCAGTCACTTGATCTAGAAATCAAAACTGTATAGGCCTTAGTCATACCTCAACTAACAAGTACTGTGGGCTCCAAATTGACTGTCATCCAGTGAGGTATGATAAGTTGGATAAGGTTTCACAGAACACTTTCTACTGAAGAAGTATTAGATTTGAGAGGCAGAGTACAGAACAGGGAGAAGTTTCCAAACAAAAATGGTACTTAAGATTCCTGTGACAGGATGTGAAACCATTCAACTCGAAAGAGATTTTCCTCATGAACTTCTAGTGTTTGCACATCATGGGTTGGAAAACCAGATTACCTCCAACCCCACTGTGAACGTCAGGTGTCCTGAGGTGTTTACCTTCGGCTACAGTTGGTGTTTCTGAGTCGACTATCAGCATGGTCTGCCAGCCCATTAAAGTGATACTGAAGGCACAGTCAGGTGGTAACAAAAAGCTGAAAATGCATCTCACACTTGGAAAATGTTGAGAACATTTTTTAAAGCAAAACAAACAAACAAAAAAAGTAAATCAATTTAAAAAGTGAGCCAAAGCTATATTAAAGGATTTTAAGATACTTTTTTTTCTCTCCCTCTTGTTTCTGTAGGGATCATGAGCTGTGATACACAGATGCATTAGTATTGTGACTTCACTGCCAGCGTGTGCCCTCTATTAATGAGGCCCCAGAGCACTCCTTATTTCCAGGGTGTGTACATGCTTGCTGTGTGAGCTTTCCTCAGCTTCCTCGTGTGAGATTCTGGGCTATCTCCTGCTTTTATACACTAAATGCAACCAACTTCCCTTTGCTGAAGGGAGACAATTGGGTTCTTCCCAAACAGTGTGAGAACATTAAGTTTAAAGCTGCAAGAAGACTTGAAAGAGAACAAAATAAAAAAAAAAAAACCCTTCTCTTCAAATATCTTCTACTTCTCAATGGGTTTCTTTTACATAATTCTTGAATGAGAGGTTGGTTACATAGTCCCCATGGTCTTTTATTCCTCCGTTCTTTTCAGGATTCCAGGCTTGGCCATGAGCTTTTATTAAAGATGCACTTCTCAGAATGCTCGCGCACCACGTCTAAAGGCCTCTTGCACATTTTCCAGCTGTTGTGTGTGGCTTCTCTTGGCACTTCCTTTCTTTAATCATCTCTGGCACTGCCTGCCTCCTGTTCCGTGCTGCTACCAGAAATAGCCCACTCAACAGCTGGTCTCCAAGGAACAAGACTGTTGATGATCTTGCAATGTGACATCTATCCTGTAGGTTGGAGACATCGTTCTGGCAGCTTCTAGTTGTGCAGAAGCAGGTAAGGTTACCCTGCAAATCTGTACTTGCTTCAAAGCCCAACTGACTGAAACTGGCCCTCAGAACACTTCAAAGAGCAATTTCTGAGCTCTTCTTGGCCCCAGGAGGGGTGATGAACATCACAATTCATCTCTAAAAATCGCAATGGACTCCCGTGAAGATGAAATGAGGCTGAGAAATTAATTTTTGATGATCTCCAGACAAGCAACAGACACTCCTCGAAGTGCATGTTTGTATTTTGGGGCGTGGAGGTGAGAATTTTTTCCATCTTTTGACGCTTCACTATGCTTTGGTGGAACTATGGATCTGCCAAATTGAACTGCACTTCAAAGGGAATTTAGGCAATGGGGTTTCCATTCCATATCAAAAAGGATAAGAAAAGCCTTTTGGTTTATCATCTTTAGAACGCATTGACCACTTTTCATTCTCGTCTGTGTCAGCCTGAGCTTTCTGTAGGGTATCGAGTCTATAAGCTATTTTGTAAGATGCCGCACCGCTACCACGGAAAGTGACTCATGAACATTTTCTATTTGAAATAGACTGCCTGACAAAAAAGAAAGCAGTAGAATGCATCGATTCCCTCTGGAAGTCATATATAGGGGAAACTTGACCATTGTTCAACAGAGCTGCTCTCTTTGCTTAACCACTATCTCCAGAAAATGAAATCAGTCACCACCATCCCTCCTACCATGACCACCATCATCTCAGAAATTATACACAACGTCTCACTGGAATAGTCTTCAACCTCATTTCCGGGTAACACCTGCTGGAAGTTTGACTTTGTTGTTGGGTTTCTGCCTCTAATTGAATGAATTACTAAAAAGTCTTAGAAATGGCCTGCTTTAGGGATGCCTGGGTGGCTCAGTCAGTTAAGTGTCCAACTTTGGCTCAGGTCATGATCTCACAGGTGAGTTAAAGCCTGGTGTTGGGCTCTGTGCGGACAGCTCAGAGCCTGGAACCGGCTTTGGATTGTGTGTCTCCCTCTCTCTGACCCTCCCCTCCTCTCAAAAATAAACAAACATTAAAAAAATTTAAAAAAAAGAAAGAAAGAAATGGCCTGCTTTAAAAATCTTGTTGGAAAATGAGAAAAATGTTCCTTTCAGATATTTCCTGTTCAGAAGTAGGAGAAATGTCCCATTATTCTAGTGTGCTTCATTCTCTGGTTTGAAAACAGAGTCTCCAGTAATGGCCTATGCTGAGTAGTACAGAGTGTGAATTCTGAATGTCGCTACTCACATGGATGCCCAGAGGACCCAGTCACGGCCCGTCAGGAGTCTGCTTGGCAATGAATGTTGCACAATAAAATTGCACACGGTGGCAACTGAACCCAGGGCAGTTTTGAGGCCACTGGGATGTGTCCTGGTTATTTTTAAAGTTTATAATTTGTAGTAAGAGTAATTCCAGTGTTTTCTGGCTCTGTTTAATTATAAAATTGATGTGGGAAATACAAATGAGCATACCAGTATTAGAAGGGCAGTGTCGTTCGAAATAAAAACTGGCATTGGATTGAAGTCTGCAACTTTTGATTTTAACAATAGATGTTTGTTAGCTTCAATGTGGTAGTATTGCCAGAGGGAGAAAAATACATGAAACTCCCATGATGAGAAACCTCCCCCCAGCATAACAAGTACAAAATACAAAGCTGCTGACCCTACCAGCAAAGGCTACCACTGCAGAAACTCTCTAGTAGGCATGGGCTATCAGGGTGGAGTGGAAAAGTTACAGCAGGTAGTGCAGGAAGCGGTTTATTTCTTTGTTTATTTATGACTTCTTCCTAGTGTGTTCTCTATCTGGCTTAACCATAAACATAAACTTTAGACTTATGCACAGACCAAGGTAAAACAGAACTAAAATAGAAATCGATATTAGATATGCACGGTATCTATATGACACCAAAGCAAATGATCATTTCTGCAAAAATCTGTACAAAATCAGTTACATGGCATATGTAGTACTAAATGAAAAAAATATTAAAAGGATGGCTATTTTAATACCATCTTGATACAGTCCTGAGGGAAATGTAACATTCTCTGAGACAGATTTCTAGTGTCCTTCATTTTGATTTTGATGAAAATTTATGTTGGTGAGAAAAATATAATTATCTGTTGCAGGAAAATGGTTGCCAGGCCTTAACTTAATGATATGGAGGGCTCTAAGAGTGGACGAAAATGGTCAGGGAGTGGTTTTAATAAGTGTGAGTGCAGTTAAGGAAAATGTTGCAGACTGAATAAATTTTCTGAATGCTTAATGATTTTAGAAAGCTCTTTACAGGGTTGACATAGACAGCCGTCATTATCTGTCCCTTACCACATTGTGGACCAAACGGGAATGCACTTTCTTAATTGAGTGAGCAGTTTATATTTAGTTTTTAAAAGGACTGGCTTCGTTTTCCTTATTTTAATTTAAAAACCAGGGTGTTCTCTGCTATCAGTTATTGTGTGAGCTGCAAAATCTAGTAATATCTGTCTCAAGGACATGTGATGCTATCTTTGCTTGCTCCCTCCTTCTTTTGCATATCACCATCCCTAGATGTTTTTAAATCCAATGGAGATGCAATGGAATGAATGTTTTAAATATAGAATATGGATAGAACCCCTCCCCCGCACCCAAATCCCCACATTTTTTTTAGTATTGAAATCTATTGTACCAGCTAACCCCATTTTAATGTGAACAGCTATTTATACTGTCACTTGTGAATTTTTGGATGGGGAAATGCCCACTCAGCGTGGAAAGGGATGACAAAGGTGCCAAGAAGAGATAGCTCCCAATTAGACATATTCGGCAATATATCCAGCTGTGAATAGAATCACCTTTCTAGGGAAAATATGGACCCATTAAGAACAATCTGTGTTAGAATCAAATAATAGGTGTTTAAGAACAAGATTTTAGATCTCTTCAGTGAAATCTGCATTGATTTCAGCTATTGAAACAACTTGATTAACCATAAAAAGAACATTTCTCCTCTAACATTATTCTTTCATATACATTTTCTCAGAAGACTAATTTCAGATCATTTTGCTGGGAACTGTTCTGTCTTAGAGAAATATTTCCTGCAAGGATTCTTGTGCAAAGTATTTTTTCTCTAAATGCCAAAGCACAGGTGGAAGAGATAGATGGTTTACATAAAATTTAAAGTCAGCCAAGAATAGGCATTTTTGGGAAAACATCTAATTTGGAAACTTATGGGTATAAATATTAAAGTTATTCTATTAAGAGTGGGAAATGAAAAAAAAACAGAAAAAAAATAATATGAAAATGTTATAGTAGCCTTTTCTAGTTCTCATATTCCTTTTGATGTGCAGCTAGTTTCCTGGAGGGAGACCCATAATTATCATAAAATACTTGTGAATGTACCTAATCTGCAATTGGCTGAGCCATTCTTTATTATCACTGTGGATGGCTATACTATATTCTACCTTACTTACATGCTATAATTTACTTACCCAATCCCCTATTCGTGGATAGACAACTGCTTCCAGTTATTAATATTATGAGCACTATTATGAAAAACACAGCAAAGAACACTGCCCTAAAATTCAGAACTTTTAAGTTCTATTTTAAGGGAAGGTGACATTGCACAACTTACTTAATCTCCTTAATACTTCACTTGCCAAATAAAAACAATGATCTTTGCTTTTACCAGGATTGTGGTGAAAATTAAATATGCAGCTGTATGTGCCTATCCTTTAAATTTGTAACTTAATGATATAAATATATTTGTCTCTAGGAGGAGTCATATAAGATGAGGTTTATTGTGTGGGAATAAGATACTGTGGGCATGGGCTTTTAAGTTTTCATGAATTGTCAGGTTCTCTGCTAATGCCAAATTAGAATCACTCAAGAACAGTAATTGACTAATGTTAGAACTCAATGGAGAGTCAAACCAGGTTGTTTGCCTTCACTGATTATGTTTTTTTCCTAGAGCTACCAGTAATCTGGAGGTTGAGAATTTTCAAGATAATTAACATCTTATATATACATAAAATTTTGCTCTTTACAATGTATTCCCACATAAAATATCTTAATCATTCTTATGGCCACATGCAGAAAATTGTGGGTACTGTGCTAACTTCACATAAAAAGGAACTAAGGCTCAGAAAAATTATTGAATACAAATTTGTAAAGCTAAAGAGTGAAGCACGGGCCCAAGACTTTTAGTTCCAGGCAATCACACAGAAAATGTAGAATCCAAAGTGATGTATGGTATAGTGTGCAAATCTTGAAATAGTTATGTTATTTTTATGAGACAGAGTACATTGTTATTACAACACAAGTGAACACCCATGAACATGTACATATATGGCTTTCTTCCCTATGGAAATTCTATAAAAAAGAATTTTCCTTTTTTTTTAATTTTCTTTTTAAAATTTACATCCAAATTACTTACCATATAGTGCAATGATGATTTCAGGAGTAGATTCCTTAATTCTCCTTACCCATTTAGCACATCCCCCCTCCCACAACCCCTCCAGTACCCCTGTTTGTTCTCCATATTTAAAGAGTCTCTTATGTTTTGTCCCCCTCCCTGTTTTTATATTGTTTTTGTTTCCCTTCCCTTATATTCATCTGTTCTGTCTTAAAGTCTTCATATGAGTGAAGTCATATGACATTTGCCTTTCTCTGACTAATTTCGCTTAGCATAATCCCTTCTAGTTCCATCCACATAGTTGCAAACCGCAAGATTTCATTCTTTTTGATTGCCGAGTAATACTCCATTGTGTATATATGTGTGTGTGTGTGTGTGTATATGTGTGTATATATATATATATATATATATATATATATATATATATATATATTACATCTTCTTTATCCATGCATCCTCGATGGACATTTGGGCTCTTTCCATACTGTGGCTATTGTTGATAGTGCTGCTATAAACATTGGGGTGCCTGTGTCCCTTTGAAACAGCACACTGGTATCCCGTGGATAAATGCCTAGTGATGCAATTGCTGGGTCGTAGGGTAGTTCTATTTTTAGTTTTTTGAGGAACCTTCATACTGTTTGCATTGCCACCAGCAGTGCAGAATAGATCCTCTTTCTCCGCATCCTCACCAACATCTGTTGTTGCGTGAATTGTTAATGTTAGCCATTCTGACAGGTGTGATGTGGTATTTCATTGTGGTTTTGATTTGTATATTTCCATGATGATAAGTGATGTTGAGCATTTTTTCATGTGTCAGTTGGCCATCTGGATGTCTTGTTTGGAGAAGTGTCTTTTCATGTCTTTTGTGATTTCTTCACTGGATTATTTATTTTTTTGGGTGTTGAATTTGATAAATGTTTTATAGATTTTGGGTGCTAACCCTTTATCTGATATGTCATTTGCAAATATCTTCTCCCATTCTGTTGGTTGCCTTTTTTAGTTTTTCTGATTGTTTAGTTTTTCTGATTGTTTCCTTTGCTGTGCAGAAGCTTTTTATTCTGATGAGGTCCCAATAGTTCATTTTTGCTTTTGTTTCCCTTGCCTCCGGAGACGTGTTGAGTAAGAAGTTGCTGCGGCCAAGATCAAAGAGGTTTTTGCCTGTTTTCTCCTTGAGGATTTTGATGGCTTCCTGTCTTACATTTAGGTCTTTCATCCATTTTGGGTTCATTTTTCTGTATGGTGTAAGAAAGTGGTACAGGTTCATTCTTCCGCATGTCGCTGTCCAGTTTTCCCACCACCACTTGCTGAAGAGACTGTCTTTATTCCATTGGATATTCTTCCCTGCTTTGTCAAAGATTAGTTGGCCATATGTTTGTGAGTCCATTTCTGAGTTTTCTATTCTGTTCCTTTGATCTGAGTGTGTGTTCTTGTGCCAGTACCATATTGTCTTGATGATTACAACCTTGAAGTATAGCTTGAAGTCTGGGATTGTGATGCCTCCTGCTTCAGTTTCCTTTTTCAAGATTGCTTTGGCTATTTGGGGTCTTTTCTGGTTCCATACAAATTTTAGGATTATTTGCTGTAGCTCTGTGAAGAATGCTGGTGTTATTTTGATAGGGATTGCGTTGAACACATAGATTGCTTTGGGTTGTATCGACATTTTAACAATATTTGTTCTTCCTATCCAGGATCATGGAATCTTTTTCCATTTTTCTGGTGTCTTCTTCAATCTTTTTCATAAGCTTTCTATAGTTTTCAGTGTATAGATTTTTCACCTCTTTGGTTGGATTTATTCCTAGGTACTTTATGGTTTTTGGTGCAATTGTAAATGGGATCGATTCCTTGATTTCTCTTTCTGTTGCTTCATTGCTGGTGTATAGGAATGCAACCAATTTCTGTGCATTGATTTTATATCCTGCCATTTTGCTGAATTCATGAATCACTTCTAGCAGTTTTTTGGTGTAATCTTTTGGGTTTTCCATATAGACTATCATGTCATCTGCGAAGAGTGAAAGTTTGACCTCCTCCTGGCCGATTTGGATGCCTTTCATTTCTTTGTGTTGTCTGATTGCAGAGGCTAAGACTTCCCATACTATGTTGAATAACAGTGGTGAGAGTGGACATCCCTGTCTTGTTCCTGACCTTAGGGGGAAAGCTCTCAGTTTCCCCCCATTTAGGATGATATTAGCATTGGGTCTTTTGTATATGGCTTTTATGATTTTGAATTATGATCCTTCTATCCCTACTTTCTTGAGGGTTTTTATCAAGAAAGGATGCTGTCTTTTGTCAAATGCTTTCTCTGCATCTATTGAGAGAATCATATGTTTCTTGTCCTTTCTTTTATTGATGTGATGAATCATGTTAATTGTTTTGTGGATATTGAACCAGCCCTGCATCCCAGGTATAAATCCCACTTGGTCGTGGTGAATAATTTTTTTTAATGTATTATTGGATCCCGGTTGGCTAATATCTTGTTGAGGATTTTTGCATCCATGTTCATCAGGGAAAGTGGTCTATAGTTCTCCTTTTTAGTGGGGTCTCTGTCTGGTTTTGGAATCAAGGTAATGCCGGCTTCATAGAATGAGTTTGGAAGTTTTCCTTCCATTTCTACTTTTTGGAACAGTTTCAAGAGAATAGGTGTTAACTCTTCCTTAAATGTTTGGTAGAATTCCCCTCAAAATCCATCTGGCCCTGGACTCTTGGTTTTTGGGAGATTTTTGATTACTAATTCAATTTCTTTACTGGTTATGGCTCTGTTTAAATTTTCTATTTCTTCCTGTTTCAGTTTTGGTAGTGTATATATTTCTAGGAATTTGTCCATTTCTTCCAGATTGACCATTTTATTGGCATATAATTGCTCATAATATTCTCTTATTATTGTTTTTATTCCTGCTGTGTTGGTTGTGATCTCTTCTCTTTCATTCTTGATTTTATTTCTTTGGGTCCTTTCCTTTTTCTTTTTGATCAAACTGGCTAGTGGTTTATCAATTTTGTTAATTCTTTCAAAGAACCAGGTTCTGGTTTCATTGATCTCTCTACTGTTTTGTCGTTGTTGTTGTTGTTGTTGTTGTTGTTGTTGTTGTTGTTTTGTTGTTATTTTGATAGCATTAATTTCTGCTCTAATCGTTATTATTTCCTGTCTTCTGTTGGTTTTGGTTTTTATTTGCTGTTCTTTTTCCAGCTCTTTAAGGCATGAGGGTAGGTTGTGTATCTGAGGTCTTTCTTCCTTCTTTAGGAAGGCCTGGATTGCTATATACTTTCTTCTTAGGACCACCTTTGCTGCGTCCCAGAGGTTTCCAGTTGTGGTGTTATCATTTTTATTGGTTTCCATGAACTTTTTAATTTACTTTGTAAACTCTTCGTTAGCCTATTCTTTCTTTAGTAGGATGTTCTTTAGTCTCCAAGTATTTGTTACCTTTCCAAATTTTTTGTTGTGGTTGATTTCAAGTTTCATAGCATTGTTTTCTGAATATATGCATGGTATGAGCTCAGTCTTTTTGTACTTGCTGAGGGCTGATTTGTGTCCCAGTATGTGGTCTATTCTGGAGAATGTTCCATGTGCACTGGAGAAGAATGTATATTCTGTTGCTTTAGGATGAAACGTTCTGAATATATCTGTCAAGTCCATCTGGTCCAGTGTGTCATTCAAAGCCATTGTTTTCTTGTCGATTTTTTGATTAGATGAACTGTCCATTGCTGTGAGCGGGGAGTTGAAGTCCCCTACTATTATGATATTACTATCAATGAGTTTCTTTATGTTTGTGATTAATTGATTTATGTATTTGGGTACTTTCATATTTGGTGCATAAATGTTTACAATTGTTAGGTCTTCTTGGTGGATAGACCCCTTGATTATGATATAATTCCCTTCTGCCTCTCTTGATGCAGTCTTTATTTTAAAGTCTAGACTGTCTGATATAAGTATGGCTACTCCAGCTTTGTTTTGTTGACCATTAGCATGATAGATGGTTCTCCATCCCCTTACTTTCAATCTGAAGGTGTCTTTAGGTCTAAAGTGGGTCTCTTGTAAACAACATATAGATGGATCTTGTTTTCTTATCCATTCTGTTACCCTATGTCTTTTGATTGGAGCATTGAGTCCATTGACATTTAGAGTGAGCACTGAAAGATATGAATTTATTGCCATTATGTTGCTTGTAGAGTTGGAGTTTCTGGTGGTGTTCTCTGGTCCTTTCTAGTCTTTGTTGCTTTTGGTCTTTATTTATTTGTTTGTTTGTTTGTTTTTTCATCTTTTCTCCCCTCAGAGAGTCCCCCTTAAAATTTCTTGCAGGGCTGGTTTAGTGGCCACAAACTCCTTTCATTTTTTGTTTCTCTGGGAAACGTTTTATCTCTCCTTCTGTTTTGAATGATAGTCTTGCTGGATAAAGAATTCTTGGCTGCATATTTTCTGATTAAGCACATTGAATATATCCTGCCACTCCTTTCTGACATGCCAAGTTTCTGTGGCTAGGTCTGCTGCAAACCTGATCTCTTCACTTGTAGTTTAAGGACCTTTTATTTCCCTTGCTGCTTTTATGATCCTCTCCTTGCCTGAGTATTTTGTCAATTTGACTATGATATGCCTTGTTGATGGTCGGTTTTTGTTGACTCTAATGGGTGTCCTCTGTGCTTCCTTGATTTTGATGTCTGTGTCTTTCCCCAGATTAGGAAGGTTTTCTGCTATGATTTGCTCACATAACCCTTCTACCCCTATTTCTCTCTCTTCTTCTTCTGGGACCCCTATGATTCTGATGTTTTACTTTTTAATGAGTCACTGATTTCTCTAATTCATAAATTGTGCTCTTTTGCTGTCATCTCTCTCTTTTTTTTCTGTTTCATTATTCTCCATAAATCTGTCCTTTATGTCACTGATTCTCTGTTCTGCCTCATCCATCCTTGCCACCGCGGCATCCATTTGAGATTGCAGCTCAGTTATAGCATTTTTTATTTCATCCCAACTAGCTTTTACTTCTTTTATCTCCACAGAAAGGCATTCTAATCTATTTTTGACTCCAGCTAGTATTCTTATTATTGTGATTCTAAATTCTGGTTCAGACATCTTGCTTGAATCTGTGTTGGTTAAATTCCTGGCTGTCATTTCTTTGTGCTCTTTCTTTTGGGGTGAATTCCTTAGTTTTGTAATTTTGAAGGAGGAAAAGGAATTAATGAGGTAGGAAAATTAAAATTAAAAAAATAAAATCAAAAAAATACTAAAATTAAAAAATTAAACACACGCACACAAATTGAACAAATAATGCTAGATCCTAGGTGTGTTTTGGTCTGGGTGTTTAAAATGACAGATTAGATAAAAAAGGGGAAAAAAGGAAATCATTTGAAAATTTGAAAAATGAATACACTGAAGGAGACTAAAATGAAATGATGGAAGTAAAATAGAATTTGAAAAAATTTACACAAAAGTAAAAAATATAGTAGAAAAAAATTAAAAATATTTTAATAAAAATTGAAAATAAAAATGAATTTTTTATCTTTCTGTATTCAAGAGAAAGAAAAGAAACAGAGAAAAAAGAAAAAGAAAAGAAAAAAGAAAGAAAACCGAATAGATGGACCAGTGAACAGACTGAAATACGACTGAAATTACTTCGTTTTCCCCTTTAAGTCAAACTATGAAGCACTTTATAGTCCCTAAACTAATCAGTAGGAGAGACTTGTATTCCTGCGGAGTGAGATTGGCCCAGTTGGGCAGGATTTAGTGTAACGGCTCCATTCCCCACTAGATGGCACTGTTTAGCTCACTGGGGTAGATTGTTGTGATGCTTGTAGGAGTGTATGCGCATGTGCAGGAGCGGTGAAAATGGCGTCACCCAGCTACCCAGTGTCTAGTATCGGAACTCTGCTCTCCCTGATCAGCAATCATGCACCCGTCCTTTGTCTTCAGCTTCAGTCCACTCCCTGCTTTTGCACAGTCCATGACCAAGCCCCAGACAGCACCTCCCTCCTGAGTGTTGTCTTAGATGCCTTTCCTGACCCCTTACTTCTGAGGAACTGTGGCTTTGACCTGATCTGCCCCTCTGCGGGAGGGTTGCACTGAGCAATGGCCAGGTGCTGGCTGCACCCAGGAACGTTTGCAGGACTGTGCTACTGCTGATGCCCAAAGACTGTGGCTGGGTGCCAGCCCGCCCCAGAAAAAGTTTGCGAGATAGTGTAGCAGCAGCACCTCAGGGATTATGGAAAATCACAACAGACATCTGGCACCAGGTTTCACCCTTAACAACGTTGTTCCAGCACCAGCAAATGTGGTTGTTCTATTGGGTCCACTGGGGCCTTTGGAGGACTCATACAGCCTCTACCAGGTGTTCTTCCAGAAGGGGAACCGCCTCTCCCATGTGGCCTGAAGAACCCTGGACTCCACTCTGCTCCTGGGGATTCGCCCTTTCCACCAGAGCACCACCAGGTATTGAGCTGTGGAGTTTCAGACTCTGCACTCCCCCTGTTTATAGTCTTAATGGAATTTAAGTCCTCTCCTTTCTCCCTTTTTAGTTCAATCCCTGTGGCTGTTTCCACTTTTCCACTTTCTCTCCAGCTGCTTTTGGGGGGGGGTGTTTTTCCTGTATTCTCCCCATCTGCATCCTCTCTCCATATGCAAAAGCGGCTCCCTGCCTTTCACGCTTCCCTCTCCCCCAGTTCACTTCTCTGCGCCGTGTACCTGCTGAATTCTGTGGTTCAGGTTGTGCAGATTGTTGTGTTAATCCTCAGATCAGTTTTCTAGTTGTGCAGGATGGTTTAGTGTTGGTCTGGCTGTATTTAATGGACACAAGACACACAAAAACTTCCATGCTGTTCTGCCATCTTGGCTCCTCCCCTTGAAAAACATAATTTTCAATTTTTATATCCTTAGAACACACACATGGAAACACACACATAAACATAAATGCTCACTAGTTTTTAGGAACCCATTAAATAAAAATTTTCAATTCTTTTATCTATTCAATTTGAGGTAAAAACGTGGTTAGTGATGATTTCATTTGTTTTTATGAGATTCCTAGTGATGTTGAACGTTGCTCATAGATTATTGGTGACTTATATTTTGGGGGGTAAATCTCTGCTTTTATATCCTGTATTAGTTGTCTACTGCTGTGTAATCAGTTAGTCCCAAATTTAGCAGCCAAAAAGCAGACCTTTATTATCTTAGAATGGCTATGGATTGAAATTCTAGGTACAGTTTATATGGGTGCTTCAGTTCAAGATGTCTCAGGCTACAGTCAAGTTTTCATGAAGTATGATCTGAAGACTTAACTGGGATCTGCTCCCCAGCTCACTCATGTGGCTGTTATCCAGCCTCATGCAGTTCCTTTCCATGCATGCATCCCCAGAGTTGCCTCATGACATGGTAGCTGGATTCCTAAAAAGCAAGTGAGTTAGAGAGTGAAAATACCCAGGGTGGAAGCTACTGTCTTTTTAAACTATTTTGAAAGTGACAACCATCACTTTTGCTATATTTTATTCACTAGGAGGGTATCATTATGTATAGTTCATACTAAAGGGGAGAAAATTACACAAAGGCATGAAAAACAGAAGGTGGGATCATTGGGAACCATTTCAGAGGCTGCTTACCTCATATCCTTTGACCATTTTTCTATCTTTTTATTGGCATGGAAGAAGTATTTATGTATTATAGTACTTATATTTTATGATTACTCACCATTATAGAATATATTGCATAATTTTCTCACCTTTTAGTATACCTTTTAGAAGTATACCTTTTAGATTTTCTTTCTCCCTTCTTCCTTCCCTTTCTCCCTCCCTCACACTCCCTTCTTCCTTCCCTTCCTCCTTCCCGTCCTTATTTCCTTTTTTCTTTCTTTTTATATTCTCTCCTTTCCTTTCCTTTCCTATCATTCCTTTTCTTTCTTTCTTTTTCTTTCTTTCTTTCTTTCTTTCTTTCTTTCTTTCTTTCTTTTCCTTATTTCTTCTTTCTTTCTTTCTTTCTTTCTTTCTTTCTTTCTTTCTTTCTTTCTTTCTCTTGTTTCCAAGTTACTATGTGGTCAAGTATTTTTAATGCTCCTTTGTAGACTCAAATTTTAATTCATGCATAATCTTGTATTATAGATTGAGTTTTGTAAGAAAAAAAGGAAAATAATCTTGTTGAAATTATTTTCATTAGAAAAATAACTCATTACTGAAACCTGATTTATAATATTGACCCAATGGTAGTTGCAGCAATTAAGATAAGTGTATTTGTGAAATTCATCAAAATCATCAAGTTCCGTTCCATTTTTATATTTAGTAATTGATACAGTGTTGGAATAAGATAGGAAAGCATCTGGAAGCTTCTACCATGTGAAAGGTAAAAAGAGCAAGGTTGTATTTTCTCTGTAAAAATTAAATTGAGATCAATGTTTGGCATTAAAAATGTTTCAGTTAATTCTTGAATTGGCTTTATAAATATGTAAGTGATTTAAAAATGGAACGGATTTCCTTTTAGGGAAGAATATTTCTTCTCAATGTTAGATGTTCAAGTAACAAAGAGAAATATCATGAAGATACAGAAACAAAATCTTGATCAGGGCAGGAAGTTGAATGAATTGTTTACAACAGTCTCTTACAAGCTAACATACATCAAACATTTGAAGTCTTGGCTGGCTGTAGGCAAATTTAATGAAGCATAGTCATTTAGGTTAATAAATGGAAAATAATTTTTACAGGAAATAGGGTGAATATCAGTTCAAATTCTTATTTTCTTCTGTCAAATGGAGGAAATAGCATTTACCTCAGATGTTGTGAACAGGTGAATGAATTCAAATTTCATATAAATTTCCAGTACCAGAATGAAGTTATATGGGTTTTTTCAGGTTTCTGATTGAACCATATAAGGTACATGCATAGAGGAGCCAGAAACATTCAATGAAAAGGAAACTCTAACACATGTATTTCCTCTATAAGGCACATTATGGTCTTGTCACTGGATAGCACTTCAGCACTATGCCTGGAGGCCTTCATAAATAGCAAAATCACTAAAAAAAAACCATAAAAATGCAAAAAACAACACTAAATAAAGCAAAAAGGATGATTGTTTATAGTATGAGAGCTGAAACAAGAAGGCGCAGCATCATCTCATTCCACTTCAGCTGAGAACATGCACCCTGGGTGACTCAAGTTTTTTGTCCCTCAGTATGTCCTCAAATGACCACAAATGCACTGAGATTATTGATTTGTGAGTTATGAACAAATTTTCATGAGTAGGAAAATTTACAAATTTGTAATCCGTTAAAAATGAAGGTAGACTCTCCCTGCTAAGTGCTATATAGTAAAAGGTGTATGTGAAAGGGCATTTTTTCAATATTGATGAGATGAGGTTATTTTACAGGGATGTTGGCAAATGAATCTGTATGATGCAAATGGCATTTTGGTTGGCAAAAGTGTGAGCAAAGCTCACGGAAATCTAACCCCTTATTGCTCTGTGGCGCAATAATCAGTATTTACTAATGCAGTGCTTACAGTGACCTTATACAGCATAACTACCATGGATAATGAGAGTCATGTGTATAGTCAGCAAGACAACCACAATGGTAGTTCTAGATTCTTGTTTTCTTGTACTAAGTATAGAGGTAAGCATTTCACAAACATTATTTTAAAAACAGATAACTGAGAAATCCTTATTATTCATATTTTATGGAGGGTGAGATTGAGAGTCAGAAAATTTAATGTTCTAAAGCAATCAGAGAGCTCGGTTTTGAATGCAGGGCTCTCTGACTCTGAAGTCAGTGATCTCTCTGTTACTCTACACTGCCCAACTTTAATCATGACGTTGATTAAATACATATTATTGTCAGCGCTACTTGTAAAGTCAATGAAACCATCAGATTCTGACTATCATAATTCCCCAGCATAAATGTAGCAGTCAGGGAGGAAATTTCTCATGTGTCAACAAGTTCATGCCTCTGGCATTTGTTACAAAAGGTTGAATATAGTACACTCCCTTTTCTTTCTCATTTTCTTCCTTTATGCACCTTCTCTTACACATTCTATCATTGTTTTATAAGCTATAGTATGGGTACTGTTAGAATATATTCCAGAACATTTGTTTGGACATGTCATCAGATCTGTTGATTTAGATTCTTCTAATTTCCATAAATGATTATATCCATGAAAAATGCAATAGCATTTTAACTGTAATACTGATTTGGGAATTGCATAATTCTGGAAATGGAAGTTTTCAGAACTAGAGTTAGAATTGCTTTACCCTTTCTAAGCCCTTTGCTATTTCTATTCCAGTCAATAGCATGAAATTTAAAAGTGTAAAATTTTCAAATAAAACAAGGCACATTTTTGTTTATGTTTTTTCACCTTCGGAGAAATTAAAAGAGCACAGAAATATTATTTTAAAGAAATGTTACAGAGACAAAATGATATATCACACTTCTTGAAAGTAGTTGAGCTTTCCTTGGGTCTTATGTAGGTGGAAGGAAGGGGTAGTAGGCAAGAGAAAACTTAGAAGGCAGCTCATGGGAAATGAAGACGAGGTGTGCCCCCCACCCCCACTTCGTAGAATAGTCCATTCTGTGATATGCAATCCAGGGCCTGTGTTGGTGAGTTCTCTGCCATTAATTTTCTTCATAGAAAAATTTCCAAGATTATTCTGTAATTTGTTTGTGGTGAAGAAATGCTAGTTATCATCCTACAGCCTAACACTGTGAAAATATTTGTAAGGATACCAAGACTCTTAAATTCATAATTCTACAACATATCACAACACAGTCTTCTATGGTCACATTATGAACGCACACTTGGATGTGATATATACAAATGAAGACTTTAGTCATTCAGTGGAAAAGTCTATGACTATGTGGGAGGCAGTATGACTGCATGAGTATAAAGGAAAACTGGGTTGAGGAAAGATCAGCTGTCTCCTGCACATTCTTGCCTGAGCTTACCCTGCTTGCCAAGAAATACAGAGCATAAATCTGTTTTTACAGTATTCCAGAATATTTTACAGATGGATTTCAAATCACTCTTACATAGATATTCATTGTAGATGTAAGTCTTATAACTTAACGTAAGGTATTACTTGCAGATTCATAAAATATTATGTCTGTAAATGGCTACAATAGCTGGAATAATACATTCCAGTTTCATCTAGAATAGTGCTCTCTGTTTGTCATTCACCTAAGTATATGCTACAAGTCTTTTAAAAAAGTTTTTATTTAAATTCCAGTTAGTTAACATACAACATAATATTAGTTTCAGGTGTACAATAGAATGACTCAACACTTCCATACATCACCTGGTGCTCATCACCACAAGTGCACTCCTTAATCCCCATCACTTATGCTTAAACGTACTTTCTGTTTGTATTTAACTAAACAGTAAGAAGTTATATGAGCTCTTCCATGAAGAAAATCACTATTTGAAATGTCCCACTACTATTATTGTAACATTCAGAAGCTATCACCAGGAGGGCCTTGATGTATCAGGGAAATGTTAGAATATAATTTTAAAAGGAATTATTACCTTTTAAGTTACATTTTAATCATAAAAATTGTTTTAAAAGTTCAAAGATGAATGTAAAGAAATCACTAAAATTTTAATACCCAGATAAAAGCAAAATTAACATTTATTAACATTTCTCTCTCTCTTCACTATGTGTCTATAATTCCTGCTGTGCTCCATTAATACAGATATTGTGAAAACATAGCCTATATACTTTTCTTTGTGTCAGCATTCTCTCTGTTAAAAAATACAGTAGATGTGAAAGATAAATTGGAATAGATATACCACTTGTTTAGTAAATGAAATAATACTTAATTTTGATTAAGAGATAGAGGAACAAATAACAGATATCTTGGAAATTAATCTTTGAGTGTCTACTTTTAATGCCAATAATACAGTGACCTGGACTTCTTTCACATTCATTATTTGTGAAATGGTGCAGCATGTAGCTTTGCGTAAGTTGCCACTACAGTATATTGATTTATAAGCAACACATATTTAGTCTTCAGATGACCACAATCTATTTCTAAGGTGTATCTCATTTTTATCCACAGTTCCTGAAAACATTTTGGAGCCATAAAGGTGAAATAGGTGTCTTGTTATTAACGAAGGTGACTTTTGGACCCCACTCAAGGGCTAGTTGCTAGGAGGTTCAACCAAATGATGAAAAGGTTGTGACTTTGAGTCCCATTCCAACCTCTGGGAAAGGAAGAGGGGCTAGAGGTTGAATTAGCCAATGGCCAATCACTGTCAGTCATGACCATGTAATGGAGCCTCCATGAAAACATAAGAGGAGAACTTTTTGGTCCTTTTTGTTTGTTTGTTTGTTGTTTTTGTTTTTGGAAAGCTTCCATGCTTAGAAAATCAGAACTCTTCCACAGGCCACCCAGCTAGGCCCCAAGCTCCATAAGAACAGAAGCTCCTTTGGGACCGTGCTCAATACATCTCTTCATCTGGCTATTGATTCGTATTCTTTATCATATCCTTTAATAAATTGAGTGTTTCCTTGAGTCCTGTGAATTGCCCTAGCAAATTAGTGGAACCTAACAAGGAGGTCATTGGACCCTCCACTCTAGCCAGTCAGTCATAAGTAGAGAAAGCCTCGGGCTTTCCACTGGCATTTGAAGGGGGGAGGGGCAGACAGTGTTGTAGGACTGAACCTTTAACCTGTGGAGTCTGTTGCTATCTCTGGTAAGATAGGGTCAGAATTGAGTTGAATTCCCAGACACCTTGCTGGTGTCCAAGAATTGCTTGGTAGCTGTGTGGAGGGCAAACAGGGGTTGTAGCAAATTAGGTCCAGGAACCCTAAAAAGGTCACAAGTACAAGATAGCCAATATGTAACGAATGAGAGGAATCTTAAAGGATTGCTCTCACTACTCCATTTGAGTTTATATTTGTTTGCACTTTTTTTAGACTTCCCATGTTTTTATACACATACTCATTTTGGCTGTATCATTGGAGCAGTAAGAAAAGCTTTAAAAACAAAAAACAATTTTTTGCATAAGATGACTGTATTGTTATTTTAGTGCATTTTTGATATTGTCCAAACACTTTTGAGGAAATCACCAGGATTCCTTGAGGCATTAAAAAAATATTAAAGCAGTAAAAGTCCTAGATTGTATTTGATATAGATACTGAATTATATTTATAATTGTTAAGTGTTGTCACAATTTAAAAGTAGGCAACACATCTATCTCAGAATAGATATCCTTATAAAATTCTTCTTAAATGTCAAGAAGCAAAATAGGGAATTACGCCTCATAGCAAATTCATGTTTATTATTTTTCTATAAGATGAAGTTAACACTTATGGAACTATAAGATTTTATTATTCTAAACACAAAGCAGGAGGAGCATTCATGAAGAGGGCTGGAAATGCTAGATAAGCTTTCAGTGACTGGCAGTCCCAATGCTAGCTATACTTAAGTTATCTCGTATGCTTCCTTATTATTTTGCCTTGTTGTTGCTAAAGGGGAAATCTATTAACGGAGAGGAAAATTCAGACCAAAGAATCAATTACTTCCCTTTCTATATTCATCATGATAGGTCTATCCTTTTATGATTAGCATGAGGACACAGGTTGCAGTACAAATCACTTGAACATTCAAAGATGCTTTACCTTAAATAAAATTAGATATTGGTGACTGGCCGTTACAAATATGTGAAATAAAGGACATATGGTTAAAATCACTTGCTTCTTACCAAGTACATTCTTCACTCTGCTGCCACGGCTGTGCTAGCCCCAAGTTATTTTAGAGATTGCCTTACCAGCTGGGCTTTATTACACCAATTAGAAAGGTGACCTTTTACAACAACCAGTGGCTTTATATATGGTATTCAATGTGAAAATTGTAAGCTGCATATGTAGAACATTTCAAATGAACCAAAATGGTGAATAAATACCATTGTAACCATTGTAGGAGGTAAATGTACAAAGTTTTACAACATATTTCCATTTCATCATATATAAGCTGGATTGATTTCATGGAAATAGACACAATGTAATAGTTATACCACACTCCAATGTGAGTATTGCTATATTTCTCATATGAAATCACAATTGCTTTGACTTTCTCTAAAAACTATAAAATAATGCAAGCCCTTGACTAACACATTATTGTGCATACAAAGTCATTTCTTCATAAGTGTATGTGAATGCCTCTAGCATTATGTTTTTAAAGACTACTTAAAATTAGTAATTATTCATTAATGAGATCATTTAGAATTTTATGTTTTGGAAACATAGATATTTGAACATCTTTGTTATTCTTTAGAGAATTACTGCTTTTCAAGTTCAGGAGCCTGAAAAATAATTATTGAAATATAACAAAACATATTTACAGTATAGCATCATGGATTGGAAATAAGCTCTGAGGTTAGTTATACCCCTTACCTTAAAAAATATGTAAGCTTGATTAAATTACTTAATATTACTTCTAATTTAATTATCTTAAAATAGAATTAATAATATCAATATCATAGGGCTGTTATTATAATCAGTGTGAGATTAATTTAGGTAGAATACTTAACCCTGACTGGTACATAGTAAGTGCTCAACAAATATTTATTGACTGGATGCATGGATAAAAATCCTTGTCAGGATGCAGCATTAAATCACTTTTCCTTACAGGAAAAAGGGAAAATGACATTTTTTTCTCTCAAATAACCTTTGTTAATTTGACTATAAGTCTATACTGGCTGAAATGCTTTTAGTCAATCATCAACGTTATTAAATGCATTTTCAACTCTAAGCTCTAGTTATACGCCCACAGGTTCCAAAGAGTAGAAAATAATACAAAATTTAAGGGAAAGAACAATATGTGTAGAGGTGTACCACTGAATATGTGCAATCTTATATCTCTCAAAAAGCTCACCATGGAAGAATGAAGACTCAAGAATCCCTTACGTGTGTGTGTGTGTGTGTGTGTGTGCGTGCGCGCACGTTGTTGTTGTGCATGCAGGAGAGGTGGTGTCTACTCATCTGTCTATCTGGATAACTTATGGGCAAATATCTGTATCTAGAGTTAAGTTCTATAAGAGAGAAAATGACTTCTATGAAGGTTGAGTTTAGAGTTCAAGGTCCTGTGGTTTTCATTTCAATTGAATTATATCTTCATTCCATAATTTTGCACAATTAAAGTTTTTCTGAGACTCCTCTCCCTCATTAATCGAGCATAGAGAAGGATAAATGAAGTAATAACTTGAAAGTTCTTGGTGAACCAGAAAGCATTGGTTCATCCATAGTGTCATGGGGTTATCATCTCATTGCCAGGAGGGCATACAATCATGTTCATTGTGATTTCCAGATCACGAGCATGGGGAACTTGTAACAGGGTGTCATGATCAGCTTCTTCTTCCCACTCTGTTCTGGTTCTACATCATGGGCCCAGAAACTTTGCCATAAACCTTGATAAAATGGATATTTGTGAGGCCTTGAAGGGGGGTGGCATTCTGAGTCAACCTGTCTCTACCAGTTTACTCTAACCCTGTTTTCTTGTAATGACTAGTTAGTTTTCATTCATTTTCAGATGATTCTACCATTATTCCACATTTTCTATTTGCATATTACTGTTTTAACCAGTTCTGTTATCCTAGATCCTAAGTTGGAGCCTACAGTATCCTGAAAGAAAAATTAATATGAGCTCTTCCATTATGTCTCCAGAAGAACTTCTCTGGAATTGCCTCCCTTAATGCTAATAAGTCCTGATCCTCTGCGACTTCTATATTCTCATACATTTTTATTTTGTGACTACCAAACAATGATGCAGTTTGTTATATCTCTGTTAGCCTAATTAGACTGTAAACTCTTTGATGGCAAGAACTGTATCTTTCATAAAAAATATTTTATTTCTATGTCTATAATAATTAACACAATGCTAAAATGCATACTTATTGAATTGAGAGGAAAAAGATAAAAAAGCAGATTTATAAGGCTCCCTTGGTGGCTCAGTCAGTTCAGTTAAGCATCTGACTCTTGATCTCAGTTCAGGTCAGGATCTCTTGGTTCATGGGATCGAGCCTTGTGTTGGGCTCTGAGCTGACAATGCAAAGCCCACTTGGTATTCTCTCTCTCACTCTCTCTTTCTGTTCCTCCTTCATTCATGCTCTCTCACTTTCTCTCTCAAATAATAAATAAATAAACTTAAAAATAAAAACATATTTATGAAATAAGTTACATATTATCCGTAATAAGTATATGGTCATTAAAGACAATTTAGAAAATATGTAAAAGAAAAAAATCATTCTACTAATAATACCAGAGTAAAAAACACAATCATTGACAATAAAAAGATATTATTTTAGAACCACTATATTGAATAAAATTAACAAGATGGACATTATTAATTGTTGGTAAATATGAAGGATACAGCTGGTAGGACTATAAGTTTGGTCATTATCTTTTGGTAATATCTATGAAATGCATATACCACATGACCCTACAATTCTTTACTAGGTATATAAATCTCTGGCACAATGTATTCAAGACAGCACATGAAATTATGTTCACTGAAGTATTTTTTGTAAGAGAAGGAAATACGAAGCAATCTGTATGTCTTACCAGAAAGAGAGTGACTAATTCAGGAAATACTATACAGCAGAGAAATGAATGGATAGAATCTAAATGTATGGATGTGGACACATTTTTATAACCATTACTTGAGTGCAAGGAACAAGTTGCAGAACGTTTCCTTTGTTTATATCATTTATATAAATGATACACACTCTAGTCCGCACTCATGCTATAGTATGTGATACAGAGTTTATATTATATATCTGTATATACAGTAAAATTTCAAAAACATAGAAGGAAAAACAAAATGTATGATGTACTCCTAGGGAGTGTGAAATGAGGAAGTATAGGGAGAAAGACAAATGAGACTAGGAGGGGGAAGTGATGGTTCAAATTTATCTATAGCATTACAATAAGAACAAGATTAGTTTATCAATATATTTCTTTTACTTGCCTACACATAGATTTTAAACTTAAAGAAATATCTATTGTTATTTATTCAGATCTTAGCACATACGTCTTTATTTTCTCTGTGCCACCTACAATTTGAAAAGCTTTCCAGTGGCAATTACTTCGTGTGGCATTTAGAATGCATTGGAAACATTTATTGGATACATACTTGATGCTAGGCAGTTTTTCAAATTCTGCACAAGAATGAGAACCGGTCTCTTAATTTTGAATCTAAAAAAATAGGAGTCAAGGTGCCACATATTGATCACCAGCCAGAAAATATCGCAAAGTGATTATTACCAAATTGAATTCTCGCTATATTTTGTGTGCAATTTTTCACAGGAATGTCTTTAAAAACGTGCACTACCAAAGAAAAAAACAGGTTAACAGTAAATACACAAACCATATAAGTAAGGAAGTATACATGCAATCGTTTACTACTACCCTCTCAAGACATTGTTTTCTAAAATGGATCTGAGATAGAGCAGGGACTGCAAAATCCAGTGTTCCCTGAGAGCTGAAACTCTATACCCCTTAAGCCTTGAGTAGTATTATTTTGCAGCAATGCAAAGGCAGGAAATTTACCAAAAGGAAGGACTCAAAGACTGGGAAAGTCTGAACCAAGATGTACACCAACACTGACCTTTCATTGATTTTTCTCCCTTACTATAACGCTAAAATTCATGCCCAGGGGTGAAGATTTAATATGCTAATTAGACATGGGATGCATGAAGAAACATGACCTTTAAGTGTGCAAATGCCAATAAATCCCCACCTCTACATGCTTAAACGTCCTCCTTTTTCAGCCTAGGCCTCTCTAAAGCTCTCCCCGACCTTGTCCTGGGCCAGAGAACCAGCCTGAAGGACTCTTTCCTTTTGCTGTCTTTCTTGTATTCCAGCATAAGCCCCGATAAAAGCCTTGGCCTGGAACTCCTAGTTGGCCGCTTGTCAATTTCTACCGTTTTGAGAACCCAAGGACCTGGTTTCACATCAGATCTAGGGTGGTTAGCAGTACAATTCACATGCTTTAGCCAAAATCTCCCTCCTTTTACTTGGTTCTGCCGTTCCAAAGGCTTTTTATTCATTTTTTTTTAAATTTTTTTTTTCAACGTTTATTTATTTTTGGGGGGACAGAGAGAGACACAGCATGAACGGGGGAGGGGCAGAGAGAGAGGGAGACACAGAATCGGAAACAGGCTCCAGGCTCTGAGCCATCAGCCCAGAGCCTGACGCGGGGCTCGAACTCACGGACCGCGAGATCGTGACCTGGCTGAAGTCGGACGCTTAACCGACTGCGCCACCCAGGCGCCCCTCCAAAGGCTTTTTAGATATCAGTGGAATAAATGCATGCATATGAAATGATCCATTCGATTTCTACTTCCCTGCAAAACAGTGAATCAATTTCTTCAGGGTCTTAGGTAATTTACTGATGTTTTTGAAGTTAAATGAAAACTAGGTGTGCCTCCTACAGTGCATTTTTCTTGTGGAAAATTATAATCCATGTTGTGCTGCTGGTTTATAATAAGCTCTGGAAGAAAGCTATGGATTGTGATTGTAGATATTTAGGTAGGGTTTATAACCAAGAGCTGAAGCAGAAAGACTAAATACCCATTTTACCGCTCTTTATGATAGTCAAGGAATGTTGGATGAAGCAAGTTCATATCAACTATTTTTGAAATATGTATTTTTTAGAAGAATCACACAAATAGACAATTCCTTAAAATGTGAAATTGAGCATATGTTTTCATCAGAAGACCTTATCAACTCAAAAGAAAAACAAAACCAAGGGTTGTATATGGCATGGCCAGTGCGTGGTTTTGGCTTTACATGTAAATAAAAATACATCAGAAGGTGGATCTATGCAAATTCAGGGTTGACACTGGCCTGCCTCTTGTGCTAGCTTTTAAGTAGTACCTGAAAGACAGCAGATACAGGCACTGAGTGGAGGTTGTTCTAGTAAAAAAAGAAAAGCCATGAGACATATGCTTTTCAAATTCGACGCTACATTCAAACAATTTTTTGACACTGGCCATTAAAAAAAAACACTTAAAAGATGGACACAGAAAAGAATTCTAGGGGAATAAAAACAAAGTCAGTCGAACTCTGGGCTTCTGCCAAATTTGACAGGTGAGCAATTGGCAGAGACTGGAGGGGAACTTAGACAATAATAGAAGTAGTAGTGCTGAGGGCCACCTGCTTCTTTTAAGAGATTAACTATTGTTAAGCCCTTGGCGCTCTGCGATGGAACCTTGTATCCACAGGCAGGAGGCAGGCACGCTGCGGTGTTAGTCTCGGGAATTCATGCCAAATCACAGAGAAACATCCCTGCTTTCCGTTGAGGGCGGAGAGAACACGCAGCCAAAATAGCTGAGGTGTGTGCTGTCATGAGACTTTCTTAGAGGTTGAACCTTCCTCCAGGCAGTCTACGTATATGTTATCCATCCATTTTTAGTAAAAACAAAAACGTGGCTTAACGGGTCAAATGTCAGATCTGGTGCCGGTTCCTTCAACATTCCTTTATTTTGTACTTTTGTACATACAACGTTGTTCAAGGTGTAGAGGATGACCCTTTTGAAATAAGCCCAGATGTAATGAAGGAAGCAGAAAAGATTTTAGATACAAAACATCATTATTATCTTTAGGAAAATAGCTATTTGCAAAGGTAACGTTCACAGTGTTGGGCAGAGAATAAATCGATGTTAATGTCCCCCTGCAGCTTTAGTGAAGATATTTTATGATGTAGCACAGAAAGGTGTCACAGAGCCCTCATTTCTGCAATGGCATATTCCTTTCAGCTCAGATTTGAATCCAGAAATAACTTTCCATGCCAAAAGTTGCTTAAAATATCTCTCTGATCATCACAGCAGCGCCACATACTTGCTTCTCTTCTGAAATAATGCGGATCAAGAGTGTTTAGATTAGAGAAAGCATCTTAGAGAACCACACAGTGCTTTTGGATAATAAGAAAATCAAGTAAATAGCACTAGGTGGAGTTCATTAATGGGAAGCAAAGGGTTTGGTAGCAGCAACCACTGATGAAGGGCTGTCCTTAATAATTGCCAATTGAATGTACAGACTTCCTGCAGTTAATAGTAAGAATCCTAAGTAAGAATTTTCCACAGAAAGAACATAACATGGGACTGCAAAAGAAAGCCTAGGATAGACCGGAAGTATTTTCTTAGCTATGCTGATTTAACCTTATCATGGACTCCTTGGTGAGAAGAAATTGTGGATTGATATTAGAACCCCTGGTAGAAATTTTATACTTTACTTACTGGAATGCTGTATGCCAAAATGTACATGTAGCCATCCTTATAAAAAAAGAATTTAAAAATATACAATGAATCTTGAACTTCAAAAACCACCACAAGAATGGTGATAACTCCGCTTGGCTCATATATGCAAGATTTTTGTGTAGATCTGCCTCAGTGGACTGTGAACTGGTGTGTAACATATAGGAATATATTTCATTAGCAACAGGTAAGAACTACTGGTTGGATGATTTTGCATATAATTAAATAAATAAAACAGATGCGGGAAAATGTTAAGTAGTGAGTATCTGTGGACAGATTATCTATGGTAAACAGTGATGACAAGTTTATTGTCAACAATTAATACAACCTCGAAGCAGAGTCAAAGTTTGTTTTTATTGTCATTTTTCAGCTTTGAGGACTCCTACTGCATAATTATTTGCTTATCTGAAATGTTAATATCCTCATCTTTCCTCTTCCTCTTGAGTCTCGTGATGCTGAAAGTACCATCAATCATTTTGTTTACATGGAAACAGTATGAGAAGTGGAAAAAGTACAACTTTTGAAGTCCAACAGCCTTCAAATACATCATTTAAAATTTCACACAAGCAGTGCGGGCACCTGGGTAGCTCAGTTCAAGTCTTGGTTCTGACTCAGGTCATGATCTCATGGTTCATGAGATGGATCCCTGAATGGGCTCTGCACTGACAATGTAGAGCCTGCTTGGGATTCTGTCTCTCCCTTGCTCTCTGTCCGTCTCCCACTCTCTCTCTCTCTTGAAATAAATAAACATTAAATAAATAAATAAATAAATAAATAAATAAATAAATAAATTTCATACAGGCAATTAAAATATTAGAAATTTTGAGATTCCTCCTCTATTACCCTTTCCCAAGTGCTGATTACGTTCCAGATACTTGGAGAATGCTTCATGTATTTTTTTGCCTCTAGTTCTAACGTCAGCCCTGCAGGGGATCTATTATTATCCATCTTTGTTAGATGAAAATACACTGCCCAATTAAAATAAGATTTTTCTCTAGGCATTTCAGCCAGTAAGGAGCTTAAGTGTTTCCCCAAGCTAAATTTTCCCAGCCCCCAATGGAGAGGTCTACATCAACTGTCCAAAAGAAATTTAATACAAACTACATAAGCAATTTTAAATTTTCTGGTAACCATATTTTATTTTAGTTTTTTCTAGTAACCATATTTTTAAAAGTAAAGGGAAATCACTGAAATCAAGTTCATAATATTTTTACTTAATCCACTATATCCTAAAACTATCATTTC
Organism: Felis catus; assembly: GCF_018350175.1. Taxonomy (NCBI): domain Eukaryota; kingdom Metazoa; phylum Chordata; class Mammalia; order Carnivora; family Felidae; genus Felis; species Felis catus. Next base: position 50,651,955 of record NC_058379.1, read on the forward strand.
AACATGTAAATAATATAAAAAATTATTCATGAGATAGTTTTTTTTTTTAAGGAAGTCTTTGAACTCCAGTGTGCTTTGGTACTTACAGCACAACTCAGTTTAGTCTAGCCCCATTTCCAGTGCTCAAAAGCCACCAGAGGGTTGTGGCTACTGTATTGACACTTTAAGTTTATGTAGTTTAAAAATAGTTAAGGCACAACATAAGATAAAAAGTGTAAGGTCCGTTAGTCCCTGGCTTTACCACTTGGCATCAGAAGTACAACCAGGCAATAGTCTTTTCCTAAGTCTTTTCCCACAAGAGTAAAAATGGGATGATTCTGGTTGGCCCACAGAATTGGGAGGGATAAATTAGGTATCTTGTTGGAAAGATTTCATAGATTACCTGTCACATAGAAGTATAAAAAGAAAATAGGTCCATTTTCTCTCTCTTTTTCCCCTCTATTACTCATAGATTGTTCTCTAAGAGAATGTTATTTAGAGCCCAAAGCTTATCCACCAAGACTTCTCCAGGAAAAGCTTGAGAAGAAGCCATGTAGAGCCTCATGTATTCTCAGTAAGAGTTTATACCAGGGTTTAGATCACCATGAATGGCTGAAGGAGACTGAAAATATGAAATTGAGGACTTTCTCAGCTCCATTTAAGATTTAAGGTGATAGTTAGAAGGAATTCATAGAGAGACTGACATGACTACAAGTCAAGGGTATAGTCTACAACCAAACATTAATTATTTCAGATTGTTTGCATTTATTTCACCTGAGCTAGTACAGATTATTAAAAATTTCTTTACAATGAACAAACAGACCAGATCAAAACAAACACTGCCAAGGATTGGACACCAATCTCAATCCATTATTTTTTCATGAAATTTCCATGGCCCATGGAGATAGTTTTGTTGGTATTCCAAACTGAGTATTACAATATTATGTAAATCTTTCACTTTGTGTCATATAATGCATCAGAATTATACATGTGAAATGTGTAGAGCACAGTACTGAGAACCAGATAAACTTAGGTTTAGAAGAAAATTATGCCATTTGTGAGCTGTGATACCTGGAGCAAATTCTTAATTTTTCTGAGTTGCTATTTCATCATTTATGAAATGTATATAACAATGCTTGCCTTGCATATCCAATGTTAAGACTAACATTGATGTTTATGAAGATTTTTCCATTGTTCATGGTGTACATACATAAATAAGAAATGATAATTAATATAATGTTATGGTAGTTTTATAGAAAAGCAATATTTTGTAGTTTAATAATCTTTGTGAAACTTTAATATGCTATAAAATCAATCTAATGTAAAAGTAACATACATAATCTAACGTCAATCTAACGTAAAAGTAACATAAAAGCATTGGGTTTGGAGTCAGTGGCCTTTCATATCTGTCCACTTATAAATAATTTATTGTTTGTCTATTGTCCATTTAAAATATATGTAAATTTTCTAACTGATAGAATATTGCTAATCCTTTGGAATCTCCCAAGTTTTCTCTCTTAACCCGCCATACCATCTCATTCCCAGAGGTAACCATGATCGTGAATGCTTTTGTTTGGTTTCATTTTTATTTTCTTTTCTTGGCTTCATTTTTGTAAGACTCATATGGACATATCTTTATAAAATGCATCATTTAGTTTTGCATGGTTTTTATGTTTCACATAAGTGGAAGCATACTGTATGCATTCTTCTTAAGTTTGCTCAATATAATTTTTATAAGATGCATACAACTATTTAAAAAATTATTTGTTTTTCTGTTATAAGACTTTAGGTTGTTTACAATTTCTTGCCTCAACAAGTAATGCTTCTGGAAACATTTCATGTCTCATTTATATCAATATATTTATTTATCCATACATGCATGTGCACACACACACACATGTTTTCCTTGAATGGATTGCTGTGTTTTATGATGGGCACATTTTCAACTTTACCCAATAATACCAAATTATGTTCCAACACAACCATACCAGTTTATATTCCCACAGAGAAATAATACTTAAAAGCCCTTGGTATTGGTGTAGGGTGCACAGACTAATTGAACAAAAAGTCCAGAAACTAAACTGTGTGAACATAGGAACTTGATTTGTGAGAGTAATGGCATTGCAGATCAATAAAAGATGCAGGATAATTGGATACATAGAGTGAAGAGACCAAACTGAGTCCCAAGCCTTACTTCATTCCAAAACTGAGTATCATTTCCAGGTGGATTCAAGACTTAGATGTGAATAGCAAAAGTCTAAACGTTTCAGAAGACCATATAGGAAAATAATCCTGTTACCCCAGGCCAAAAGCATTTCTTAATGGAGACTATACAGTGTATTACATGCTTTACTCACCAAGGAACACGAAAAGGGGAGTAAAACAGATAAACCAGAGAGTAGAAAAAGTATTTATTTTTTAAAACACCTAAATATTACAAGTTGGCCAAATAAAAATAAAGGGATAAGTGGATAAATTAGAGTAACTAAGCTATTATTACCTAGCAAGATTCATCAATAGTAAGTATTCTTTTTCATTATATATAAAATATGTATGTATATATGTATATTATGTGTATATATATATATTCATGCATATATATTTACTAATCTTTAAAAATGTAAAACCCATTCTCAGCTCACAAGCAGGACAAAAATAGACCGTGGTCCAGATTTGTCCTGTGGGCCTCTATGTAATACTCAATTTCATCACATATGGAACTAGTATATTAACATATAAGAATTCTAAAACTTGAAAAAGTCCTGCATTTTTGCAGACACATCATCATGATTTAGAACTATGGGTGTCTCCAAACTGCTTCTTATCTGGTAGCAATGACCCTTTACCCAGGAGGCAACTGAGGACTAGAATGGTCTGAAGCTGGTGGCCAAAGGGAGTGGGGACAGAGTCTCTAACTCTTGCCCTGCTCAGGACTGCCGACTGGACAGCATAAAGATCCTTGATCCCATCTAGTATATATTTTCTAGCTCTTGTTGGGCTTGACATAACTTCACAATGAATATGGTAAGTCATGTTGTTGTTAGGGCATGGTGTCTTGGCAAGCTTCTCAGAATACAGAAGAAAGCAGCTCATCAGCTCTATAATAACATTCCTTTATATTAAACCAATTTTTCAAAAAAGCTCATAAGATGAGCTATTTTATCAATAGCCTGTTCCAAGATGGACCACTTTAAAAGGCAACAGGAACCAGTGTGGCAGCTGATTTATTCTGGAAAGTTTCATTGGGAGCAAAGAGCCCCATCAGCACCTTCTTTCTATTAAAGCCAGAGAATGGTGGGGGAGACTGTTGGCTTTCCATATGTCCTTGGTCTCCTTATATAAAATTCTCCTAGGAACTCTTTACCAAGCTCCTAACCTCAAAGCAGACTTACTAGAAACTTTTAGTTTGAGCAAAATTCAGTATTATAGAACTTTTATTTATTCTCAGTAGATAAGGGAAAGGTTAGTAGGTATTATTGACCTGAAGTGTAATAATGTCCCTCAAGGCTAACCTTTAAATCTTTATGTGCTCAGTAATTCAAGCTATTCAGAGTATCTTTCTCTGTCTTTAGGAATATTATAACATTCCATAAAGCTATAATAAAAAGAATAGCAGAAAAGGGCAAAGGGAAATTACCTCTTCTTTCATGATGGCTCTGTAGGGCATTCATACACTCAGTTTACTCAAATGGGCTTCTTTTGCAGTGTGCAGAAAGTCTCCTAAAAGAAATATTGCAGAATGTTATTGACCCAAAATGCTGAATACCTTTCTTCATTCGAGAAATAAAATTACCCCTTTATTGATAAGATATAAATTAGCATCTTAGCTTGACTGGGATAAAAGACTCCTGTACTATCACTATTGTTTATAAGAAGATAAGAATTAATTCTATAATGACAGCTTACTGATGTGTTGTTTCCACCAGTTTTTTCATAGGGCCAATAGTTACATTACTTGAGTCACTTATATAATAAATTATAGTTATTGGATGATGCTAACTGTAAATCCTTTTAGTAACAGAGATGCATAATTTTTTTCATAGTGAATTAAGTTTTAAGTCATTATTGCTTCAATACTTTCTTACTTGTGCATGAATTCTAAGCCAAAAAAAATATATTTGCTTATTCTTCAGAGAAGCTCGTGCATAAGGAAAGGGAAATTCCTGGAAGCAAATACATCACAAAACTATATTGATAATACTGAAGATAACAAGCCTGTATTAAAATGATAAGATCATATTTACTTAAGACTTCAGATTATCAGCCACTTTTCTTAAGTCAATTAGCCATATTCTCACCATTGTGATAGGCAACAAATAACTAGGATTACATGTCTTCTTATTATATACCTAGTAGTAATTATAATTCCCAGGATTGGGGTCTTTATAGGTAATGTTAGGATTGAGCTGATGTCATGATTTACTTAATGGAACATTTAATGACAGAATGGAGGCATAATAGATAGATACATACATAGATACAACAGAAGTATCAAAAATAGACTGAGACTTGGAAAACTAAGAAAGAAGGGCTCCTCTAATCTGATAAAGAGTATCTTTTTTTATTATTATTTGAGAGAGAGAGAGAGAGAGAGAGAGAGAGAGAGAGAAAGAGAGAGAGAGAATCTTAAGCAGGGCCCATGCTCTGCATGGAGCCAGACATGAGGCTTGATCTCATGACCCTGGGATCATGACCTGAACTGAAATCAAGTATCAAACTGCCAACTGAGCCATCCAGGCACCCCAAGAGTATCTATTTTAAAGACTATTAGGCACACATAAAATTCATGGAGATATTTTAGAAACTTTTACATTAAATTTAAGGAAAAGACAAGGATGCTTTCTGATACTACTTCCGTTCTACATGTTCTAGAAGCTTCGGCAGCAAAATTAGTGAAGAAAAAGGAGTAGCACTGTATGAATTAAAAAGAAAAAGGCAACAATGTGTACATGCGGATGACATGATTGTCTATGAATGATTCAAGATCATTAATAAGATAATTAGTACATATATGTCAGTGCATCAAAGCAATGATAGCAGCAAAACAAAACAGCAAAAACAAAATAAAGCAAACAAATAAAAAAACACCAAAGGGACAAAAAACCCAAAAAACTTTAGGATATTCAGAAATAAATCTAGTAATAAATATGCAAACTCCTTATAAAGAAAACTACAAAGCTGTTTTCTAAGACATTAAGGAAGAGCTGAACAAAAAATGAAGTAAATAATGTTTATGAATAAGAATTCTCAATGTTATAAGTATATCAAGTTTCCAAAGTGAATTTATAAATTCAAAAAGTTTCCAACCAACATTGCAACCATTTATTTTGTAACTTCCACAAGCCGATTATAAATTTCCTGTGTGAGAAGAAAGAGACAGCTACTGTAAAAGAATTGGAGAATAGGGCCAGGGGATTCACCCTACCAGACATTAAGGTGTATCCAAAAGTGAATCTAATTAAGACAATATGGTATTGATGCAGAGATAGAAACAGATCACATAAACAGCCTGGAGTGATTGGAAAATGCCAAATGACATACCCACATCTATGAAAACTTGAAATGTAAGAGGGACACTTAAATATTGGTAAGAAAAAAATGGAACACTTAATAAGTCATGCTGGGTCAGCATCCTTCACAAAATCAAATTCCAGGTGCATTAAAGACCCACATGTAAAAATCTAAATGTTGAAACCTTGAGGAGACAATTAAGGATAATGTTTTAATAATCCCTACATATGAAAATGTATATTTAACACACTTCAAAAAAGCAAAAAGAAAAGGTTTGGTGGATTTGACTAAATCAACATTCCATTTTCTATCAAAGAAAGACACCATAAACAGAATTAGTAGATAAATAGGGAGAAGATATTTGCCACATATGCTACACATAAAGCAATTATATTTAAATAATATGACAAACTCCTAAAATCAATAAAAAAAGCTAACACATCCAAAGAAAATGACAAAGTAGTCGCAAAGGAATTTCAGACAAAGCAAACCAAATAGGCAATAATATATTTTATGTGCAACCTACGTTGATCCTCGCCAGTAATTGAGGAAAATGCAAGTTAAAACAGTAATTAGATACCATTTTATAATCATCAGCCACAAAGTTCCAAGTCTAGGAAATTTGCTGATGAATGCTTATATGCTACCTGTGTAGAATAAGTTCTTACATTTACCAAGGAGAGCACATTGGCAGCGCCTAATAGGTATCAAGACATATATATGTTCTTCATCCCACAGGTTTTTATCTGAGGCATATAACTTCTTAAGCACATGTGTATAAGGAGATATGTAAGACAATAAAACAATCTTCATTATAGCATCATTTAGAGCAAAACTTTGGAGATGACTTATCACATAGTTGCAAACAATGCCAGCGATCAAGGGAAATGAACTAAAGGAGTATGTATGGACATGCCTGTCTCTCAAAAACATAAAGCTAATGAAAACAGGGAGTACAAAATTATATGTGTAATATATTAACGCAAAATATTAACTATATTGTTAACTATATTGGTAACTATACGTTTTGTGTACTGCTTAGGACCTAAAATATCATTCTGTAAGCACTTGGGACATAATTTTTTGCGTGATTTTTTGAATCATAGAGGTATAACAAAAGCAAGGGAATTGTTCACACAGAATTTTAGGAGAACTGTTTTCATGGGGAGGAAGAAAGGAGCATGAGATCAGACAGGGTTATCCAGAAACTTTATTTATACTTTTAACATTTATAACAAAAATCTGGAACAAATTTGAGAAATGTTAAGATTTGATGAAACTCAGAATTCTAGTCAAAGATATATATTTTTTTGCTATCTATAACTTTTCTGATTATTTGAAATAACAACTAAAAAGAAGTATATGTCTAGGCCTAGACATAGAAAATACCGTGTTTAGATTGTCTAAATATTTCAGTTTCTACGCACTCCATTTTTTAAATTCTTTTTCTTGGTGGAAATTCAGTGGTCGCACTCATGATGGATTTGAGATTTGGAGGATCTTTGAGAAGATTATGAAATATCTACTTCCAATTTTACAACAGACTGGAGGATATGGAGGGTATAATTTTAAATAGTATTTTGACAGATTTTACTCTACCCAAAGCTTTCTCCTCAATTTAAGTGAAAAACTTAAAATGTTCTTAATTACCTTGAGTGTGTGACATTTTGAATTAGCTCCTAGAGGAGGAGAGACTAAGTGTGATGAGCTGTTGCTAAGAAGGCGGTAATTTATTGAAAAATTAAAATGAGGGCACCTGTGTGGCTCAGTCAGTTAAGCGTCCAACTCTTGACTTAACCTCAGGTCATGATCTTGCGTTTGTGAGTTCGAGCCCTACATCGGACTCTGTGCTGACAGCACAGAGCCTGCTTGATATTCTCTCTCTCCCTGTCTCCCTGCCCCTCCCCCACTTGCTCTCTATCTCCCTTTCAAAATAAATAAAAATAAACTTAAACTAAAAATACAGTTATCAGTGATGTCAGATCCAGAGATATTCTGTTTGGGGCATATCAATTGTGCATTAGATTGTATTTTACAGAGGGTTTTTCAGGGCTTGAATGTATACATTTCACCATAAGGCCTAGATGTGAAGTGCATGTACAGAAGAAAGATAATGTCTTAGGAAAATACATAATATCTTAGGAAACATGTGTCAAGATAAAGTCTTAGAAAAATAGCATACAAGGAAAGTTTAGCCCATGAGCACCTGAAATAAAAGCCTATGCTTTTAGTCAAAAGGACACATACACTTTGCAGCATTTCATGAAGGAAAAGAATGTAATGTAATTCATGAAAATTAAGGGACTAAACATATATGAAGAATAAGAGATATAAACACGTACAATCAATATTTGTTTTATGGACTTTCACCACTTTCTGCATTTGGCAAAACACTTTAAAGAAGGAGTGGCTGGAACTTTGCAAACTTGTAAAAAGACCTTACCTATTATCTCAGGAGCGTGCTTACAAAATTCTCTTGGTTAAACTATTTTAACTTAAAGTACTGGAGCTTTGACCATTTAAATAATCTACTCTAACCTCCTCTCACATGAGGTGTTTTCCTTATTATCTAGCCCATCAAGAGCCATAGAAAGAAACTGGGAAAAACTGTAATGCACATTTAGTGGTGGCTTTTCAGGGGGAGAAGAATGAGTATAACTGTTTACTTTGCATAATCAGAAATTTGGATTTTTTTTACCCTGGATTTCTTTCCATAGTTTGCTTAATGATGTCTGTAAGGCTATTTTGCTCAAATGTAAGGAACACTTTGTTAGAAAACTGCACATGCCAAAAGAAGTCGAATATCCTTTCCACCGTGCTCCACATAAGCTCCTCAGTTCTTCTAGAAAAGGGAACGATTTCCTACACTGCATGTAGGACCCCTGACCCTTGCCCCAACAACATAGAACTGTTTCTTCATTTGTATTCATTTCTTCTTTCATTTTTTTTACATAAAAAAAGAATTTCTCCAACTATGCCAAGCAGTATGCCAGTTATTTGAGATGAGGTAAATAATTAATTCATCAACTCATTTATTCAACACATACGTTTTGTATGCTCACTCTTGTGCAGGGCACACAAAATAAAAGGATTCATGAAAGAGATATGTTCCCTGCTGACAGGGAACTTGTCCTTTACAGAGAGTCACTACTGATTAAACTGTGCTCTTTAGGATCCTATAGTCTGGTGGCTTGTCACTTTCAGGTAACAAGATCATCTACAGCATGATCTAAATTTTCCTGGAATTGTGGAGAGAGGATGCATAGAAATCATATGAGAGTTGTTTTGTAGATATGTTAGGAGCATAGTATTTCCTTTTTTTTTTTGTTTTTAATGTTTATTATTTTTTTGAGGGGGGGAGGGGCAGAGAGAGAAGGGGACAGGGGATGTGAGCTGGTTCTGTGCTGACAGCAGTAAGCCCAATGTGGAGCTTGAACTCAGGAACCATGAGATCATGACCTTAGTCAAAGTTGAACACTCAACCAGCTGAGCCACCAGGTGCCTCAGGAGCATAGTATTTCTAATTTATTAACTTTCTGTAGGCATCAAATTTTTATCTGTATTTGTTCTAAATGGGATTCCTCAAATAATCATGGAGTGCTAGCAGCTCCGGGGGAAATTAGAGAGTCCTAGGATGATCATGTTGACACAGGACTAACATAGTGCATCTCTGAGTTATTTTAATTTGTTCCTCTTTCGATTCTCACAGACTTCTCACTTTGTCCCCAAAGCATTTTTGGTTATATGCATTTGATTTCTGTAAAACCTGTGAATTTTTTGGAAATCAACAGAAAGTATGTGAAAAGAATCCTGGGTTGTTAGCTGGGAAACCTAGGAGGTTATTCCTTTTAATCCAAGTGTACCTTGAGGGTTATTTTATTGTAAGCAAGAAAATCTGACTCTGGCTTCCTAACCAAAAAAGAAATTTATTGAAATATAACAGCTTATGGAGGAAAAAGAATAATTGGAGAAAATTTTGGACATGGCAGAAACAGTACCGAAATATAGTGGCTTATAACAACCACCATTTTATTTGTTCATGATTCTATGGGTCAGTAATTTGGGCTACACTCAAATTATTTAAATTCGTTTCTAGTTATGTGCCAAAAATCATACTAATGGTCTATCAGCCCCACATATTTAATAATCTATCAGATGATAACTTGATTAGGTTCTTTTTTCATTTAATTGAAAATGAGAATTGGAAACAACCCAACTTAGAAATGGATGTGTTAGCTGTTCATTAGAATAATTCACTTTTTCTTGACCTATCTTGTCTGAATCTCTTATGTGGCTGCAGTTAATTGGTGAGTAGGTTGAATCAAAGATGGCCTCAATCACCTTGTTGGGGGTGGCTCTTAGCTGGACTTCTCTCTCCACATAGTTTCCCATCCTCAAGGAGAATACCCTGCATTTTTTCACATGGTGATAGCGTTCCCAAACAGTGAGAGCAGAAGTTGAAGAGTTCTGTGGTGACTAGGTCTGCCAGTTGTACATCATCATTTTATCTACATTCTGTTGGCCAAAACAAGTCACAAGGCATCCCAGATTCAAAGGATGGAGAAATAGCTACTTTGTATTTGGATGGGTTGTAAATCATTTATGGTCATTCTTAGTCTATCACACCTAAGTATCAAGAACAATAGAGTTTCCTTAGGAAAACTGTAGAGAGGAGTTATTTTCAATCATTACCAATTGCAGGGAGAGGCTGCTTATCTTGGCTTGGGATGCATACCTGTACTTAGCTGAGGAGAGCAGTTTTCCTTGATGATTGACAGTGACCATAAGATACAGTCAGTGTGTGAGGACTGATTTCTCAAAGCAAAGTTAGGGTGTCATTATAAATGGAGGAGGACTGCATTCTGGGTAGGGAAAAAGCAATGGAGTCCATGTTACAAAGGGACTTTGGGAAAACCACTTACCTTTCTTAGGTCTGAACTTAGTGCCTTCATTTGTAAATTGAGAATGAGAAGTAAAGTGCTCATCTCGGTTTCTTAATGTGTTGTGACTTTATTTTTTATTATTTTTTAAGATGTTATGACTTCATTACTTTGATATCTTCTGTATCCATTCTGTCTCTCCATTTTGCATCACCAATTATTTTAGACAGTCAGAAACCTCATGCTTCTTTTGGACTTCATGATAAAATAGAAAGTTTGAGTTAAAAAGTCAACATCTGCCATTAGACTTTAAGTCCTATGAATGTAGAAGTGTATCTTGTTTAACTCAGAATCTCTCTCTCTCATGATGTATAAGGGGCTCACTAAATATTAATTTCATGTTGGAAGAATCAACTAGCTATGGGATCTTCTGAAGTATCTTACCACTTACGGACCTGAGTTTTTGTTTTATGTAGCACAGTGTGATTTAATTCAGCAGTATACCAAATTACCTTTTCCAAATTTACAAAAAAAAACCCCATATCTTTAACCTATTCTGTGTCTTCCTATGGTGCATTGCTTTTGGTACCAATTCCTCTGGGCTATCAAACAAAGGAACACATTGAAATATATTTGAGGAAATTAAAAAAGGGAATGAATCTAATGAACATCTAACATATACATTTACAAGTTAGATTGTTCTGATTCTTCATTTTCAGCTAAATAAAAGAAGAACTAAGCAATTTATCATCTCATAGACTATTAAATAATTATGACGGATAGAGCAGTGGTATGATTTTTGACATCTAACTCACAAGGAATTAAAATAATTTGCTAAAATTGCCATAATAAAAATATTTCAATCTTTGAAAACTTATTTGTGTTGATTCAAGTTCCTATTTCTTATTAAAATGAAGACATTATGTTATATTGTATCTGGAAAGAGGATGGAGACAACTCCCATCTATCCAAGTTCTTAGCGATCCTTAGAAGTTATAGAAAATTATACTGATTAGTTCTAATAGCTAATGTGAAGAAGAATGCTTGAGGATAGTAGCCTCATGACCACCCAGGTCAAGAAATAGCATGCCCAATTCAGAACAAGGGAGTATTATGGCTGGCATAGGCAAAGGAAGAAAGTTTCCCTCTTTAGGGGTTACTTTAATCAAGCATGGTGCCTAATGGAATTGAATAGCATTCAAAGAAAAGCAAGATCAACACCTTCTCAGAGAAAAGGCCAGCTACGTAGTTCGTAGGGCCCAGTGAAAATGAAAATATGGGCCTCTTGTTCAAACACTGAGAATTTCAAGATGGTAACTACAAGACATTTCATGAAGTAAAAGGCCCTTCTAAGTGGGGCTGTGAGCAACTGTACAAATCACATTTCCATGAAGTTGCCTTTGCCATAGACCTCCACATCAGCAGAAACCATCAGCATGAGATTAAATTTGCCAGAAAAAGAGTTAGGCCAGGGACACCCCTCCTAGGTCAGGGAAGTGTGTCTCTGCTGCCTCCCTCTGTCCCTTCCAGTCTCCAACACTGGAAGGATTACTGCCCAGGAGAGGGCAGGAGGAGACATTTTCTCAGAGCCAGACTACTCCTATCCTTCCCTCTTTACCAAAAAGTGGCAGTCAGTGCATTAGCCTCTGTTGCCAGAAGGAGGAAATGAATCGGTCATTGTTTGAGGTAGAAGCTTTTATTAAATAAAATAATTGAGTCTTAAGTATCAAAATGGGCCTATGCTAGTAATGACAGTAACTGAAAACATCTGACGACTGGTGAAGACTTATTTAACAGACCCATCAATTAATGGGTGGGAGGAATCTGATAGAAGAAATTTCAGTTGAACTACAGGAAGAAATAATACTGTTTCATATATATAAATCACAGTACGCCGATGGCTATGTTGGACGCAGAATAGGAAAACCCAAAGGACAAAAGGAAGGCAGAGGAAAGAGAGATGACCTGGTTTGGGGATTATCTTCAGAAAAAAACACAGAGTGTTTACATGGGGAGGATTTCAACAGGCAAGATCAATGTGATCAGCTTTATAGATCAGATTTCATTTAAATTCAGTCATATAAGATGGTTATTAGCCAGGATAATGTTATTTTTAATATCAATGTCTAAAGTCAAAGTTATAGAAGATGGATAAAACAATTATCCTCACAATGCATTTTGGAGCTTGCACATTTTATGATTCTTCATAAAAAAGCAAAGATTGAAGGTGAGAACAACATGTTTTCTTCTGTGTTTCATGCTAACCTGTGATGTCACAACAAACCAAAAGACTGAAGATCAGAGACCAGGCCAAAAACCCTCTTGGACTGACCTCCTGGACAGGGGGAAGCAACCCAGTATATAAGCAGGGGATGAGAGACAGAGGCAGAAAACACAATGTTTGGAAACGAAAATGCTGGTGCCTTTAGGGAAGAGCAGTTGAGTATAACTGTGGAAGCGGCACAATGGAATTATGCTGGTAATTTCCCCCTGCTGCACATATAAATTATGCAGAGAATATTGCATCGGTAGCTTCTTTGTAGTGAAAACTGCCTATCGCTTCCAGGCCCTGGCAGAGGTGAGAGGAGTGCTAACAGAGACGAGAGAACATGTGATAAAGAAACAAGAGATGTAACAAAATTGCGTGTATTGCACAGAATACTGCAAGACTGTAAAATCTAAACAAGCAAGCCAAAAGCCGGCTTAGGAAAGACACCCATTTGTTTAACCTGGAAATACGGGCTACCATGTTGGCAGCTATAATAAGCTTCTTAAATAATTATCAACTTCAGCTAATTGCTTGGTCTACAACAAAGTTAACAGCTCTTACTTGATGTTTTCTTTGCAAGTGCTAAAAAGGCTTACTTAGATCCTCTATTTTTTTAAAGAAAAAAAATTTTCCAGCAATGCATTCAGAAAGGCAATAATGTCCAGCACACTGACAAATGTCTTCAAGACTTACATGTCCCCTTGACAATAGCTGTGACATATAGTTGTCATATTTTAGAGAGATAAATATCTTCTGGGAGCAAATTTGAAACAACAACAACAAACAAACAGATGGGGGATGCAAAATGTCCAGAAAGCTGCTTGTCTGAGGTTGCAGCAAAATTCGATCTGTCTCATGTTCTCCAATTGCTCGTCATTAGTGGAGGTTCAGGTATGTGCTAAATGGTGAGATCATTACATCATAAAATGACCCACACAAGAGACTAATATTTGCTGAAAGCAATCATTTATTTAAAAATATTCATTAAGCTACTATTTGTAAAGCACATGTTCTACATCATCACTATCCAATAGAACTGTAATAAGAGCTACAAATGTAAGGCACTTGTTTGGTGGGTCAGAGTCTGATGCAGGCTTCACTGGGCTACAACCTAGGTGTTGGCAGGTCTGCATTCTTGTCTGGAGAGCTTCTAGAGACTTCCCATATTTCTTGGCTCAAGGTTCCCCCCCCCCCCATCTTCAAAGTCAGCTATACTGAGTTGAATCTTTTTCATATTGAATCATTCCAACCTTCTTTCTGTCCTCCTCTTCCACTTTTAAGGACTCTTGTAATTACATTGGGTCCACCCAGATAATCTAGAATAATCTCCCTATTTTAAGATCAGTTGGTTAGCAAGCTTAATTGCATGTGCAATATTGATTCCCCCTTGCCATATAATGTAACATCTTTACAGTTCTGAGGATTGGACATGAACATCTTTGGGAGGCCACTATTCTGCCTACCACAAATAGCATATACTTTACAGCATTGCTATGAGGATTAATAAGCATTATGTAAAGCACTTTGAAGAGAACTTGCATGTGGTAATACAGGTAGTGTTATGCTAAGTAGAGGGGACGGACATTGAAGGAAGAGAATGAGATGAAACACTGCAGCTACGCAAATTAGGAAACTAGGCATGCATTTAGTGTGAGTGTCTAAGCAAGGAAATGATGATGCTTTGACTCCTGAGAATACCAGATCTAGAGTACTAGCTTTAATTGCGGGCACTATACTACATACACTATACAAAAGGATATTTATAAACAGCAATTAACCAAGACAATGACAAAGATGGTGCATCAAGCTGAAACCACCTCATGTTGGATGCGGTATGGAGAGGTGGTTAAGGACAGGTAGGGCGACGTCATGGGTATATGACCTGTGTATATACATATACACACATACACATATACATATACATATACATATACATATACATATACAAACACATACATATACACAGAAGGGCTGGGGGGGGGGTCATGCTTGTTTAATGCTCTGCTATAGCCCTCTTGAAATTTTACCCAATTTCATCTTTAACGTGGTGCTTTGTTGAAGTCCTGTGGGACAATGAAGCATGTCTGTAAGTAGAGAAGATATGCGTAATATACATGTTCACTGTTCCTTTCCACTCTTTCCTGTATAGCATTCATAAGGCACCTTGAGCACAGAATCCTGGTGGTTGCACGATGTGTTGCAAGTTCAGCCAGACTCAAAGTGAGCAAAAGGGAAACATATTGCTTGTCTGCAACTGACTAAATGTGGGCGCTGACAGCTAAGGCAGGCCACACTTTCCATTTGAACTAGAACTTTTTCCAAACACAGAAAGAAGACAATGACTCTAAGACACATGAGTGACAAAGGAACCCCATTGTATTTTTTCTTATTTGAATTATTTGCCCTTATTAGCAAACCACTTACATGGAGAATAGTGATGTAGAAGGAAAGAGAAAGAAAGGGCAGCCATAGTTCTGTTTTCTTTCCATCCTTCCTTACTCATCCATGAGCTGAAGGTAGAGAGTGCTGGTAGAATATGTGTGTCTATCAAGAAGTGAAATAAAGACAGTTGAGTTAGTTTTCTGCAGCATTTCTGCTATTCTGGAAAGAATGGATAAGCTATGAAATATAAATTGTGTAATTTCAGGGATCCTGCATATAAACTAAGTGCTCTTATATTTGCATTGAAAACTGGCATTATATAATATAAAGATGAATGGTAACAGTCATGTCACCATTTACAATCTAATTTTGTTTTTCTTAGAATGACATTATGTAGCAAATAAAAAACATCACAAGTTTGGAAGAAAGGAAGACAGTTTATATTTTAGTACCTTTAACAACAGTTTTTCTTGCCTTTTGAACGAGTGGTCCTGCATTTTCATTTTGTAAATTATGTAGCCAGCCACGCATGAGAGCTCTGCAATTAGATCGCTTTTGAGAATTCCAGGTCCCCCTCCTGCTAGTTATGTAACTTTAGATTAATTATTTAAACTCTTTGTGCCTTAGCTTTCTTCATACGGGAAATGAAGACTTGATAAGATTTTTGTACAGAAGAATTTAGTTAACCCATGTATTGTACTGTCTCACATCACCAGGATGTAAGCTACCAAAACCAGGATCTTTGTCTATTTTGAGCAAGCATCTGAAAACCATGTCTGACACATATTAGGGGGTCAGTAAATAATTTCTGAAAGAATATATGTACCCAACAAATTAGATCATTGGTTTCAAAAGCTGGTCAGGCCAGCAATACAATTTCTATTTAATATGAATTTTTGGGCCCCTACTTGCTAAGCTCGTGATTCACTGTTTTTTGAATAGAACCCAGAACACAAAGTAAAAATTTTAAGAAGCTCTCTGGGTATTTTAATGGATTCCAGGTTTGGGGACCATTGCACTTTTAATGCACCTCTACATAGCCATGTTTTCCCTTATCCTATTCTGTCTGCCTGTTTTTCTCATTTACTTTCCGTTTATGGTAAAATTATGTATATTCTTTCGTGTCAAGTTCTCCTTGTTCATGATCTATGACAGTGGCATGCATAATTCACTTTTATATTTTACTATGGATGCTTGGTGTGAATACTAAATGATATAAGCTATTAGAAAGCAAGGTATATATTGTATACATACTTCATACCCGAAGAACCTACCACATAGAATTACCTCAAATGGTTACTGAATAAATGATGGATTGCTGGATTCACTGCCTTGGAGAAGACACAATGGAATGAGATTGAAGGCAGGACTCAACAAGTAAGCTGAAGACTTGTAAACCTTTGCATTTGAAAGAAAGCTCAGCAAACCTAATATAGGGGTCGGGTCGTATAGGGTGTAGACATGTAACATGGTTTGGTAATCATATAATGTGTTAGAGGCATTTGGCTACCATAGCTGCCTCCTTTCAAAGGAAACTCACCTTAACTACTATTTATGCCTATCAAAGAGAAATAAAGGAGGAACTGGAAAGTGAGGGTAGGTTAATTTTGCTAAAAATTTGAAGCCAAAAATTCCGTATCAGAAAAATAGATTAGGAAATCAGAAAAATAAATTAGGAAGTATGTCTAAAACTTTTTAAAAAATGCTTCATCAGGGAAAATAGTAGTTTCTACATAATTTTCTGATTCAGTCCTCAGCTAGAACATACGTGCTTCTCTCCCATACCATGAGAACCTGTATTTTATAAAAATATAAAACTTTATATATGATTCTTACCATAGGGACATTAAGAACTACCTGCATGATGTTACATGAAGGATGCATGACCAACTGTGCCCTAACATATGTGACATTTCCATGATAGATTACCAAAAGTTCTGTCACTGGAAATCATATCTTGGGATGGGATCAAGTTCCAAAACCTCTCTCAAGACTCAAATATTTTACCTGAGCAATTAACACTGTTAACTGAGAATTAACACTTCAGTGAGAATTAGTTAAATTAGCAGATTCTGATGAGTCCCTGCGAAAAAGTCTTACCTGCAATTATAGATTAGGAGAGATCCAAAGGCACTGTGAAGTCTATATAAGCAGAGTACAGGACAGAAAAGCCTACTGCAGATAAACTATATTTCCCTCACAGTCACACTTGACCTGGGACCTGTTGTAGATCTGCTAACATAAAGTTGACCTTCAGTGCATTTCTAGTGTAGCTAGTTCCAATAGATTTAATTATGTAGACAAATGTGGGATATGACTGCATTTATGACCACTTGCCGCTATTCTGTTTGAGATTTTTCAACAGTAAAAAAGGGAGTGCAGAAGCAGAGCATAAATCCCAGTTTGACTTCCCTTGTGAATACACAGTTGTATTGACAGAGAGAAGGGTGGCCAAAGGGATGCTTTTCTTCGACCAAATGTCACTATTACTTAAGTAGACCATGAACAGTGCAGCACAATTGGCGAGACATCGTTTCCCGGTGAGTGAGCCATGTAATAAAAAGCAAGGTCCCTGCAGACCTGTCCAAATTAACTAAACAAAGAAAGATTTCATAGACACTACCGGATCCAGTACTGGGTAGACTACATGTAGCCAAAAGCAAAGGCTCTCACAGGCATGGTACTGGAAAAAAACATAAGTTTTCCAATCCGACATACAGCTTTGGAACCAAGTGAGGTTGTGCGTGAACCCGGAAGAAACAGGTGATCCAGCCTGGTAAGTTCACAGAGCCTAGACTCTGCTCCCCTTCCCCAACACCTGAGCCCTGGCTGTAGAGGAAATAATTCAATGTGATATTTCCAGAAGAGGAATGGATGGGAATCAGGCCCCATGAGTACTGGCCCTGGTTCTGCCCTATTGACCTTGGGTAAACCATATGTCTCATTTTCCTACCTGAAAATTCAAAGTAAAGATTCTGCCCTGCGTAATTTACAGGGTTGATTCAGAATCAAATGAGATTCTGTATGTGAAAGAGCTAGAAAAAAAAATAAAGTATTACACAGATGCAAGTTCAGCTGATATTAAAGAATATGCTTATAGTTTCTAGGGTTAATTACTCTGACTCAGATTTTAAGGGACAGAAGGTATTGGTCAGCGATATGCTAACAACTTTCCCACAGACTTTATCTAAAGTAGCATCCTTTAAAAATTTTGGGCTAACTGTCCTGTTAATTCAGTCAAAACTGCTGAAGGCGTTATACATGAGACATGGCATAAAGAATAGATCCCCATGGCTTAAAATTGGAAGGCATGTTGATGTGTCATATGGTAACCGTTCAATGGCATATGGTTCTATACATTCTAACTCCCAATAGAAATCTTATGTTTGGGAAGAATAATTTGTTTTGAATTTAATAAGCCCCATGACTGACTTTTAGCAAAAATTACATTTGAATTAACCATCAAGTATTTGGCACAAAGGGAGCAAATGATCACCACTATGAATTGGAAAAGCTAGTTTAGATCTCAGACGTTGGAAATAAATGACAAATTCATCAGAGGTTGGAGGGTTTAAGGCCTTAGTTCTGTAATGACTAAATTCTGTGAGTCTTACTTTTACGTGGATATATGAGGTGGCAGTTGTTAGTCTTATTAAAGCTGGTTGCTTAGAGACAGCTGACTGATTAGAAGATAGTTGGTCTCCACGTCTATAATTATTGTGATTACTATTACTGTGGTAGCCCTCGGTGGGATCCTGAAAATGGTAATATGGTGTAGCATTTCACAAACTTGGGCCTATAAAAACTCAATATATATCCCAGTAAAAAAGATTTATAATGTCCCTTCCTTGCCATTTCAATGGGCTCATTTAAAGAATAATACAATTATTCGCTCTCAGCTTATATAGTCGCTTCCTTTCAATGCCATTATGAAATAGAATCAGAGGTTATTACCAAAGATGAGGGAAGGAAAACAAAACCCTTCTGAGGAAAGAATATCAGAGATTGATCCCACTTGGGTCTCAATCTTATAATTGAGTAAATGGCAACTTAAAAAAATCCCAGTGTGAGAAAAGCTGAGGAATCTTATTCCTCTTGTGATCATATTAGGCAGTAATAAATTGCATGAGAGTAGATTACATTTTTATTTATTTATGCTGAAGCTTAAGATGGACTCACCAAAATCGGCGCTGTGAGGATGCAATCTGTGTTGGTTTGAAGCAGGAGTTTAATCGTATCTATTCTGTCGCTCAAACAAATGAAATCACAGCAGACAAAGACAGTACACCTGCATCATAATGCTACATATACACTTGCTACAAATAATCTTTGTAACTAAGAGCCACCAAAACGGGCGCAGTAATTACAGTGGAAGAGAAAAGAGAGCATCATCAACTGTGCAGAAAGTGTAATACAAACCAGGTGTCTCGTGCTGTGGATTTCTCACAGCACACATCACTAGCCCAGGACCCCTACATGGGGGTGTTTCTCTAAGGTTTCTTTCTGAGAAGCCAGAAGCAGCGTTCAACATTTCACACTGTTTATACAGATACCAATATATGAGTTGTGTACAAACACCAATGTCCAAGTCTGCACTTTTCTTTTTCTACTTCTTTTTGTTAAAGTAAGCTTTTCCCAGGATATGTTTCTCATTCTTCAATCCTTTATTTTGCCCAAGACACTTTCCCACCTGTAGCAGATTCTTATGCAGTTGCAAGAGCTATGCATTGGATTGATTAAAGGAATGGTAGTATCATTTCATAGGCACAGACTTTCCTATGAAACAATATCTCACTTCTTATTCTCACACCTGTCCTTAAATGCATCTAATGAGTGCAGTGGGATTGCAGAAAAATAAATAGACCATGGGGTGCCTGGCTGGCTCACTTGGCAGAGTGCGTGACTCTTGATCTTGTGTTTGTAAGTTCAAGCGCCATATTGGGTATAGAGATTACTTAAAAATAAAATCTTTCAAAAATAAATAGATCACTAAAAGGATTGTGAAGGACCCACCTGCAAGTTTACATAATTAAATGCCGTGCTTTGTATACCATATAAAAACCACCATTGAAAGTGATTTGGACAGCTCTAGGGATAGAGATGGATTTGTGCTAACCCATCCATTTTCTGCCTGATTCTGCACCTGTGAATATGAAGTGCTTCCTCCAGGTAACAAGGTCAGCATTTAGGAAGACAAAGTTCCCAGTACCTCTCATATTTTATAGCTGATGTTTTGGGTTTTTTCCCCCTGCCTTGTCCTTTGATTCCAGGTCTTCTGCTGTTCTCTCCCTGAAAACTTCTTGTCCTTATCTTATAATGGTGCCTTCTGTACTTTGCTCTGTGGCTATGATATTTGGCTTTGTCTCTTGGTTATAATTTGCACTTGTTACCTGAAAGGTTCAGGGTACAAAAGTCTGACCTCTATGACCTTCTCCTATCCTGGACCACAAAAATAGTGCTCCTGCTCCTTTAGCCTGGTCTCTGGACAAAAAGTGTTAGACTCATTTTTCCTGTTATTCCTCTGGACCAAATGAAAGCAACAGCAAGACTGCTGGCTTGGTTAGGTGAATGCCTACTGACTAGGAAAAACAGCAAAGTCAAGTCTATGTAGTTCTACTTGGTGTCTGATCACAGGACTCTGAGCAGCTGAATCACAAGGATTGGCTGCGTCTAGATCAGTACATATATAAACTAATTGTAATTAAAATGCCATATGAGGTGAATATAGGAGAAGTCAACCAGAACCATGGTACCTTCTGACACCTTTGTTTCCTCATTAGTGGGATTATCATTTCCAGAAGTAGCCTAAGAAGAGTGTTCTCATCAATCCAGGTACAATCAAACTAAGGGAAAAAAAATTCCAAAAGTATATAGCCTTTCAAGATTTTTTAAATCATGTTTTTAAGTTTATTTATTTTGAGAGAGAGAGAGACAGCACAAGATGGGAAGGGTCAGAAGAAGAGGGAGACAGAGAGAGAGAGAGAGAGAGAATCCCAAGCAGACTCTGCACCACCAGCACAGAGCCCAATACGGGGCTTGAACTCACAATCAGTGAGATCATGCCTTGAGCTGAGATCAAGCGTTAAATGCTCAACCAACTGAGCCACTCAGGCACCTCGCTTTTCAAGATTTCTAAAAACAATCTTGAAATATTTTACTCATGTGATAAAACACTACATGGTCATTGTAGAAAAAGATGATTTCTCAAAAATAGGTTAAAAAAGACATAAAAACAATCCATAATCCCAATATTCAGAGGATAACAGTGATCCATTTGTTTACTCTTTAATTTGATTGTTGTCTAACTACCCAAATACTTTGATAAAATTTGAAGATAAATTTCTTAAGATAGTAATAACAGTCTGGGAATAAACACTGGTATATAATACCTTTCTACATAAAATGTCATTTTTTTTTCTCTTAATAGGCCCTTCAATCTAAGGTATGAGTTCTCAGGTTGTGATTAAAAAACTGTGTTGGTTGTTTCAATATTAAATTATTAACATCAGTTAATTGGAATTCTAATTGCCAAAAAGGTGAACAATGTGTTAACCATAAATTCCAGAAGTAACTTTAATTTGATATTGCTATTGATATCAACATGACAATAGTTTTTTCTTTATAATTGTTAGTCTGCATAATTTTCTCCTCTCCTGGGGCTGTCAGATTGTGATTCCTAATGACAATATTAATATGCTTCTGAATAACAATCAGAATGTATAATGCTACTGAAATACTTAGAATAATCTAAGTATGTTGGATCTGTCAACATTGATAATCACATTTTCTTTGCATATTACACATTTTTCCCATTTTATCAATGTCTTCATTAAAGTACATTTACCGTTATTAAACTTATTTAATGAACTTGTTTATTATCCAAAAAGGTTTAAAAAAAATCCAAAAAAACCCCTGCTGTCAACATATCACTTTTATCTTTCAACATGTCTTATAAACATCAAGTAAGTTGAATCCATCCCTACTAATTAAAATTGTTCTGCATACATGAACTGAAAATTATCACAAAATGATATTTGTAAAATTATTTTAATTAGTCAGTAGATAATCTATCTGTGTTATAGCTCATTAAGATCACATCAATAATGAAAATAACAAAACTAAGGAGTTCTATTTGGATAAAATGTATTATTTTTCTTTGGGTACTTATCACTTGGTGTAGACCTTAAGATGACATCTGGCAATTCGGCATCTCCTATTGCTATCAAATAATGCGTTGGACTTTTTTTTCCCCCTGATGAGTTCCTAGGGTACAGACAATGACCACCTGTGTCTGGGTTGGAAGCCACTTTACACTGAGCCAGCCAGACTGTGTATTCAATTGTGGGGTGTTTTTGGCAAGTTCCCTGACACGAAATAATAACCTGGTAGCTGTCATTTCTCCATTAACATGGCGCTCCTTTTAATACAGAAGGCTTTAATTCATTTTGCTAATTAAAATGTAAATACACTCACCTTAATCTCTTAGCACTAAAGAATTTAGTTTGAGGTTGGCAAAGGTTGGCCATTCATTCTAGTTTCCATAATAAAAAGACCAGAGAAGGAGCTCTGAATGCATGGATCCAAGCTTAGTCTTATTACCATTTTTCTAAGTGCTGGGCCCATTGTTTCTTGGTTATTTAAAGCAGAATGTTTCCTCCTGCATTAACACTGATTTAACACTAAGCTAGTTAAATTAAAGGTAGTGTGTGAGCATCACAAAAGTGTAATCTCTCAAGCATGCATAAATCCAAAATGAAGCCCAATTGTCTACTGGGTGATATTTTTTCTATATACCAAAAAAAAAAAAAAAAAAAGGGAAAAAGAATTTAACCAAAATTCTTTCCTAGTCACATGGTCTCAATTACAAGGTGTTCATGCATACATATATGCTCATGCATTCGTTGATTTGTCATCAAATAAATACTTTTAAGTGTCCACCATGTTTAAAGCATTAGGCTAAGCCCCAGAGGTGTAAAAGTGAGAATCCACCGTACCTGCTCTTTAGGACTTTTCACTTTATCACAAGGAATAGGCTATCAATCACTTCTTGGTTGAGCAAGGAAGGGCTTCAGAAAGGAGGTAAACGAGTAGAGGCTAAAAACAACGATGCAGGCATCCAGATTGGCAAGGGGGTGGAGGTTTGGCCAGGTGGAGAGAGAAGGATGCACAAAGCTTTTGGAGAGAAAAAACACACTGAACCCCGAAAAACTAAACATCACTGAAGAATCCATATATGTTGGAGTGTAGGTGTGACACTTTAAGTGATTTCCCTGAGGTCATGTTTTTATCCAGTACTGGAGCGGGGGCTACGTGCCAGGATTTCTGATGCCCAGTTTATTGTTGAACTATAGACATCCCTAACACAAAGGGGTCTGTGGAAACGCAACTGCAATAAACTGTATGCATAGTAGCATGTTTATAGCATTATAAGGGGGAAGAATCTTGCAGTGTTAAACTGGCTTTGGTTTTAGTTTGTGAACGATAGACTTTTGCATGGTAGGCAAAAAAGCTTTTCACAGTACTAGTATTTTCTTGATGTGTGAATTAAAATGTAATGCTAATTAATACTACTGGGTCATAGGCTTAAATATATAATTCATGCTGCCAGTTATAATACATCTGCAGAGAGCAGTGCAAGTAACCTCATGTTTATAGAAAAAAAAATGTGCCTTTGAAACTCAGAATATAGATTACATATTAAGCTATGGGAAAGCTCAAAAGAGTGACAATATCCTTAAAACAGATGTGTGGCTGCAGTTCAAATGATGAGGGACATTACTGCTTTAATGGTGCTGTGAAAACCATTTTCAGTACAGCATCTCTGAAAAGTTTGCATGAGTGATGAAAGAGGTCTTACAGGGACTACGCTTTGATTTCAAGATTGTCAGCTTTCAGACACTGTCAGAGTTCCAGAATTGACCTAAGCAGTAGTGCTAACCTAAGCAGTTACTTTCTTGGTAGCAATCATTGTTGGGACTGAAGGAGTTTCTGGAGAATTATTGATACTTGGGCTCCGTTGTTAATTAAAACTGTCATTCTATTTCAAGATGTGTTTTCAAGATGAGAAACTCTCCATGTTTTTTTTCTTGATGGTTCACAATAATAATTAATGCATAATGAGGAAACTTATCCTAGTTTGACAACACGTGCTGGAGATGGAACTTGAAAAGGACTTCAAAATAATCATCTGAAAATGTATTGCAGCAAAATTGTTGATGCAGATGTTAGATCAAACATATTAGGGATGAAGATACATGTAAAAGTGTTACATGTTCTTAGGAAAGGGTGGAGATTCTCATATTGGGGAAAAAAAAGATAGCTGTTATGTGGTTTATAATATGTAAAATAGATTTCATAATATTTTTAAAATATCAAAATAGAAATATTAATACCAGAGAAAGTAAAAAGTAAGGTATTACATAAGAGAAAGATTTCTGTTTCACACTAGTAAGTATAATTCACCAAAAAAGATTTAACCATCATTAATCATTACCTACAAAACAGCACAACATCAGAATATATGAAGTGAAGACAGAATAACATGAGGAAAATGTGATAATTGTCATATTGGGGCAATTCAAGACACATCTCTCAGAATCTGAGAGATCCAATAGACTGAAAAATGATTAATGATGGAGAATGAAGTCACTGAATGCAGAGTTTAAACGAGATGCACGATACCATGACTTTACACAGCATTTCCACTATATACACACGACAAGCAGAAACAATTTTCAGAGCAGAGAATACAGAGAAACATAGCAAAATCATTTAAAATGATATTTTTGCATAATTATCACCTTTGTTTTAAACATAACGTATGTAACTGTAACTTTATCTAATCTAATTTTTTTATAACGACGGGTTTAATGGTTGGCATGCAAAATTCCTGACAATCAGACTATGATGACTTTAGAAATGAGGACTCTCTCTACCTTGAATCTTACTCTGAGGTATTGTCCCCAGGGTGAAGAATCTTTGGGGCCACCAATAATGTGACAATTCAAACTATTTTTTCATTCCCCAATAGGATCAAAGAACTTACCTGTCATAAGTGAGCATTCAATGAGATCAAAGCAGAGTTTCAATGAGAAATTCTAAGTTTCCAGCACCTTATTTTGTGCAAGCAACATGACCATGGAGGGCTGTCATGTCTTTTCAATTCATCTGTTTTAGAAGTAGAGCCGAGAAGTGAAAATCTTGTCAAAGGGACATGTATCAATGCATTTATTCGAATTGAAAGATGAAATCAGACTTTTTCTGATAGAAAGGGAAGAACACAACTTTGTTAGAATGACAGATTTCCCCCAAATCAATGTGCTCAATGAAATCCAATTTGTAATGTCAACAAAGACATTTTTATGAAATTTGAGAAGATATTTCTCTTATTTATCTGGATTAGAAAGAAAAAAAAACTTTCAGCCTTAGAAAGTTTTTTTAAAAAGAGAAAATATGATAGTTGTGAAAATCAAATGAGGTGCTGCGTATGTAATGCCTTGTCCAGAGACGGCATAATGTATGCCGGGCATAAGGTGTCCGAACACAGTTGAACACCCCACACACACTGCAACTCTAAGAAAAAGGAGTATCTTGAACATTCTGAAGTTTCCAATTGTGCTCTTCTTGATCACAATTATTCTATCCTGCTCAGAGGTGACCACTATCCTGCTTTTGTCTTTGCAGTCTCTTTGCTTTTTCAAAAAAATATCTTTCCCCATATCTATTACTATTCCTAGTCTTTGTTGGTTAATATTGGACAATTTTGAAACTTATTTAAATAGAATCATACTTATGTATCTTTTTTTTTTTCTAAAAATTGTTTTCAATGGTTTATTTATTTTTGAGACAGAGAGAGACAGAGCATGAGCAGGGGAGGGGCAGAGAGAGAGGGAGACACAGGATCTGAAGCAGGCTCCAGGCTCCAAGCCTTCAGCACAGAGCCTGAGTCGGGGCTCAAACTCACGAACCGCAAGATCATGACCTGAGCCGAAGTCGGATGCTCAACCGACTGAGCCACCCAGGCACCCCCATACTTATGTATCTTTCTGCAACATGGTTTTCTTTCCTGTACAAGATTTTTCTAAGATTCAGCTGTGCGTGTAGTTACAATTCATTCCTTTTCACCATTGTTTGTTATTTCACTAAGGAATATCCCAGAATTCATTTATTCATTCCATTATTCTTGTTCAATACAAATGTTTCTATGTTTCTAGCTTTTTGCTCTTACCAATAATATACCTATGGACATTTATACCTATCCACTTGTACCCATTTGAATTTTTTTTTTAATTTTACTAACATAGGAGTTGAATTGTGGGGTCACATAGTACGTGCATCTTCAAAAATAAAGTGATGGTAAAGTATTTCCCCAAATATTTGCATACATTTAATCCTTCACCAGACGTGTATAAACGTTTTGTTTGTTAATTGTTTATACTTTCATGGTTACATTGATTGTTTGAAAATGTATTCCAGGCTGCTATCTATGCAATGGTTTCTTGTTTTGTTCTCGGCTTATATTTTCCTTGTTACTAATAAGTCTGAGTATCTTTTTATTTGTTTTATCTTTTCCTTTTTTGGCCATTGCAATTTATTCTTCAGTGAAATGAAGTACTTTTCAGTCCTGAAGATGTTCAGGCTGAAGATGTTCCCCTTCTGCCCTGGTACTTAAAAGATTGTTTCCCAGCTCTTCAGTTCTTGGTGGACAATAATTTTCCCTTAGTATCTGGCTTCGATTATTGTTATTGATAAGTCAGCAGTCAATCTAATTGTTGCTCCTTGAAAGAGTACCTCTTTTTTCTCTCAATGTGTCCTTGACAAACTTTTATTTGGTGTTCTGAAGTGTCCAGTTGTGAATTTCTCTTCCCTTAATCTTTTTGGATTTGTTTGGATTCTTATATCTGAGTGTCTTTCATTATTTCTGGAATATTTTTAGCCATTACATCTTCAAATATAAATTTTTCTCCACTTTTGAAACTTTGGTATGTTAGACCCTATCATTCCGTGTTTTATCTCGACATTTCTTAACATCTCAATATTTTCCAGCTCTTCTTTTCTTTCTGGGTATGCTGAATTCTGGATAATTTCTACTGAATTGTCTTAAGAGTTGTTTACTATATTCCTTAAGTGGGTCTAATCTGTTTTTAATCTTGTCCAAGGTTTTATATTTTATAAATTTTGAAATTGTATACTTCCTAAAGTTATACTAGCTTTGCTTTCTTGGGAGAAACCCAACTTGGTCATGAAGTCTTAACAATTGTATTTATTCTTGGATTTGTTTTAGTAATATCTTAAATTTTACATCCCATGTTCATAGTGAAATTATATTGTTATTTTTCTTTCTCCTACTGTCCTTGAAGGGTTATCTATGAATAGTATGTGACACAGGGTTTGTAAACCCTGGAACTATTGACAGGTTGGATCAGATAATTCTTGGTTGTTGAGGGTTCTTCTGAACATGGTGGTTATCCGGCAGCATCCCTGACCTCTATCCATTACATGTCAGCAGTACCTTCCCCTACCCTCTAGTTCTGATAGTCCATAAATGTATCCAGACAAGCCTAATGACCCTTGGGGAGCAAATTTGTCCCAGGTGAGACCCACTGAGCTATCAGCATGATCAGGAAGAGTAAGGATCATCCTACAAAATATGTGGCCTGTGTTCTTTAAAACTATCAAGGATAAGAAAGACAGGGGAAAACCATGAAACTGTCAGACTGGAGGAAACAAAACCAACATGATACGCATTTTTATGGATGGGATCCCAGAATAGAAAGA
This sequence comes from Felis catus, assembly GCF_018350175.1. Taxonomy (NCBI): domain Eukaryota; kingdom Metazoa; phylum Chordata; class Mammalia; order Carnivora; family Felidae; genus Felis; species Felis catus. The sequence goes on from NC_058379.1 coordinate 50,679,753, forward strand.
AGATAAAGATTTTTTTGGTGAAAGCTATTGAACTTTGAATGGAGATTGGATGGTGACATGTAAGAGTTGCTTTCTTTCTTTTTTTTTTTTTTTTCCTTTTTTCTTTTAGAGAAAGAGAGAGCAAAAAGGCGGGAGAGAGGGGCAGAGAGAGACAGAATCTTAAGCACGCTTCACACTGAGCACAGAGCCTGATGTGGGGCTAGATCCCATCACCTTGGGATCAAAATCTAAGCTGAAATCAACTTGGCCTTAACTGACTGAGCTACCTATGTGCCCCAGAGTTGTTTTTCTGACTTCAAGGGTTTATGAGGATCAAAAAGGGTTGTCTTTGTGCTAAGAAAGTACACCTAAGTGAAGTGATAATGTATTATATCTAGGGCTTGCTCTCACTTGATACAGAAAAGGCCACTACAATTACCACTAATAGTAATAATAGAAAGAAGGTGAGGGCGAATCAGGCAGAGTGAGAACAAATGAAGTGAAATGTTGAAGGCAAAGGTATCCAGGTGAGGTTGATAAGGGAGTTCTTTGTAGTGTTTTTCAACTTTTCTGTTGGTTTCAATTATTTCCAGATAATTTATTCAAAAAGAGTATATATTGCTTGTTTTATGCTGCATTGAGGAAGAATAGTAAAGCTTAGTAGCATTTATTGATGTTCAAGAGAAAGAGTGTTGAAGCATATGAAAAATTGTACTAGCATTAAATGCATTTTAGGAAAATGTTTTTATTATTTTTAATTCAAGTTTTGAAAGTACATTGGCATTTGTTCGTGTTTATATGGTTGTTTTATATGTGATATGCAGTCTCCCCCTCCTTCGTGATATGATTAGCTACCCCTAAGATTCCTAAAGGACATGTTCACACCCAAAGGAAAGAGGCTATACAGATGAGAAAGAGATGTGATGCAAGAGAATCTGATTAATACTTGAAGGAACAAAGGAATATAGGAAAATAAATAGGTCCCTGCCAAAAATCACTGAGAATATGTTCCAGGACATGAGGCATTTTAAGTGGCAGAACAAATAAAATGGACTATTTCAAAGAAGGACATACCTTAACATGACGAATTGATACTTCAATATGAGAGGGAAAAAAATGGTAGCAAGTGAATGGAAATGAATTTAATGCATAATCAAGTGAAACTGTTTCAGGCCTGGGAAATGTGCTTGCAGTGAAGGCTGTTCCCTTCTCACTGTTTCTTAAATTTAACCAACTGAGATTACATTTTCAACATAGTCCATCTTTTTTACTTTGAGAATTATTATTTGCTTTAAATGGAAAATGTGTATTTTTATCATAAAATAATATACCTCTCTTAGTTATTCTTTTTGAAGGCAATTTTTAAAATCTACTCTTAAGTTGGAGCTATAACAATATGCCTTAGAGGTAAGATACTGAGTATCTGGTATAAATATACAGAGAGAAGACCCAGGATAATGATAAATTCATTCTTGGGTACCAAATGCCATTTGATAAACGTGGGTACCAAATGCCGGTTGATAAGCACTTGGGGCACCTGGGTGACTCAGTTGGTTAAGCATCTGACTTCAGCTCAGGTCATGATCTTGCAGTTCATGAGTTCGAGCCCCACATCAGGCTCTGTGCTGACAGCTCAGAGCCTGGAGCCTGCTTAGGGTTCTGTGTCTCCCTCTCTCTCTGCCCCTCCCCTGCTTGCACTCTGTCTCTGTCTCTCTCAAAAACAAATAAACATTAAACAAAAAATAAAAAAATAATTATCAGGCTCATGGTTTTTATATAAGAGTTTAGTGATATTAATTCTAAAATCAAACTATTGTATCTACTTATAAACAAATCACCAATGCAAAATCTCTACCTAGTGAATGCAATGTATAAATGGGCTCTGGCCTCTGATACTAGTGTTCTAGTTATGATTTTGCCACAATTAGCTGGTAATTTGGGGCAAGTTATATTACTTCCCTAAATATCAGTGTATTTGGCTGTCGATAGAATAAAATTAGTATCTACTTCGTGGGGGTTATTGTAAGGACTCAAGAAAACAATATGTGTAAAATTTTTTAGCACAAGACAATTCACAAATTGCATTCAAATCTCACAAATAATTGGCTATTAGTTTGTAAAGGTCTTTGATTAAACAAAACTCTGTTTAGTCTTAACAGGCAAATGGAGGCTTCATCCCCCAAGTTGAGAAGTAATATGTTTATATGGATAGTCTTCCAATGTAGTGCATTTTCGATCAAATACAGATTGAGCTTCTTACTATGTGGCTCAAATTTCCTCAAACTTACTTTTCTAGCCTTTATTACTCCACTCTGCCATCATTTCTAGTTGTCAGCTACACTAAAGTTCTTTCCACACTCTGCGCACAGAACTGCCCTCTTTCCTACTCACAATCATTTTCCGACAAGAATTTTTCTCTCCCTGCCTATTATCTTTTCTTGACTTCGTACCCTTGTTCAGGTGTGCCATGTGCTCACTTCTCTAGGCAACGTTCCCTAACCTAACCAGCAGGAATTAATCTCTCTCCTCCAAGCAGGCTCCCTCAGCATGTTTAGTCCAACGGGGTTCTGGCCAGGAACAATGAGTAGGTTCCTCCAGAGAAGGCCTGCATTTTCACTGTGAGTAAAGATAAAAGGGTACTATGAGTGTGGACAAGGGGCTGTGTGTCAGTTACACAAAGTTACAATGTATTCTTCTCCTCTTGGAACCTGGACATGAACTCAGTCTGACTGGTACCACCACAGCATGAAATAAAGAGCCCACATGTGGGCATAAGAAATTAAGTGGGTGAAGATTCAATTGTGAAGTTCCTCACTTGAATCATCCTCATATAAGGTGGATAACACTTGTTAAAATAGATTCCGTTGTGGGCACCTGCATGGGTCAGTCAGTTAGGCATTGGACTCTTGATTTCATCTCACATCATGATCTCATGGTTCGTGAGTTTGAGCCCCATGCCAGGCTCCACACTGGAGCTTACTTGGGATTCTTTCTCTCCGTCTCTCTCTGCCCCTCCCCTCTGCACACTCACCCTCTCTCCTCTCTCAAACTAAGCAAATAAACTTAAAAATAAATAAATAAAATGAACTCCATAGTGAATTTTGCTTCAATATTACTTGTACTTTATTTAATCTCCTCCTTAGTAAGCATTTAAACATAACTGTATCAAAATCATATAATAGGTAATAATAATTGTGGACTTACTATGTGCCAGTCACCATGCTATGAACTTTACATGCATTATAAATACATAAATAATCCTCATGATAGCCACATAAATTAGATTATATTATTTATCCCAGTTTCCTGATGAAGAAACCGTCAAAGAGATTTATTATTGCTCAATGTGATCATCCAATGATTATCAGAAACTGTGTTTGCTGATTCTAAAACCTGATTATTATTGGGTGATTTTGCTATATTACTTATAGGACAACTGAATTATTTTAAGCTTATGAAAACCAAACTGAGAGAATATTTATTTTACTATCTTATCAGGGGCATTTTCCAGTAAAAGTGCTCAATTAATGGTTAAGTTTGTTGAATTGCATGGGTTCCTTATGCCGATTTCATGGTTAAAAATCCTTGGACTATACTTGATTCATGTCCAAGGTCAAATAGAGTGGCCCTATTCATTGTTCAAATTATATAAACATTATTTAAACTCAAATTTTCATTTCCTGGATTCCTCCATAAATGGAAGCAAGAAGATTTGGTAAATCTGTATCTGTCAGTAAGACACTTCCATTTGTGTCTCAAGTAAATTTGGTAAGCTGTATGATTGATGGCATATAGTTTTAAGTATAAAGCCACACAGGGGCATCTAGGTGGCTCAGTTTGTTTGGCAATCAGCTCTTGATCTTGGCTGAGGTCATGATCTCACAGTTCATGGGTTCGAGCCCCATGTTTGGCTCCGTGTTGACAGTGCAGAGCCTGCTTAGGATTCTCTCTCCCTCTCCCCTTCCCTGCTCACATTTCCTTTCTCTTTCAGAAATAAGTAGGATTATTGTGGTGATCATTTTGCAGTGTGTACATGTGTAGAATCATTATGTTGTACACCAGAAACTAACATAATATGTCAATTATATCGCAAAAAAACCAATGTAGTAACAATGTAGGATATATATATATATAATATATTATATTATTTATGGAATATATATTATTTAGAATAAATACATATATTATATATACTCTCTCTATAAATATATATCCTAAATTTATCCAGATATGCATTTATCATATATATATATAACATATATATAATATATATGAAGCCACAGAATATTTCAGAAAGAAGGTAATTGAACAGAAATATTTCCTACTTCACATTGTAAGGCCAATTCAAAGTTATGTATTGTAGAAGTTGCAAATGGAGCAATGCCCAGAATTTTAGCCTTATCTCATAATTGCTTGTCTCTTTTGAGATTTTCTAGGTCTTTCATGTTACCACACTTCCTTTCCCTAAGTTGTAGGTATATGTGTGTTTTAATAGTTCCCTAAAATAGTTCCAAACGGCATGCACAAAATTGATTAGTATCATTAGAATCTATTTTATAAAACTGTGATTACACCTTTAAAAATAGGTATTTGATACTCAGCTCATAGGGTGCCATTAAGCCATTACATGCTAATATTGTATAAATGTGTGACTGTGAAATTTCTGCAGCCTTTGCTAATTATTTCATTGTCTATTAACAGTTCTCATGAGCCACTTAATCAATTAGATATACACACTGCAAGTTGAAAAGTAAAATATTATGGCATTTTGGGGGGGGATATTCTATTCTTCCACATTAGTTTATATTTTTTTATAGTAACTATCTAGTTAGGCTACTTCAAAGCTATCCTGATGAATTGTGCTATCCACTTAAATAACAGAATTTTCAAAAAGTTTGCTGTATCTACATTAAAAGGAGATTCATGCTTCCATAGAATGAATAAAATGACAACAATTTTAACAGTAAGATCCACCAGGAATGACATGGAGTAGCTTGTTTTCAGTCTTGAATAGAGCTCTCTGGAATTCACCAGAGAAAGAAAATCAGGATTAACAGGTTTTGATGTTATACTGATAAAGGTTGCTATATAGGGAGTAGAGGCCTGTAATAGAAATAGAGAATTAATTTTTTTTTTAATTTTTTTTTCAACGTTTACTTATTTTTGGGACAGAGCGACACAGAGCATGAACGGGGGAGGGGCAGAGAGAGAGGGAGACACAGAATCAGAAACAGGCTCCAGGCTCTGAGCCATCAGCCCAGAGCCTGACGCGGGGCCCGAACTCACGGACCGAGAGATCGTGACCTGGCTGAAGTCGGACGCTTAACCGACTGCGCCACCTAGGCGCCCCAGTAAATTAATATTTTAAGAGCAGGTTGTTCAGAGGAAGATAAACAGGACACCATTTTGGTTTTTTTTTTTTTTTTTTCTTTTGCACCAAATCTTACTGAGTCCTGTCAGCAAATTAAATTATAAAATTTTAGGTAAAGCAATTTCCTCTCTGCAATCTTGGAATATCTCTGTCAGCAGGCTCCAACTTATACTGGCCTCTTGATTAGAAAAAGGACTATTATAGTAGCAGAATAGTGGTAACCTGGCAAAACAACGAAAGATCTGTTCATTTAATGTTTATATGAGAACTATAATGTTAAACATAATCATAGAAATATTCTGAAAATATCTTAAGGATTTCAAGCTACCATTGTATTCATGTACCAAAAATCCTACCAACTCAATTCATATCTATATATCCTGCAACCTAAGAACATTGGCTGAAATAGATATTTAAAAGTTCATTGACTGTGGAGATTAAGTGAATGTATGTTGGAGTATGATGAAGTCATTCTTCAAGGGCTCTATGGCACCAGAATAGTGAGGTGACATAAAGCCTTTGCTGTATATGACTGGCACAATTAATTACCTCAGAAGTACCAGATCCTAGCACCCTAGAATTTGTACTCAAGGTGGGAGCAATTTTATCTTTATACTTAAAATCATCAAAAGTATTTTTCCATGAGGTTATGTGCTTATGGCAGCTTATGCTCTCATTTTGCATCAACTTTTCCCCAGTGGTTTACCATCCATTGACTGACCATTGCTTGAATTCTTTAAGCAACGATTTCATTAGAAATTGCAAAGTGATACTTTTTTTTTTTTTGGGACAGAGAGAGACAGAGCATGAACGGGGGAGGGGCAGAGAGAGAGGGAGACACAGAATCGGAAACAGGCTCCAGGCTCTGAGCCATCAGCCCAGAGCCCGACGCGGGGCTCGAACTCACGGACCGCGAGATCGTGACCTGGCTGAAGTCGGACGCTTAACCGACTGCGCCACCCAGGCGCCCCTAAAGTGATACTTTTTTAATCCATTATGTATGCTTATCATCTTGAAATATTCTACATAGAAGAAATTTTCTTTATATACTAAAGCTAATTTGTTATCCTGAACTATTAATCCTGAAAAGGCAAAATTGATGCTTATATCTAAACATTTTGTTATAAATTTTCAGAGTAATGAGCTGATGCCTCATTCATGAGGCATGATGAGCTGATTACTCATTGGAGTAATCTCCAATGGAGTTGTTCCCAACTTTTCCTTTCTCTACTGTTCTCGTCTCTTCCTTTCTTTCCTCCCTTATTTCCTTTCTCCCTTTCTTCTTTTTTCCCTTCTCTTTCTTTTTTTTTTTTTTGTCTAAGTTCTGTCTTTCGTCTTTCTCAATTTCTTTCATCCTTCTTTCTTTTTTTAATGATGAACTCAGGGCTCTTAAAAGATATTTGTATGTTTTAATCAACTTCAATAATTTTCTTCTGTGTTCTAAGTTTTTCAATTTAGGCCAGTGTAAGCCCCCTCTGTTGCCTCTCATACTTTTGAACTGACCCCAGTAATCTTCGGTATCTTTTTTGTTTTCTGGAACAAAAAGTTGTCCTAAGCTGATTGTGTATACATGCATAACCAAATCTTTATCTCACACAGGGATTTATTCATTTAATTTTCAGCTAATATGATGGATGGGATAGGCAAAAATTATTCTCCCTTTGTTAAATTGGTCTCAAGTTCTCAACCTATGGTAAATCATTGGGATAAAACAAAAGTACATGGCATCTAGCTTCGTAGAAGATACTTTAAGACACAATTAGATGACTGCCAGTTTCCACTCAAACACGTGAAGAGCAGGGAAGCCATCACTCCTATCCTGACAACAAGAACAAAACTGAAAAAAACTGAAAACCAATGACTATTCTTAGATTCACAAGAGAATTGAGGTCACAGAACAAAGAGCCTTCCCCGAAACTGGAGAAATAGGTGGGTGCAGGGAATACAGATAAGTTTGCCGGAAGCAGATGTTGTTGGGGCCAGTAACTGGAAGTTACTCAAACAGTAACTCTAATGAATTCCTGGAGGCTGAAGATGGTAACTTGAGAGTTATAATCACCCAGATACCTAGGCTAAGGGGACACCAGCACTTCCCCAGGCATTACCTCCAGGAGTACCACTAGATTCTCAGGTAAAGATTAGAGAAAAATCTCCTTATGCTGGGCCAGAAGGAGGGAAAGGTAACCCTTCTGAAATAAGCCCAGAGCATTGCCCACAACAAATACATACTCAGTGAGGCAAAGAACTTCACCAGAGCCTAATATGGCTTGAAGAAAGGAAAATTACCCAACTCTAACCCTTGTAAGCCTTCTTGGATCAGACAAGGGAGGGGAGGTGCAAAGCTGAGAAGCACTTGTGAAGGTCATGTCTTGGAGGCACACACCCACTCAGATACTGAGATCTAATCTTTCCCTACAACTTAATGCCACAGCAACAGGTCTCCTGTATCACAATAATGAATTGCAACAATGAACTGAAAGGCTTAAATTCTGCTTAAGAATGAGAAATCCAAATGAAAACCCAAAGCCAACAGGGGAGATAAAAACACGGACATTAGTAAAACTGAAGCTACATACACAGCTACAGTAAAAGGCGAACACAGCCTGTCTCCTAGACGGATAAACATGAAACCCATACTAACAACTTAGCTACTTCAGTTCCTATTACTCAATACATTATGTCCACTTTGCAACAAAATATTACAGGGCGTGCTAAAAGGTTAAAAAAAAAATCCTGGCGAGACAAAGCATGAGAACCAGACTCAGACATGACAGATATTTTAGAACTACCAGACCAGGAATTTAAAACAATTACAATTAGTGTGCTAAGCGCCATAATGGAAAAAGTAGACAGTGTGTAGGAATTGATGGGCAATGTAAGCAGATGGGTGAAAGCACATAATAACCAAAAGGAAAAGCTGGCAACCAAAAATATAAATACAAACATGAAAGCATATCTTCGCCGGAAAGAATCAATAAGCTCAAACATACGTCAATAGAAAATCCCAAAACTGAAATGCAAAAAGAAAAACAAGTGACAAAAAATAAATAAATAAAAATAACAATATGCGGCACAAATTACAAATGGTGTAACATCTATGTAATGGGAATATCAGAAGAAGAAGCAAGAAAGAAAGGACCAGGAGATATATTTTGAATAATAATTGCTCTGAGTTTTTCAAAATTGATCACAGAAACCAAACCACAAATTCAGGAAGTTCAGAGAATACAAACATGGTAAATAACAAAGAACCAAATTTAAGCATACCATATTTAGAGAGAAATTCTTCAAAGAAGAGAACATCTTACCTAAAGAGGAACATGAATAAGAATTACATGAAACAAGAAAGCAGAAGAGACTGGAATAAAATATTTAAAGCATTGACAGAAGCAACCCACTAAATTAGAATTTTGTTTTTAGTGAAATTTTTTCTTTTAAGGGAAGAAGAAATAGACTTTCACAGGCAACAAAAACGAAGAGAATTTGTTGCCAATGGACCTGCTTTGCAAGGCATGTTGAAATAAGTTCTTGGGGCACCTAGGTTGCTCAGTTGGTTGAGCGTTGGACTTCGGCTCAGGTCACGATCTCATGGTTTCTAGGATGGATCCCCACTTCCGACTTTGCACTGACAGCGCAGATGTCTGTTTCTGTCACTCTGTGCCCTTACCCTGCACACATGTGCACTCTCTCCCTTTCAAAAATAAACATTAAAAAAAATTAAAATAAGTTCTTCTGAGAGAAATAAAATGATATGATCAGAGACTAAGATCCACATAAAGAAAGGAAGAGTATCACAAAAGAAATAAATGAAGGTAAAATAAAACCTTTGGTTTTCTTATTTTTATCTAATCTAATAGATTACTATTCAAAGAAGTAATAGTGATATGTAGTGGGTGATAATATCGTATGGATACGTGAAATGAATGACAGCACTGTTAACAAGGGTTGGAACGGGGGAGTTAGGAATACTTGTATAAGGTTCATGTACTTACCCATGAAGTAGTATTTCAAAGCACTTATGTTAGTTGTAAATGTATATTGCAAACTCCAAGGCAACCACTAAACAAAAGACAAAGTATAATTGATATGCTAAGACAGGAGAAAAAAATGGAACATACAAAACTCTCAGTTAAAATCAGAGAGGAAAGCAAAAGAAGATAAAGTTTTTTAAAAAAGAAAAAAGAATAAGTGTAATAAATACAAAGCAATTGCATTCATGGCAGATATTAATTTTATAAATAATCAATTTAGATGTTAAAGGCCTAAATTACCAATAAAAAGTGGGTAGAAAAACAAGATCCAAGTACACATTTTCTATAGGAAACTCACTTTTAATGGAAAAAGTCATACCATGCTAGCACTAATATAAAAGAAAGCTACTGTAGCTTTTTTTCAGACAAAGCAAACATCAGATTAAGGAAACTTATCAGGGATGAAGAGGGCATTACATAATTATAAAGGGCTTAATTTTCCAAGGAGAAATAACAATCCTTAACATGTATGCCCCTAACAACAAGTTTCAAAATATATGAGGCAAAAACTGATAGAACTGCAAGAAGTCGATGAATCCACTATCATAGTTGGAGGCTTCAACATCCTTCACCAGGTAATTGACAAATCTAGCAGGCAGAAAATCAATGACACAGTAATACTATATAGAATCCTCAGTATCTTTTGGGCCCTAACATCTCAGAGACAGACTTAGTTAAAGGGAAATAAAAGGACAGTCCCTGGGCAGTAGTGTCACCTCACCTTGTCAGGATTAATCTCCTGTCTCAGTAGGAAAAAACAAACAAACAAAAAGAGGTATGAGGGGCCAGGGATGGAGGTGGAAACACTTCTTGTCTTCTTATCTCTTGTGTTGGAGAATTGACACATGGCATGGATAATATAAATAAATAGATTATTGCAAGTGACTTTCTTTTAATTTATCCCACCCTTATTCTAAAGACCCAATGGGAGCAAGCTGAATTTGAATATTCCCTTCTTCTTGCCCCTTTTAAACCTTTCCTTCTGCTTTTATTTTTAACATGCTGTAATTGAAATTAAAATAGGGTTAATATACCTCAACAGAAATAGAATCATACAGTTGGTAAATTAAGAATATTTGAGTGATGTATGTAAACCCTCCACTTGCTTTCAATTTGGCCTTAGCCAAATTCAATCTGCTGGATCTGGTGTTTCAGTCCACCCATGAATTATTATTTTACAAATTTTGTTAGCTCCTAATGGCTACCACATAAATTTCAGGAAACTAGTAAGATTTAACATTGCTCCTCACCTGATCTTTGCTATGTAGCTGTTATATAGCCTGTTTTCTCAGAGAATTAATCAGTAATTTTAATTGAAGCTGAACTAAGTCTATTATTTTATTTAGCTATTTAAGTTTATTTTCCTAAAGTTTGTGAAAGCAGGTCTTTTAAAAGTTGACCACAAAACTACCCAAAAACAAAAAGTAGGTTTGCATTATTCACATTTGAGTCAACGTACATTTCAATGGCATGGTTTGAACACAACTAAAAATTTCAAACACTAGAGAAAATGAATATGACAAAACCACACATTATTTATGATCATGAGAACCATTATGTAATACACACATACCCCCATACACACACGTACATAACACACATATATAAAGATGCTAGTCATCAACACTATTTTGTTGTTTTTGTTCTTTAGATAGATGGAATGGGTGAAAATTTTAAATCATGGGGTATAATATAAAAAAGATAGATGGGCACCTGGGTGCTGAGTCAGTTAAGCATCAGACTCTTGGTTTTGGCTCAGATCATGATCGCATGTTTTGTGAGTTTGAGCCCCAGGTAGGGCTCCGCCCTGGCAATGGGGAGTCTGCTTGGGATTCTCTTGGTCCCTTCCATGCATGCTCTCTCTTCTCTCTCAAAATAAATTATAAAAAAAGTAGAAAAATAGTTGCTAGGCTATTTGACAAAATATCCTGATACAGTCAATTGTCAATGGGCTGACATTGTATGATTCTGAAGGATAGGGACTATGTATTTTCTATATTTTTTCTCTCCCGTCTCTCTTGTATTTGCACAATAGTGTCTCCTCTGTTGTTCTGTACAACATGGGTGCTCAGACACCCATGTCTTATTATCTGGCCATCATAAGTATTTGCTACCGGAGAAACAGTTGATTATTTGTGAACTTTCTGGACCTAGAGCATTTATAGCTGCAGTAATAAGTCATCACCCAAGTTGGAGGCAGAATAACTGAAAAACTTCAGCTGCTTTCACAATCAATTCCAATCACTAAGGTTGAAGCAATCATGAGGGATCTCTGGATTGCTTGCTAAGGTAGACAAAACAACTATTTTGGCCATGCAGTAATCTGTGCGTACAGGTAGGGTCTCTGGGTCGCAGTCCTAGTCTGGCTCTTCTCTTAACTGTTTAACCTAGAATATCTCACAATTCACTTAGAATTTTATAAAGCAGATGTGTAACTTGCTTTAACATGGAAGAAAAAAAAACAACACAGACACTTTTAAAATATAGGCAGCCCATAAATGTTCTCAAGACTCATATCTAGAAGTGTATCTCCCAGAAGATGAATTAGTATTTTGCATCAGATGTCCTAATCCTATGCCTGAGGGTACAAAGCAATGACCTGGACCTGTGGCTGGGCCCTGGATGCTGCAGAGAGCCGTGTGGGCAGCAGGATTTGGGGAGAACCCAAATAAACACATGAGTTGTACTAAGAGGTGAACGCCCAAAGTCACACAGCTGCGGAGTAGCTTCCTAGTTGCAAAACTGGGCTGTACAGTATTGTACAAACGAGTAAATCTGACTTCCACTATGATTTGCAAGATATCTCTGGCAATGAGGAAACTGACAGCTTGAACTAAAAGAATAGGAATTTTCACCAAAAGGGTGTTGAAGAAAGGCCCATTCAGAAGGTGGATGAGAAAAGAAGAGAATATACTGTCTGAGGGAAAACGAAAGTCTGCTGTGTGAAATCCTACAAATAGTGAAATAAATAACTTCATGTGTATGTCCCAGTAAGATCACTTTTAAATAATATTTTAATTATTAAAATATAAAATTAAAATTATATACAATTATTTAATTTTAAATAATATTATTTTAAATACTTCAGTGAAAGATGAAATTATAATCTTAGGTTTCTATGATCCAAAGCATTACCTTAAGAGTCAAAATGCACTTTCTTAATTCTATTTTAGGTTCTTACATTTTATTTAGTACCTTGATTGCTAAATGTTTGCTATTTACATAATGTTATCATGGTTAACTGCCAACTTGTGATTGATGAAATTACATATAATTTTTCATGACACATGATAGAATTATCCAGATGTAGGATCCATAAAGCATCAAACAATGAGTTAGAAATAGCAAATTGGAAGCACTTTGTGCATTTGTATCTTTAATGGGCAGTCTCTCCTATGTTTAGAACATTGGACAGTGAAGTCAGAACAACGTTTAATTAAATACAAACAACTTACTGAATGACCTTGAGCAAATTGCTTCTACTCTTTAGCCTCTGTTTCTTCATTTATATGATAGGATTTTAATAGTTCCTACCTCATATGACGACATGGGTTAGAAGTGAGATATTTCAGGTAATGTCAAGAAGACAACACGTACTCGGAATGACTGGTCATGAAAACTAATCAACCAACAATTTTTGAAACAGCGCTGTGCTAAAACAAACAAACTATAATATATACACACACACACACACACACACACACATATATATAATACATGTGTTATATGTTATATAATATACTATATAATATTACATGTGTCATATGTATATACATATAACACATGTAATATATATAAGAGAATACATAAAATCTAAAGGCAATATTTAAACAAGAATAATAAATTGAACAACTGTATACCCACAGACCATGTTAAGAAACAAGCCGTTATCAATGTGACAGAAGCCTCTCGAATGCACTTACCTGACTGAGAATTCTAACTTCATCCTCAAGAATATCTGCAGCCCTGGGCGCTGTACTCTTCATTCCTTTCATTTTGCTGATAGTATTACTACCTATGTTTACCTGCTTTAAAGTGAAATTTTGTCTAGTTTTGTCTGTTTTGTTTTCTTTGTCTGGTTCCTTCATGCTAATTGTGCCTGTGTTTGAACTTCCATAATTATTATTTGTATATTTAAACAAAATATTTTTAACATAGATAATTTCAAAGAAGACATGTGGTCCCCTATTTTTGCACCAGATAATTTTTATTGATAAAAAAATAATACAAGCTAGTAATTCAAAATATTGAACCAATATACAGAAGCACAAAATTCAAAGTGGTATCTTCTCCAGTCGAATGTTCTCCCATCTGAGTTATTTTGGCTGCTTAGAAGTGACAGCTTCTCTACTCCATCTCTCTTCTCTATCCTCCTTAGACCTCCTCCCCAGTGGCAACTACCGTTAGGAATCTTTTAGTCATCTTTTATTGTGAAATAAATGTGTATACCTATCTATATATATATCTACAGATACAGATATTCATGTTTGTTTACATTTTCCCCCAAAATGATTACACTATATCTATATTTCTCCATTTTACTTTCCCCCTTAGAATGATTCTTAGAGTCCATATCTGTACATATAGCTCTTCCTCATAATACCATATTATCCCATTCTATTGTATATCATCATTTATTTTAAAGCCCCTTACTGATGAATGTTTTGTTCTTTCATTTTTATGTCACTACAAAGTGTGTTGCAATAAACATCCTAATACAGACACCCTGAAAAATGTTTGTGTATTCCTATATATAAACTCTTTGAAATCCAATATGTAGGTCAAAGAGCATGTGAATTTAAAATTTTTTGACTAGCAGAACTAAACAGAGGCTGAATAGTGGTTTGAAGGCTCTTTGTACAGCGCTGCCAATATTTCTCACAAGCTCTGAAAATTTTCTCTAAATGTAATCCTGTCCAAATGGATGGGCATGCTGTTTGTTTTTTCCAGCATATCTCATTTATGTCATAAAACACTTCACTATGCTCTCTATGAATATGCTTTTCTTGTTTAGAGTCATATCCCCTCTCGCTCAATGATAATTTACTGCTTTGGTAACTTCACTTACCTCTCCATCAGAACTATGAGTCAAAAGGCTTTAAACTGAGGTGTTTCATGTCCACATGCTGCCAGTCAATGTTGGAAATGACTTTCATACGAGATTGACAGGATTGTTCAAATAAGCAAATGCAATGTCTACAGAAAGTCTAAAGGAGATGGTGCTATGGCATGTTAGACCCTGTTTCCTTTTTATGGGCTTCTCAATTTATAGGAATTCTTTTTTTAAGCTTATTTATTTATTTATTTATTTATTTATTTATTTATTTATTTATTTATTTATTTTTGAGAGAGAGAACACAAGCAGGTGAGGGGCAGAGAGAGAGAGAGAGAGATCCCACACGCTTAGGGCAGAGTCTGATGTGGGACTTGAACTCACAAACCTTGACATCATGACCTGAGCTGAGATCAAAAGTCATATGCTTAAACTGACTGAGCTACCCAGGTACCCCTGGGCTTCTAAATTTAATATTGAATCTGTCAAAAATCAATTTTTCCAAGTCATTTAATTTTATATTGTCATCCACAAAATATCAGAATTAGACTGATGTTTTAAGTTCTAATTATTAATATTGCTCTGTTTTATAATTTCCTGTTTTCCAAAATGTTCTGTGCTCCATAATGCATGACTTCTTCTTGCTCATGTTCTTCTAATACAGTTACAATTGTAAATACAATAAGTAACTAAAGTTTTGAATACGAATTTATTTGTATATTTTCCCCAAACCTCAGGCCATTCTATTTTTTTAGACTTTTCTCTTATTTTTCTGTGACTAACATAGATTAAATACTTGTGAATTTTGGTATATAACTTTGATTCATCTTACTGGTAAGAATTATGATCGTACTAGAAAAGAAACCAAACCCTAAGTATATTTTGTTACTATACCCATGTAAATATTTTATGTACTTTCCCAGGCAATAAAACTTCTTTCACTGCAACCAAGAGTTTTAATCTTACCTCATGGACTTTTTCTCTGTTTTTTTCTTTCATGTTATGTCCTACAGTCCTGGCAATGCACAGAAAACTATAACAAATATTAGCCTATTCACAAAGAATTTCCCATGGATCCTCTTTAAAAAATTATCTCAAGACAGCTTTTTAGGTTTAACTTAATTTTTTGTGTGGGGGAGGGGAAGCAGAATTTTTAGAATTTCTATTTGAAGCCATCCTGATGATAAGAAAATTTAAAGTCGTATATTAAATTAGCCTATATTTTAGTTTTCTACTGTTACATAGCAATTCTAACCACTCAGATGGCTTAAAATAGCAAGCATTTTCTTATTTCTTCTGATTGTGTGGTTTGAGCTCAGATGATTTTTCTGCTCCAAGTCATGTGGGGAATCTACTGAGGTAGGTCAAAGATGACTCTTCACATGATTTGCAGTTGGTGCTGGGTATTCTCTGGAATCTATCCATAGGAACACTTTGGTTCTCCTTCTCCTTTTATTCCCCCCTCCTCCACACCCATAACTTTAGTGTCTTGCAGTTACTGATTTGGTTCCAAAAAGCAGAAAATGAAAGCTCCCTGTTTCCTTTTTTTTTTAATTTTTTTAAATATGTATTTTTGTTTTTGACAGACACAGCATGAGCAGGAGAGGGGCAGAGAGAGAGGGAGAATCGGAAGCAGACTCCAGGCTCTGAGCTGTCAGCACAGAGCCTGACACGGGGCTTGAACTCACAGGCCACAAGGTCATAACCTGAGCCAAAGTCGGACGCTCAACCAACTGAGCCACCCAGGCGCCCCAAAAGTTCCCTGTTTCCTTAAGGCCTAGGCTTAGATGTCCCCAGACATCACTCTCATTGTGTTCTATTTTCTACAACAAGTTTTGGCGACAGCCCAGAGGCAAAGGAAAGCTAAATTCCTGCACCACTTGATATCAGGTGTCTCATGCACATATGGAGTGGGGAAGAATTATTGGAAGCTTTCATTGGAAACTAATGGAAGGAAATATTCAGTGTTGAGAGAAAAAAAAACCCACCAATATAGAATTCTGTATCCTGTTACATTATCCTTCAAAAGTGAAAGAGAAATAAAGACTTTCCTCAGAAAACAAAATTCAAGGAAACTTATTGACCCTAGACCTACATTGTGAACAATGTTAAAAGTTCATCAGAGAGAAGGAAGATTATACAGGTCAGAAACTCTGGTCTACATAAAAGATGAACATCGAAGAATAGATAAGGGAAGCACCAGAGGGGCTTTCTCAACATCTATTCAAACTTGGAGTGCAATGTGGAATAGGAAGCTTTATCAGCCTAGCCAGGCAGTCCATTTAATAGCTCCCCCTTCTTCCCTATGGTTATTTGGTATACATAAATTGTCTTAAGTGGATTTGTGGGAACATGGGGACACATGGCAATCCTAGGAAGTGAGTTTCTGTAGGAGTTTTTTCACCTGTGTCCATAGGATGTCAGAGAAATCAGGGTGACCGGTATGGGCTGTACTAAGAGCCGTCTTACCCTTGACAATTCTTTTGAAAGTCCTGTTGGAAGAATCAATCATTGACTAATTAGTTGGGCACCAAAGAAACAGCTGGGTAGTGAGTAGGGGCTATGTTTTAATGAAACATGAATAATTTTAAACACTAGCTTCCTCTTCAGAGTGGCAAGATGTCTTCACTGATGTTGGGACAGATGCTAATGAGGGAATGGAGAGGGATGTGGCTGAGAATAGGCTCAGCATTTAATTTCTCATACAAATTTAAAAACTATTGACTATATGTGAAGAATTAAATACTGCAACTCATTCATATGTAACTGATATTAAAAAATCGTATTTCTCTCAAAGAAGGAAATCTTTTTTTATTGAATTAGGGAGGTCTTCCTTCTAACTATGCTTAGTGGTCTTTTCAATGCATAAATAGTAGCAAAATTTATTACCTTAGCTTTCCAGAGAGTACTACATAAAATATGCTTTGGCTCTTGTAAACAAAAGAGTTGGTGAATTTAAAAAAAATTGAAAGATAATAAAGGGCATATAATTGACAACTTTATGCCAGTAAATTGAAAACTTTTATAAAATGAACAAATCTCATTACACAGGTAAGAATTCTCTCTCTGGAAGAAATAGGTTACATGAATAACCATCTATTAAAACTGAATTTATAATTGAAAACTTACCTAAAAAGTAAATTTCAGGTCCAGATGCCATCATTAGTGTATTCTACAAAATACTTAAGGAGAAAACCAAATCCTCAATTATTATTGTTTGCGCCAAAAGCAAATAAAACACAAAATAACATTAAAAACTTTTTAAATGTTTATTTATTTTTGAGAGAGAGAGAGAAAGACACAGAGTGTGAGTGGGGGAAGGGCAGAGAGGGAGGGAGACACAGAATCTGAAGCAGGCTCCAGGCTCTGAGCTGTCAGCACAGAGCCCGACTTGGGGCTTGAATCCACAAACTGTGAGATCATGACCTGAGCCAAAGTCTGATGCTTAACTGACTGAGCCACCCAGGCACCCCCAAAATAACATTTACAATAAAATAAAAACAAAAATAAAAAGATAAAGCTAAAATTCCTTTGCAGCTTGGAGTTCACCATGCAAGGCAAGAAAACACCTACCTGGTCTTGGCATATGTGCACTTCTTTGGCAAGAAGTTTGCTGAGCTGCATCTGGTCAAACTACTTAGTTTAGTAGAAGTTCCAGAAATCATGAGTGCAATTTTTAAAATCATAGATTTCATGTAAATGAGCACATTTAAATATTCTGTTTAACTTATTAAATAATGACAGAAGAATTATAACGTTAAAGTCAATTGAAAGGGTATTTCAAAAACATAGATACATGTTTGTGTATATGGGTATGTGTAAATATGTGTGTTTATGCATATATATGATATATGTATGTATATAAACTCTACATAACTGTATATGTAACTGTATATAACGTTTACTTATTTATTTATTTAATTTGAGAGAGAGAGAAAGAGAGAGTGTGCAAAGGAGGGGCAGAGAGAGGGGGTGGGGGAGAATCCCAAGCAGGCTCTGTGCTGTCAGGGCAGAGCCCAATGCAAGGCTAAATCCTACAAACTGAGAGATCATGACCTAAGCCAAAATCAAGAATCAGATGCTTAACCAACTGAACCACCCAGGCACCCCAATATATATAACTGTATATAAAAACTGTGTGTGTGTATGTATGTATGTATGTGTGTGTGTGTGTGTGTGTGTGTGTATAAACTGTATATATGTAATTGTATATATGTTTATATATATAACTGTATATATGTTTATATATATATATGATATATGTATTTTACTGGTTCAGCTTCTATGGTTAAATCTAATCCAATATGTAATTTAATAAAGACATATTAGGGTAAATTTGCAGAATGAGATACAAAGCTGGCTAATGCCTAGCATGAATAGAACAATCTTGATTTGTCCTATAGTTTTAGGAGTTATCTGTTTCAGTGAGTTGAAATTATCTTTTCTGTCCAAGAGCAACATATGAAGGTTAACATGAAACTTGTCAATCCCAAACCTTCAAATAATCATACATAGTGGGTTTAGCTAAGTATATATTCTCCTGCATAGCTATTGAGTGGTCTTTGCCCCTGAATGATATTGGAAGGTTATGCTGCCCATATTTTTGCCTGATTTCTACATTTTAGATAATTTATCATAACACATAAAGAAATTAAAAATATAATTTACAAGCTGAGATAATATACTTATGACTTACATGATTGACAAAACCTTATGTCAGGAACATAAATAAAATCTTTAAGTTAATGGAAATATCAAGCTTACTAGGAAAGTGGGCAAAATATGTGAACATGCATTTCGCAGAAGGTAAATTGCATTTGGCCAGTAAACATGTGGAGCAATGTTCTACCTCTTTTATGATCAGAGAAATGCAAATCAAGATTATAAATAAATATTATTTCATACCCATTCAATTTGCAAAAAAAAAATATTAGTCTGATGCTGCAACATGTTGAAGATGTGGATTAAAAAATACTTCTTATAAATTGCTATAAATAATAATTTTGGAAAATATTTTGCCATTATCTTGTAAAGATGAACATCCCCATACCAAAAGACTCAAGAGAAAACATTGCATATATATACCAGAAGTCATGTACAAGAATATTTTACTAAAAAGTTAGAGACATCTTTAATACAAAAAAAAAACAAGAGAAAATGAAGGAAAAAAAAGAATGAATAACGAAGTATATTCAGACAACCAAATATTATTCAACAGTGAAATAAATACACCTAGCCATGTGCAACAACATTGATGCAACTTAATGGATTAATATTGACTTTAAAAATTAAGTCCTAGGGGGCACCTGGCTGGCTCAGTTGGTTAAGCATCCAACTCTCAGTTTCTGCTCAGGTCATGCTCTCATGGTTTTGTGAGTTCGAACCCCATGTCAAGCTCTGCACTGGTAGCACAGATCCTGCTTGGAATTCTCTCTCTCTCCTTTCTCTCTGCCACCCCCACCCCCCCCCCCCACACACACACTTGTACTGTCTCTGTCTCTCTCAAAATAAGTAAATAAACTTAAAAAAATTTTTTTAATTAAGCCTTAGAAAATTATACCAGGGTCACTGTTTTGTAAGCATTCTGAAGGCACTATTCACATTGAATTTCATGTAAAAGTAACCCTCTCGATGTCTCAAAATATATCTTAATAGTCTCATTAACTATTGTATTTATTAATATGAAAGTGTTGGCAGCCTCCATTAAAGTGATCTGTGGAATTCTGGAGACAGCCTGATTAGATGAGATTCAAGAAAGAATGAGAGAGTGGACATCCCTGTCGTGTTCCTTATATCAGGGGGAAAGCTCTCAGTTTTTCCCCATTGAAGATGATATTAGCTGTGGACTTTTCATAAATGGCTTTTATGATGTTTAAGTATGTTCCTTCTATCCCGACAGAAGACCACTGAGGAGGGGGAGGGGAAAAAAGTTAGAGAGGGAGGGAGGCAAACCATAAGAAACTTAAAAACTGAGAACAAACTGAGGATTGATGGGGGGTGGGAGGGAGGAGAAAGTGGGTGATGGGCATGGAGGAGGGCACCTGTTGGGATGAGCACTGGGTGTTGTATGGAAACCAGTTTGACAATAAATTTCATATTTAAAAAAAAGAGAGAAAGAATGGGAGATGAGAAAATGCAGATTGTCTATGCAAGCAATTCTTGTGAGGCATTTGCTGTAGAGGAATGCAGGTATATTCAGAGCTAGATGGCAATGTGTTGTTATTTGTGGCATCTGTGAGATAGAGTTGGGATAGCTGCCAAGGGAAGACAAAACAACTATCAGCCTGAGGAGGGAAGTCCCACCTGCTTTCTTAACTATAGCTTACCATATCATACACATTGAAAAACTCTCTTCCTGTTAGAGAAAAGACTTGAATGTGCTGCTTTCAGCGTCAGGAACCAATTGGGAGCAAACCAAAGAGTCTCTGAGAGGTGTGTATGCTGATATTTAGAACAGCCCCACTTACATGGATCCATCTAAAGAATAAAACAGAGAGGAATACTGTGCTTCTCTAGACAGGGATTCCCTAAATGGGTACATGGTGCATGGTATATCCTTTTTTTTTTTTTTTGGCTGGGCACAGTATACTTTATTAATTGTACATGACAAAGTGACAAAGTAGGGATCCATAAGCTCTTCCCCTTCTTCAGGGACAGAAACTGTGTAGAGGTTGGGAGATTCTCAGTGTGTTGGGAGGTGAATTGGTACAAGGACTCCCCAGTAGCTGAGGGGCCTCTCCATCTTTCTTGTGCTTGTATCTTAAAAGAACAAAGCAAATACACAAGCTGGAATCAGATCCTCCACTGCCCCATCTTGGATGGTACAGGGACTCAGGTCTCATCCAGTGGAACAGAGACTGAAGGCTAAACACCATGCTTATTCCAATATACTTCTTTCTAGAACAGATATTTTATGCATTGTAGCAGTTATACCAGACATCAGACTTGGTTATGTATAAGGATTCCAGCATTTCAAGCAAGACCCAGAGCTGAGGAAGACATATTTTAGCTGGTTCACACAGTGAGTCCGAAATGTGTGAAGTATTCTACATTCCTACAAGTATAGATTTAACCCATTTAAGGCTTGAGACAATCCTCCAGTTTATGTTCTTAACCACCTAGATTAGTAAGCTCTGTAGAAATTATTTTTCATTCTACTGTTACACCATCTTCCTCATTAGTGACCTCTCCACTTATTTCTGTCTTTTCACTCCGCTGGTTTAATGTCTTTACATCTGGTACCCTACTTTAGTTTCTTTTCTTGGCTACTGCTTTTGCCTTTGGTTATTAACTTGAAAAATACCCTTTTGAATAAGTTTAACGAAATTTTTCATTTGGCACAAAGGCTCGTCAGGAATTGCCCTCAGTGCCCTGCACCAGACGGAGTTAGTGAGGAAGGGTGGAGGAGCCATCCAGCTTCACCAGGGCACAGAAACAGGATGGATGCCAGAATCTAATCTGTGGTGTGTGTGAGGAATTAGATCAACCTGCTTGTCAGAGCAGAAGACCCGTTAGGGCACTACCAGAAGGTGACCTCCAGATCAATCTGGAGTGAGAAGAGTGAGAAGCCAGGTGGAAGACAGCAATGCACAGAGGACAAGGGCAAAGATGCAGTGGATTGGGAGAGGCACATTGAGCTTTCTGACTGAAAACTGGAGACTGTAGTAGAAGTGGATAAAATGAAAGTGCCTGAACATTTGGGCTCTCAGTCAGATTGAGTCTGATAGAATAAACCATGTATCAAGGAAGGGGAAAAAAAAGAGTTTAAAATATCTTGAGAAGATGGGAGTTCAAGGGTACAGAGAGGGACACGATGTCTTCACAGACTCCAGCAGAGTCCCCTGCCATATAGAGTAAGCAGAGGGAGGACAGAGTGATAAAATTTAAGACAAACACCTGAGGGGGCCTTGCTTACAATAACCACAAATATAGTCATGGATTCCAGATATTGGGAAAAACTTCTGCCAACCTACGTAACAGAACACTTGGACTGGGTTCTCCTCACTGACATTAATGGATGTTTATGCTTTGCCTCTTCTTTCCCTTTGAGAAAAAAAAAATTTTTTTGCTCGTTTTTCTTTTCTAAATATATATATATATATATATATATATATGTGTGTATATATATATATATATATATATATATATATATATATAGGTTTAGACTTCTGTAATTCAGCCTCATTATAAAGAATTCAAATAGAATACAAAGAAAAACAAATACCCTCCATATAACCCTGGTTATTATTTTTTTTTTTCAACATTTTTTTAAATTTATTTTTGGGACAGAGAGAGACAGAGCATGAACGGGGGAGGGCCAGAGAGAGAGGGAGACACAGAATCGGAAACAGGCTCCAGGCTCCGAGCCATCAGCCCAGAGCCCGACGTGGGGCTCGAACTCATGGACCGTGAGATCGTGACCTGGCTGAAGTCGGACGCTTAACCGACTGCGCCACCCAGGCGCCCCTAACCCTGGTTATTATTAAGTTACATTCAGATATTGTTCTTTTTATAGGTGCACGTGGAAAGATCATCATCTGATAGGGAAGCAAAATGCTACTAAACAGGATTGCGCTATGAAGACTAATTTAAGATTATTCACCTTATTTTACTTTATTAAAAAATGGAGACACTATAAAAAGAAGAAACTAAAGAAATTGCAAACAATTCAATAAATATTTTCTATAGATACCTCTAACTTTATAGAAAAAAAATGAGAAAGTCTAAAAGGTTGAAATCATTGTGTTTTATTTCCTGAAACACATATTTCAGAGACAGAGAAAGTGCCAGTGGGGGAGAGGCAGAAAGAGAGAGAATCCCACACAGCCTTTGTACTCTCAACCTGGCACTCTCAGTGTGGAGCCAGGAGCCCTCATGGGCTCGAACTCAGGAATCCTGAGAGTCAGAAATCAAGAGTCAGATGTTTAAGTGACTGAGCCACCCAGGTGCCTGGACCTTTACCATATTCACACATTTTCCACCACCTCTTTCCAAAAGTCTCAATTTAAGAAAAGGATTTAATGTATGTTAATTGTCAAATTTTATAACATTGTATTCTGTTCTGTAAACATCATCCCTGCATTTTGTCCCATTACTTTGAGCTTTTGATTGGCTCCATTTTATGTTAAAATCATTTAATTACTTAATTAATATTTTTGAAAGATGACCTTATATGTGGTGAATTCCCTGAAGGTTCGAGTGTTTGAAAATATCTGATGTTTACTTAAACAGCATCAATGCTTGCTTGTATACAAATGTTAAGTCACAATTTGTTTTCTTAATCCATTGCAGATTTTAGCTTTTCTTCTACCAGTACTGTTTATCTTCTTCTTGGAAACATGAAGAATTTTTTCTATATTTAATTATGTCTTTAAACAAAGTTATGGATGTAAATAATTTTGAAAGTCAAATAGTTGTACTCTGCTTACAGCAAAAGCCTAGTATTTTCTATTGCCCTCTTTACATCATTGAGGCTGTACATTTAACCTTTAGAGCTGTTACTTCTGCTGGTTGCCTCCATATTATAAATCACATTTTAAAATGTTTTTTTGAGTGTAGTTGACACACAATGTTAACATTGGTTTCAGGTGTTCAACATAGTGATCCAACATCTCTATACGTTATGTATGCTCACCACAAATGTAGATGCCACCTGTCACCATACTATGCTATTACAGTACCATATTCCCTACACTGTGCCTTTATGAATCTCATTGTTAAATTATCATTTCTTGGTCCTTCTGTTTTAGATATTATTTAATAACTCTCTATTATGGAAGACATATATTTGCTTCTCTTTGAGGTAAATACTTTCTCTTCCCTGATGTTCCTAATGTAGTTTATATATCACTCTTTTTGGTTGAATTAATTTTTAATGTTCATGAATTTATGACAATGCAAATATTATTCAGAGCTAAGAGAAGTATTGTAGTGTGATTACAATGACTTTTCTTAGGCAATGTTTTATTTGTCCTGGAATTAATGACTGCCTTGGTTTTCTATTTTCTCTGTTTCCTGTATAATTTATTAATCACCAACTTCTTTGACCTTACGGATGACCCAGAAAATACATTGAAATACTTCAGTTGCTCTATCATGAACAGTAACTTCTTGGCAGTATCCCTTTTGGAAGTCACTGTCCTCCAACTCCTGTCTGCATGGATTGTCCTCTAGACCTGTTTTGCAACTTTTGTTTTAGGATTTGCCTTCACCATGTTCCTGTTAGTTTCCTTTGTGTATCTCTTTCCTGTATTGGATTCCATACTTTCTGTGTTGTCTGTGTCTTAGTTTAATTATTTTAACTGTAGTAAATTAATTACTTTAACTTTAGTAAATTAATTATTTTAACTGTAATATATCTTCTAGTTACTCTTTGCTGTTAATGGATCAATGGGAGATTTTTTGAAGTCTTTACATATCAGAAAATGCCATTATTCATCCTTCACAGTTGACTAGCAGTCTGTATGGAAAATTATAATTTGAAATCATTCTCCCTTACAATTTTAAAGGCTTTGCTAGGAGTGCCTGAGTGGCTCAGTTGGCCAACTGTCTAACTTCAGCTCAGGTCATGATCTTCCGGTTCGTATGTTTGAGCCCCACGTTAGGCTCTGTGCTGGCAGCTCAGAGCCTGGAGCCTTCTTCATAGTCTGTCTCCCTCTTTGTCTGCCCCTTCCCTGCTCGCACTCTCTCTCAAAAATAAATAAATAAATAAATAAATAAATAAATAAATAAATAAATAAATAAACAAACATTTAAAAAAGTTTAAAAAATAAAGAAAGAAAAGTTACAGTGATTTGGGCATAAGGCCTCTGGGTGTTTTGTATCCTGATCCTTTATTGGTTACTTGTTTTCCTTCGTTCCTTCCTTCATTCCTTCCTTCCTTTGTTCCTTCGTTCCTTCCTTCCTTCCTTCCTTCCTTCCTTCCTTCCTTCCTTCTTCATTTCCTTCTTTCTTCTTTTCCTTCCTTCTTTCTTTCTTTCTTTCTTTCTTTCTTTCTTTCTTTCTTTCTTTCAAATACAAATAAAAGTTTATTATACAAAATTCAGGCCTGTATATTTCATAGTTGATTGATGCAAAACAAAGACTAGGTATTTTTTGGAATCATTCACAAAATTTAACTTTCACTCCCCCTCACCCCCAACTGTCAAAGTGGCCTGACCAAATGTTATCAAAACAAACACTATAAATAACACCAAATCCTTTAAAGACAACTATCAACATATGTTATTTCTTGGCATAAGTGATCTTCATGGCATGGGACGGTGTGATTTTAAATCCCTGTAAAGCATCCCTGACAGCTCCAGCCTGTTCATCATTTGCAAATTCAACAAAAGCCATGTCACGCCTCCCAGGTACCAAACATTCTTTCTTGAAACTAGGAAACTGATTAAACAGCATGGGTAACATTATCTCATTAGTCTCCTTTGGCAGATTAGTAAGGAATAAAATACAGTTTGGAAGGTAATCAGGCACCTGAGGATTTGATTTTGAATTTCCTTGGGTATTTTATTTGCTGCATTTGGTGTTCCCTGACCAGGTTTTTTGTTTTCTGGTCCACAGTTTTTGCTTTTTCCTTTTCTTTCTTTGTCAGCAAAAGGGCCACACATTTTAGATATTATATCAGAATCTGTTTTTGCATACTGGATTCTCCTTGTTTGTTTGTTTTAATGTTTATTTGTTTTTGAGAGAGAGAGCATGATCAGGGTAGGGGCAGAGAGAGAGGGGGACAGAGGATCCAAAGCAGGCTCTATGCTGATAGCAGACAGCTTCATGCAGGGCTTGAACTCATGAACCACGAAATCATGACCTGAGCCAAAGTCAGACGCTTAACCGACTGAGCCCCTTGCATTGTTTTGCCGTAAAGTGGAAATCCTTGTAACTGTCTCAAGGCATTTGTGGGTGAGCTTGTTCCTTAAAAATAACTAAGCCTCGCCCCTCATCTTCAGATCTTTAAAGCTATGATATCTACCACTTGACCAAATTGAGAAGACAGGGCATATAGGGATCTCTTCTATTCTTCTTTCTTAATTTTTTCATTCATATTGTTGATACAAGTTGTATAATTTGGTCTGATATCCATGTTTTGGCTTAAACTCTTCCAATATCCTGAGGCCTATGCTGGTATCGCAAGAACCAAAAACCCATCTTTACCTTTTTAAGGCCATTAAGATGTTTATTTTATTCCAGATAAAATCAAGTTATACCCATCACCTAATTGTGAGTCTCTTTTCCTTCATTTTGTTGCCTTCTTGTTGGAGACTTTCATTCTGAGATTCCACCTTCTTCAGCTTGAGTAGATTTCACGAATTATTTCTGGGCCAATTTGCTCTGGTCCATTTTGACTTTCTGTAACTTATATCTTCTGAACATTTGAACCCTAGGCTGATCTTCTATTTTTTATTCAAAAATGTTTTCCATTTTTTGTACTTTCTGGCAGATTTCGTCAATTCTGTGCTCTACTCCTTAGAGTCCCACTGATCCAATCCTAATTCAGATTTTCCTTATTTCTTTCCTTGACTTGGATCATTCCTCTTGGCTGACATTTCTCCCCCCCATCCCTCACTTTCTCAGTTCAATTTCCATATTGCTGACATTAATCTTTCTAAAATTTAGGTCCAAGTACATCACTCAAAAAATGTGAAGACTTCCAGTTTTATCTCATATTAGCCTTCAGAGTATTCCTTGAGCGCAGACACAAGAGGACTAGTTAAGATTTTCCAAACATCCATAAGTTAAGTTGTACTTTTTATGTTTATCTGCTTCTCTTCTACCTCACTCTTGATCTCTTTCTTTAAGACTAATCTGAAATATCATTTATGCATGACAAAAATATGAAATGGTGATCTCTGTCTCAGCTGAACCTCCATATGCAGTTAGTAAATATGTACCTTATGATGCTTACCATATCCTACCCTGCAATTCAGTTATTAAAATATGTGTCTTATTCTTCTCTTTGCTTTCCTCAATTACTCTACCAGCAGACCAATAGGAGCCCAAGCCTGCTTTTCCCAGGATAACGGTCAATGGGGAAAGTAAAACTGCTGCTTTCACATGGCTGAAAATGCAGAAATGGGATCTTAGCTGTGTTTTAGCTTACCCTTGCCCCTTTTGTTAGTTATATCTAATATAACTTCTTCCTAAATCGTGTTTAAAATGCTATCAACAGATTGCTTAGTGAAGGGTGGTAAAATAAAGCAAAGCACAGAATCGTTTTCATCCGATTTCTTTCCAAGTTAATAAAAATAGATGAGAAAGGCATTTCAAGTTTCATCAAAGAAACACAACCACTTGTCTTAAGCTTAAACAAGAGAGGGTCACGAGAAACACAAATGTTTGGTGAGGCCCCCTGGGATCCTAAAGTCACTTCTTTCTCCATTAGAAGTGATAAATGTATAAAATCTAAGCAATTTTTATAATATTCCAATATTTGAAGAACAACACATGGTATGATATTCTCTGGTATAGGGTTGGTGCACAATGTATCTGTCGGAAGAAGCTATGTTGCAATGAGAACAATTCAGGTTATTAGCACAAGATGTATCTCATCTTAATTTGTTTCACATATTTTCTTCTTTTTGTTTCCTATATTTTCAAGAGCTTTTTATCTTGTGAAAGCATCCATCATCTCTTAACCATGTGAAACTTAGTCATGTCAAGGGAAACAAGTTGGAATTTATTTCCATTTAACTTACATCTTACACGTCTCTAATGGTTAGAAATATTAAATATATAACTAAAAACAAAAGAATCTTGGGGCCCCTGGATGGTTCAGTCAGTTAAGCATCCAACTCTTGGTTTCAGCTCAGGTCATGATCTCATGGTTCATGGGTTTGAGCCCCACATCAGGCTATGCGCTGGCAGCATGCAGCCTGCTTGGGATTCTTTCTCTCTTCCTCTCTCTACCCCTTCCCTGCTCGCACTCTCTCTCTCTCACTCTCAAAACAAATAAATAAACGTTTTTTAAAAAAGAGTAAAACAAGAGACTTTTGTTATAAAGCAAAATATACAAATATATTAAAACGATTGGTTTTTAATATTTATATTTTTCAGGAATGTCTGCAAAGCAGTACAGTATAATGGTTAAGAAAACACATTTGGAATCATATATTTGGCTCTAAATCGCAGTCAGCCATTAATTATTAACAAAGAAAGTTCAGGGCAGTTTAACAACTTCTGTAGAATTCTGTTTCAGAAGAGCAATGGCTTTCTTATAGTAACGTAAGAATGAGATGAGATAATGCAGCAAAGTGATGAAAACAGAAAGCAGAATTTGGTAGGTGCCCAATAAATAATGGTGATTGTTATTTTCTCCACTTAGAATTTCCATATAGTGAATAAAGATGCATACAGAAAAAAAATAATAACAGTGGACACAAAAATAAAATTGTCTTGGCTAATTTGGCATATTCAAAGAGAAGTTACCTTATATTATTGCAAATTTTTGTCCTGTTAGTGTACTTTTTGTTGTGTGTTGCAAGGAGTTTGAGGTAGGAAATCCATTAGGATTGTTATTGAAGTCTTCCTGAGAGATAATGAGCTTCTGTTTAAGGCAATGTATTTATGTTGTTAATTGTAAATGTTTTCAATTGGTTAATTTTAGATTTTGAAATGTAATACACTTTCAGTGAGAGAAATAGGAGCTGTGTTGAAGATGGATGCCATTAAAAACTTCAAGAACTCCCATCTGAAATTGTTTATAAACTGTAATGTCAGCTTAACAGCAAACTGCATTTTTTAACTTGGGGATAATTTTTGTATCTCAGTAATGTTTTGAACATTACATTATAATGAACTTCTCACTGTATTACATTAAAGTCAAAGAATGGAAACTTCGAGAGCTTAGAAGTTCCACATTTTAAGCAGATGACAATATAGTTAATTTTAGAGGTTTATCATTTGCTAATAACACTGAGTTCAATGCAGATTTAACATCCATTTATGTTAAGCATGTTTCTAAAGCTTCTTTTAAAATGTATTTTTGTTCTGAGACATTTTCATATCTCAGATAATGAATGTTTCTAGCTTCTCTAAAGTTATCTTGTTACACTCTGAAAATTTCTATTCCAAATAAATTGAAATATATATGAAATAAAGGAGAGAATTGGATAGAAAATTGAAAATTACTGTGTATCAATGTGGACTTTTTAAAAATTAAGGCTTAGTTATTATTTTTTTTTGGCAAAATTGAGGAGAAGATTCAGAGGTTTTCCATATACACCCTGCCCTCACACATGCATAGCCTGCCTTATTATCAACTTCTGGCACCAGAGTGGTACATATGTTACCATTGCTGAACCGGCACTGACACATCCTTATCACCCAAAGTCTAGAATTTACATTAGAGTTCACTCTTGCTGTTGTATATTCTGTGGAGTTAGACAAATATATAACAGCATGCATCCACTTTTATAGTATTTTTACTGCCCTAAAAATACTCTTTACTGTCCCTACTCTTTTCCCTCTGCCCTCAACCCCTGCAACCACTGATCTTTTTACTCTTTCCATAGTTTTGCCTTTTCCAGAATGTCCTATGTTATCCTTATACAAAATATAGCCTTTTCAGATTGGCTTCTTTCACTTAGTAATATACATTTAAGATTCCTCCTTGTCTTTTCTTCTCTCTCTCTCTCTCTCTCTCTCTCTCTCTCTCTGCACCTGCCCTGCTTGTGCTCTCTTTCAAAATAAATAAATAAACTTTAATTAAAAAAAAGGGTGGGCATTTGGGTGGCTCATTCGGTTAAGTGTCCAACTCTTTTGGTTCAGTTCATGATCTCATGGTTTGTGGGTTCAAGCTAGGCATCTGGCTCTGTGCTGACAGCATGGAGTCTACTTGGGATGCTCTCTCTCTCTCTCTCTCTCTTTCTCTCTGTCTCTCTCTCTCTCTCTCTGTCTCTCTCACTCTAACTCTGCCCCTCCCTTGTTTACAGTCTCTCTCTAAAAATAAGTAAATAAATTTTATTTTATTTATTTAAAAAAAAGATTCTTCCATGTCTTTTCATGGTTTGATAGCTCATTTCTTTTAGCACTGTGTGGGATGGTTATTTTTCAAGATTTACCTTATTAGTTTGAGTGAACTTAAAAGTATTTACATTTTTGGGGCTCCTGGGTGGCTCAGTCGGTTAAGCACCAGACTTCTGTTCAGGTCATGATCGGTTCAGGTCAGGTCTGTGCTGACAGCTCAGAGCCTGGAGCCTGCTTTGGATTCTTTGTCTCCCTCTCTCTCTGCCCCTCCCCTGCTCACACTCTGTCTCTCTCTCTCAAAAATAAATAAACATTAAAAACATTAAAAAAAAGATTTATAGTTTTAAATAAGGTACTTTTATATTTCATAAATATTTCCTAAAATGTACTGGACAGGTGTATTTATACTATAATACAGATTTATCTTTAAAAATAATTCATGAAATGAATACAACATAAAGAATAAAATCAAGGCTTGATGCTTCTTCATTAATAAACTTTTAGATGACTAATGTCTTCTAAATTATTGTAAGTTATTTAAAAATCCCTTAACTTGAAAATGTTAATTTTTAAAAAACAGATATAGTAAAATGTTTTCCTTTGCCATATAATCATTACTTTTGGAGGAGAGAAACTACAGTTTTTTTGTTTTTTGTTTTCTCTTGATAATCATGGATATAGGTACACTGCAACTTAAAACTAGCAGAAGGGTCACACTAGGGAAGAAGAAATATCAGCTAAGTAGACAAAACGGCTACCTTGAGCCTTATAAAACAATGTTTTTTATTAGATCATTGGTCATGTGAATGACAGGTGGCAGAACAAGTCACCCTCAAAATAATGTTTCTTTGGCGTAAGGGTCATTTTGAGCTGATTATTTTGAGAAAGAATTTACAGGAAAAACTCTGAGAATAGACTAGAAATTACTCACCTGTAGGGAAATTTCCATTTATGAAAGAAATTTTCCTTGGTAAGTATGTCTTTCTCTCTGGATCAGGCAGAAAAGGATGACTAAATCCCAAGAGATTCTTACCAATGGAGAAGACACTGGCTTGAAATCTGCATAACGAACCTTACTCTATTTACTGTACTTTTTCTGGTTACCTTTCCACAGCTGGCCTCCCCCACACTCTTCTCTGTTTTGCTGAAGATGGTATTTAAAGCTAACTCTAAGACACCTCTGGCCATTTTCATTTTTTCCTGATTATTTCCCATGAGTACCTTGGATATACATGTTAATAAACTTCTGTTTCCCCCCCCCCCCCCCCCGTCTATCTTTTGTTACAGGGTTCTCAGAAACTAAAAGGGCAGAGGGAAATTATTTTTCCCTTCACTACAGTTTAATGACTCCTATTGAAGCCATTTTGAAATAAACTATCTCCAACCAAATAAATAAAAATAAATATCTTCTGTAAACCAATGACGTGGTTTTATTAAAAAAAAAAGGAATGGACTGCATGTAAATATTTGATCGTATTTATTAAATATTGTTAGGGAAAATGACTTACTATTCTAAAACTAAAAGAATTATTATTAACAGATGGTTTTCAAAACCCAAAATAATTTATGTCTAATAACTTCATGTAACAAGTCAATTAATTTGGATTTCAAGGGAGGGTATGATATTTGACTCATTCATCTTGGTGGGTATGGTGACAAATCATATTTCTGAGCATCAGCAAATTGAGACTCTTTTGACATTTTTTAGTGTCTTCTTGGATTATTGATCACTCCTGTTTTGAAAGCTTCCCTGGGAAAAATAATTTTGGCCATACTTTATGACATAAAATGCTGGGAATTTAAGGCTATATTTATTCAGGGGTTGAAACATGTCCAAAGATACTTCCTAAAGAAAAGTCTATATTTGAGTCTAGTCACCTATGGCAGATGTGCCATTCCAATATTCCCCCTTTATTCCAAGAAGAACTTCAATTTTTAAGTGGGCATTTTGCCCACCAGCCAAAATATTTTATTTCTCAGGATCACTTGAGGATAAATATAGCCAATGACCAAGTTTTGGCCAACGAGATGTAATTGGAAGCATTGTGTGCAACTTCCAAAATATCTAGTTCTTAGATCCCTTTATTTTTTCCTTCTTAGTGCCTAAAAGGGAACATTTATACCTGAAAAAATGAGCACTTATGTTGAACTGTGAGGCAGTACGCCAAAAGTGCTTAGAGGAGCAAAAGAAAAGGAGATGGGGACCCTGATGAACATGGAGTTGCCATACCATAATTGAGCTACTAGGAATTTCTTTTATCTAAGAGAGAAATAAACTACTACATTATTTAATTAACTGTTAGTTCTTGTTTCTGAATGCAGGTGAACTTAACACTTACCCAGGCTATCCTATTTCTGCTCTAGGCTTCTATTGAGACTAGGCAAAAAAAAAAAAAAAGTATCTGCAAACATATGCATGTATATGAACACTATAAAGCTTAATGAAAGATATAAAATACTTACATTAAAAAGGCATATGCAGATTTATCTATCTGAAAAATATCATCTATCTATCTATCTATCTATCTATCTATCTATCTATCTATCATCTATCTATATCTGCAAATAGCTCATTCCTTGAGATATCTTCTAAGTGATTCCTGACCCAAACCCAGTGGAATCTTTCAGATTGATATTCAACTAACATTTGTCAAGTGCCCCTTATGCATTAGGCACATTCTGATTCTTTAATCAAATGTATTCCTCATAATGACCCTGCAGGGTATGTGGTACTTTTACATTTTTACCGTGAATAAAGAAGCTCAAAAGGAATATAATGCATCTTAAGATGTTCCTGCTGGTCAGTAGTAGAGCTCCTTGGATCAGTTTGGAATGCATTCCCTCTACAACACTCAGAAAAGGGGTCATTCAGCTTTCTTTGAGCTTTCAGAAATGTGGACATGAATGCCACATGACGCAAATCATTCCATTCATAGAGACCACTTTCTAAATTTTTAAAAAATGTTTTATTTATTTTTAAGACAGAGACACAGAGCATGAGTGGGGATGGGGCAGAGAGAGAGGGAGACACAGAATCTGAAGCAGGCTCCAGGCTCCAAGCTGTCAGCACAGAGCCCGATGCGGGGCTCAAACTCACAAACCGTGAGATCATGACCTGAGTCAAAGTCGGATGCTCAACCGACTGAGCCACCCCAGCACCCCATCATAGAGACCACTTTCTTAAAAAATTCTTAGACATATTTTATTGGAGCAAATCAACCTATAACTTCCAACAACAAACATATTTTACTCTTTGGGGTCATATAAAGCACATAATCCCAGCTTCTGATTAAGTCATTTCAAATATGTGAGATTAACTACCATGTCCCCTTTATACATTTTTTGACCAGAGTATGGTATCTCTGGTGGTTCACCGTTCACCGTGTCACATGATTTGAGCTGCTCACATTTCTAGTTTTGGTGATGTAGACTAAAAGCATAGTAGTTTCGTTGTTGTTGGCTGGATTGTTTATTTGATCAGTTAACATTTAACTTCTTATGAGTGTGATATTTCCATATTGAGTCTCTGTTAACGAAAATATTAGATTTAACCTGAAAGAATAGCAAAGGCAATAATTTGACTCTGCAAAATGTGGTTTAATGACCACCATCATGTGAAATATAACATTTGGGAAAATAATGTGTCTGCAGGTAATTTTAAAGACTAGATCGATGATTATAATTTGAGTATGATAGAACTCATCGACTAAGTGAATCTGTTATTCCTAGACTTGCTACCTACTTGAAGCTCTGCTTGGTTATCTTTCAGTTGCCGAGTATCTTTGCTCAAAATGACCAGTGCAAAATAACTTCCACACTCTTGGCAAACTATGTACTTCTGTGCTGTATTATTTGAATTTGTGTTTCAAATGCATCCTTTCCTTACAGTATTCTAGGTTATCCTTAACTCTTTCCAACCTGCAGTTTGTTACGTAGGAACCACTAGCTGTCTCCAGTCCTGTATAGAATCAAGTGCAACATAAATAAATCTGTAAGTAAGTACATAAAGGAATACCTGATGACACATTCTACTGTGCAGCCGTTCAGTCCAGCCTAGCGCATTTACGCTGTGAATCCATCTTATGACTTCATTTCACAGATCACGAATGTGCATCTTATTCACCTATCAAACTCACCTCAGGATCAGCTTCTTCTAAAAGGCTATCCCTCTTACTGCTCTTGCTTCCAAGAAAAACGTCCAGCTCTGGATTCTATAGCCTTGGTACTTAGAACCACACAAGAGTCTGTAGTTTATTATGCTTTATTTTGTATGATTATCTGTTTCTTATTTTATCGAGTTGCTAGACATAGACATTTGGCAATGTTTCTGGACTCATCATGCTCCCTGTCAACCTCACTCTTCTATTGTCTTTCCTCAGGCAATCATGCACTAAGTCCTCAGTCTACTCTGATGTGCATGTCCTTTGTTCATGTCTCTCATTATTTCAATGGCGTCCTTGCTTTCACTCCCCTCCCTTATGTGTTTGGTTTTCATGCTGCCAGCAAAGTTACATTTCTAGAAAAAAATCCGATTTCATCTCTTTTCTGCTTGAAGGCTTCCATAGGCAGTCCTGTCTGTGGCCACAAACATCCAGATATCTGTTATTCTGATGCTCATGTTTCACAGTACCTATGCTACACCGACCTCTCCTCTAGCTTTCTACTTTTATTCTTTCCCTGCTCCAGTACCTCAAAGGGGACTGGAAGAAGTACTTGGAAGGGAGAATCATGGCAGGGGATGTATAAAATATATGTTTGTCTCTTTTAATCTTTGCTCAACTTTAAGAGGGAGATACAATCATTCTCTCCATTTTAAAAGGAAAACAAAGAGAGGCTACCTAGCTGCCCAAGATAGCAGAAAGAATAAGTGGATGAGGCTACAATGAAAGTCAAACCTCTTTCCTCTTAAGCTTATCCTTTTATTCCCTCGGCTTTTGTATTTTCCATGGGCTGGTGTCTTTGCTCAGAATTTCTTCTTCTTTACTTGTTACCTGTCTAATCAACTACAATTACTCTTCCCAGCTCAGCTAAAATATCATCTTTTTGTAAAGCATTCCCAAGAATCTCTCCTTCCCAGCTTAGCAGAGTTGAGGGCGCCCAACTTTGGGCCCAAAATACCTTATATCCATCTTCTGTAAACTGTATTACATTGTACTATAATTATTTGCTTGGCCATCTCGTCTTCCTCACTTGATTTAATAGATGCTGCCTCACTCTGTATTGTTTTGTTTCCTTCATAAAACATGCCAATACATGTACCCAGAGACAGCTTGTAGTTGGTTTATTCCCTAAAGCTACACAGTTTGACTTAGAAATAATCCCAGAATCTAGAAGTGATATGCATAAATGTTAGTCAGATGGACCTTTAACATTAAACGTTGCTTCAAGCAGTGACTTTTATCTGTGAAGTTCAACTCTCTCCTTGGAGGAAACAGAAAACTATCAGATTATTAGTAATATGGGCAGCTTGGGCAATTTATTTGTATGATAGATATTTGGGGAAAGTACTATTTTCTGAATACTAATTTGAGAGTATCAATGGTAAACATGTGGTTTTAACCTGGGAAAAGTCTCTGATATGTTGATATATAATATAGCTCTCAACATATGAGTATTTGTGTTATAATCTAACTAAACATATTCAAAGGGATGTGGCTGTAAAAGAGTAAGAATTGCAATGTAAAGCTCAGTTTTCTTTTCTTTTCTTTTTTTGACAGCATATTAAGATCTCATAAAACAGGACTGATTAACAATATTACCAATTATTCCAATGAAAAGGTCATCAAGAGTATCAAGAGTCTGTCCTGAAGAATAAAATTAAACTGATAATATAATATTTTGTTTGAATTAAATAATTCCCACTCTCCCTGACCTGCATACTGACACAAATGTCACGAATTTGGAGTTTATTATTTAGGAAATGTCCACAGACACAAATCTTAACGTAGCAGTTTTAAACAAAATGGTTTTCCAGCAATTTGGGGAAAATATGTAGTGTCTTTCACCCTCTTAAATGGGAATCATTATATATAAATGACTAAGAAAGATCCTTTTGTGAGCTACCAATCACGCTTTCTCATGTGGTCTTTAAAATGCTTTCAGAGACACCTGGGTGGCTCAGTTGGTTAAGCGTCTGACTCTGGATTTCAGCTCAGGTCATGATCCTATGGTTCCTGAGTTCAAGTCCTACATTGGGCTCTGTACTGACACTGTGGAGCTCGCTTGGGATTCTTTCTCTCCCTCTCTCTCTGCCCCTCCCCTGCGTGCTCTCTCTCTCTCTCTCTCTCTCAAAATAAATGAATAAACTTTAAAATGCTTTCAAACATCTTTTAGTTTTACAGTTTAATCAGAAAGCCAGCATCTGTGCTAATATAATCATTTCCTCCCATTTAACTGGAGGGTAAGCTCGGTGTATGTTCTTTGGGGATGCACCTTTGATTTTAGTCTTTCTGAAAACTAGTACATTTTTTTTTCTTTGCTGAAACTCAGAACTTTCAGACTATGTAAAGGCCACCCTTAGTCTGGGTTGAGATTTACTTTTATAACGCTGGTTATTAGATTTCTTAGCATGCTGCATTTTCCTTCTGGTTTTAAAAGGCACACACTGAAAATGATGAACCATGGGCTATGGAAATATTAAAACTCTTTTAGATATAATACCACTCCATTCCTTTTCTGAAGTGGCTTTTCACAACATTCTTTGTTTTATGATTTTTTTTTCTTATATATCTTCCCTTCCAAGAGCATATTTCACAACGTTTATTCAGTCTCTCCTAACGCCCATACAGGTCACATTTATATTTTCCTTGATATTCCTCAGAGCCTTATATTTATAGATAAGTCCTTCATAATGCAGTTTATATGATGATGGGGAGGATATATGTGACCCGGGATTTTGTTTTTGTCTAGTCTCTGAACTCTTGGATGCACTGTGTACAGAAATATTCACTTCCCTTCCAACTACTCAAACCAATGATAATGATTAGCTGAAGGGAATTTCCACTCTTATAAATTATAGTTTTACCTAATTAGTGACATCACATAACAAGATAAATTATAAATTTAGAAAATCATTATTCGGTAAATGAATGCTTGTCAGTTGCTCTGACGGCAAATTAATCTCTGAGCATCTGAAGAAAGCTTAAAGGAACAGGCAGTAGAACCATTGACACCATTATTTTACAGAGTTTTTTCCTCTCAAACTGGTGATCCTGCCCATCAAAGTGTTTTGTTTGGCATAGTGTTTGAAAATATAGGGATTCTGCAGAATACATGTTTAGTTCGGAAGCTACTGAAAATCAGATTTGAACAGCAATTGTTTTGTTTAGAAATTCCAATTTTATAGGAGAAAGATTTACACATGGCATGAGCTCTTTATAATTAATTGGAGTAAAACATCGCGCTTCCAATTTGATCTGTGCCATTCAGTATTTGGAAATATAGACTGTGCCTCAATCTACAGGAGACTGCTTAGACCTGAACCCACTCAGGGGCAAGAAAATAAATGTCAGCTACTCTTCCTCAGGATGGTCTGCTCTTCAGTATGACGTAACTGCCTGCAGTAGACATGGTGGTCAATATCTGTGGTGTCCAGTAGGACCTCTTGGTTGCCTTGCCCACAGCACCCTGTTCAGACAGACTGCCCAGGCTGTTAGGATCACTATCAATTAACCTGACTTAACCCATTAGGACCCCACTTGTAACATAGACTAGTACAATGATTCTGTACTCAAAGTTCTGACCTCTGAAATAATAATAAATAATCCTGAGCTCTAAAAGAGTAGAAATTTACTGAGGCAAACAGATTGCATCCTTCCATAATTCTGATTAGAGAATTCAAGATGGATTGGCCTGTTGGGAACAAGGAATAAAACGTAAGATAGAAGGAGATGCACAATTGGAGAGAGTAGCACTGTGAGAATAAGGGATTCTAGAACTGTCTTGTGTGTTTATGGCCCTCTATACCTTATGTATCTTTGCAATATGTTTTTTCTCATTGTACATGGTGTGACTCTCATTTGTATGAAACCAACATCTCATCTGGAGAATATCATGAACAATGATTGTGTGATGAACACTAAAGTGATTTGAACAAATATTCTCATTTGTCATCTTAGACCGAAAGATAAGTGCCAGATTACAAATGCTTGCCTACTCTGCACTATTTTACAATTATTATCCAGAAGTGTTCGTCTCTCCACATTGTCATAAATTACTTGGCTCTCTCTTTGTAACTTCTTGACATGCATTTCCCCTGAGTTCTGATCACTCAGGGCAGCTGTTCTGTGTTGTGTCACCTGTGGGGACAAGGGCAACTCCTTTAACTTTTTTGATCCTGTACAAAATGGAAGTCACGCCATCTCATATGAAGCATTTTTGTGAGGATTAGAGATAGCATATGTAACATTACTCTGCTTCATAGAGGCAGTGACACGTGAGATACAAAAGCATTCGTAATGGGTAACTTGAAAGAAAATTTCTGATCTTAGAAGATCGGTAGTAATAACTTTTGCCTACATCCTTCACCTTTGAAATTTATGACTCACTCACCTTTTTCCAAATGTTCTTGTATTAAATAGCTATATTGCTACAGAATAAGCAACTGCAAAATCTCAATGGTATATAAAATAAAATATTTATTTCTCACTCATAGGTCTTCAGGTTGGCCATGGTTCAGCAGATCTAGGCTGGGCTTGACTGCTTGGCATTGGGTTATGGAATAGATTTAGACCTGTTTCAAATGTCTTTCAAAATTCTGGGACCAAAAAACATCTGGGGCATATTCTTTTCACAGAGATGGCAAAAATGCAAGGGTACAGGCTCAAACATGCAAGGTCATTTTAATCCTGCTAATATATATGTGTGTATATATATGTGTGTGTGTGTGTGTATGTATAGA
Source organism: Felis catus (assembly GCF_018350175.1). Taxonomy (NCBI): domain Eukaryota; kingdom Metazoa; phylum Chordata; class Mammalia; order Carnivora; family Felidae; genus Felis; species Felis catus. The sequence goes on from NC_058379.1 coordinate 50,719,046, forward strand.
TAGATAGATAGATAGATAGATAATAATATACTTGTGGTTGCTGTTGTTGTTGTTAAAACAAGTCTCATGGCCCATCCCTAAGGCAAGAAGCAAGAAGCAGAGGAGTATGGAGGTGGAATGTATAGGTGAAGTAAGTATTCTCTTAATAGTGATCCAGTCTACTACAGTTGTCATCCAATCTAGGCATGAATTTCAAAGGTTTGTAATATTTTATTTTTAAATATGCGGTCACTGAGCGGTTAATGAAATACTTTTTAACTCCAACTTATCAACATCACTGAGGATAGGCCAATGGATGGGGAAAACTTGATGAAAAGAAATTTCAGCATGTGTGATAGCCCCCGTTTCAAATTCGGTCTTGGCTCTCACATTATAGAGGTTATAATAAGATAGTTCTGAATCTGTTTTTAGAGCTCTACGTGTAATGGCTTCTAGTTTTGCCTAGGGAAAGCTTACTGGAGCTTTATCTGATTGAGGGATTTCAAACTATCTTCATAACTTACTTAGTTTTACTGATGTTTCTGCTATTAGTATCTTATGTGTTTTACATATTATATGCATTACACATACGTGTCATATATATATATATATATATATATATATGTCTGATTAATAAGAATTGGCACAACATAATTTAAAGTACTACTAGTAAAAACATAATGTGTAATATTAACATAATATTTAGTTCAAATTTATGACTCCATAATTAATTTTTTGTCATCACAGCTAAGGAACATTTATAAAAGGAGAATACTTCAGGGTAGAAAAGGCAACATATATTGAGAATTAAGACAATTTTTTTGGCCTGAGATTTGAAAAAAATCTTTGTGTAAGTTTATTTGTTCTTATAGCTGTCAGTTTGTGATATGTACAATTAATACTAGAGGAGGTTGAAATTATAACAAACAAAATAGCAAAGTAAATTACATTTTAGGAACTTGTATTTAAGTGAAAATAGTAAATATAGTAAAAGCAAATAAACATGGCATGATTTATTTTCTTCAAATTAACTATTTCAAACCAGGGAGAAGATTCTTATAGGCAAAAGAAAAGAGCAAGTGAAGTTGTTTACATATTCAATTCTTTATATATTACTTTGGAAGACTTGGTAAGGAAGTAAAGTTTATGATATTAAAAATTGGAGATATTCTCAAAATAACTCATTATTTTATTCCATTGAAAAGCAGAGTGCTACTTTGAAATGTACTCTATTCTTTTATGGAAATGAATATCATCTGTGAAATCATAGTTATGTTTGGAAGAGGAATGTCTTTTCAAGCTCTCTGAGGCTCCAGTGTAAAAGAAAATCAGAATCTAAACATCTTCAGAAGTTTTCTCTATTCATTCATAAGCTGTGACAAGGATCTAGCCTGAATAAGATAGGTCAAGAAACTGTAATTCCAATCCAAAAAACCATAAACAGTGTATATTCCTGGCCATTTGACTAAAGCTTTACAGCACATAAAGGAAAAATAGTGCTTCTAGAGATAAAAGGTAAACCAATCACATATGGAATATTATCTATTTCTTATTTTGTCTTTGTTGTGATTTATCTCTTATAGTTCCAGCAAATGAAGTAAAAAATATATTGCAAAACTCACTTTCTAAAGAATTTTCTCTAAAACTCACATATGTTGAGGGCAATGTATGAGTTATTGTTATTGCACATTTTAAGTTTTCACCGAGATAAAGGATGCCAAATAACAGTCCAACCAATGTTGTTACATGCTGTTATCAATATTAACTATTAAATATTAATATATATTCATGTTTACATTATATATGCATGTGTGTGCATGCACATAATATTAGCACATGCTATCAAAACAAAATTCTTAAAATAAAGGTACCCACTTGTTTCAATGGAATAGTATCTCAACAAGGTTCTATCAAGATATGCTCTTAAGGAACACACTGCAAAACAAATTTTTAACCATTTTATATCTTCTGAAACTATATGGGTTCAAACACGGTCTAATTGAAATTAAATTTGCTATAATGATAATGCCAGGTATCAGGATGGATGGCCAAAATGTTATAACTTTGGACAAATCACTGAAATGATTACAGCTTCACTCATCATCCTTCATAATTGATCAATTTAAAGTAACAGCAGTGTTGATATAGGATGGTGGGTAATCGAAAGATGATTTTCCCCACAGTCCCTTAGTTCTCTTTAAATTACTTACCGGATCATTTCACTCATAGAACTTAACAATCTATAATTATTTGTGGGTTTCTTTTCCCCACATATATCTGTATTCCTAACATCAGACACATGGTAGCCACTCCAGAAATATCTATGGGATGACTAGGGATTCCCAAAGTGAAACCGTCCAATTATCAAAGCCTTTCTCACCCTGTGTTCTGCTCAGGATTTTGTACCATCTGTTACTTTTTATTTAGCAGGAATCTTTCCCCATCCCCCAAATTGCATTCATTGCTTCCATTTCTACATTTCCCAATCACTCTTGAACTTGCAAAAACAGAGGTTTCTTCTCTTCACTCTCTTGAAACTGTTTCCTGAAGAACCTTAAATCTCCAGGCCTCTCAGCCCTCATCTTCTTCAGTCAGGACTTGTAAATGGCCTTTCAGTATCACTTATGGAAGGTTCACTGCTGTGACTAAGAAACCGTACAACTACAGGTGCAGCTAAATAGAAGTATTTAGTGGGCTTTTGTGGACCCATGGGCATCCAGGTGGGGGGTCTGGGACTGGTGTGATCAGCTCCACACTTTCATTCTGGGTCCCAGTTTGAGAGTAGCTCTGTTGTCTTCAACACTTCATCATCTTCAACAAGTTGTCTAGATTGCTCTCAGACTTGTCATTCAGTTGCGCAAACCTAGAGAAACACAAGTGGCAGGTTTTATGCCTCAGGTGTGGAAGTTGTGTATACCAATTGGCTCAAATTCCATTATCTAGAATCCAGTCTTATGGCTACATTAAACTGTGAGGCAGGGAGAGGAAATGTGGGCCCACAAAGAAGAAACACTGGTTTAGACATTCAGGTCCAAGTTTCTGCCACACGTTCTTGTAAAATCTCTTTTCTCTTGTCTTCATACACTTTGCTTTTCTGCTTGTTTTTACAGTCTCTCTGACTGATACACTGGATCCTCTTAACCAGTGCCTTGGATTACCTCAGCAGAACACTATAGTGTTTTCAGCGACTTTGTTCAATTCTATGGCTTCAAACAATATATACATGTGACATTTTGTTTCTGGCACTGATTTATTTCTTCTGATGTAGAATCCTGTTTCCAATTGCTGGCTGCACATCTCCATTATAGATAATCTGAGGTTCCTGAAGTTTAACCCAATGAAGTACACGCCCATCACCTTATCCTCTGATATTTTGTTTTTATTCAAGCTTGGAACATAGGAATTATATTATTCTTTCTGCCTCACTTCTATATTTTATATCTTTCTTCAATGTCTTCTGTCACTGCCAAACAGATAGATATAAATTACATTTTACTGCAATTTTCGATTGACCTCTTAACTGGTGTGCCTTCATTTCATCTCTTTTTGTTCTCCTATACATTATACACTGCTTTAAATATTGTCTTTAAACATTACAGATTATGGCCCTGTTTATGGCCCTTTTTTACCAGAAAACTCAATTACTCCCAATAAAATAACATGTTTAAACTCTTCAATCGGACAACCATGCTTGTCTACCTCTCATGATACAGGTTCACATACCACTTTGAGGAAGAGTAAGTTAACTGTTGTGAGTGAAGATTTAGGTGGGGGAGGGGGGCTTCAAAATAAATAATTAGAGTAAAGGGACGCCTGGGTGGCTCAGTTGGTTAAGCGTCTGACTTCAGCTCAAGTCATGATCTCATGGTCTCATCGGGCTCTGTGCTGACAGCTCAGAGCCTAGAGCCTACTTCAGATTCTGTGTCTCCCTCTCTCTCTTCCTCAACCCCACTCATGCTCTCTCTCTCTCTCTCAAAAATAAAACAAAAATTCAAAAAAATAAAAAAATAGAGTAAAAACAGAATTACCAAAGGTTGACATCAGTAGAAAACTTACCATGTGCCAGGCATTATACCAAGAGCTTTGCATGAAATAGCTCACTTATCCTCCCTGCAATCATATAAATAGTAGAAGTTATTATTTCGGATGCATAGATACAGAGGTTACCACTTGTCCAAGTTTATGTTTGTAAGAAGTGATAAAGTCTTTTTTTGTAACTTTGTCTCCAGGATGGAAAGAAAATAATCAGGTAGAACCACTGTGTGATCTCAAGGGTGTCTAACACCAGGAACTACACTAGTAATTACTTTTTTGTACTGTCTTTCCGTTCAACTTTACTCAGTGGAAGTAGGAGCTACAGAGAGTATCCTAGAATGGGGGTGGGGTGGCAATGAAGAAGAATGAGTCATTTAAATGCTCTTGACAGCTGAGTGTATTTGTGTATTTGGGACAAGGCAGGTAGATTGAAGCAATATTATATAGGTGACACTCAAAGTTTTTTGAACAGGAAATAAACTTGTTGGAGATGCATTATTGGAAAATTAGTGTGATCATGGTATGAAGATGGAATTAAATAGGTAGAGACAGGAAGAAGGAAAATAAGCTACTGCAAAACCAAATGAAAAGATAATCATTACTTCAATTAGTGTCAATTTATATATGATTATCATGTCAATCTCTCTGTGAAATAGAAACTTCCTGGGTCCCTAAGCTTCTGACCACCCTCAGCAACAAGCTGTTGGTCTGGTATTATACATCATGGTCATCAGAAGCAGACACCACCACTTTTGTGCCATCTACATAATTTACTGCTTAAATATTTCTATCTCAAAATTGTCCTTAAGACATTGATTCTTAGAATGATCCTTCTTTTTAAAAACATATCTTGGTGAAAATTATTAATATTTTTCATTTGTATCCACATGAAAAAACACAGAGATATAGAAATTAGAACATTATTAAAATTCATCATGCTGTGGCTTAACTGAAATTTCTAATTGCATATTTGTTTAAAGCAGAATCTGTCCATAGATTTCCAAGTCCACGCAAATATAAATTAACCATGATTTTATGTCTGGATTCCTTATAATTTGGATGAATTAATTTTTTATTAATCAAATCTGTGAGGCCTTTATTTTGATGTGATGTTCTTATGTGTCTTCTAATTACTTCAGTCCTCATTTTTTGGTTAAATTACATTAAAAAGTAATTGGAAGTGGTGTTTGGGCTTGTGGTACTTGTGGTAGTGTTGTGAGGGATAGGGACTGCAGATAGATTATTCCAAAGCAATTATCTCCATGGTGAAGAGAAGAGGGTGGGGAGGAAAACACCACATACAGTTATTTCAATAGCAGAATGTTCCAGTTGGTCCATTAGCTTGCATGGTATGTTGGGGTCAGCCTCTTTAATGTTGTCTGCCATTAAGAAATTTCAGGGATGCTCTTGGATGTGGGAAGACAGGCAGAGTATTTTCAGTACTGTGATTGATCCTAAGACAAGACAAACACCATGAATAAGACTGATTTACATCTTTGCTCCTCTTTCAAGGGTCTGTTCAACCTCTTTCTCTTCTTTATTTTACCGGCCACTGTCCTGACCGCTTGCATTGTCCTGTTCCCCACTCCATCCATGACCCTGATAAATCGAGTAATTACTTCTGTTCCCAGTAGCTTCTCTAGGCTCTCTGCTAAGCCCTTTATAGGCATCATTTTATTTAATCCTCACAACAACCCAGAGAGGTTGATATTAGTATCCCTGAGGAAATTGGAGTTAGGGAAGGCTGAAGAATTTGTTCAAAATCATACTGTCTTCAGGTGGCAAAGTTGGTATTCACATCCATTTGCTCTGACCCAAAGCTTGGGGTACATTTAAGACCAACTAGGGTTTCGGAATCATGGATAGACTTGCCCAGAAGTCAAGACAGAACATAGTTTTATGAAAGAAAAATAGGCTGAGACAAGTTGCAGTTTGTGATCTTTCCTCAGAGACGTATTCAGCTGAATAGGACCATCTTGGGAAAAACTGTGAAGCTAGCAAAGTTTATCTTCAGCTTTTGTACTGCTTTTCATTGTCTAGTCTACTTATGCTCCTGTGACAGCTAGTGACCTACTGCTGCCTCCATGTTTCCCCTGTCAGGACAAGCAGTGTTAGATAAACTCACTTTTTCTGAAGTGTCAGTGACATGAGGTTTTATCCCTGCCAGAGAAATTTGCATTTTTAAGAGGGGCTATTAAAAAATCATAGGGGTTAATTTAAGTGAACTATTCCCAAAAGACTGGGTTTTTTAGACTGTGACTAATAGGTGAAAGATTCACTTTAGGTCTGGGCCACTTACTGTGGCTTTTCAAGTCACATCCTCTACGGGATCAGACACTGCACCAATGTGACGGCCAACACTGTGGCTGAGGCTGCACATGCACACACCCTGCTCATGGCTCACCTGTGGAAAACACACTTTCTGGTCAACTTTTTTGTTGCCTTTGACCATCGTCAGTCTGATCCAATGCATGGGCTGGTCTTAAGTTTCATACAAGCCACAGAAATTCTCATTGGGTAACATCTAAATGGAATGGAAAAGTCTTCATCCACTGCTCTTTAGGAAATAACCTAGTGAAGATTTGTAAGGAAAAAAAAAGTATCCAAATGAACATTTGACTATTGTTTAACTTGTTTAAAACTCATTGCCCACAGTGTCTTGAGGTTTATAGATGGAATAAAGGTTATGAAACCAAAATGTCATCCTATATGTGTATTCATATCTGCATTTGACCCAAAGTGTGTATTAATATTTTTTATGCCTTAAGAAACTGTTGGATGAGTTGGATAAAAGTGGTCAAAAAGTACAAACTTCTAACTATAAAATAAACAAGTACTGGGGTTGTAATGTATGATGTGATAACCATAGTTAACACTTCTGCATGGTGCATTTGAAAGTTATTAAGAGAGTAGATCCTAAGAATTCTCACTGTAAGAAAAAAACATTCTTTTTCTTTTTTGTGTGTGTCTATATGAGATAATGGATTTAACTTCTTCTGGTAATCATTTCATAATATATATAAATAAAGTCATTATGCTATATACCCTAAACTTACATGGTGTTGCTTGTCAATTATTTATCAGTAAAACTAGAAAGATTCATTAAAAAATGATTGAGAGCAAGAATTTATTCATATGCAACCTACATGTGTTAGAACAAGGTGTGATAGTGAAATGAGTGATATTAGCCAAGTTTTCTTGGTAAAGGATATTTGCCAGGTGAAGACATTAGCGTAGATTCAAATTTGTCATGGTAATGATCTGATTGAATCTATATTTACAAGTAGAAATAGGAAGTGAAAGGAAATCACCAACTTTTATTTAAAGACACATCAACTATGTTTTGTGCCAATGAGGGGAAATGAATTCCCATCTGATTAAAACAAGAGCTTTCGGTTTTTCCGATTAAGTCTTGAAAAGTGCCAGTGCTGTTTCAAAACATCAACAAAACCCACAAATTGCCTCTATGGCTGTGTTTCTGCTTAGATAAAGTGTATAACATATCTCACCTAAAGCAATGGAAATTCAGGGGTCCAACAAAGGTGAATTATCACCTCACTCAACTAGCACCTATCAGATCGAGTGATTCGTTTCATGTCAGTCATTGTTTATAATAGCACTGCCAGTAATAGACGATGTCACATGATCAATGAATCTGAGTCTGCAAAGAAAAATCAGGGTTTGCTTTTAGGATTTATGTGGAATGAGAAAAAAAAATACTTTTTGGCAGAAAATGTTAAGCCCACTGGCAAAGAATCCGATTCCTGCCTTAGTGAAAAGATAATTGGTTCAGGAAAAATGTGATTAGGTTGTATCCCTCTAGAAATCAGATAGGATTGAACTTTTTCAATTCATCTGTATGGTAGACTTGTACAAATCTAAGAGACCCTGCAGCCATAAGCATGCAGTTCTTCTATTCACAGGTATAGATGGCCAGGACAGAAGCTGTGGCTAGAGATGAAGCTTCTGACTCATGCTGTCCTATGAGTGGCTTCTGTAATTAGTAGGTAGTAGGCTGTTGAGGCAAAATGGGAGCAGGAAGGCTGGATGGCAGTGGTGGCCCGGGTAGGAGTACAGATTGACAAGAAGCTGGGCAAGTACAGCAGGTAAATATGGGACTCGAGTTTCAGCCAGTTCATGGTTGTCAGGTTGAACACAAAAACAAGTGAGCAGAAGCATCATGACAAGATTAGCCTATGTGGCTTGGAGCAGACATAATGGACTCACACTCGTAGTCTGAAATGTTTAGGAAATGTTTTTCCAGACCTAAAAGTTTTATAATTTCAAAACTTGGGAGAAGAGAAAGCATCCTCTGGGCTATTTCTGTTCTTTAAAAGCACTGTCCTGAGATGCATGGGGATTTGAGTTTTTCATTATTTTTTTTTCTATTTTTTTATTTTTGAGAGACAGAGAGAGAATGGGAGGGGCAGAGAGAGAGGGAGGAAGAGAATCCCAAGCAGGCTCCACACTGTCAGTGCAGAGCACAACGCAGGGCTCAAACTCACAAATTGTGAGATCATGACCTGAGCCAAAATCAAGAGTCGGATGCCTAAACAACTGAGCCACCCAGGTGCCTCAAGGGAATTTGAGTTTTATGTCAAACTACCTATTTATTGCAAATACTCTAGTACGCTCTTTTGCAAATGTCTGAAATTAAACCTTCTTTAGTCTTCTAACCGTGCAGCTGGCTGCAATAGATGAAATGTGGTAAACACTGGAACCAAAGCTGGTACAAAAATGTCCTTATTAATTCAAAGGGTATAGTGTGATACACATTTAATCTCCACAGTGCCTTTCATAATGTGTATTTTCACCATGATACCCCTAGAATGAGTGCTTCCATCCCTTTTCCCTCTGCTTCTTTTTGCTTGCCTTGAAGAGGGCATTTCTCTTTCCATATATTACTCAACCCCAACAAGATGATGCACAGGGTTATTACCTATGTCTTCTTTTCTCTCTGAGAACTGCATCATGTGAACCACAGCTGCCTTTCTTTTAGAGAGGTCTAGTCTGTCCTTAAGTGGGCTTCCATTAACTGCTTAGAGAAAAAGAGTAGCAATGAATTGTCAGCATCAAAGCCTGAGACCAAAGTAGTTGTTGCTGTTATGTTAAAAAATCAGAGTTTTAGAGTGGGAGAGTAAGCAGTGTTGCTCTTTCCTGATAACATCCACTTAATATCTTTACTGTTGGGTTAGTTGTGTCTGATCCCTTGGGTGAAATCTAGGACAGATCCAGTGATCACTTTCAGACAGCATATTGCCCCCAAGCCCCTTTCACCCTTGATCAATAATCATTATGTCCAGTACCATGTAATTAATATTCAGAACTTCAGTCAAAATTCCTCCTCTCCACCAACTTGGGCCAGCCATCAGCAGCAGAACTTTTGCAGCGGGTAAGGGCTGTGCATTTTACCCTACCGTGGAATGCCATCTTGCAACCTAGGTTTTAGAAGTCTATATAGAAAGGTGCCTAAGGAAAGAAAGAAAGGTTAAGGGGTTGTTAAGTTCCAAAAGAATGCCATAGATTTGATTATGTCAACCACAGTGGATGTTTTATGCTCTTTCACTCATGGGCATTGCTGTGGGGTTTTCAGAGACACCAGACACTGAGGTTTCTTTACTTGCTGTTTTTTTTTAAAGAAGAGATTATGCCCTCTCTCTTTGCCCTTGAAAGTTCTTGAAAGCCCTTTCTTGAAAGTTCATTCTCATTCAGACTTTCTCAGAAGGAGTCCCATTACCATCTTAGAAAAAGTCCCTTTTATAAGACTCAGTGCTGGGTCCATTGTTCTTTCTTTCATTCCACATCTGTTCTGTGGAAAACATGTATACCTGACCTGTTAGTGAGAGTGCAATGACTTCCCAAATTGCAACTCTCAGCTCTGATTCTATGGGCCATTTCATCCAAGCTTTTACTCTTTACTACTTACACAGAACACTTCTGACACTTCTGGTCACCAAATGTGTGGTCCAACACCAAGCAGTTCTCTACAACACCAGCTAGATATCCTATGATTTAACTCAGTTCTGACACTGAGATGGTATCTCCATGGAGATAGCATCAGATCCCACAACTAAAGGCTTAGTTCCATGAGACCTTCCCCATTTCAGATGCCAATCATAAGGAATAGTTCCCCAGGCTAGTCACTACTGCTGTCCGGCTTGGTAACAAATTGAAGGTTCCCATGACTCCCTACTTGGGTTTTATTAATTTGCTAGATAGGGCGGCTCACAGAGCTTAGGGAAACACTTAAAATTACCAGTTTATTAAAGGACGTTATAAAGGATGCATATTTAGATGAGCAGCCAGAGGAGAGGATACATAGGTAGAGGTCTGGGAGGGTCCTGAGAGCAAGAACTTCTGTCTCTAAGGGAGTTGGGTACATCACCTTCTCAGTATGGATGTGTTTGCCAACCTGGAAGCTTCCCAAAGCCTATCTGTTCAGGATTTTATGGAAGCTTCATTACCCAGGCATGATGATCACTAACTCCATTTTCAGCTCTTCTCCCTTCTCCAGAGAAGGGGGGAGGTGGATGAAAATTCTAAGCTTCTAAGCATGGTTTAGTCTTTCCAGTGACCATTCCTCATCCAGGAGCCATCTGGGAGCCCATCCAGAGTCAACTCATTAGAACAAAAGACATTCCTATCACCCCGGAAATTGCAAGGATTTCAGGAGCTTTTTATCAGGAACCTGGGGTCAAGGACCAAGTATCAAATATTAGAACCAAAGATGCTCCTAGTGCTCTTATCACAAGAAATTGCAAGGGTTTCAGGAGCTCTTTATCAGGAACGGGTCAAAGACTGACAAGTCCTTCCTATCATCTCACAAAGGCCGGATCTGTTTTCCATGCTCCTAATTTCCCCTCTTTATGCCTGTCTTCATCCTCCCCTCTGTCCCATCCTTTCCTTATTTCCCAATGTGATATTTGCTTTCTTCCCCCATGTTTTCTCCAGCCCAGAGATGTGGGAACCTTGTTGTGTTTTCCCCCTCCCACGGCAATACATGTTATTAGGGAGAGGTTCCATTGTATGGTATATAATCTGTTATATACACAAGTCATTATATGACCCATATATGTAAAATGACCAGAATGTGAATTTAAGTAGACATGCTTGTTTCCAACCCCGATTCTTTAGTTATTGTCTCTGAGTTTTTATTCCTTCTATGAAAAACTTCTGTGATCAGAAAATATGCAGAAGAGATTCAGGAAATCCCAAAGGTCATTTTTAATTCCTTTGAAATCATACAATATGGGCCAACATCTATGTCACTTATACATAAAGCAAACCCTCCTGGCACCTGGACCATTGAAGATGATATCTCTAGGGTTATCATTTATGCTCACTAACAGGCTACTGGCATAAGGCCCTCAAGTCATTTTCAGTCTTGGCCAGAGCAGAGAAATTCCTGGGGTGAAGCCTGAGGAACTATGAATCAGGGCAGCTGGACTCCCTTCCTTTTTCTAAAAGGAATAGTGAAGTTGACAACTATAAAAAGGTACATGTAGACAGCTGGAAATAGAACCAGAGGCATTTGATTTGAAATCTTTTGTGCAAGGCTATTTGTATTGTGTCTTCCTAAATCTCATTTACCTAGGTTTCAGCAAATGTGAAGATGAAAATCCAAGCAAGCAAATGGGCATCTCTGTTCATCATCAAAATTTGGAGCTCTTTCTTGAAGCAGAAAAAGAGTATTTTTGAAAATGTTTGAAATGTTGTTACAGTGCATTCAGGGGGAAGCATCTGAATGTATTATTTCAGCACTTGTGTCCACATTTAGTGAGATGAGGAGAAGCTGAATTTAGACATGTGTACACTGTCTTTTCTAGTACACATTCCTGTCTTCAGACATTTGCTTTCTACTGTGAAGGCTTGTTTTTACCAGCTCTAAAATAATTTCTAGCAGAGTGTCACTTCTCACAGGCTAGGGCATCAGATTTGAAGCTGTAAATGCCTGTGTCATCGTGAAGAAATAAAAGTAAGAAAAAACATAATTGAAGTCAAGGAAATCAGCAACTCTAAAATAGAAACAATACTGTTAACTGATAGCTCTTGAATATTTACTATGTGCCTGGACATGTTCCAAGCACTTGATTATGCATTAGCTCATTTAAACCATACAACACGTGGAAGATTATAGCTCATAGCTGAGTGTGTATTATTCCACGGGAGTTATCTTTGGGCTTGTACGGTTCTCCTACTTCAAGGTGAGAGTACACTCTTAACTGAGGAATTCAGAGACCGCCCAGAATGTCAGCTTGCATGCACATCCCCAGCTGCTACTCTGCAGGACCTTCTCCCACTCTCTTCCTGAATAAACAGGGGAAACACACAAAACCTAAGGATTTGTGCAAGGATTATTAACCCATAGTGGATAGGGGGGACCCACAATGTGGGCTATCATATACTTTTTCTTATATCCCCTGCTCAACTTTTATTAGCATAAAGATTCTTCCGTTCTTTGTTGGTCTTGCCTTTTGGTGAGTTTGAATTCACTGCTGGAGATAACTAGCTTTTGGGATTTTCTTCCTTCTGTCTTCCCTTCCCAGCTTTTCTCCCAGATTGAAAGACAAACAAACAAACAAACAAAACAATGAGATGATAACAAGGGGCTTCTGCTCTTGAGTTTTCTACATTTTTCCTATAGAGTCCTATACTTAGTCTACTGGTGACCAGATTGGGTGGGAAGTTTGTAAACATTTTCTATATATTGGTTTTTAAACAAACCTAGCTTCCGGGGCAGAATGAAGTAAAAAAATATTTTCAATCTCTCAAAACTTTTGTTTTTAATTTTATTTCTTTCTGAGGCTACCATTTTCCAAAGCTCTGGGCAGGAAGTGTGCTTTTCTCTCTATCAAGCAGGAGGATCTCCTAGGGACCATAGACCATCAGAGGCTCTGGAGCCTAGGGTGAGCTACCTGCCTCTTCCACAACTCTCATTCTCATTACACCTCATGGAGGATATTTGATCACTGATGGTATGTTTGTGATCAGATTCAACTTACCTTTGTTTCTTTTCTAGTCCTCTTCAGAGTTTCTGTGATTCAGTATAGCTCTCTACTTGCCAACTGTGACTATAATGTGTTATAGCTAACCAAACTTTGGTATGGTCGAATGGAATTCTTAATTCTCACTTTACTTCCTCCTTCCACGGACAGACAAAAAACCTACTGCTCTTGGCGCACCTGGGTGTCTCAGTCGGTTAAGCATTCGACTTCAACTCAGGTCATGATGTCACGGTTTGTGAGTTCAAGGCCCAGGTTGGGCTCTGTACTAACAGCTCAGACTCTGGAGCCTGCTTCAGGTTCTGTGTCTTCCTCTCTCTGCCCCTCCCCTGCTCAAGCTCTGTCTCTCTATCTCCCTCTCAAAAATAAATACACATTAAAAAATTAAAACAAAAAAACCCCTACTGCTCTTTTTCTTCTCCATCTCAGTAAATGGGACCATTTGTCTCAAATAAAAAAAACCAAGGAGTCCCTTGATTGCTCCCTTTTCATTGTTTTCTGTGATGAGGTTAGTATCATGTGATATGGCCTAAAGAATATGCTTCAATAGAGATATTTAAAAACAAAGGTTAACACAATCCCTTATCCCCTCATCTCCCTGAGAGGCACACAATGCAATAATGCTACAGGCAGATGCACTGGGGCCGTGGTCTAGGGGAAGATACCCTGAGTCCTTCCATTTTACATTTGTAGAGTCAAGCATGGGAATAGCCTTATTTGTGAGAAATAAAAGTCAAAGTTCAGACACCACCCAGTCTGGGTTCAGATGCCCACTGAACAAGGAGTTTTCTAAGAAGCTCAGTTTGGTTGTAAATTCTAACTTTCGATTCCTTCTCTGAAAAATTTATGTGATGAGAATATATGTAGAAGAGATTAAATAATTCCCAAAAGATCATTTTTTTAGTCCCTCTGAAATCATACAATATGGGGCAAAATCTATGTCACTTACACATAAAGCAAGCCTTCTTCGCACCTGGGCTATTAGAGATGCTATCTCTAAGGCTATTACTAACTTCAGCTTTGCTAGATTTAGACTGCTAGGGAAGGAAACTCCTTTCTGGTAGAAGCTGAGTTCCAATTACTAAATGAGTAGTTTTCCATTCCAGGATAGGCCATAGCTTAGCAAACTTGAGTTTCAAAAGTAACTCACTATACAGTTCAAGTTGTTTCTCCACACACCCCACATTAAGTCTTGCTAGCTGTATTTTCAGAATTCTTTTTAATTCAGTTTGATGTCATCTCATCTGCTGGCACACCAGTTGGAGTCACTGTTGTCTCTTACCTTGACTATACCAATTGGCCTTTCTTTTACCTGGTTACCATGTTCATCCCCACTTTGGCTCAATGCTCTCTTTATCTCCTCCACTCTAATTAATAATCCTTTCTCTATAACAGCTAGAGTAAGTTTTTAAAGTGAGAGCAAAGAATTCCACTCCCCTATCACATTCTAAGCACTTCCCATTAGGTTTAGAACAAAATTCCACATCATCTGTAAGAGCCATGTGGTCTGACCCCAACTACTTCTTTGACTAGGTCTCTTTTTTGGTCCCTTACCCATTATGCTTTTGTCCTCTTGTCTTCTTTCTGCCCCTTGAATATCCCAAGCCTTCACTTATTTTAAAAAGTAATGTTTGCCTTTTCTTTTTGCCTATTGTCCTTAGCACTCATATCTTTTTAGAGTTAGCTATTTGTGTTCAGCTGGAATGTCATCAAGGAGCAGGGCCCTCCCTGGCCAAAAGTAGTCCCCCTCTTAACCCTTCTATTCACTCTCTGTTGTAATACTTATTGTTTCTTAAAATTGTTATGTTCATTTTTTTCATTTACATGGTTATTATTCACCTTTCACTCATGCTAATGTATATAACCCTTTAAGCATGGATTATATCTGTTTTTTATAAAGATGATTTTACATTATAGGGGTTTAGTAAATATTTAAAAAATATGTAAGTAATTTCTATGCCATAAATGTTTGAATATATATCACTGAGATTTGTCATGTGTTTAGGGTTATTTTAAAACCTAAATTCTTTGATAGTCTTCTTTTTAAGAGATGGGAGTATGAATTCTCTTTCCTTTAAGTCTGGACTACATTATTCTTCAGGGTTTAAGAGACTAACTTTTTCCATTTCTTACTTTTTGGGATGCTCACTTTGGGAAGCCAGCTGCCATGTTATGAGTAAACCAAAGTGCTACATGGTGAAGATTGTGTAGGAGTTTTGGCCACAGTCCAAGCTGAAGTTGGGCCCTTCTAATGAAGAGCCAACATCAACTTCCAAACATGTAAGTGAAGGAGTTTTGATCTCAGAGGTCACTGCATGTTTTTTCTGCAAAGGGCCAGCTAGTAATGCAAAGGCCAGCTACATTGTAGACCACATAGTCTCTGCCACAGATACTCAGCTCTCCTGTGATAGTGCAAAAAAGCCAGAATAATACATAAACAAATGAGCAAAGCCATGCTCCAGTAAAACTTGACTCACAAAAATAGCTGGTGGGTCAGATTTGGCCCTGGACTGTAGTTTGCTAACCTGTACATTCGATGACTCTAATTAGAAAGTTGCTTCCAGACTTTGAGCTTCTTCAGATGATGACATATAGGGCAGGGATACACTTTCCCCCTGAGCTTTGCCCTAATTGCAGATGTGTGAACCAAAAAAAAAGTTTTTAGTCATATTAAGGCATTAAGTTTGAGGTAGTTTGTTATGCCTCAATAGATGGCTAGAACAGGCTTAAAGACAATCTTCTAAAAATGTGGACAAATTCAGTTATATTTTACATGGTAGATGAGAGTTAACTCCTCTATCTTTGAAATATTTCAACTCATATACGTTATACGGTCAGATCCAATTGATGTGATAGATTTAAAACTAGTATCTGGGCATATTATAAGTCAAAATAGTTCAATTTTAATGATGTTTTTCAGTATTTTTAACATGTATGATATATTCAGAATATGCAGACAAAGTGTGGATGACAATGCACATCCTCAAATTCTTGGCTTCTAAATACAGTGTTCAAAAATATTCAAAGTCCAGTAACTGTAGAGAAATATCAGTGCATTGATTTTGGCCGTGATAAAGTAAGTTTCATATGATTTTTTTCCTTCGGAAGAATACTTGTATAAATATCCTAGTCTATGGGGAAAGAAAAGCGATATGCTCATTTATAGTCCAATATGGAAGACTTGAAATAATTCTTTTAGAGTTTACAATTTTTACATAGAATGTGGATCTGTATTAGGAAAATTCATATAATCTTTGTGAAGCTTATGAACAGACTAATACATTTTGACTCAAAGAAAAGTAAAGTGGTGCCTGGGTGGTTCATTTGGTTAACCATCCAACTTTGGCTCAGCTCATGATCTCACAGCTCATGAGTTTGAGTCCCACATCAGGCTCCGTGCTGGCAGCTCAGAGCCTGGAGTCTGCTTCAGATTCTGTGTTTCCTTCTATTTCTGCCCCTCCCCCACTCATGCTCTCTCTCAAAAACAAATAAACATTTAAAAAAAGGAAAGCGCAATCTGGAGAGGTAGTTTGTGTAGGAAACAGTTTTCAGATTTTTCATTTTATTTTTCCCACATTAAGAGACTCTCAACATGGACATTTTAGTTTCTTCAATAAATTAAAGCCCTATATGGAGAAAGCTCATGCTCTTAAATTTCATTTTTACCCATGGCACAGAATTTCTGAGATTTCAGTACAGCACACACATCACATGTACTTCAACTGGATTTAATGTGGATTTCATAGGTTATTGGTCAGTTTTCATTTTTGTCTGAATATACTTGGAATGCTTTGCCTTATTAATCCCATTCCGTAATGTAGAAGTGTTTTCTTCTACCACTTATATAATTAGTGTAGCAAGTGCATTGCTGTAAATGTTGCAACACATACTCTCCTTTCTCCAAATAGTGACTAATATTAATAGAAGTAATATCCGACCTTCACATGTTCTGTCTAGAGAGATTAATGGCAAGTGCTTTGCTTTGTAAACTGTGAGGAAACAAAGAATCAAAAAAAAAATGTTGAAACAGAAATACCATTAAAAAAGACAAGAATCTTGAACTTTTACAACTAAGGTAGGAAGGTTGAGAAGAACAGTAAACATAAAAGTGTTATTTATAAATATATAGGGTTTTTTCCCCTGGACAATTAGTAAGAAATAATGTATTGAATACAAAACATAACTATTTAACACTACATATGCCTTTTAATATTCCTGAGCACTGCACAGAAACATATTACCCCATCTTAACGGCATTCATGTTTCTCAACAGGGAAATTCAAGCAACTTGGGGAATTGTGTCAGGATAACCTGATATTTTCCTTTGAGTTTGGGTCAAATACGCATTAAACGGACAATTCAAGCAAAACCATTTGATATCTCACCTCCTTTAGTTTTCTTGAAGTGTCACCTTCATGGTTGTCTGTTCTGATGCTTAAGGTTTTGTGTTGCAGAGGGAAGGTGCTAACAGAGTATAGTTTTCTGAAGGTTTTTCCCCCCATTCTGCTGCTGCCTTTGTTTCAGAGGAGTCCGCAGCTGCCTTTTCCATTCTGTGATAGCTTAGGAAAACCTGCTCCATAAGCATGTTAATTTTCTTCCTTTTAGAAGAAGCTTGCTAATCTCAGGAGGTATTGCAAAGTTTAAATTGAAGTAAATAGAAAAATTGCTAAGTTGAAAAAAAAATGTTCCACACAGCTTCTGATGAGTGGGAACACATCTGCCACACAATAGAATATGACATCCTTCAGCTCATTGCTTTCTGAAAATGTGTGGAAGAATGGCTCCTGTTTAGAATGCATCTGGCTTGGAGTACCAGCAAGCAAAGGTTTAATTACTGATCTATGTGTTACTTGCCCTGTGGATTATGTAGGAGTAGTTTAGCCCCATTTTCTGCTTTTCCCCACAGAAACTACTCTTCCAAAAGACTCTTCAGAATAGCAAGGCCTGGCTTCTTCTCGTTTACCTATTTTTTGTTTAATTTTTCATTTTCCAAGAAGCCTGCTGACACTTGTTTAGGAACCACTGAAGGCCATACCTGGGTCTTAAATGCTATTCTTTTCACAATGATCATGCTAATGAGATCGACATTGGTATGTATATGGATGTGTGTTACAGATGGAAATCAACAGTGAATAATACATTATTTGGGGCCACTTGGAGAGTCAAAGCAGAAGGAAATCCTTCCCAGCATTTTGAAAGGTGTGACCCAAGACTATATCTGGTAGTGGTTCCTTAGCTTACGTGGAACAACAAATATGGCAGGACAACTTAAATAATGCAGAGGTCAGTCTCTGGCACAAGCAAAGGACAAGCCCATCTCTATGCCCCACCTACCACATGGTAAGGATAAATTCACCTGATCCTAAAAAGCGCCAGAACCTCCAATAAAAAGGCACTGCAAAAAGTAAATAGGAATGAAGGATTAAACAATTCAGCCAGAATTGTTGTTGTCTTCGTGACTATGCTATCATCATTTCACTTATGGGACACTTTTCTGCGGAAATCTTTTTCTTTTCAAAATAGCTTTTTCTTTCAAATAGCTAAGTAAACAGACTATCAGAAATGGAATCAGATTTGCATTTTTAGGGAAATTACTGGTTTGCAGAAGGCTGCCTTGGTGAAGGCTAATAACTTTTTCCTTTTTAAAATATTTTTTCCCCTCCAAAATAGACACTGTAACCAGAGCAAGGAATTAACGTTTGGCTGCCTTGAGAGAAGTTAATACTATAGATTATAAATCAGTGCCTTGGTCTACAACCAGACAGATGAAGAAAATATAAAAACTACTGAGATTTTAGTGGCCCTTTAACATTGTTTATGACCCTCTTCCCTGAAGAGAGGACAATTTCACATCAATTTTCTCTTTGCTATTAAAATCTTTTCTTATTGCCTCAGTACTTCAGTATGTTCCAAGTTTTCAACTTTCCAACTGGACTCATTGATTCTATCCTGCAGCATAAAGACCATCCATCCATCGATCCATCGATCCATCTATCCATCCGTCTATCCATCCATTCGTTCATCCATCTATCCATCCATTCATCCATCCATTAATTCATCCATCTATCCAATTCAGCAACCTGAATGGTGCATGTAAAAAGCGTATACAAAGATGAATAAAACCTGATAATTAAGTTAATAGTGGCATCTATACATGTAAATACTTAAAAATAATACCACAGGTGCCATTGGAACAAATGAGATTCAAGAGTATAGAAAAAGAAAGACTTTTATCTGAAGTTAATTCTATTAGCCTTCACATAGAAGGTGATATTTAACATTTAACACCCATTAGAGGCTTAATGGTAGCTATTTATTAAATGTTTACTATATGCCACATTCTAAGTAGATGATATAGATAAGCAAATTAGACTTTATAATACCTTATAAATTACTATTGTAATATTACTAAAGAAACAAAGATACAGAAAAGTTGAATAACTCACTCAAAATGGCACTCCTTGTAGGTGGTGAAACTAGAGTTTCAAACTCACTACTTTAACTCCTGTGTCTGAGCCCTAATGCAATATGGTATGTTGCCAGGTAGAAAGAGGTGGACTTCCTTTCTGGTGATATAGCAAAGTAGATACCCTGAAAGACCTTCCCAGCTGCAACACTTAAAAGGCAAAATCAAATATTGCAAAACATTTTTTAAAATGTATTATTGAGTTGGCATGAAAGAAAGGGCTCTGCAGAGACCACAAAGCTTGAGAAAGTTTTCCCCCTGGATATTCAGTTAGATGATCCATAAAATGCACCAGCCCAGACCATGGAGCAGGTATCAATGGATGACCAGTAATAGGGTCTGTTTTCGTTTTTGTTTTTTGGCTTAATGTAACCATACGAACCACCTCCTAAGAAACAAATACACTTTCAAGTTTGTTCTACTTCGTACAAATAACTTCATTTTCTTCAACCTTAGCTAGGCTACTTTCGAGATGCTCCAACATCACTACCCTAAGTGAACTCCAGCTTGCCCCACTGCTTATATAACCATTCTGTGGTGGCTAGCCCCTGTATTGGTTCCCAATAATTCCTCCTTCTGATATTTACACTCTTGTGTAGTCTCTTCCCACCATGTACCAAAGTTTATCTGTGTGGCTAATAGAATATCGCAGAAATGATGATTAGGTTCTAAAAGCTACTGCTTCCACCTGGGATTCTCTCACTGTCTTTCTGGGGAAGTCAGCTGCCATGCCTTACGAACATTAAGCAGCTCTGTGGGAGTGCGGTAACATGGAGAGGAGTGAAACTTTCCAGCCAGTGAAGAAGTGAGGGCTCCAGCCAAAAGCTGTGTGAATCAGCCTTCTTAGCAGCGGACTCACAAGGCTTCAGAAGGTGTAGTCCCAGCTCACATCTTGAGTATAACTCATGAGTGACTCTAGTCAGAACCAGCCAGCTAGACTATACCCAAATTCCTGACCTATAAAACTGGGAGATAATTAATGCTTGTTTTTTCAAGATATTAAGTTTCAGTAATTTGTAACACAGCAATAGATAAGTTGTATATCGTTTCTCTCCTGGGACCAGCACATCATATCACAGCACGGTTACCCTATTAAATAAAATGTAGAGCATGGGTGGGTTTCATCACTCACTGTTTCTTTTCCTCAAATACAAGTACATTAGATCTTCCACGTACTGCACTCAAGGTTCTCTTTAATCCTTATACCCCATCCCTAAAGCCCTGAAACTGACCTGATTAGATGGTAACATATTATTGATGTATTCATCCAGAGCACATACAAATATAGACATGGTAATGTATTATTTGATATGTTATGGAAATTATCCTCAAATCTTCTCAATATTTGGAAATTAAGGTCACTTCCATAAAGGGTGGAATGGAAAGATGCCATTCTTATTAATGCCTAACCTTGGACAAGGTGAACACATTCTTTTGGCCAAGTCGTATGGTGAAGTTCATCATGGTGAGGTAGAGGGGTTGATGAATCAGCCACAATAACTGAATTCATATTCCAAAATCTTGGTGGAAAAGGAATGGAAAATTCTAAACATTATTGTATTTCTCATCACCTTTCTCAACATGTTCTCTTTCTCCATTTTTCTTTATCCCTTTGATTAATGCTTTTAATAACTGCCTTAAGATATGCTTATCATTTTTTCTGCATAATCCATTTGATACTGGATTATATTTTCTGCTGATTTAAGTAGCTTATTACAGCTGGTTATTTCAAATCATAAAACACATATTTTGTATTTCTATGTGGTATTAACTTTAATAGATATCTACTAACATTTGTCTTTTCTAATTTTCTGGCAGTCATTCTTTACCTCCATAAATGAAAACGAAATGCAAGTTACCCTCTTCAGTGTAACTGTCTCCAAATCTTATTAATATTTGCAACTGATTATTGGTGTAATTCCAAGTCATTTACTAATGCAGATATAGGAATCTGTTGGGTTTTTGTTGTTGCTGTTGTTGCTGTTATATAATTGGAATAATCTATAAATAAGCTCTATTGTCTATTTAGAAATTAAATTTACCTCCCTAAATAAAAGGTATTTCTGGGTGGTATTTTTCCCAATGGAACTAACAAACGCCTTTCATGTTGAATTGGAAGAAATATTTAAGTGTATATGTACTGAGACATGAACTGGGTCTTACCCACGCATAAGTATCAAAGTACAGTTCAAATCCAACATTTTAACTGTAGATTCTACCACTACTATATTGTATATTGTCCATCTCTCTCCCGTCTTCCTCCTCCATTCCTTTCTTATTTTCTTCCTTTTGTTCTTTTCTCCTTCTCTCCTTTTGCAAAAACATTTATTGGCTACTGGAGCGCCTTTTTAAATAACAACAAATGAAGAAGACATATAACAAGGAGCATACATAACCACATAAATATCTCAATATACCACCACCCACTGTCATTAATATTTGAATGTCATTTAGTTCTTCACATTAGCTCCTGTGAGAACAGGTTCATAGCATGATGGCAGAGGTTCTAGAATGGAGATGAGATGGAGGTCATAAAAATGGGGATAGTACTGCACCAAATATACTGTTTTACCCTTTACAGGTTTTTTTTTTTTTTTTTTACCTCGGCTTCCCAAGCACACATTCTGTTGCTGCATAAAGATTATTTTATCACAAAACTCTCTTTACAAAAATACTTTTGAAAGGGTTAAATATAGCCCTTTGCCAATGAACGATTCCTGGGAATTTTAATAAGCCCAAGCTCCTGCAATTCAGCAGATAACGGTCACCGGGATTGCTGTGTACACAGAACTGCACAGTGCCATGTTTTCATGGCTGCACAACTCTTGTAGAAATTGCTCCTGGACTGACCCCGCCTCACAGATGACAGATCCACAAGGTGTTCCAGGAGCCACCACAATGCTGAAATTCTCTGAAGACTTACCCTTTGGATTTTAGAGTCAACCGAACTGGAAAGATGACAGTCCCACTGAAGACTTGTCAGTCTCTATCCAATGGTTACCTGGGGAGACAAATAAGTGTCCCTTTGAGATGACAGTTGAGCTATTCTCCTCACATGCCAGAACCATTGCTTTATTCAAAATCCGTGAGTGTATAGATAGTAAAAGAATTCAGGGCACCTGGGTGGCTCAGTCAGTTGAGCATCAGACTTCAGCTCAGGTCACGATCTCATGGTCCATGGGTTCAAGCCCCAGGTCCAGCTTTGTGCTGACAGAACAGAACCTGCTTCGGATTCTCTGTCTCCCTTTCTCTCTGCCTCTCCCCCATTCATGCTCTCTATCTCTCTCAAAAATAAATAAAAACTAAAAGAAAAATTTTTTTAAAGAATTCACTTGATCATAGCACACAATACAACCAGCCACAAACAGGGTCATTCTGGTGCTCAGCGTCCCAATGCCCAGAGTAATTAACTCCACATGCTATAGCTGAGTGCGTGCCTGCCTTCAAGGAAGGTGATGAGGTGTCCAGCCCTGAAGGGTATGGTTGCTTGACTTCTTTATTATAAACACAATGAAAGAAGTAATGGTTTTGGCTACATGGCATCGCAGTTCTACTCAGGAAATGAATTTTTATGTATTGGATCTCTTATGAATTCTGTGTGATTTTTGTCCCAGGAGTCTAAGAAAAACTGCTCTTTTTGTACTACTAAGTGATGCAATGTGTAGCCTAAACAGATGGAAACAGCTTGACTTTAGCATAAGTGTTAGAATATGTAGTTTAAGTGTAGAAATCCACAAGGCACAACTAGCAGAAAGACTGTATCATTTAAAAGACCTATCAAGTTTACACCGACATAGGGATTGAGGCATTCCTGCATAAAATTTTATTTGGAAAATAATTTTTGTATGAAATTAATAGCGAATTTAAAACACCTATACCTAAAAAAAAGATAAAACATAAAAGGAACCTAAGATAGTAATTCGTACAAAGTAAGTGCTTATTAAACATTAGTTATTATTATTATTATTGTAATTAAATTTTGCTTTATCTGTGCAAAGAGTGATTATATAGTAAGCACCTGATTAATAGATACTGGGAGCTTTCCAGTATGATATATCTTTATAAGCCATCTTTCCACAAAATACAAGTCTTAAAAGAGTTGGTGAAAAATCATTTCTAACCACTCAAATTATGTCTTGTATAATGCTATTTTCATATTATGAATCACACTTGTTTTCAGAAGAAATACCTCCAAAAGGTAAAACATGAAATCTTAAATGTAGTTTTTAGAATGCTATTTTTGAACAGTATACATGTTTGAAATGACTTCAACAATACCCAGGAGGACCGAAGGTGCAGCTTCTCAGTTATGAGGTTCAACTTTAGCCCTATTGCCTTGCTATTCTGGGCCTCTTTGCATCCTTTATCTACT
The DNA here is from genome assembly GCF_018350175.1 of Felis catus. Classification (NCBI taxonomy): domain Eukaryota; kingdom Metazoa; phylum Chordata; class Mammalia; order Carnivora; family Felidae; genus Felis; species Felis catus. The sequence goes on from NC_058379.1 coordinate 50,742,900, forward strand.
CTAGTTTTTTATTTATTTTTTTTTTTTTTAATTTTTTTTTTCAGTGTTTTTTATTTATTTTTGGGACAGAGAGAGACAGAGCATGAACGGGGGAGGGGCAGAGAGAGAGGGAGACACAGAATCGGAAACAGGCTCCAGGCTCCGAGCCATCAGCCCAGAGCCTGATGCGGGGCTCAAACTCACGGACCGTGAGATCGTGACCTGGCTGAAGTCGGACGCTTAACCGACTGCGCCACCCAGGCGCCCCTACTCTAGTTTTTTAGTTGCTCACTCCTTCACTCATTCGTTCACCAATCCCTAGCGTTAATTTCAGGGTTCTGGTTACCGGTCTACCATCAACAGTTTATGCCAACAAGAAAAACATCTGATGAAATGAACATATTCTGAAGTATTATTATTAAGTTAACATTGCTCTCCACAGGGTCATTTATATTCTAAAAGAGGATTTGGAGAAATAGGAAACGTTTAACTCAAAGGAGTGATTCACTAACTGCTATCATTAATAACTCCTCAATGGATACCCTTTCTACACTCTTTAAAAATCTCACCATCAAATCTCCTGCCATTTCACCTGGGGGTAAGCCTGACCCTTGTACCAATGCTGCTGCTGAAGTGTGAGTCAGGTACATTTTAATGCAACGTTTCATGGAATATTTTATTCTTTAAAGCTATTGATTATTTAGAATTTTACTATTTTACTTATTTTATTTTATTTTATTTTATTTTATTTTATTTTATTTTATTTTATTATTTTAAACACAACTATTAGTTTGAAACTGTCAGTATTTCTTTGCAGGACCTTGTCGTCCAACTGGAGAACATGTGAAGCCAGTGAAACTCCATCTTATTTCCAAAGCTTACTGAACTTGACTTATGTTATTAGTTATACATTTGACATTGCACGAGTATTCTGGTTCATAATTTAGCTATGTCATGCCATAAAGTGGGTAAATGAGGAGCCCCCCAAAATTATAGTTGTTTTTTTTATTTATTCAGACATTTTATAAACAAACGTCTGAACCATAGGCAAATTGTTCGGTTTCTGCTCTGAGCCAATACTTTAACACCACCATATTGATAATATCAACAATTATATATCTTGTAATGTTTATGTATACTAAATGTCTCTTCTCTCTTGAAGCTGGTGATCAATAGATTCTTTTCATTGGACTGTGTGTACATTTTCTTTCAGCAATAACACTTCCTAAGAACAACGCAATAACCAAATAACAAAGAGTTATTGCCAAAACTAGGCAGTGGGCTATTTCAACAGATTTTGATTTTTACTAAAATCATAAATAGAACGCTAAATGAGCCCTTAACGATTGTATGTTTTCATCCAAGTATGTTTTGTTCATTCCAAATATTTGGGGATATTTTTTAATCATGATGTTTGATTATTTAGACCATCCTTTTATGGCCTTAGTTAATGAAAAAATGTCTGTATCTGAATGCCAAATGAATCTTTAGCACCCTCATGTTGAGGTAGATTTACAAAATAATTTTCATGGGAACTTTGTGCTTTTTCAGATATTGATGAATTCACATACACAATGGCTTTCACAAAACAAACAAAAACAGAAGAAATGTTCATTTTATATTGCATTTCTAATCACCTTCAAACTGTCAGGGCACAGTAGATGCTTGAGATCTCCTGGATTTTCGAGGCTGGAAATATTGGTATTTTAAAATCAGACTTCTCAGGGCACCTGGGTGGCTCAGTCAGTTAAGCATCCGACTTTGGCTCAGGTCATGATCTCACAGTTCATGAGTTCAAGCCCTGCATCGGGCTCTGTGCTGACAGCTTAGAGCCTGGAGCCTGCTTCAGATTCTATGTCTCCCTCTCTCTCTGCTCCTCCCCTGCTCATGCTCTGTCTCTCTCTCCTTCAAAAAGAAATAAAAACATTAAAAAAATTTAAAATCAGACTTCTCTATCATATGGGTACATGTATATGGATAATATTACTTTTAACCTATACTAACCTCTTTCAGACCATTCACAAAATAGGATTTTTAAAATATCCATATATTCTTGTTACAAATTATATCAATGTCTTCTTTAATGACTGCCACCAGCAAAAACCTCAGAAAAAGTTACTGTATGGACACATTTCAGGGCAATTTCTTTTCCAAGTGTGTTCTGAGGAAATAGTGTTACCTAGACTTACACATTTCTTCTCATTGGCCAATATATTTTATGGTGCAGATCTATATTTCATTTTACAGCTTTCCCTACAGACAAAATCCAATCTTAAATGGTTGTAGTGTAATAAAAAACTAATATAATATAACTTTTTTGTTAAATTCGGGGAAGAAATTGTATAACTCCACTATATTATCTGATACATATCATATTTGTCACATTTGAAATATCTTCTCAATGCACCTGATTTATAAGGTTTTTATTGACCATTTGCAATATATATATATCTTTTTCATAGGATATACTATACAAAATATAAATTAGTTTTTATTTGGGAGTTTGCAAGGTTCAACTAATATAAATAGCTTATACCTTTTCATTATAGGATAAATGGACTAATGTAGTTTCTAGATGTCTGTTATTTATTCAACTTCTGGTATATAAGAAAGAAATTTCAAAAGTGCTTACTATAAGCTAAGAGAAACTGGCTAATTGTTAAAAATTCATAGTTATGGGAGTGTTTTATTTCTGAAACACTAATCTTATTTAGGGTTCGCTTAAATACACAAGAATTTAAGTTTTTAAGCCAATTAGAATATAGATTTACATAAGAATTGCTCACTGCATATCACAGTTTGGTTTGCACATCCATTTGTGTCCACATCCAGCATATGCTATAGAAGCAATAGCTGACCACAGATTTGGTTTCTTTTGCATTGAAAATAAAAATCTTAGCTTAGTGTGAACTTTTTTCCCCATAAATACCTTTGGCTTGCCTCGGCATTTATGCAGCAGCAGGAGACCATTATCCAGTGACACATTCTATCCCACTGACATTATCACTCAAAGATGGTCGATTTCATTTTCAGGAAGGTCCCAGAGAGCTACAGACAAGTTACAATCAATCACACAACCTCAATTGCTAGGAGCGTCACATCATTCTCAAAAAGAAAGAGTAAGGAAAACACAAATGTACCAATGCATATTCAGATTTTATATTTAGCTCTTAAAGAACTGAGTTGTAGCATATCTTCACATTAACAATATCACTGTTTAAGCCACGCCATTTTCCCCCTGACTCATATAAATACCAAAATAAGTTTTACTGCTTTGTTGTGTGGTTGTAAAATACAGCCCGTGAGGTGCTATGGGAAGTGTTGTATACCAGGTAATAGATGAGTGGCATTGAGTGGAGAGCTTTGAAGTTAGTCGAGTAAAGCTAGATATGGATCGGACTAGGTTTGAGGAATACTTACAGTTAAAGTAGAATGCAGGTTGGAGCAAGTGGCACTTGCCAAGGGTAAAAAGAATCACCACTAGGATCAAATAAGGCTGAAGAGCAACAGAGAGTGAGGAACAGAGTCAGGGATCCAGCCTAGTAGGTCTGAAAGAATTTCAGGTAGAGGCAGTCTGGCTTTCTAGAAAGTTTTTAAAGAAACAATTTCCCTGGACATTGTGAGAATTTCTATGTAATGGACTTCAGACTCATTCAGTGTCTCCAATCCTGTCTCTATCTCCCTTTTTATGAAAGAAGCCATATTCCTATGTTCAGCTCAAGTCTTTGAAGAGACTTAAAATTACCCTTTTTTTCCCAGAATGTTTCTGTGTTGTTGAAAGTTGAAGTTATGTCTTGTGATCTTATGTGGAATAGCACTGGGCTGTCTACTGTAAACGTCACTTTTAGGTAAACAGGCTTGAGCAATGGAATGTAGAAAGGGTCCACTGGCAATCACATGGCTAAACACAGGCCCATCAGGTGACCGGCCTCAGAATATCCATAGGCCCTAACAAATGAGTACTTAAAACCAGTTACCAAAAGAGGGGAAATTTCATACCTCACCATACTCCCTCACCATCCCTCCTTAAAAGCAGCCCCTTCTCACTGCCACATTGCAGACAGCCTCTTTTCTGCTGTCCTGCTCCTCCCCCACCCGCCCCCGCGATGTATTCGGTATTTCTATCGCCTTTATTCTACTTCAGGTGAATCCTTTCGCCACTGGAACCACTGGATCCACAGATCCACCGGCTTCCACCCTATATTCACCCACATTTGAGGCCCCATCTTATTGGACAGACACCACATCTATGTCATGTGATGATGGAACAAGCTTATGGCTGTCCTCCTCTTAACTTCCCATTATAGAGGAGGAGGATCAGAAGTTTGTTAAGTCTTACAAAACAACTTCAGGCGCCTCACATATTTTACTAGTAAGGAAACCAAGACTCCACAAAATAAAAAGGCTTAAGCCGTATCTAAGCTCATTAATAAGTGAGCTGATACTATAGTCCTGGCCTCTTGATGTTCAGGCCAGTGATCTTTCTACATTATCAAATGGCCTGGTAATAAGGCACTTGACATAGGATTTATGGAATTCAATTGTGGAAACATTTCCTGTGAAACAGTTATCTTACCCTTTGTAATGTAAATGGAAGCCAGCAATCTTGATTAACTATATGAAGAAATTGAGTTGTCACAAAGCCCTCCCATTGTTATCCTCATAATTGTCAAAACAGTT